>NW_024070206.1:27283556-27876017 GCF_014754425.2 Oryx dammah
GTCGCAAAGAGCCGGACAATGACTGAGCGACTTCACTTTCACTTTTCTTTCCAGTGAAAGCTAGCAGTTTCTCAAAAAAAAACCAAAAACAAGGAACAAATCCCAGATGCTAATTCTATCTGATTCTGTTTATCCAGTTAATGAAAACAAAACTGTAGAAACATTGTATTTAACTGTAATCTGCAAAGGAACTGGCAAGTAGACTTTGTTGCTAAGTCGCTTCAGTCGTGTCTGACTCTGTGCGACCCCATAGACAGCAGCCCACTAGGCTCCTCTGTCCCTGGGATTCTCCAGGCAAGAACACTGGAGTGGGTTGCCATTTCCTTCTCCAATGCATGAAAGTGAGAGGGAAGTCGCTCAGTAGTGCCCGACTCTTAGCGACCCCATGGACTGGAGCCTACCAGATTCCTCCCTCCATGGGATTTTCCAGGCAAGAGTACTGGAGTGGGGTGCCATTAAGACTACTCAATTCAAGGAAATTCTTTTTTGGAAAACAAATCAGGACTCAGAATAATAACCTCCAGAATGGCTCTAGGAATTAGCATACATGGTTCTTAGGAATCCATGTTAGTTCAGGTTGTGGCTAGAAGCTTTTCCACTTCCCTTTCCCTACACACTCCCCCTACCCCAAAATACTGATACTATTAAAAACATGAAAAGATCCGATTTATGAGTATAAGACCCAGAAAACAGTCCTTAAGGTGCCTTTTGCAGGAACGCAGAGTGCAATCTGAGATTGCCCAAACAAAAAAAGTCAGATTTTTAAAGGGGCCATATCATAGTTTTATAGTCGTCTTAACAGCACCTTTATTTTGTTGCACAGGTTGGGTCTTAAAATTTGTCATTGATTCCTCTTTTTTCCCCATATTCCTTATTTGGAATATCACTAAATCTCGTTGGCTCTGTGAAATTTATCCAGAATTCACATAACTTTCATCCTTCCTGCTGCCACTGTGCTGTCTCCTCGCACTTCTCTTCCCCAGATGTCTTCAGGGCCTTTTCTCACTTCTCTCAGCTATTTACTCACACCTTCCCTGGGAGGGGTCTTTGCTTGGCTGTCTTGTCTTTCTTCCCTGCTATCTTTTCTCCTTGGCATTTCCTCCTACCAAGCATTTACATTTTATTTACATATTTCATTTTTAATGTTCTCTTTACCCCACTAGAATGGCAACTGAGGACAGGAGTTTTGTCTTGCCTGTTGTTTTCTCTCTATGTCCAGAACAGCACTGAGTTCATAGTGGGCACCTAGTCCATGATTACTGAATGAATGAAAGAACACAGCAGAATATACCATATCCACATAGTCTGTTTAGGTTTAAGTATGATCAGGATAGCAGCATCTTGATTAATTGAATGAGTTTTATAGACAATAAGATGAGGTGCAATGTTACTTATGATATTTGAGAATAATAAAATAGTTGACATAATTTGCTGAAAATAAATTAGAAATTAGAGTTAAACTAATTTTGTGAGAGGCAGGGACAGTTTCATAAGAGAAGAGTTGGCTGAACTGAATTTTAAAGAATGTGTGTTTTCAAGCCAATAACGTAATGAACAAGAGCATTGAAGTCTGAGAGCAGCGCATGAATATCTGGGTTCAAGTCAGTTGGTTAAGTTAGTTTTATGTGTGAGGGATGATGGCAGCAGATGAGTCTGGGATGGTCCACAGAAGTAGGCTTTAAAAGAGGTTTGTTCTTTATAGAGTTACATGAAAGAATTTTAAACATAAATTTTGTGTTTTATAAAGAAAATTCTGTTTTTTGTATGAAGAACTGATTGAAGTAAGAAGGCTGGGTGAGCTATGGCAGTAGGTCAGGTGAATGAGAATGAAAGAAGGCCTGAATCACTTAGATGTAAAATTGGACAAGAGAGAACAGAGCCTAAACTGAAGAGTGAAAGCCGTCAGATTTGGTGCTTGCTTGTTAGGGGTTCAGCAAAAGGAAGTAGATGAGCATGACTGATAGGTCCTGAATGTGTTGACTGTGGTTTTGTCAAGCCAGTAGAGGGGAGGGTGGAACAAGAGCAGGTTTTAGAGGTTGGGAGGAAACGAAGGGGAGGAAGAGGGTAGAAAGGACCAAGATCAGTGTTAGATTAAATTTGGGGCCCCTTTGCAGGTCTCTTTACATCACCTTTTGGAAGTGAGCTGTTGTGCTGGGCCTCAACAACTTGTTTTTGGTGGCAGTATCAGAAACAGAATAAAGGTCTTGTTGTTTGAAACTTTTTGAAATACTTAAGATAAATTTGGAAGAAAGCAACAAAACCTGGAAGCTACAGTCTTTGTGCAAGTGAGGTTTTATAATTTAGAATAAAAATCTGGAAATTAATTGTTGTTTTCTAGTTTGTGTATGTATTTTCCAAATTTTTTACATTTTTCTTATGTATTTCCCTTTGACATATATATTTGGGTTTTAATTTTTTAGGTATTATTTTTTTAACATAAGCAAATTATTGATGGAACCTGCATTAAAGTGTTTTTGTAGCAGTTCTCTAACAGTCATCAATATATGGTACGTTTCATAAATAGTTTCTGTTTTTATTCAGTGAGTGTCAGTGGATTGATGTTCTCATTTTTAATAGAAGGAATACCACTAGATAGGCTTAAACATTGTAACAGAAATGAATCTAGACTGGAAGTTAGGAAGATCTTAAATCTAAGATTATGAAATACTGAAATGTGTTACTAGAGAAGTTAACAATATACACACACAAATATTTTTTTTTTAAGAAGCTTGTTTTTTTTTTCTGGGATTTTAGATACAATACTGCTGAGAGGCATAAGAGTTGAATCCTTAAACTCTTTCCTGTAGTAGTTTGCTAGTTCCTTTTGGCTTAAGGTTGAGAAGTAACAAAAACTCCTAACCTTGTTCTGCTGGAATATTAGTAAAAGAGAAGTTCTGAATTTTGGTTTCTTGGCCTTTTCTTACATTAATCTGGTTCTTGATGGATTATTATAGTAGCGTCACTTTTTTTTTCTTTCTGAAACATTAACTGACCGAGACTTACTGCCGCTGTTTAGGATAAAGATGGCGATAGAGCAGTTCACCATGCCGCTTTTGGAGATGAAGGAGCCGTTATAGAAGTGCTGCACCGGGGCAGCGCCGATCTGAACGCTAGAAACAAGCGCAGGCAGACACCGCTTCATATTGCTGTCAATAAAGGTCACCTTCAGGTGGTGAAGACGTTGCTGGACTTTGGCTGTCATCCCAGTCTTCAGGTAAAACCATTACAGAATTATATTGTGCAGGTATTTCCAGGATTCTTTCAGATGGCAATACTAGTTTGTGTGGCAAGCATTCCTTTGTTATCAGTCCTTTCTGTATGATCAGTCATAGTGAATGATTCCAGAGGTATAGAATGCCATAAAATTGGCAGCTATTCCTTCTTAGAGAAGCCTTTGTTAAGAAAGTGTCAGTAAATTGATTTTGTATGGGAGGAGTTGGTGATGGGGACTTGTAAAAATATCAGCTAGGAGTTGATTTAACTTTATTGACCGTGACAGTGAGCTTCAGCAATTCATAATAGTTACTTCAATTATTTATTAATTAATTTATTAATTATTATAAATTTATTAAATTATTATAAATTTATTAATTTATTTATTAATACAATTATTTTATTTGTAGCTTAGTTTATCTTAGATTGTTGGTCTAGTCCTTAATCTAGTCTTGGAAGATTTTCTGATTTAGAAAATATATATGGAGTTTTAGGATTGATTTTATAATAGGTATGGAATTTTAGGGTGTAACCATTAATGGTAGGAGTGTGGTATAGCGGCCCATTGTAAGCTAATGAGTTGGGTGGGGGTCAGCTTTTCTATCTCATTAAAATTTTAATTGTATTTGAGGATACGTCCTTGTTTTTATTTTTTATTTTCTTTGGAAAACTATAGCGTGTTTATTGTATTGTTCATCTAGATTGACTAGAAAGTTCTTTACTATAGTGAGGCTAGTATTTCTTGCCTGCATTTGAAATTTAACACGCAGCATGTTTTATTACTGGTTGTTGGATATGGCTTCTGTTTTTCTTTGCTTAGTAGATCATTATAAGAATTAACTTTACATATAATAATTAATTGAAGAAGAGCTAATGAAAATCTCTTAAAACTTTGAAAAAAAAAAAAAAAAGGATTCTGAAGGCGATACTCCTCTTCATGATGCAATAAGTAAGAAACGTGATGACATCCTGGCAGTTCTTCTAGAAGCTGGAGCAGATGTTACCATTACGAACAACAATGGGTTTAACGCTCTACACCACGCTGCACTGAGAGGAAACCCCAGGTAAAGATGCCACCTTTTACTATTTCCTATGCAATTCAAAAATAGTTTTCTGTTGCGGGCTTTCTTTTTCTGATGCTTATAAAGAAATGATTTTGGCTTATTTTAATATTTTGAATTGTTTTAAAATCTGAGGAAATTATGTCTTCATTAAAATAGATTAGTTTTATATATTTTTTTTGTTAAACTAATACAAGTATCATGAAATGACTATTTAAATAGATGTTAAATATGGGTATAAAATACTAGGAATACTTGCTTGTATTCTAAAGGTTTAATTAAAATGCATTCCACCTGGAGATTTATGTGTCTTCAAGATCATTCTCAGGCGTCCTCTTACCAAAACCTCATGTTATCTGTTTTTCTTTTCTTTATGCCAAGTTGACTATTTGTACAGTAATTATTTTTTTTAAACCTTTGACTAAAAAACTTTTAAGTTACCTAATTTTTTATTGATAATATAATTAACTATAGACTTCTAGTACAGATGTCTTCTAACCATTGTTAGGGTAATAGGTGGTCTACTGAAAAAAGTGCTTATTGGTAAAGTTTGAGAAAGACTTTTGGGAAGTCATAAAATTCATAAAGGATCTGCAGAGTCTCACAGAAAAGAAAAGTGCTTAGCTTTGCTTAATGTAGAACTTTCTGTAAATGAATTTTTTGGAACAATTTTACCTTGCGAAGCATTTTGGAAAATTCTGGGGAATTCCCCAGGGATCTAGTGGTTAATACTCTGTGCTCTAACAGCTAAGGGCCTGGGTTCAGCTCCTGGTTGGGGAACTACCTTGTGGTGAAGCCCCAAAATAATAATTATAATAATAGTAATAATAATAAAAAATAAACTCTTTTAAAGAAAAAAATTCTTCATTAGATATTTTGTGTTTATAGTTGAATCAAGCCGCATGTATTGACTGAGGAAGATGTTTACTTGGAAGTTTATTTTGATAATTTAAAAATTTTAAATAAAAAAATTTGAGATGTAATTGACATATGACTCTATATTAATGTCCCTTGTGGCTTCCCTTGTGGCTCAGCTAGTAAAGAATGTGCCTGCACTGTGGGAGACCTGGGTTCTATCCCTGGGTTGGGAAGATCTCCTGTAGAAGGGAATGGCTACCCACTCCATTATTCTGGCCTAGAGGATTCCATGGACTGTGTTGTCCATGGGGTCGCAAAGAGTTGGACATGACTAAGTGACCTTCATTCACTTCACTTCATTTTATTATATTAATATCATGTGTTAAAAGTAATGATTTGATATTTGTATATATTGTGAAGTGATTGCCACAGTATGTCTAGTTAACATCCATCACCATGCATAGTTCCTGATTTTTTCTTACGGTAAGAACTTTTAAGATCTATTCGCTCAGCAGCTTTCAGATATACAATGTAATATTATTAACTGTAGACACCACGATTTCTTATTCTTTGGTTCCCTGTTGCATTTTTACATCATGTTTCCTTTTACAATAATTTTTTGCTGTTTTTTTTTTTAACTTCCTAAGATCACCACTAGAGGGTGAGCACAGAGAACAAAAGGAGTTTATTGAAGTTGACTATTGGTATTGTAACAATAGGTATATAATCTAGGATGAAATAAATGGCCATATTTTAGGTTATGTCTTGATTTGTTTTTTTCAAATTATAAATATTTGAACACTTCAGATATTTAATGTTGACACTGCAAAGGAGAGAAAATAGTATTATATGTTCCCTGCCTTTCAAATAAACGGTGGTGATGATAGATTTACCACATGCAAGTAGTTAACATGCATTATCTCATTTAATCCCTTGAACAGCTTTTTGAAGCAGGAAGCAGGTGTTAATATCCTAATTTTATAGATGAAGAATATGAGGCTTATAAAGAAATGAAGTTTGTCAATACTTGTATTCAGCGTCATGCACCTGCCTAGTGGAATAGCTGGAACTTGAGCATGGTCTCTTTGACTTTAGAATCATTTGATCTTAGCTGCCTTATATTATTTCCTCTGTATTTTGGGCTGTATGTGAGGTAAGGCTGGAACGCACGGACAGTGAATGATTTAACCAAGAGTATAGCAGTACATCAAGCTGACTTGTGTGTCATGAGCCTATCTTTTAAGTTTACCTCCCACCTCTCTGCCCACCTAGACCTTCAGCTATACTGTACTACTCTCTCTCCCTAAAAGTTTCTGCTTTTCTTCTTCATTGATTAAGCACTTTCTTTCTTTAAGATGCCCTTAACTGACTTTCTCTCTGAGGTCTTAGATTTCATCTTTGAAATTATTTTCTGTTTGCCCTATACTTCCTTGTTCTGTGTTCTTGTTTTCTGCAGTTATCTTCTTTGTGCTATCCCTTATAGTATGTGCATTTTAATGTTTCTTTCTGTTAAAATTTTGGGCATAAATATTTGTGTGTATCTCATAATGCCTTGACTACAGGGGAGGACTCAATACATGTTAGTCTTAATTTGACAGGACATGGACTAGTAGCCTACCAGGCTCCTCCATGGGATTCTCCAGGCAAGAGTACTGGAGTGGGTTGCCATTTCCTCCTCCAAGGGATCTTCCCGACCTAGGGATCAAACCCGGGTCTCCTGCATTCCAGGCAGACACTTTAACCTCTGAGCCACCGGGGAAGTCCCATAGGTGAGGACTCAATACATGTTAGTCTTAATTTGACAGGACAGTGTTAGATATCACAAGAGTATATAATCAATTAAAATAAAAATTATGTAGAGAAATTGTCAGGAGTTCATACAGAGCAAGTATTTCAAGTTAGAATTGGCAAAAAGATTTTTTTGAGGGAATTTAATTTAGGTTATATAATATTTTTAAGTTATAAAGCTTAAGGTAGATTAAAAACTAAAGTGTTTAGGAGATGAGTAACTTTTAAATATTTTGAATTGTTTAACTTTATTGAGCACATTGAGAGCAGGCTAGTATATTTAATAATGTTAAACCAAGGAGGGGGGAAAAATACTACTTCTGTTTCTTTAATTCTTGAGAACTCCTCCAACTAGATAATTGGTGTCAGGTGACATAAAAAAAGGGAAAAAAATAAACACTTTCATTGTACAACAAAGTGGTGTTTTAGTTAAAGGTATATGACTTCTTAATTCCTATTTGCTTAAAGACATTTTATGCAGTTGTGACTATAGATTGCCAGATAAAGGATGATTTTAATTGAACATGAAAGAGTATGAGATGATGCAAGTTATTTATTTGTTGTAATTGTAAGCTGGGTTATTTTGAGTTTTTTTTTAAATATCAGATTTCTTATTCTTAAAATTGACTTTTCTTTCCTGGTACTAACCAGTGAAGTCATAAGACAGAAGGAATCATTTAAACTCAGAATTAAGAGGAAAAAGGTCTTCTCATTTTGCAACTGAGGAAACAGGTTTGGAGAGTTGAAATATCTATATAAGTAAAAGGTAGCAATGCTTAGTATTTTGTTCCTTTTTTGAGGATTAAAGTCTTCTGGTTCAGTATCAGAAGAATTACATACTTACTGTTTAAGTCTGTCCGCCAAATGCTCTGCAGCGTCACTGTCTCCTTTTCCACCTTACCTATCAATGTTCTGATAAATACCAGTCAATTAATTGCTAATCATATGAAAGATAGTGACTCAGCGTTTCTGGAGTTTTGTTTTATATAATGTTATGAAGTGAAGTGAAAGTCACTCAGTTGTGTTCGACTTTTTGTGACCCCATGGACTACGCATACAGTCCATAGAATTCTCCAGGCCAGAATACTGTAGTGGGTAGCTTTTCCCTTCTCCGGGGGATCTTCCCAACCCATTCAAATCCAGGTCTCCCTCATTGCAGGCGGATTCTTTACCAGCTGAGCCACCAGGGAAACCCATATAATGTTACACTTTTCATTAATTTAAAATAGTGCATGTCCACACTGTGGCATTCCTGTTACGGTTTCGGGTGACCTTCGCAGATATTTTCTTCCTTTGAAAGAAGTGTTTTTTTTTTTTTTTTTTTAATTTTGTGGCACAGTCTGCATTTCAATATCATTTCATTTCTGAAGGACAAGAAATTTAATACAGAGACCATAAATGAATAAAATAATTTTATTTGAAAGCCTTATATCATTCACACAGTTTTTTCACCAAACTGTTTATTAACATCATATACTATTATAGCTCTTTCAAGTAGAATTAACAGTTACAAATTATTTAATTTAAACCATAATCTGAATAATTTAAATGAGTTGAAATTAGTTGACATGTGATTGATAATGATAAATGAAAATGCTGGCTGTCCTGTAGTAATCAATGCATAGCTACAGCTGGTTGAAGGGGACCAAATCCATTGAAGAGGCGATTTGGTTCCATTTTACCAGCTCTAGCAAAGCATTGCCGTGCTGCTAGCTGGGGACCTAAAACAGTTGAAATTTTTTTATTTGTAAAATTATGATTATGGTCCTTCCTCAAATGTTAAGAGAATCTTGTATCAGTATTTCAGCCATGGATTGTCAAACTTTAGTTTCTGAAGGCACTTTTCCTGCTGTTTCCCACTCCAGTCGTGCAGAAGTCTTTACCCTTTAGCACGTTGTTAGTGCATTAAGGAGTTACCAATGTACATCTTTGTTTTTAACACCTTTGCTGAATTCTTAAATATAGACAGTGACCTGTTTCAAAAGCAGCACCACTTAAAAAGAGCATATAGACCTTGATGTGTATCAGAGTAATGTTTTCTATTTATCTTTGAGCAGTAAACCAAATAAGCAGGTGAAATAGGTTAGGGTAGAGTACTGCTAGTCAGTCACACTTTTCTACTGCCACTTCTTTTTTTAGCATAATACTTAAGGACTAACAGCAAGTTGCTGACAGGGGGCGAAGGATGAATGGCCTTAAGAAAAGTACTTCTGGTACCCTTTGGTTTATAAATAGATCGCATGTGTTTTCAGTGTATTGCTTAGACTTGTGTTGAAGGAACTGCCATGCATGATAGCTTATTTTTCTTTCTTTTTGCTTATGTAGTGTCACTAACCATAGGTTAATAATTGAACTCTTTTAAAAGTCTAGTTCTTGACTGAATTCTCTGTCATTTCGGGTACAGATTGCTGGTTACTTCTCATTATGTGCTTAATAATACATTGTGGTTAGCAATAATCATGAATTTGAGTATGAAAATTACCATTAAAACTTAGTACAGCAAGTTTTTGTTAAAAGGGAATTGCAGTATTGAGAAGGGATGTCTTCTGAAAATACCTTTTTAAAATAAAACTTTGAACAGTGATAGTTTGCCTGGAAGGTAAGTGCCCTCACTGAAATATAAACAGTAAAGAAATAGTTATGTGTTTTGAACCAAACTGGGAGAAGGTCAACACTAATTCAGGCAATATTCAAACACTTCTCGTATTACTTGTATATCCCGCATCTGTTGGCTGAAGGGTATCATGCTGCTGGTGAAATTAATGTAACTACAATTATTTCCATCATTTATTCTGATAGAAAAGAAACAGGTGTTAAATTGCCTGGACTTAAGTGCTGAAGATAGCAATAAAACTGACTTCTATTTTTACTAGTTATATGGGAGCTGTTTAGCAGATCCAGTTGCTCAAGTGTGCTTTGGATGGCAGTTCAGTTTCATATACTGGCCATATCGGGGCAAGAGAGGCCAGGGGAAAAAAAAAATAGTACAGCATTTGATAATGTCAGCATCTGTTATCCCTGTCAGAGAGACAGTTGAAATGTTTGAGTTACAACAGTGTCAGCAGATGCCCAGAGTTTAATATGTACTAAGTTAAAAATGAACAGCTGATCTAAGTGATAGATGTGACATTTTAGAGTGATTGAAAATACTCTTAGATATGTTAAGTTTAACTTGTAAGCACTAGAATCAGTGTATAATTATACTTTTTCAAATGAATAATAGATACTGTCATTTTCTAAGGTTTGTAAGCTCTTAATATTGTAGCAACAAGATTCTTAGTTGCTGGAATATTTTAAAATAATTATTAAAAGCTTTTATACCCATAGAATGGTAAATATAATTGCTTCTTATAAAGCATAGACATAGTAATACCCTTTGAGTAATTTCATACAGGAACCTCTACTTTTGAGGTGTATATTGTCAGTTTTTGATGTTTCGGGCGTGTGTAGTTAAACTTAATGAATGGAATATGAAGCTTTGCCATCCTTTTTGTGGGTAATGAGGAAGAAGGTCTATTCTTGAGTGAGTTAAACTTTGAACTGATTTTTTTTCTATGAAAATGTAAAATTTTTAAATTAATGAACTTTTTATAATTTACAATAAATATTCTATAACTTCTATGCTTGTATGTAAGTCATTCTCTCCATTTTAATCTGATTAAATGAAAATCACCTTTTGACAATTATCTAGCTGTCTTATTAAACAGAAAATTAACAATTCATGGATAATCTTATGGCCGTTTGTATTCAACTGTGACAAAAAATTTAGACATGGGATGACATGTCTGAATACTCTAATCAAAAGAAGTGATTAGAATATATGAATATTAATATTTCTTTTGTAAATCTATTATAGTAGCTTAAAATAGGTACTACTTATAAATTGTTGCTAAGAGCTTTATCATTTATAATATTTATCAATATATAAGTATATACTGTACAAAATAAATTTTACATAAAATATAAAATGTATTTTAATATCTCTAGCATACTATAAACAGTAGGCTATCATGTTTATAAAAAATTGAATTGTATTTGCCTAGTACCAATAAAAGATGGTTATTCTTTCTGGATAAATTGGTTTCATGATTGCAGTGTTTCATTTTATGTGCTCTCTTTGGAGAAAGCAAATTTAAGGATAGTATAGATAATAAATTAATTTACTTTAATATTTGGCAGTCTGTGACCAGTGTGCCCTATTGATTTACACCTTTTTCCCAGAATTTTATCATTTTTCTTGAATAAATCATATGTCTTGATTTAAACTAAGTACTTACATAGCATTGAAAGTGGAAACTGGATTAGGGAGAAGGACAGGGACCACTTTCTTTTCTTTGAGAGCAGAATTTTACTTGAAAAGATAGTCTTTTAAAATTATAACTATGTCTGTAGCTTTCAGAAAGAAAACTTAAAATACCAAAACTTGCTTCAGGAATTCTTCTAATATTGTTAAATTATAATTACATTGTTAATTATAATTATTCTTCATGTCAAAATATGAAGAATAGCTGTTGAAATGCAAATGAAGTCAGCTTTTGTTAAATGTCAGCCCTACTAATATGATACATTTAAATTAAAATCAAATTGTGGAGACAGAAAATGGGTCATGTGTATCATTTTTTTGTACTAATATCACTGTTTTCTCTTTTGTATTCAAATTTTAATCATGTGAGTACTTAATTTAAAAATGTAAAATGTAGTATGCTTTAAACTTAAAAGATTTAAAAGGAATTCCATGTTAATTTTAAATCTACTTCAGTAGAACTTTTTTCCTCATGAAATATAAGTCAGCAACATTTAGTTTCCATCTGAAAGAAGTAGGTACATTTTCTGGTGTTAGTATTGCCAAAGGTCACCTCTTTGATAGGTTAATTTAACATATGAAGGTCATTCACATAGCTGCAGTCTAGTTTCCTCTTGGTGGTTTATTGCCTACCAAAAATACATACTTCTTTACATTCCATAGCATTGTATGTTCATATGGGTACATAAAGAAGTATGTACTCTGAGTAGGTATTACTAAGTTGTTAGCTGTAAAAACATGAAATGTTTTATTTTCCCATTTTTTAGTAAAACTTTCAGCTTACTGATGGAGAGCAGTGGTAGATCATTTGCAGAGATATCAAAGACTAAACTTTATAACAGATTTACCTGAGGCATGGCGTTAGTGCTGTTTATGGTTCCTTGTTCTTGGTGGATATACACTTCTAAACGTTGACCAGTTATCTGTTGAACTTTGTCCTGGTTTGGTTCTTTTTGAGAGAGATCCATTGAATCAGTGGGAATTTACAGAGTGTACTTGAGAAATTGGTAAGATCAGCCTAGTGTTTCTTCATAGTCTTCAGAGAAAATATTTTCTTATTTTGTAGTTTGCTTCTAGAACCTACAAGTAGACAATAAATAATTTGGTGCATGTTCTTTTTACCAGCAAGATATCTTATTAAAGACTTAATAATTAACCAATTAGTACTACTTCTGATGTTGACTCTAAAGTTGAAAAAACAAGGAGAAAAACTGGATCTTTTTAGAGTATGAATGAACTGAACTTTTTTTAATGATAATTTTTTTTTTGTTAGTTTTGTTTTTAACATCACAGATAAGAACTCATGATCATTTGAAAACCTCTGTGTTGTTCCTTTGTTATTAGTTACTTACCTGATTTTTTCAGTTTGGTGGTCCTGTCTGGGTTAAATATAAATTTAAATAAAGGAATTAATATCTAATTTTGGTGAGTTGAGTGGTTCTGATACTTTTTTTTTTTTTTTTTTTAGTATGAAGGATAAGTACCAGAACAATCAAGTTTTCCAAAGTCACACTTAAAAGAACTGAGAGGAATTAGCTAGTAAGCAGTTGGGTTTTAGCTTGATCCTTTAGCATGAAAACAAATTATAGTTGGTGAGTTACCTTTTATTATTGTGGCATTAAGAAGTTAATTTATAAGAAGACCATAAGAAAATTTCAGATCTGAGAGAGGAGGGGGTATAAAAGACACGGAAAGTAGAATTCCTGCAGCCCATTGTAAGAAGTGAATGTAGCTCATAGAGAGCCGAGGACCACGTAGCAGGAGATGGTCCAGTACTACAGCAGTTTCAGCAATGCAGCATTTGAATTTCACCATCCATATGCTGGTTTAATTTTGTGCCCAGCTATCAGAGGAAGCATTGAAAAGCATTTTGTGATCTCCCAAGTTTCTTGGTTCACTAAACCTTGAAAGAGTTAATAGTTTTTAAAAGATAGTATGTTCTGAAGGCAGGTGGCCATTTCCTAGGGATACAGAATTACTACTAATCTGAAACAGTAAAGACTGACTCTTTAATAATGTAAAAGACAGGAATGGACTTGTACAGGTTTGACATTGAGTCATCTGTCATGATATTTGAACAGCATTCCTTTTTACACTGCATAAGGTCTCTGCTTGAACTGTGAAACAGCTATGCCCAGGTAGAATTTAACAGTAAAAGCATGTATTGAGTCGTTAATAGGTAAGCATGCAGAAAACCATAAGCCTCCATTAAAGTATTGTCCTGTGGTGCTGTGTTACCTGTAAGCTTAGTGTCATGAGCAGGGAGAGAGAGAATGACCCAGAGTCACGCCAGCAGCAGCCATCTCTTCTTGATCGGCTGTTGACTCTTTTTGCTGAATCAGCGCTTCTTTTCATGAGCCGGGGGAAGTAAAGGGGAAGTATCAGTGAACACAGGACCCCACCTTTTAAGATAAATTTGAAAAACAAGTGAACAAACAAAGTATATCAGCCATCTTTTCCCTCTCCCTTTCTTTATGCTTAAGGAGGAAAAAAAGAAAAAAACTTCAATAAAATTGAGTCAGCGTTGGCCATTTGATTTGGAATGTCCTATTACTGGTATTGAATGGATATGAGTACCTTGTCTCTGGTGTATAGAAAGTGAAGCAACCGGGAAAGGTTGCTTCAACGCCCAAGAAAATGCACCTCACTAATTGCTCAGATGGAATGCTTCAGAAATGGGGAAAAAGTTGCAGAGGAGGTTACTTTTACAATCTAAAAAAGAGACACACACACAAACCCAGCAAAAACCAAAACACACCTCACTCCCCCCCACCAAATAACTGTAAACATTCACCCTGTTTCCTTTGCCCACCAGAGGACATTGGGGTCTTCTGACTTCTCAGGAAATAGTCTGCATCTTTCTTGCTGTGGAATTTTTGTTTGTTTGTTTTTAGTTGGCAGGATTAGATGGTAGATCTGTATTGAAGCTACCTTGTCATATCCAGAGGTCAAGTCTGCAAGCAAGGTCAGGACTTCCACATGGTCACTACAGAGGTTAATTTATATTCTTCCCTCAGTGGCCACAGGCTGAACTGTTACAGCTTTATAGGCAGCTAAGCATTTGAAACATGCACTCCCAGGCAAACAGGCTCTCTTGTGCCTCTCTCTTCCCTGACCATATTTAGTCAACCATAGCAAAAAATAGTCTCTCAGCTGTCGATTGTCGATCCAAAAGCTGAGGAAGCCTCTATCTTGCTTTCTGCCTATTGATTGTTCATCCTGCGGTCCAAACACTGCCTTGCCATTTGTCCTGCATTTTTTTTTTTCAAAGCACTGCCAAATAAAGCGGTCTCTCATGTTTCCACTTACACATCCCAGATTTACACTGAGCTTGCGCTGAGGCTAGGAAAGCCTGATGCGGCTGCCACTATACTTAGAAGCACTGCAGCGAAAAAAGGAAAGAGAAAAAATATTACCCTGGCTAGTAGCAAGACGGGCTTTGGACAGATATGGGACAAGTAAAGTCCCTCTGCTGCCAAAATATATTTCATAACCTGTTTTTTTAAATCAGTAAACAGAAAAAAATCAGGACAATGATATTTTGCATAGCTCTAGGCCTGAAGGGATTTTGTAGCATTACCTTTAGAGCTTGCCGTTGCTATATAGTCTTTTTAAATTTAATAAATAATAATTGAATGGAAAAATATGTAGAAAGGGTAGTAGAACCATTGTATTGAAGGTGAAGAGATCACTCAGGAGGAAAGGAGGAATGTGTAAATGAAATCTTGGAAATGCTACTTAAAACTTTTAAATTAAAAAAACATTTAATTCAGTGTCAGTTTTAATACATTTTTTTAGTAGTGCTTAGGTAAGAAACAGGGTCTGGTATGCTTTTTAGTAATTGTGTTACTTTTCTATCGACACTTTGTATAATTATATAACTATTATAATGCATTGATTAAATTCTACTTTATTTTCAAATATGAAGTGGTTTTTTTCTCCTTTCTACATTGCTGTTCCGCTTTACTTTTCTGAAATAGCATTTAGGCATGATCATTTCACACTTTATTACAGACTCAAAATAGTCATTAACCTTTCTGTAACTTGTTGGTGTTCAGTCATAAAGTCCGACTTTTGTGACCCAGTGGATTGTAGCCTGCCAGACGTCCTGTCCATGGGATTTCCTGGCAAGTATACTGGAGTAGGTTGCCATTTCCTTCTCCAGGGGATCTTCCTGATCCAGGGATCGAACCCGTGTCTCCTGTATTGCAGATGAATTCTTTACTGCTGTGCCACCAGGGAAGCCCTTCTGTAACTTTGTCACATAACACATGTTGTAGGGGAAAAATACTTTTGTTCTAAACTTTAATAGCGTTATCACCATAAATTTTAACCTTGAGGTTTATTTTTTAACCAAGGAGAAAAAAAAATTTAACATCAAATTCTGCAAACCTATGGTGGTACCATTTAAGATCTAACAAACCTAAGAATGCCTAGGAAAAGCCAATTATACCTTGTTCTTAATTCATATATAGTCTCTTAAGTATTGATTTGGTTCAGTTCAGTCGTTCAGTCGTGTGGGACTCTTTGCGACCCCATGGACTGCAGCACACCAGGCTTCCCTGTCCATCACCAACTCCCTAAGTTTATTCAAACTCATGTCCACTGACTCGGTGGTGCCATCCAACCATCTCATCCTCTGTCGTCCCCTTCTCCTGCCTTCGATCTTTCCCAGCATCAGGGTCTTTCCCAACGAGTCAGTTCTCATCACGTGGCCAACATATTGGAGTTTCAGCTTGAGCATCAGTCCTTCCAATGAACATTCAGGGCTGATTTCCTTTAGGATGGACTGGTTGGATCTCCTTGCAGTCCAGGGGTCTCAAGAGTCTTCTCCAACACCACAGTTCAAAAGCATCAATTCTTAAGCAGTCAGCTTTCTTTATAGTCCAACTCTCACATCCATTGATTCAGTTAAGAACCAAAAAAACTTAGCAGTTTTCTGAGCTCATTCTCCTACAAGGGAAATTCATTCTTGGCATCCTTTTTGTCTTTAGCATTTTTTATAACATAGCAGTTTAATTATTCTGAATGGCTGTTTTAAAACAGTGACATAAAGCATGCTTCTATAGATATTTGGGCAGTTTTATAGAGCCAGCTTTCCTAGATATTGAAGTAATTTTAGACACATTGTGAGAAGATGATGCATATCAGAGTACAAGATAGGTGAATTTTCAAATTTTTAAACTACCTCATATTTCCTGACCATTTTGTAGCAGTGAAAGTCCTCCTTTCCCACCTCTCAAGCAAACAGTTATATAGTGTATGAAAGGACAGGCACTTTTCTAAGGCCTTTAAAATCCCCGTAACAGTCCTATGAAATAGGACTTGTGATTTTTTACACATTTTATAGGTGAGGAAACTGAGGCATAGAAGGTAAGCACCCTGCTCAAGTCACCAGCCCTTTTGTTTGCTGGTACCAGAATGTGAGCCCAGGTGGTTTGGCTTCAGACTTAGATCTTTACCCCTGTTCCTGCCACTGCTGTGGTTTGTAATAATGCAAGCAGTTAGGGCCTGGACTCTAGGGGACCAGAACCTATACCAGAAATGTAGCATGTTGAGCATTCTTGGCCCCAGTATGCTGAGAAGAATGACTGTTCGTTTGATTGTTTCTTCCTTTGTTTCATTCAACTAAACTTTGAGCACCTCATACTAGGTGCACACAGAGGGAATAAAGATGAGTAAAATGGCTTCCCTGGCTGACAGTGTAGAAGAGATCATTTTAGTTGTCCTATTTTAAGAATGATCGAGTCCTCACCTGTACAATGCTCCTGCAGCCTGTATTGTCATTGCATATCTGTCATTTTGAGCTAATTTCTACTGCATTACCAAATTCCTAGTTAATGAATTCAAGCTAAATTAATGAACCTTTTAATTACGGTATCTATCCAAAAACAAGTTTGTGGGGAACAAAATTAAGCACACCAAAAAATTAAAATTTAACATTTGAGTCATGTCTGTTTATCCCTTTAAATAGATGAAAGAAAATAAAAACTGTCCATATTCATTTGCTAGAATGATTATTACAGATAGCATTCTTGTCTCCATCCATTTAGATAGGGGTGGGTGTGTATTGAATAAAGATGTGTTCAAACTGTTACATATTAACCTGCTCTTAGCATGGCCTACAGGACTTCTGCTTGAAATTTATCAACTTTCTTGGCAGGTTCCCTTATGGATTCTGTACTAACATGCTTAAGTTATATTTGAGGGATTGTTCAATGTTCAGAATTTATTGAACCCCTAATATGTGCTATTATTTCAATGTCTTTTTTACATTCAGTAATACTAATATGTAAGGCCTCCTCAGCTTAGCTACTGTGGTTTGCTTGGAAAAATGTTGCCCATCTCTGAAGAAAGATTGCAAAGCATGGCAGGTCCTAAAAATGGAGCCATTGCCATTTGACTGTTACATACCAGTGCAGACAGCTGCTTGTCCCCTCTGCTTCTTAGAACTCATTTGTTCATCATTCAGCAAACGTTTGAGTATTACCATGTGCCAAGGATTATGCTCGGCACCACTATTAGTTGTTCCGGAACTTAATGCTTCTTTGGCACTATTCACAAATGCCTGCTTAACTGGTAGTAAGATCTTATCCTTAAACCATCCATGTCCTTAACCTTTTGGAAAACAACCAGATTGAGAAATAAAGAAGAGTGTTTGAACTTTGGGGAAAGTATCTTCATACAGTGCTCCACCAGTGAGAGTCTGTTGGCTTAGTAAAATTATTGATTTATTGAACTGGTAACATCCTTATCCCAATAACTCTAAGGGCTTCAGTGCTTGCAGCATAACAACAGAATCATCTTAATTAGCTGAGGTGCTGTGGGGAACAGCTGACCTTCGTTGGTTATATTGTGGGGTCCTCAGATTGCCCCACAGGAGGAAAGGAGACAGACCATTCAGAACTGCTCTGGACACGAAGGGGAGGGGACCAGAGACTGTTCTTTTTTTTCTCTTAGCTTATACTGCAGGCTGGGCCCAAAGATTGACTTCTCTTGAGGTGTTGTGTTGTTTTTGTTTGCTTTTTGTGAAGGCAGTAGGTCAAGAACTAACATTAATTGGCAGCTTTCTTATTAAGATGAGAAGGTTATAGATTGCTCTTAAAATTAAGCTACCCCAAATCTCCAGTATAGAAGAATTCCAGATCATTGATGTGAATACTCTATCTTCAAGGAAGTGGAATATAACTTTTCACCTGTTAAGAGTAGGCTACCTGTAGTGACTTCCTTCCAAAGAGTGTAGCTTATTATTCTGTAGTAGAGAAAGGGAGCAAAACAGCAACTCAACAGTGGAGAAGGTGGACAGATGCTACCTCAACCAGATGGCCGTGGTAAACATTGACAGGTAAGTCATGTTGATAGTGTGCACCCTTGATGTGATGAAATGGCACTGTCTCTGAGACCTCCTCCTCAAAACTCATAATCCCGGTTGTAATCATCAGAAAACATCAGACAAACTACAAGCAAGGAGCATTCTATAAAATAACTGATTAGCACTCCTCAACACTGTCAACATCAAAAACAGGGAAGGTCTAAGAAACTGTCACAGTGAAAGGGAGTCTCGGGAGCCATGAGAGCTAAGTGTAATGTGGTATTCTGGAGCAGAAAAAGTATGTTAGGTAAAACTAAGGAAATTGGAGTGAAGTATGGTCTTCAGTTAATAACTGTCAGTTCAGTTCAGTTCAGTAACTCAGTCGTGTTCGACTCTTTGCAACCCCATGAATCACAGCACGCCAGGCCTCCCTGTTCATCACTAACTCCCAGAGTTCACTCAAACTCACGTCCATCGAGTCGGTGATGCCATCCAGCCATCTTATCCTCTGTCGTCCCCTTCTCCTCCTGCCCCCAATCCCTCCCAGCATCAGAGTCTTTCCCAATGAGTCAACTCTTCTCATGAGGTGGCCAGAGTACTGGAGTTTCAGCTTTAGCATCATTCCTTCCAAAGAACACCCAGGGCTGATCTCCTTCAGAATGGACTGGTTGGATCTCCTTGCAGTCCAAGGGACTCTCAAGAGTCTTCTCCAACACCACAGTTCAAAAGCATCAATTCTTCGGTGCTCAGCTTTCTTCACAGTCCAACTCTCACATCCATACATGACTACTGGAAAAACCATAGCCTTGACTAGACGGACCTTTGTTGGCAAAGTGATATCTCTGCTTTTCAATATGCTATCTAGGCTGGTCATCACTTTCCTTCCGAGGAGTAAGCGTCTTTTAATTTCATGGCTGCAGTCACCATCTGCAGTGATTTTGGAGCCCCCAAAAATAGTCTGACACTGTTTCCACTGTTTCCCCATCTATTTCCCATGAAGTGATGGGACCAGATGCCATCCATGATCTTAGTTTTCTGAATGTTGAGCTTTAAGCCAACCTTTTCACTCTCCTCTTTCACTGTCATCAAGAGGCTTTTTAGTTCCTCTTCACTTTCTGCCATAAGGATGGTGTCATCTGCATATCTGAGGTTATTGCTATTTCTCCCGGCAATCTTGATTCCAGCTTGTGCTTCTTCCAGCATAACAAATGTATCATCCTAATGTACAGTATTAACAGCAGGGGTGAGGAACTCTCTATACTGTCTTCACAATTTTCTGTAAATCTAAAATCTAAAAGTTTATTTAAAAATGGCAAAACCAAAAACTAATCTGACCACTCCTAGCTAGCTGTTGACTTTTGCATTAATTTTGATTTGGGCTATCTGCAGTATTTCTCCAAAACTTATAGCATTTAATCAGGAGTTGATTTTGTTATAATTCAGTTATCATAAGGTAAGTTTAGTGTTATATTCTTTTAAAAGTATATTAAAACAAAAGTATATTTCAGAATAAATTTTATCAAGACCAGTCTTAAAAAGATTTAGTTATGTGAAAGGGAGCCTTTTTTTATTTGAATGCCGATGACTTTGAATTTGTGAAAATTGTGAAATGGGTAAATTTGTGTGAAAGGGGTATAAGGGCTAGATTTGGAAGGGGGCTGTTACAGATGTTCAGAGGAAAGATAATGAAAGTCTATATAAAAGATATTATATAGGAAATAATAGTTTAGTTTTAAAAGGGAAAGTCAGTAGAACAAATTGAATGCAGGAGTGGGAAGGGAGGAGAGGGTCTAGAATGATTCCTATATTTCTGACTTGGGTGGCTGGTTAAATGATAATAAGAATAACCAAAATCAAGAATACAGGAAGAATTCTTGGGAAGGAGAAAAAGGGAAATTTGTATTGTATACTTGATAGGTCTATAAACTTAGAACTGTAATAATACTATTATATTGAAGAGCTTTAGATTATACTAGAACATTATATTACCTTATCTCATTTAGTTCTTATAGTACTCTTTTCATATGACTTTATAGGCCCATAGAGATGACTAACACTAACATTAATAAAAATGTCAAATTATTTTTCATATGACGATGTACTGAAAACTGATAGAATTCTCGTGATTCTTTTGGAGGGTAAATTTGAGTGCTGGGGTTCTCGTCACAGAACTTTTTCTACAGATAAAGCTGGTGATACACTAATAGATTATTTTTCTCATTCTTTTTCCAGGCTTCACAGAGAATAATTCTTCACTTTCTTTTTAACCAATTGTTATTTTCTGGAAAAAAAAAAAAAAGAAAAAGACAATGGTTTTTATCTTTTTACTTATAATTCTGTTCTGGTGATTTTTTTTAATCTATGTATTATCCTGATTTGACTTCTGAATTGCCTCTTATACAAATCTCTTTTTCCATAATTATCTGTTTTATTTACTTAATTATTATCTGGTATATTCACCTTATTTGCCAATATAACACTTTCTATGGGAAATCAAAAATTACCATGATTCATCTCTAGTACCATGGGGCACAACCACAATAAAAACCCAAAAAAAACACCCCCCCCCCATATCTTTACCTTATTATTTTTAATGATTACATTTTGTCTCTAATACAACTTTTTTCACATGATTTAATACTTGTATCTTCAAAACTCTCCAAAAGAGTCATGAAGCTATAAATTCTCTTTCTCACAAGGTCAACTGTGTAAGGTAGTAGGTAATGTATGACTTCAGCCTCATGATTATGCAAAATCCAAACACTTGGTAGTATATTGTTGTGCCGTATACTTTTCCCTGTTATGAACTGGAGTCAAAAATCTACATAATTTGTAGTATTATATTTTAATCCACTGAATGGGGAAGTTTAAAGTCCTTACAGTTATTGAAAATGAACTAAAGCAAGAATCTTCAGCTTTGTATGAGGTCCATGAATGGAACTTGAATTTCCTCAAAATTATATGTAAAGATTTTTATGTGCATTTTTTGGGGAGGGAATGGTTCCTGGCCTTCCACAGATTTCCAAAGAAGTCTGTCATTCATGGTCAGTGATTTTAACTTTAGTAACAACGACTGAAGGCTGTCTTAAGTTTTGATTCTCAGTATGCCTTGGGTCATTAACCAGTTTGAAAATCTGATAAAAGCTATAAACTTCCAGATATGAGTACAATTTTAGAGTTTCATGGATTCTTTAAAGCATGTTCTCAGATGTCTTGGACTTCCTACGTGGGATTCATGGACCACTGCCATTAAGGAAACATGTTATGTATCACATTAGGTCTTAGTTTCATTATTTAGAGACTTAACAGTTTCTTTTACACGCGTTCTTATTTTACATCTTCAGACTGTTTCTCCATACATTTCAAATATTTCTGATTAAGATTTTTCTCTCCTGTGTGTCCCCATAGGAAAATCTATCCCAATATGTATCTTACTGTTAACTTCTTGCCCTTTTATACTCTATTGATACAATTTTGAAGCTTTTCTGCCTTTACTGCCCTTTTTAGGTGTGGGGGAACATAATATCTAATTCATATATCAGTGTTGTCTGTGCCAAGCCCAGTACTGTTTATAGAAGCTGTTCATTATCTCAGGTGTCAGTCTTAAAAAAAAAAAAAAAAAAAAACAATTAATGGACAGATATTAAAGGAAATTTTTCCCAAATTTTTTTAAAATAAAATAATTATTTTTAGATTTTTCCCAAATTATGAGTTTTCCACACAAAGTCTTTGTTAGAAGAAGTTACTGATCAATAGTAAAAAAAAAAAGTTGCTTTTTCTTTTACTTTCCTTTTTGAGGGTAGGCTAGCCTTTTCTTTACAAAGCATGGTTTCTCAGTAATTAGTTCCCCTGATCTTTTATGGTTTAATCTTTGGTGCTCTTTAGGATAACTTTTTTTTTTTTTTCCTTTGGAGATAGTTGGTTATCATATTGTAAATTTTAAATGTTTGATTGCCATTTTGTGTGTTTCGATATCAGCTAGATTTAGCACTACTAAATGACATATATCAAATTTTTAACCCTGCAGAATTCATGATAATGTGCCAGCCACATAAAATTTGTCTTAATTATCACTGTTTTTCCCAATTAACTCTTGTTACCTGGTTGTTCTTCATTAACTCTTTCATTAATATATACTACTCTAACTGAACCTAAGAGATTCCACAAATTCAAACTATGTCCTTATTAGGGTATATTTCACCTTTAGTTTTTTTTCCCCTCTCAGAATATTTCCCTCTGTAGCACTGCCATTCTATTTTGATTCTACTCTCCAAACCGTGATAATTTGTTTACCTCTTAAAATGTCAAAGGGCTGTGCATTTGAGATTTAGAAATGTTGAATTTCTGTTTGTCTCTTAAGGGCATAATTTTCTTTAAAGAGGAATATTTTCATTTGATTTTAAGAGTTTCTTTGAATATTTTTTATAAATAAAATAATAAAATATATAACTAAATATCAAATTAATATAAACTTGCCTTTCAGCGCAATGCGTGTTTTACTGTCTAAATTACCAAGACCGTGGATTGTGGATGAGAAGAAAGATGATGGTTATACTGCCTTGCATCTGGCTGCCCTTAATAATCATGTAGAAGTGGCTGAACTGTTGGTGCATCAGGTAGGAAAAGCATTTCAGTAATTTTTAACAATTTTGGGTCATTGCTAATCATTGATTTATTATTCCTTCATCAACTACTTATGGATGAGATGGTTGGATGGCATCACCGCCTCGATGGATATGAGTTTGAGCAAGCTGCAGGAGTTGGTGATGGACAGGGAGGCCTGGTGTGCTGCCGCCCATGGGGTCACAAAGAGTCAGACGTGACTGAGCGACTGAACTGAACTACTTACTAGTAGATTACAGTAAAATCCCATGATGATGCAAATTCAGCTGTAGTATGAATTTAGTCTTCTGCCTAACAGTGGTGCTTCAGTGGAGGGAAGTAGTAGTGGGGGTGTGGGTAGGGTGGATGTGGATCCTTCACGCCTCCAGTATTCTCTGTACAGTCTTCCTGAGTTGGTCCAACAAAATAGGCATCAACTTAAAGGGATTTTCCAGAATCACTGCCACTGTTGTGGAAGTGTCACTCAGCTATATCATCACGAACCAGTATGCTGATGTCTAAATCAGTGTGGCGAGTTGCTACCAGGTGACACCAGCCTGCAGTTAGGAGCTAGGGACTCAGTTCTCAACAACTGCTGGACCCCTTGAATCTGTGACTGGATAGCAGGGTAGGCTCACCTTAGTTATTTCATTTATCTTAGGAATAAAATACCTCTACATTTTTATGAGCTCAGATTTTGAGGGGAACCTATTGATTGCAATTTTATGATATTTTGGTATATCCAGCAAAATTTTTAAATGCTTCAGACAAACATGCCATAGAGAAGCAGTAAAATTTCCAAAGAATTATCTGTGACTCCTGACTTCAAGGGACTTACAGTCTGGTTAAGAAGATGAAATGGCAGGGAAATTTAGTAGATAGTACATTATGTGTAATTGGGTCTTAGATCATAAGATGGACAGTCTGTACAAAGACATTTAAAGAAAGAAACAGTTCAAAAGCTAAACTGCCTTTCTCCTGCCATTATAAGCCTTTATTATTAAAGTTAATTCTCTTAGAAGTGTTGTTAACTATGATAAATTCCTTTTCATCCTAAATCCAAACTACTGACCTAAGCCAGTACCACACTGTCTTGGTTGTGCTTAGTCGCTCAGTTGTGTCCGACTCTTTGCAACCCCATGGACTGTAGCCCACCAGTCTCCTCTTGTCCATGGAAATTCTCCAGGCAAGAATACTGGAGTGAGTTACCATGCACTTCTCCAGGGGATCTTCCCAACCCAGGGATTGAACCTGGGTCTCCTCCATTGCTGGCAGATTCTTTACCAGCTGAGCCATTAGGGAACCCAAAGAATACTGGAATAGGTAGCCTATCCCTTCTCCAGGGGATCTTCCTGACCCAGGAATCGAACTGGGATCTCCTGCATTGCAGGCTGATTCTTTATCAGCTGAGCTGCTAGGGAAGCCCACTGTCTTGGTTACTGTTGCTGTATAGTAATCAGTAACTGAACTGAAGTAATAACTAGTAACTATAGTAATCAGTAACTGCAATCAGTTACTCAGTTGGAGTAAGTCCTCTAACTTTGTTGTTTTTTTCTCAGACCTACTTTAACATTCTAGGTCTTCTGAATTTACAAATACAATATGAGGACTCATTGATACATTTTCAGGAAGTACTTACTTAAAACGAGCTGATTATGTCGGTGGCTCTGTAATGGAGATTCAGAGGGAGCCGTGTTTGACTCTGTATTGTCCTTTGTCCTGTAACTGTCCTTAGGTGGAGTCACCACAGTAAAGATAGTTTTAAATGTGCCGTTCTGTTTCAGAAAGCTTGCTGTCCCACCACTTCCTGCTAGCCACATCTGTTGCCATAGAGCACAAGGTCTCGCCCTTGGAGGGGCGTGCTCAGCAGCAGCCAGTGTCATGGCTTCCGCAGAGAGAGTTAGATTATGTGCTTCCCTCTCGTCACCGTTCAACTGTGAGCCTTGTTCTTCTTTCAGGGGAACGCAAACCTGGACATCCAGAATGTGAACCAGCAGACGGCCCTCCACCTTGCCGTGGAGCGGCAGCACACCCAGATTGTGAGGGTAACGTGTCTACTAAAGTGAATCTTACCCTTTAAACTGATATGTTGTTAGGCTTCTCAGAAGGCTTAGTTAGAGGTAAAATTATGATTTTAGGCTAGTATTTTAATCAGTTGGGTAAAGAGTTTTAATTTCTAATAGGAAAAATCTTAACTGTTATATTCAAAGTTTTTATAATTTTGTTGTCAGGATTTGTAAATTCCTGGAATATTAAATCAGAGAATTTCAAAGTAACATATACATTTTTTAAAAGTATACCTCCTTTTAATTTTTATAATTGAGAGTGAACTGTAATTAAACGCTTTTGCTGGACATTTGCCAAACATTTCGAAGAAGCTGGCATACGTATTTTTATTTTACTAATCTGGTGATTCCAGATCAAATACTTGAAAGATGATCTGTTTAAACTTTTTTTGTAGAGCAGTGATTCTTAAAGTTTGGAGGCTGAAGCAGCAGCAATAGCATCACCTAGGGCTTTGGCAGAAGAGTAAATTCTTGGGCCCCATCTCAGACGAACCAGAGCAGAACCTCTAAGGGGGGAGCTAGCGATCTCTGGTTTTACAGGCCCCCATGTAATTCTGATGCAGATTTAAATTTGAGAAACCGACCTACAGAGATGTTTTATATAATCTTTTTGAAGCACAGTGAACAGAAAAAGAGCAAAATAGTAATTTGCCAAAACAGGTAGGACTGTATGCTTGAGACTGATTTCTTTGTATGGTGTTTTTCTAAAACTCTGATAACATTTGTGGAAAGGTTAGGGAACTTGTTAAAGCAAAGTTTTATATATACTGCTTAAAATATCTGTTGTGGTATTATCAATTATACATTATATGTAAGAGATTGTAACTTAGTAAACACTTCACATTTATAATTATTTAAAATTCTCTTGCCAGAAATTCTTCATTTCTCTGATGTTTGGACTTATAACCCTTATAACCACACATTTGGAGAAAATTGACCAAAGGGGATGGAAAAAAATAAATGCATATTTATTTAAATAATAGAAGAATTTTGAATATTGTGATTTGGTCCTATTGGAAATACTTAAAATATACCAACTCACATATCTGAAATTAAAAGGAGAGAAAAAAATGTCCTGAATTTCCTCCAGTTATTTTGATCTTAGAGTAGAATAATTAAGCTGCATATTGATTCTTGTTTTTTCTGCTGTCCCTAGTTCAGTATGTTTGAATAATCAAGCTCATCATTATTTGTAAGGAGTCACAGGGATCCAGAGAGGTGGCAAGCAAACACATAAGTTAACTTTCATGGCAGCCCCATCAGATAGAGCTCTCACACTGTTACTTTAATGTTAATTTTTTTCAGCTTTATTAAGTTGTAATAGACAGATGGAAATTGTATACATTTAAAGTGTACAACTTCATATTTTGATCCAGGTATACATTGTGAAATAATCACTATAATTAAACTAATTAACATAGCCACCATCACACAGAGTTTGTGTATCTCTTTGGTGAGAACATTTAAATTCTGCCTTCTCAGCAAATTGTAAGAACATGATACAACACCATGCAGTGGGGGTGCTCTCCAGAGCAAATTCATCTTATGTAACTGAAACTTTGTTACTTTAGATGTATTATAATTTCTTGTGGGTGGAATACTTTAGGAAAAAGAGACATTTTTCTCTTTTAGCTTTTGGTCCGTGCAGGCGCCAAGTTAGATATTCAAGATAAGGATGGGGACACTCCTCTGCACGAAGCCCTGCGGCATCACACTCTGTCTCAGCTGCGTCAGCTTCAAGATATGCAAGATGTGGGGAAGGTCGATGCTGCCTGGGAGCCATCCAAAAACACGGTGAGCAAAGAAAGATAATCGTCACTGCTGTGCCAGGAGGAGCATCTTTTAATGCAAGGTCTTATATTTATGGCTCATTGAACCTGCTTCTGATCAGATATTTCATCAAAAGTACAAATGTAGAAATTTAGTTTATGAGCTAAACACTAGTCAGTACTGACTGTATTGTTTGCATTCTTACTAAAAGTTGTTTGGTTCTCCTTATGCAACGTAAGCCATTCAGACAGAATTGTTGTGGTGTCTTCGTTGTGGTTTGGGGTTGCATTTCCTTATGACTACTGGTATTGAACATCTTTTCATTTGCAGGTTTACCACCCATATATATTTGACAAAGCTGTCACTTCAGACCTTAATTTATTATGTTGTTGAGCTGTTTTCTTACTACCAATCTGAATCAAGTTTCATATCAGATATGCTTTATGCACATACATTCTCCCAGTCTGTGGCTTGTCTTTTCATTCTTTTAATGGTATTTTTTGAAGCAATAGTTTGGTTTTTATTTTCAGACTTTAAACGTTTTATTTTGAATCGGCGTATAGCCAGTCAACAGTGTTGTGGTAGTTTTAGGTGAACAGCAAAGGAGCTCAGCCATATGTATATATGTATCCATTCTCCCTCAAACCCCCTCCCCCCTCCAGTCTGGTACATGACATTGAGCAGAATTCATGTGTAGAACAGTAGGTCCTTGTTGGTTATCCATTTTGAACATAGCAGTGTGTACATGACCTTCCCAAACTCCCTAAGTATCCCTTCCCCCCAGCAATCAGAAAATTTTCTAAGTCTATGAGTCGAAAAATAGTAATTTTAGTGAAGTCTGATTTAGCAATTTTTTTCTTTTATTGTTTGAGTCCTGAGAAATCTTTGCTGAATCTAAAGTCACTAAGTTTTTTTCCTGTTTTGTACTAGAAGTTTGTAAAGTTTGATCTGTTACACTTAGGTCTGTGATTGATTTTGAGTTAATTTTTATATACACAGTATGAAGTATGGGTCATCTTTTTTGGCTTGTGGATATCATCATTCCAGTCCCATTTGTTGAGAAGACTATCTTTTTCTACTGAATCGCTTGTTGTGCCTTGATCTAAAATCAGTTCTCTTCTGTTAATCTGTGTCTTTAGCTCTGTAATGCCAACGTACTGTCTTGATTACTGTAGCCTTATAATAAATGTTGAGGTCAGTCCAACTTTCTTCCTGTTTTTCAGAGTTGCTTTACTATTCTAGGTCCTTCACCTTTGCATATGAATTTTAGAATCATTTTTAAGAATGTAAAAGGATTCTGAGACCAAAGTGTTTGCTAACTGCTGCCTGTCTTTCTGTATGACCATGGCTAAATACTCTAACTCCTATGTGCCTTGTTTTTCTCATTTTAAAATGAGGGGAAGGGAGTAACTACCTCCGTAAGGTTGTAAGGATTAAATGAGTTAGTTCATGGAAAGTGCTTAAAATCTCTATCAGTGTTACTAGTTCTTATGACTGTTTTCACACAAGATGTGTGAGTCAGTAGTTCAGACGACAGTAGGACCTGATCTGTCTCAGTCTCCACTGTGTGTCTCAATCCCTAGTTCTTGGTTCTTCTCTCAGCTCTCTCTCCCCTTGTTGTTTCAAGTTGGTTGCTAACAGCTCCAGGGCCAAGTTGTTAGAAAAGAGAGTACTGTTTCCTCAGTATCTAAATCAGAAGTTCCATTCTTGAGTCTTATGGGCCTTAATTAACTGGATTTAGATTATGTGTCGCCCCTGAACTAAGCCCAGATGAAGTGAGTATCTGACTGAGCTGGACCACCTTTGGTTTCCTTCTGAACCTGGAGGATGGGTCAGTCCTCATACTGTACACCTGAGGACGCTAGGGGTGGGTAAGAAGGGGATGATACTAGGACTGCGCCCCGTAAGTGTCCGTCACGTCTCTGTAGTGTGCATGCTCTTTCCAGACATTTTCTTATTCACACATACATGTTCATATATACATGCATATATATATACACAAGCACACACCACACACACACAGATGTATGTATGTATGTATATTTGGTGATAAGAAATGATAACAGATTCCTAAAGGGGAAAATAATGACTCTTTTCATATGATTTCAGTTAATAATGGGACTTGGTACCCAGGGGGCTGAGAAGAAGAGTGCGGCATCTATTGCCTGTTTCTTGGCTGCTAACGGTGCTGACCTTAGCATCCGAAATAAGAAGGGTCAGTCGCCACTTGATCTCTGTCCTGATCCAAGTCTCTGCAAAGCCTTGGCAAAGTGTCATAAAGAAAAAGTCAGGTTTGTATTATTTATTTTCATAAAACCTAATATTCTGTACATAAAGTGTCATGTGGTTTCACAATTAAGGACTTAGTTCTTGTCATTAAACATTTTAGTAGTTTACCCTTGAACTTTGTACTTTCTTTCTTCTCGTAATTTATGGGTAGTGATGAAATGACACCTCTTTGGAATTCATACATAGAGCTGTGTTACAGGGAAATTAATATAATGAAGTATTGTTTTATTGAAGTATAGTTGATTTACAATGTTATTTTCTGATGTAAAGCAAAGTGATTCATATATACATATATATACATATTCTTCCATTATGGTTTATTACAAGATACTGAACATAGTTACTTGTGCTATATAGTAGGACCTTGTTGTTTATTTTATATTGAATATGTAGTAGTTTGTATCTGCTAATCCCAAACTCCTCTAATTTATCCTTTCCCTACTCCTTTCCCCTTTGGTAACTGTAAGTTTGTTTTCTGTGTCTGTTTCTATGTCTGTTTTGTAAGTCAGTTCAGATTGTATCATTTCAGAGTCCACATAAGTGATAGATGATATTTGTCTTTCTCTGACTTACTTTGCTTACTGTGATAATCTCTGGGTTCATTCATGTTGCTGCAAATGACTTTATTTTATTCTTTTTTTTATGGCTAAGTAGTTGTATATAGAGGTATATACATATCTTTAAGTATGTTCTTAAGGAACATAAAATTCTATTAGAGAAAGACAGAATGTATCTGAAAATATATAGATAAAGGCACTGTAATTACTGCAATAATAACTTAAACACTGTGGGAGGGGTGTATGGGAAATCACTCTGTGTGTGAACATGTGAGCATGCGTTTTCATGAGTCTCTGAAGATTGTAGTAGAAACATTGTGTCCCTTTTCTGTAGCTGTAGTTGGTTGTGTATATGTATTTCTATGTCGTGTATATATATTTTTGGATGTGTTCTGCCTTTCTGTAATAGAATCTTTATGCTCCTTAAGGATAAACTTAAAGAAATGTCAAAACAGCAGCTGCAGTGACCTATTTTTCACAGTTCCCCGTCTGTTGTGGACCCCGATGATGCTTCCTCTGTCTGTTCCTAGGGCAACTAACATGGGCTTTAGTTAGGATTTTTGTTTTATTCCTGTGTCTTGTGTCTTCCTCAGCTGGTTCTGTATAGATTAAAAAAGATTGAGTGAAACTGTTCATGTTAGTTTTTTTTTAAGCTAGTGTTTTTGATTTCTGTGTTAGAAGATTCACCCTTTTTCACTGGGTGAGGATTTGTTCAATTGAAATTGAATTGTGCTATATGTACTAAAAATGCAGAGAGGTAGAAAAATATAATATATACAGTGTTTCATATACAGATGATAAGGCTTAGTTTTTAAACATAACTAAAGTGTTTATGCAAATGAATGATGCTCTAGGTGTTTTAAAACATTTTAATTAACGAATTTCTAACAAATGTTCTGATAGGTTTGATTAGAATTACTTTCTTTTATTAGTGGTCAGGTGGGCTCTCGAAGTCCTTCTATGATCAGTAATGACTCTGAAACCTTAGAAGAGTGTATGGTGTGCTCCGATATGAAGAGAGACACCCTGTTTGGCCCGTGTGGGCATATTGCTACCTGTTCTCTGTGTTCGCCACGAGTCAAGAAATGCCTCCTCTGTAAAGAGCAAGTTCAGTCCAGGACCAAGGTAATATGTTTTTCATACAGTGTTTTATTATTGTTTGATCTCTAAGATTATATGATGCCGTGTGTCTGTTTTAATTTTGTTCTTCCTAAGCAAGATCTAAACATGGGAATGTATTATTTATACATTTATCAAGACACCAGTTGAAACATGTGAACTACACTATTAGTTAAAAATAAAAGTTGTCTACTATTTTACTTTCAGAGTCCCTTATCACCTAAAGATGTGTTTAATTCCACTTTGTGGTTTTAGTTACGTGTATATTACAGCTCTTTTGAGTACATGAATTGTTTTGTATTCCTCTTTGTAGAAGAGGATTTTTTTCAGTAGAATGTCACATAGTCTGGATTTATTTGATTGTGTTACCATGGTGTTCTTTGTTTCTATATCCTTTGTATTTCTTTGAACTGGAAGTTAGATCTCACAGCTTGATTAGTTTCAACTTAGACATTTTTGGAAAGAAAACTTCGTAGATGATGCTACTCATTTGATATTGTATCCCACTCTTCATTAGGCAGATGAAGTCTGATAATCCTGTAATTCCTTATGGCCAAATTCTGTATCTCTGAACTTTTTATCTCATCTGACTCCTTTTGTTTTTTGAGAAGCAGATTCTTTCTGAGTTTCTGGTTTCTTTCTTTTTTCCCCATGTAACTTAGTGCTTTATCATCTTACTCATTTTAGTTTATGAAATAATTGATTTTCTTTAGTTTTTCTTAATGTGTGTATATGTAAAGTGAGGTTTAAATTTCTTACAAATAATTTCTTTCAAAGTGAGTAGCTTAAATCAAAAGATACTTTGGTTTTCTTTGGCTTCATTTATGAAGGTTATACTCTTTTCTTGTTCCCTTGTTGTTCTTTTTATTTTTCTCTAGATATTTCCTAAGCTATACATTAACATTCATTATTAGAAACAAGTTGGCACTAATTCTCATGATGAACTAGCTGGGAGTGACTTGAAAGGTGAAATCTTGCCAATGCTTCTTGCATTTACATAGAGCTTCTTCTAAGACTGTATGTTTTTTATGATCCAAATGACTATATCATTGGTAAAGTTTTAGGCACAGGAAAAAGTTCCAGGAGTTATTTTGGGGTGAGAGGTATTGGATCAGTAGTACGTGTGTAATGGTTTCACCTGTTTATAAAGGGGAGAAGGATATGCTGGCAGCACTCATTGTATGCCAGGCACTGTGTCGGCATTTCATATGCATTACGTTGGTGTCAACCCTGCTTTAATAAATTAATGTGAATCGCTTTACTTGGTCTTTATAATTTGCTTTAGTTACCTGCTGACAGAGTAACAGTTTGGGAAAGAATCTGAAAGAATAAAAATTTAAGTCATTCTCTTGTTTTTGGATTCTGTGTATTCTGCTGTTGTGCTTGAAACTTTTTGTTAGATTAAACCCTATTTCAAAAACGTTTCTTGAGCACTTGTTTTATAACCAAGTCAGAGATGTATATGATAGTTCCCTGCTATAAATTAGTAATCTCTTGACAAACTATGACTTAACAGTAAAAGGTACTCTTCTGTATAGGGATGTCATCGGTGCTTTAAGAGAGATGTGAAGTGAGTTCAGATCCCAGGGTTGTGTAAAGCGGAGTCTCATCTTATAACTGTTATTGATCCTCTGGTCACTCTGGTGTTTTCAATTGAAAAAACTGAATCTCAAAGAAGTACACTGACACTTGGGTCTTGAACTCAGTTTTCTTGATTCTTAAGTCCCTGTTCTTTCCTCTGTGTTGTGATATACAAACAAAATTAAAAACAATGTCTACTAGAGAGGGTTGATAGAACAGGAAGGTAGAAAGGAAGGAATATATTGTTACTCCTTTTTAGTCCAGTTCTGAACTCCAGGAATCAGAAAGCTTTCTATTTGTATTTTAAGTCACAGAATTTTCATTCCTGTGCTAAAGTACGAGAACTTACATATACCCTCCCTAACCTCCTGTTTGTCAGGTTGGTTGTGGAACCTTTGTATATAAGGAAATAGTGACCCCAAGTGGCTAAAGGATCCTGAACGTCTTCATGAAGATAAATTGTAAAACTGTTGTTTGGATGAGGAAGAATAAATGAGCTTGGTCTGTTTAGCAATTAAAGAAATACACGTGAAATTATGAACTATTATTAACCATTCTCGTCAAATTAGCAAAAACAAACTTCAAAAATTGCTAGCCAGGGAAGTGGGAAATGAGTACTCTCTTAACACTGCAGGTGGCTGAATCACTGGGTTCACTTTTTTTTTTTTTTTTTTTTGAGAGACCATCCTGACAATATATATACAAACCTTTACAATAAACATGCTTTGATATAGTAGTTCCACTCCTGGCTATGTAACCTGGGGAGAAAATCCAGAAGGGGTAACATTTATGCTTGGAAAGATCTTTTTAAAGAACTAATAGCTGAATGGGTAAGTGATTATTGGTTTGCTAGATTATTTTAACATCTTTATAAACAATTCAGATATAGTGACAGTTGTGTTGGGAATCAACACCTCTTTTATATAGTGAGGAGCAGAGAATCATCATGTGTTAGACACTGATTGTATATTAAGCATTGAACTAAACACTTTACACATAGTATCTAATTTATTCTTTTTTTTTTTTCAACTGTCACATTTTAATGTTTGGCCAGTATTTAGCATGTGTAATTCCTACAATATTTATACGAAGATACCCCTCACGTAGAGATGGCTGAATCAGTCAGAATTCTAGCTGCTGATGTTTGGGATATTCATTTCTTCTTTCACCCAGATTGTGCCTGCTTTTTTTTTAGCTTACTAACCAGCAGATAGCTAACGCACACACCTTTGAAACTGACCATGGTCCTCACTCCTTCCTTTAGAGAAAGGAAAGACTTTCTTGGGAGCTATGAACAATATACCTGTCTCCAGGGTATGGGTCCCGTAGCCACTGTTCCAGAGTCTCCCTGTTTTTGCTCCCCTTCCTGTGGTTGTGCTGGTGCACTGCATAGTGTTAGCAGCTTGGGGACGTAAGGTCATCGTTCCCTTCTTTGTAGTCAGACCTTGAACAGGCCTAAAGCCTGGATGTGTAATCGTAGACTTGGAAAGACCACCCTGGTCTTGCATTTTATAAGCTGTAGGAGACTAAAATTTGTTTCTTTCAACTGTTTTATATCAAGTTAGAAACTTAGCAGATATCTTAGATTTCTTCTTCTCTATTCTGTACATTTTATTAGTTACCAAGTCTTCTTAAATATTTCTCATAACTCTTTCTACTCCTCTATCTTATTCTGTCTTACTTCAGATATCTACCCCCCCGCAAAAAAAAAATCTGATAGTTAGAATTGTTCTAGGATATACCTCAATAAGGGCCACTTAACTCCTCTCCCTGTCTTCTAATTGACTCTTACTACCTTGTGAAGAAGGCTCGTTCTTTATTGTTCAGAGTTTTTAAAAGCTTCATCTCCACAGTGTTAGGTAACTTGTTAGTACTGGAGCTGGAATTGGAACCCAGGAACATTAAGATTCTGACCAACCATGTCTTACTGCTTCCCACGAAGTTACTATGTCCATAGCAAGGTCTAAGTTGGGAAAGTCCAATATTCGGTTGTTTAGGTGAAGAGTATTCTTAGGTGGACAGTATTCTTAAGTGACACAAGTAGGGGTGAATGTGTGTCAGAAGGAAGGAGGATGAGTGAAAGGTGAAAGTGGGGCCAAGGGTGGTGGGCAGGTGGGGGTCAGAGAACCAGAGCAAGCTTAAGAAATGATTATACACGCAGAATGCAGATTAAGTGGAGAAGAGGAAGAAAAACTGAGGGAAATCATGATTACTCTCTGGAGGGCTGTGGCTTTAGAGATCAGGGGAAAGACTAGTTCAGAGCTCTGAGCTTCAGCCAGTGGCTGGGGGGAGGGTCCATGTTCTGGGAAAGGATGTGCTAGGTGGCATTCCTCAGATGTGGATCAATAAACCCCTCCCTCCCCCTCCTCAAGCTTTAGCAGTCTGGCTAATCTGGTTAGATTTTTATGAATGTTAGAAATCTATCTTATCTCAGTCATTTGTCCTTTTAATGTTTCTTTCAAAAGTAGTTTAAGCAAAAAAAGAAAACTGAAGTCTAGTCTGTTCTCCCTGACCTCGGAGGAAGTGGAATTTTCGGTGTCATTCTTTCAGACAGGTAGGGAGACTGAAGTAGAACGAGGCCAGCGTAGCTGGGGTGTTTAAAAAAATGTGAAAATAAGTGACCAAGAGACTAGATAGAGGACAGAGGAGAAGCCTGTGGTAAATTCCTCTGTGTGGAAGCGTTTCCTTACAGAGGAGCAATGCATTTGGATACAAAAGGAGCTGTTAGAGTCACTCGGTTTATTTGTAGATGTTCACACTTATGCTGTACCCTCTTTTTCACAGATTGAAGAATGCGTGGTATGCTCCGACAAGAAAGCAGCTGTTCTTTTTCAGCCGTGCGGACACATGTGTGCTTGTGAGAGTAAGTAGCCCAAACAGAACTTCCTCAGAATTATCATAAAAATAGAAAGTGAAGCAAATTATATCTTTGAATTTTTTTAAAAAGCAACTCACGAACAGAGGAGTTGGTAGCCTCTGGGACTCCCCATTTGTTCTCTGTACAGATGTCACCACTGTCCCTCCTTAGTCCCGAGTGTCAGTGAAAGCTGGAGGCACTGCATTCCCCCAGCTCAACTTTTTATTTCATTTGTGTGTGAGCACAAATGAAATAAAATGACCTCTTCTCACATACAGGAGAGATTTGTTTCCAAAAATGAATGTTGAAACATTTAGTATGGCCTTTTTCCATGTATAAAATGAACGTGTCTTCATTGGTCTACACCTTTGTGGAGCCTCTCCTGTGTACACTCTCCACTGCTGAACCACTCACAGCAGCTATTTGGGGCAATAATTTCTGGCCTTCTTAACCTTCCTTAACCTCTATGTCAAGAGAGCTTATAGAAATCTTTTCTTTATGGAGGTAATATTAAAATTTAAGAGGCATTTTAACCTTTGCTTTTACCTATCTCCCTTGTTCTTTGCAAGTTAATATATTTAGTATTAATGTTCTCCCTTTTAATTTTTACTTGTCAGTGAAGGATTTTAAACATGTTTAACAGTTTATACTTAAATGGGCCCAAGCTAAAACATGGTGTTTCCTCTTATGAAATAGTTCAGTCACTTAGGTGTTGGTTTTTAATATAAAATCTGACTAAAGTAACAACTGTGTAATAGATTAATTTCATTGGCACAGATTTGCTTTAAGCATTGGTTTTTTTTTGGCCACTTGTCAACTAAGAAATGATCAAGGTTTTCTGCTGTAACATTCTGCTCCAAGTTAATTGTTTCTGTTTACCAGAGACTGGTATAATGGCTATTATCAGCTGTCAGAGGGCAAGAAGAAAGAGAATTCTGTCTTAAGTAAAAAGAGCTCAGGTTATGCAAGTTTTCATAGCCTGGGAGTTAGCCAACATTTTCTGTAAAAGGTCAACTAGAAAACATATTTGGCTTTGTGAGCCCTGTGATTTCTGCAGTAACAGCTCAGCCCTTTCCATCTGCTTGCCTCTGCCATTGTAGTGCATGAACAGCCTTAAACAACATGTAAGCAAATGGGTGGGACTGTTTTCCATTAAAACTTTATTTATAAAAGCTTAGTGACCAGTTGGGTTTGGCCTGCAGTCTGTGGTTTGCTGACCCTGTCATAAAGCTGGTTATAGTTAATAGTTGGTAATGTGGACTTTAGAGCCTTAGTGCAATATTTTCCCTCAGGAGTTCCCCAAAGTTTTTATATTTTTGCTTTAGAATATAACGAGAGCAGCTGCTGATCTTATTGAGTTCTTAATTTGTGCCAACTATTGTAATCTCTTTTTGAGTATTTCCTCATTTATTTTCATAAGAAACCTAAAAAGTAGATTGCTTTCTCCGTTTTACAGATATCTTGTTATTGGTAAACATATATTTGCTAGAGAAGCTGAAATTGCAGGGAAAAAAATGTCCCTTTCTCAAGGAGTATATAGTACAGCAGGTGGTCCAGTCTCCAGAGCACAGTCATCAAGGAAGGAGAAGTTACAGCCCTTTGGACAGGCTGAAGAAAGATTTTATATAAATAATATAACAACCTAACTTAATAGTTACAGGAGTTTGAAATAATTTGTTGTTGTTCAGTTGCGAAGCTGTGTCTGACTCTTTGTGACACCATGGACTATCTCCTGGAGTTTGCTCAGATTTCTGCCCATTGAATAGGTGATGCTATCTATTTGAAATAATAGTGGCTACATATTACTACTCAGGCTGTTAAATTATAAATTCAGGAGAAAAAGTCTGCCCTCAGATTGAAGACAAATCCCAAACCAGTTGTCTGCTAGCAGTAGCTCCTACCTGGTTCATCTTGCCTAGGCCAGCACCTGACCCATCTCCTTTTAGGCCTTGGCACAAGATCGACCTTGCCAGAGCTGCTCTGTCCAGCAGCATCAGCACTGTTGAGTCTATAGCCCCCTTGTCCACATTGGTGACTTTATGCTTTGTTAAGGTTTACTATCTTATCATAAAGATACCCTGCCACAGTTTTTGTTATTTTTCCTGTTTTTGAATTGACAAAGACACTTGGTACCATAGGCTAAGATACGGAATATACTTTTCATAATGCTGATGGGAAAGGATGTGTTGAAGCACTATGTGTTATTTTATAATTATTAATAACTTTAGGTGTAACATTAATAGTCCATAACATAGAATTGTGCCTGAGAATTTCTTCTTTGGGTGGGAAAGCATTCTACCTCTAATATAGAGTATTAGAAAGATAGTCCATTATGATGAATTGTCCTGACTGCTAACATTAAAAAAGTAGTCACTAATTTTCTTGTTAGATTGCATCAATTTGATAGGAGGAAGAGAACTGTATAGTATATTTTAGGAATTTAAGAGACTAGTGATAAAATACTTAAAAAAGAAAGTAGTTTTCAAAAATATCATGCTGGCAGCCTTATAATTCTTGTTACAGTAGTTAAATTCATGAAAGGTCTCTCCCTCCTTTGTTCTTAAGCCTTAAGATCTTGAAATATTTATGTTACATATTTTTAAAAAAATATGAACCTTCCCCTCAGTTTATTCCAGTGTATTAGAAAATGCCGTTATTTTCATAATGATGGGCTTTCTACTCTAGAGGCTACCAGTGAAAAATATGCTTTCTTCGGTAGGTAACATCCTGAGAAGGTAGAATTGTGTATCGCTGTAACTTAATGTTTATCTCACTGTTAAATGAGTGGAGGAAGGCAACCCTGTTCATGTTTTCTTCTGTGAGACGCGTTGTGTTGCCATTTGCAGACTGTGCCAGCCTGATGAAGAAGTGTGTGCAGTGTCGGGCAGTGGTTGAGCGAAGAGTGCCCTTCGTCATGTGCTGTGGAGGGAAGAGTGTAGAGGATGCCTCCGATGACATCTGTAAGTGGGTTTTCTGACTTTGTTGGGACTTTGATAGGCATAGCTTCTCATAGGGCACTGCATGTCTGCTTGTAAAACAGAGGGTCTGTGAGTTGAATCTGCAAGGAACAGGCACATTATAGGAAACCTGAAGTTGGATTTTTCTAACTTGTGATATTTTGAAGCTTTAAGCATTAGTCTTTTAAGGAAATAGCCATGTGTGTTTTATAACAAAGTATTGTTGTGTTCTTAAATATACTTTGACTGTTTTTAAGATGCAATTTATTGTGTCTCAGGGCAGGAGGACATCATATTAAAAATTATTTTTTCAGTTCACACATGTATTAATGTTATTCATTTATGTAATAGGTTTACCTAGTGTGTTTAATTATTTTATGAAATAGTCATTATTTGTGGCAGAGTAACTATAGATAAATGGAAGTGTAATCTGGTGGCTCAGATGGTAAAGCGTCTGTCTACAATGCGGGAGACCCGGGTTCGATCCCTGGGTTGGGAAGATCGCCTGGAGAAGGAAGTGGCAATCCACTCCAGGACTATTGCTGGAAAATCCCATGGACAGAGGAGCCTGGTAGGCTACAGCCCATGGGGTCGCAAAGTGTCAGACACAACTGAGCGACTTCACAAACACAAAACACAAACAAACCCAGTGAACAGTGGAAAGATGAAAAGTAAGTTATTTACCTTCAACCTTTCTGTACAGTTGACCCTTGAACATCATAGATTTGCACTGCCAGGGTCTACTTAAACTTGAATCTTTTTTTTGGCCACACCAAAAAAAACTTGTGGAATCTCAGTTCCCCAACCAGGGATTGAACCCAGGCCACAGCAGTGAAAGCCTGGAATCCTAACCACCAGGCCACCAGGGAACTCCCAAAACTTGGATATTTTTTAGTAGTAAATACTACAGGACTACATGGTTTGTGTGTGGTTGGCTGAGTCCAGTAATGTGAAGAAACCATGGATTTGGAGGGCCACTATAAGTTATTTGTTGATTAACCCTTGTGTTGTTCAAGGGCCACCTGTAGTACAGCGGTATAAAAATAGTTTTCATCTCTGCACGAGACGTAAACTGGATGGTCTCTTTGATTTCTTTGTTCTATGTAGGATGAGGAATAAAGTTAGTGTAGCCAATTTGTTTTTATCACCAATAGAGCAGGGTAAAAATCCTGGGGACAGATTAACCAGAGTAAAAGTCCAAGTATCTACAGAATAGGACAAGTGAGGTAAAAAATTTCCCTCCATTTAGTAGGTATCATGGACCTTTCTTTCACGAAGTTCCTCATCTCGGATCAATAGCAACAGGAGAGCCTTGGAAAACCTGGAAGTCTCTTTGTAGTGTGGATTATTGTCCACCTGAATTAAACATAATTAGAAATTAATGTGTAAACCTATTTCTTTTTGAAGATTATAAATGAAGAACTTTAACATGAATGTCACTGCTGTATCCATTGTCCACATGGGGAAAAAAGTTTTTTGAAGAGCATTCAAATAATAGTATCGTGTTTTTAATAAATAAAACAATAATTTTGAAATAAAATCATTTTTGCTTCACAACAGTCATAACATTAAGATTCTTTGTGTGTGCTTTAGCCAGTGGGAATATTCCGGTGCTGCAGAAGGACAAGGATAATACCAATGTCAACGCGGACGTGCAAAAGCTGCAGCAGCAGCTACAGGACATCAAAGAACAGGTAACGGCGCTTCTCCACAGTGAAGAGCGACTCCCAAGAGCGACTCCCAAGAGCGCCAGTGCATCTTTTTCTAAAAAAGTACTAGCATTGTCTATAGCAAGCGTGGTTCATATTAGTGTGTCACTTGCTGTATTTGAATATTTGCAGTCAGCAAGATCTGATTAGAAGATTTCACCAAGTACTTGACAAAATAGGAGACTCACCACACCCAACATGAAAAAATTCTCCATCACACTTTTCCTGCCTGTCAGATTGAGGGGGGAAGTGTTAGAAACTGTCAGTATCGAGTGTTCAGGCAAAGTACATAGCAGCCGCAACTCACACGGTACTGATGGGCATATTAATTAGTAAAAGCACTTTGGTAAAGTTTGTTGTCATCTCAAAACTAAATAAGATTTTGTTTGGGGATGAAAACTTGGAAAAAATAATCACACAGATAGTGTTTAAAATCAAAGGATGGTGGTTGTTTTTGGCTGGGACATGGGGGCAGTTTGATGAGTAGTGATGGTTCCGTTTCATGACCTAAGTTATTTACTTAGATTTGATTGGTTTGTGAGCTTTTATTAAACTGTACATTATGACCTGTGCACTTTTATCTATAGATGTGATACTTCAATGAAAAGGAGAAAAAGATACACACACACACACACCCTCCATAAGAAAAGCAAGGGAAAGATAAATGTTAAATTCAGAAACGTCATTATCAGTGAGGGGTAGGGGACGGCATATCCATGCCTAAGCTGGGTGGTGGTTATTTGTTTCTTTATATATTATACATACCAACAGACGTACTCTTTCATATCTGCTTAATATTTAATAAAAGCAACATTAAAATGAAGACGTTACCTAAAACTTACAGGTTCTGGTTTTTAAAAAAGTCTTTTTTCCTTCTTATCTTACCATTTGACCCAGCAATTAAATCTGATTTAATTCAAAGGGTTGAGCACAAAGGGTATTGTTCAGTTGGCAGTCACATCAGTGTTGCCATGCAGTTGTTCAGAGTTCCACTCTTGTCTTTTCTATCTGAAGTTTTTTCTTTCTTAGATAATCTTTATGTCCATATTTTATCACTGAAGTATTTAAATAGTTAAAACTCATTTTTTGTGGAATGTTGTAGTTTCTTACCCCTTCAGGGTTACCAAGAGAAAGCATCTGAATAAGTCTCTTTAAATTTTAAACCTCCAATCTCTCTCTCACCCCAATGTCTCTTTAAAAAACAAAGATTTATTTTATATGCTATTAAGGCTATATTAATCCAAAGTAACTTACCCTGGACTGCACAGATGTGTTTACTTTTGGAAATAAGAGTTATTGATTAACTACATAAACCTCTGGGAAGTTTAATGAAAAAGAAACTATTTTAGTTTTAAAAAGCTACTTTGGCTTTTTAAAATAAAAACTGATTTCTTTATCCCCTTTCTTCTCAAAACTTCAAAGATAAATGTGAAAGTTTACCTTGGAAGAATGGAGCCAGCAAGTGAGACTGTAGTTCTTTTTTTCTATTGCTTTCTTCGCGATGATTTCTGATATTGTCAGCGTTGGTGATTACATTTTCCTATAGACTTTAGGCCTGATTTATTAATCTGGACATTTTTATTTAATTATTTCATTTCTGTGTTATTTGGGAAAGGTATAATTCAGAATGAAGTATTAAGATAGATAATGTTTTTATAAATGTAAAATGTGCTTTGGGAGTGTATGTGTGATTTTTTTCTAGAAAATTTCATAGAAATGTACTCCTGAATTCTTCTAAGTTGATGAAGTTACATTTAGCAATAGCTCAGGTTAATTGTTTTTAACCAGAGGGTCTGTATTGAAGGCAGTGCAGTGCAGCTTCATGTCTAAAAGCAAGAGCTCTGGGGCCACATGCGTCCAAGCTCGCATTCTGGCTCGTCTTTAGCCTCACCAAGCCTCAGTTTCCTCTTTTGATATGAGAGTGATACGTGCTTTGGGCCTGGACCACATCTCGCATCCTGCTTGGTGTGTGTGTATGTTCTTAGCAATATCCTCCACTGCTTCCTGCAATACATTGTGTCATTTTCATACAAGAACAACCTGGTACCTAGAGTTGGAGAATCAGTCAGACTGAAGGGGCTGTTTTCATCCTTTTCCTATTAGATTTTGGCATTTGCATTTTTACTTTTATGTACTATTTATTTTATATAGTACCATTTTATACTGACCTGACAGTACAGCCAGTATTTCTGTTTTTATAAGGATGATCTTAAAGAGTCACAATTTTAAAAGTGTCCAGCCGCCAAAGATTATTTGACTACAGCCACAAAAAAATTAATGACGTTGCAGAGTTGTCAGATTTTACTTTCAAACTAGAAAATAGCTCAGCGTTTATTACTTTGTTTATTATCTCATATTGCAGACAATGTGCCCTGTGTGTTTGGATCGTCTGAAGAACATGATCTTCCTTTGTGGCCATGGGACGTGCCAGCTCTGTGGAGACCGGATGAGTGAATGTCCCATCTGTCGAAAAGCTATCGAACGGAGGATTCTTTTGTATTAACTAAGAAACCCCCTGTGTTCTGTTAGCTAAAATATTTTGGCCATGAGATCTTAGTGAGCTTTTTAAGCTAGTTGGAGGTTCTAATGAATTAATTTTTAATCTCATAGTTTCTTTGCTAGAGTGTAATTAGACTCTAAACGTACCAGAACAACTACAACAAAAAAACTCTACAAAACAGTGTTTGAAGCTGTGTATTTTTTGTTTTCCTTTCAGTTGAAACATCAAATCCGTGTAATTCATATAATTTGCCTTCTGCATCTAAGGGAGAAAGTCCTTTAAGGATCTCCTGTTATTTTTTTGTTTTCATTGCATTTTCTCTCATAGTTTATAAACGTTAGACCTCAAAAGATGTACTTCCTTATGGTCAGCTGTCTTTCAGTTTATCATGATTTTTACAGTGTGTTGACACAGGTACCCAGAAAGGTCATGCATCATTTGAAAGGTGCAAGTCAAACTATTATGTTTCATATGTTAAATGATAAAATTATAGTACAAGTTCTGCATGATTAAAAGAATACTGAAGTGAGGATTCTCCTTATAAGGTAACATAAAGTTATCCAAATGATTGTCTCTGAATTCTCAGAGTAAATGGAAATACAGAATGAGAGAATAGTGACTTTGCGTTTAACTTATTTTCTGGATTCAAAGGAAAATTGTTTTACTTGTTTCAAAATGACTGAGACATGAAAGGTTAAAAATAAGCAATCACAGTGGGGAATTGAAGGCAGGGCGGGTGGGGGCATCCAATACAAGAGTGCTTATTAACTGTTATAATTGCCCTTCTTCCCTTAATTTGTACACTGTTTTGTTCAGCTAGCTTGTGAAAAACTGACTGTGAAAAATGGGCCTCAGTTTCCCCTGTGGTTACTTATTCAGGCTTGATCTGACCAGTGAAGTGGTATTGCTCTGGTTGGGCCCCCAGGGTTCAGTTTAACTTTCCTGATGTGCTGAGTAGCAGTAATCCGGGAAGGGAAAAGCACTGTCCTCAGTAGGCAGTGCTCCTTTCTCCTCTGCGTCAGTTCTGCCAGCGTCACTGTTTCTATCTTCCTCAGAGGGCTCACTTCCATTATCTTTTAGACAGTAGAGCTGACTATAAAGAAAACAGTCTCTCATCATACCTAACAATGGGGATATTATTTAACCTGCCAGCAATATCCAAGACCTTGTAAATAACCGGTGATAGAAACTTAATTTAGAAAGAATGACTAGGATATTTACAGAAATATGTCTGATTATTTGTGTTTTTGTTTTGTTTTACTCTGGAGCATCTAATTATTTTTTTTCTCTTTCAACATCTGGAATGAATATACACATAAGTGTTTTGGGGTTCATTGCTGCTACATTATACAAATATCACCTGTTTACAGTAGTATCTACTATATGTGTATAAGTTTACTCCTAAGATTAAGTATCTTTTTTGTGGGTTTTTTCCCCTTTGACTTTGGTTCTTATTTCAGTTCTTCTGCTGCAACAATTAAATTTGAAAGTACAAGGTCTCTAGCCCTCATAATATCATGTTTCTGGCTCATTGATGCCTGCTGCCTCTGCAAGTCCTGGTGAGAGCAATGGAGCACTTTGCTGCCTTTCTAGTCTCGGTAATTCCATATCTGTGTTTAGTGGAGTTGACTTATCATTTAGAATGCAAAAATTTTTATAAATTTTAAATTTGAAAATTTACATTGACTCTACTTAGTTACCTAATAACAGGCTACTGAGGCTGTTGTTGAAGCCATATTTTGAAGTTATAAAAAGATAGAACATCTGTCCAGTGATGTTCACATAGAGAGACACACTATTTTCTTTCAGATCTGTAGACAGTGTAAGTCAGGGTTTTCCTTCTCTTCCATGTGCTGCCCACCTCTTTTTCCACAAGGTCGATTGTAAGGAGGGAGCACCTGGCTGACTCGTGCATAGCTTGACCAACCAGAGACTTGTATAGTCCGGAGCTTTACTTCACTTAACTTCTTATTATAGGTCTTCTGAGCTACAGGGCTTAAGCTTACATCCCTAAAAGGCAGTTTCATCTTCCAGACTAGCTTATTTCCTCCATATTAAAAATATAATAACCTGTAAACTATTATAAAAGTTATAAAGTCACTGTAACTGTACTGTTGTTGTACACTTGCGGATTTTCTCCATTTGTACCACTTTGAAATTTGTCTAGTGAAAAGAAAATGTTTTTTCATTCGTGTTTTTATGCACCTGAAAAATAATTTTAAATTTATTTTCAGTTTGTGAGAGAGAATAAGTTTAAGAACGTCATTATTTAAGTAACTTTCCTCTAATTCTATGAAACTGCTACCTCTCATGATACGTCTCAGCAGTACTCCCAGTTAGGACGTGTCCTTGTCATGATCATCTTTTTATCTTGTGCTTCGAAGGAGCTTTTGCTTTTCCTAGAATCGTTAGGAAAAAAAAACCACCACCACCAAAACTGACATGCATTCACTCAAAAACGTATTTATTGGGCTTCAGGAGCAAGATACACAATGGTGAAAAAATTGTCAGCTTCTAAGCACATACAGAATCTATCATGCAGCCATTGTGTATTTGAAGTATTCTTTTCAAAAAAAGGGATCTAAAGATACTGATAACATTTCTTCCTAATGTTTTGGAAGAGCTGTCATTAGGGTTCCCTCTCTGTACCCCCTCACCTCTACCATATTTTTTCTTTTATTCTAATATTGTCAGCTTTGTGACCCAAAACATACACACAACTTAACCAGATGGTGCTATTCTAATAGTTTTTCTTCCCATAATTTAACATTCTTGCTGTTTATAATATAAACGTATTTCATTTTGTTGGGAGCAAGGAAGTTTTTCAAGAGAAGATCATTTTGTATTAGTATTGGAAAATTATATTACATAAGTGTTTTAGTTTAGCTGGCCAAATTATGCTTGATTCTTTGTAAATTCAAACATTGCAGATTGACCATCTAGCTACTGAGGCATAAAATTAATTGATAATGTTGAAAATAACTTTCTTAAATTTATGTTTTTGATGGCTTTATCCTGTAAGAGCCTTTAGCAAATTGCAATGCATGCTGCTTAAGATTTGTCCAGTTCAAATTTCACAGCTGGCTAGGTCATTTTTACGTGGCAGAAATAGATGCCCTTGTGTTGTAATGTGTTGCCCAATGCTGTTTTTTGTTTATTGTGAATTTTGGACCCTTTTGGACTAGGAATTATTTAAACTTATGAACTTGGAGAATTAGTGATGGAATTGGATAGAGGGGATGATAGGGATTGCAGTAAGTAAAAAAAAGAAAAGTCAGTTTTTGAGTTTAGAGAAAAATGGAGATCATATAGATTTTATCAAAGCAACAACTGTAGAAGTATATTCAGCTTTCTCATTTTGCAGAATTGAAACTATACCCATTAATCAGCAGTCTTCTTCTCCCTCCTCCAGTGGTATAGAATTTTGATTAAATATAAATGGAGAAACACCTGAATATCTTAAGAGTTTGTATTTGCAAGACCTACAGTGATGGTGAATAATCAAGTTTGGGGAAGACAGAATTTCTCATCTCCCTCCCAGTCATCATCAGTCGTAATTGAGTAGGTTTTAAATATCTGTTAATTAGAAGGGTTTATTTAATTTTGAGTCAGAGGGGAGAAACACACTTTTTAAACATTGTAATTAGGTTAGCACTGAATTTATACTAAATTGACAAGGTATTAGAACTTCTCAAATTTTGTGTGCCTTGTTGTTGAAAATGTCAGTTTTCTTTAAGTCTACTTGTAACTGTTTTCAAGATGTCTTTTTCCTGTCAAAAAGGCATCCTAATTTTATTTGCTTGAGTATTATAATAGGAATGCTTACTGATATTACTTGATGAATCATGTATAGCCTTGGAACCTTTACATAGATGTAAAACTATAACAGTATTAATTATAGTTGTACTTCTTTAAAACACTAAAATTGAGGAAAAGCTATTTTCTCATGTATACATTGCTTTGCTACAGCAAGGGGCACATTTTTTAGGTTGAGCCTCAGTGTGCTGTAAGTGGCTGGTTGTGGGTGAGACTAGAGCATGAAGATATGAACGAGATGGTAGAACTGGTGAGTTAAAGTGTAAGCTGCTGCATGGGCGCGCTCTGCCTCCTTTTCTGCTGGAGTATTTTCCAGCATTTGTTCATATTTGTGACTAAGGAGGAGATGGAAACCTGAGGTTAAAAATTGAGATTTTTATTTTGTTGAGGAAGCAAAGATGACCTGCCACATCAATTTGGTGCCTAAATCTGTAACTACAAGTTACAGTTAATAATGAAATGTGTAAGAGAGATAATATTGCTGAATATTTTTTTTTCTTGTGTAGTCTATTTAGTTTTGTTTCATAAACATGACTTCTTCCCTCCAAAAAGCAAAATGGTCTTGTAATTTTCTATAGAATAAACAAATGTGTTATTTTGTCTGAAATCAATAATTTCAGGAAGTTATTGAAAGTTCTGACTCAGGGCTTTTTAACAGTTTAAATAATTGTTAGTTATATTTTGGAAAATCCATCTACATAATTCTTCAGTGCCTTGAAAGAATTATTAACTTGGCAGCACGACTAAAACTTTATAGAAGGTGGTCTTTGGTGTGCGTTTATCATCATACACACATTGATAAGTTGTATTTCTTAGCTCATGTAATAGCGATTCTGCTTGTGTGCTAGGTTTGGGTAATTCTTTAAAGGAGGTTTTCTTAGATTTGCACTTGATCATTTTTTTTTTTAATGGATTATTTATGGCCATGACACTGTTACCAGGAAAGTACTTCTATGTTAAGTCATTATGCCAAGTCATGTATCAGTAGCACCTGGGAAGAGGAGCTAGAGTTCATACCTTTTGCTGTTTTAGCAAAAAAGGAGAATCTGTTTGGAAAACAGGTTGTCTTCCTCTCAAATGAAAAGAAGACCTTTTGTTGATATGATTCGGTTAAAAAAACTTTTTTTTAAGAAAATCATGAATTGCATGACACTCTAACGCTGGTCTTACTTAGACTGAATCCACAGAATTTTCTGTTCAGTATACTTGTGTCATTCTAGATACTTTATATTTAGTGATAGAAGGCAGTTTAATTGACTCATAGCAGTGTTTTGCTTTGTATTTTTTCCAGTGTTTTTTAGCTTTCATTTGATTAAAGTCTTGTTTGTGAATATAGTTTTTGTATGGCAAATGATTCTCATTTATTAGCTTTCTCTTAAAAAATGCTTAGCAAGAGCTAAGCTTTTAAAAATAAATGCAAACATTTACCAATAATAAAGCGTATGATGTAATATCATTATATAATGCTTTTCGCTGATCTTTGAAACTATTCTTTATAGATGTATACATGAGTTTTTATTCTTTATGGCATTTGAAAACAAATCTCAATACATCAAATCTTTTTATTGGGAAGGAAATTGTCATGTCTTTGAGAAACAAGGAAATATATCTCCAATTCTATATAAGACATGGGTGCTCACGTCTAGAAGGCTCTCATGGCAATTGTTTACATTTAAGGTACCTCTCTATCAATGGGGCCAAAGGTTTTCCTATTTTAACACCTCACATTCTCAGGATTAAGAGATATTTTAAAAGTAGTCTAAAGGATAAACTTGATAGAAAATAAATCGACTAGTCATGAAAGACTCAGCTTCTTCTATAAAAAGTTTATTTCACTTCACAACTCCAGTGTAGATTTCGTTTTCAAGAGGTACACATTTTAAAACAATGATTTACTTGACTTTGTTAGCATTTTGTGACTAAATCAGTAGTAGAAGGGTTTGTGGGTTATTTTATTTTTCAAGTTAATAGAAGTACTTATTTGTGAAGTTACTGGGAGGTTGCCTAGTTTAGTTCTAAAATTAAGTATGTATATAACTCAGATGTTTAAGAGGAAAACATCTAAAACAAAAACTTTTTAAAATTGTTTATTTGAAAAAAAGCCTATGTATTCCACCTTTAAAATTGTGAATTAATTTTTTGAAAACCTCTAATTAACTGTATTTGGGGGCTTATTTCTATTGCTGTATAATTAGACATTTCATGGCAATATTTTTTATTAAATTGAAACTCTGTATAGGTTTTTAAAATAAACCCATTTTAGAAAATCTGATTTCTACTTTTTATCATTAATAGGTATTCATTCAGAGAAGTTAAAATTGTTAGTCTTACAGTGTAGCATTTCCCAGAATGACTAATAATGAAAACTTTTAAATGGTACATTGCAGAGCAGTGATAGGAGTTTAAAAGATAGAATGAGTGCGTGGGTTAAAGTAGAACACCAAAAATGATTCTCCCATAAATTAATTGCTAAAGAATGATCATCTGGCTAATAGTTTTTTTCTCCTTATAACAAAACTAGTTGAGAGATTTATTTTTATCTTAAGGATAAAAAGATGATAAACATTATATGAAAAGACAAGACAAGACCTGGAACAGTGACTGTCAGTCCCAGAGTTGATGCTATATCCCTGCAGCCACTGGGCAGTGCTGCCTTTGCACTGATTTTAGAATCAGATACCATGTACTCATGCTTAAAATGCCCCTTCATGTTAGGTTCTCACTCTTAGATACGGCGACTCTCTGAAAGGCAGATTTTTCAATCAGTGTAAATATTATTTATTTCTCATACGTTTAAGACTGTTGACCTTACTTCCTTTTATTTCCACAGAACAACAAGTAATATCTTGAGTGAAATATTGATGTACAGTTTGGGAAAGCCTTTATAGGTGAAGTTAACCCTGATTTAATACAAAAATAGACAATTGAATCAGAGTGTCTTTGGCTGCTGACCATGGGCAAACCACACGGAAGAAAGACTGAAGTTCACAAAGATTATTTGCCGTTAGTATGAATGTGATAGTGCAAGAGTATTGTGTTAGTTTCCTATTGCTCTGTGGCAAATTACCATGAGTGTTTTGGCTTAACACAGTAGGAATCTGGGAGGCCAGAAGTCTGACTTGAGTTTCCCTGGGCTCAAATCAACCTGTTGTCGGGGCTTTCTGGTTGCTCTTAGGGAAGTTTCATGTCCTTGCTCTTTCTAGTTTCTGGAGGCAGCCCACTTTGCTTGGCCCCTGTTTGTCTTCAAAGCCATCAATGGCTGGCTGAGTCTCACATTGCATCATGCTGACAATCAATGCCTCTTCTGCCTCCTGAAATTTTCCACTTTTAAGAATCCTTGGGACTTCCCTGGTGGTCCAGTGGTTAAGATCCTGCAAGCCATGCCGCATGGCCAAATAAAAAGAAAATCTTTTTTTTTTTTTTTTTTTGCCCAAGGCAAAAGAATGAATGGGCAAATGAATTGATGAGAACTTTCAGCAAACTAGGAACAGAAAAGAACATCCTCAACTTGATAAAGAACATCTACAAAAAACCTACAGCTGACATTATTTTGAGACTTAGCAACTAGGTGCTCTTTCCCCAGAAGGTTGAGAAGGAGGCAAAGAGGTCCCCTCCTAAGGTCTTATCTAATGCAATAAGACAAGAAAAGGAAGTAAAAACTATACAGATTGGAAAGAAAGAAAACTGTCTGTAGATTACATGATTGTCTATTTGCAAGTTTCTGAAGAATTGACAGGAAAACTCTTGGAATTAATAAGCGATTATAGCAAGGTTGCAAGATAAAAAGTTAAATGTACAAAAGTTAACTGCTTTTCTATATACCAACAGTGAAAAGTTGAGATTCGAAATTTAAAATAATATCACCTGTATTTGTTGTTTAGTTACTAAGTCCTGTGCAACTCTTTTGACCCCATAGACTGTAACCCACTAGGCTCCTCTGTCCATGGGATTTCCCAGGCAAGAATACTGGAGTGGGTTGCCATTTCCTTCTCCAGGGGATCTTCACAACTCAGGGATTGAACCCATGTCTCCTGCATTGGCAGGTGGATTCTTTACCACTGAGCTGTCAGAGAAGCCCACCACTTACATTAGCACCCCAAAAATACTTGTGTATAAATAAAACATGTGAGAGATCTATATGAGGAAAACTATAAAACTCTGATCAATTTTTTAAAATCTAAGTAAATAGAGATTCCATGATTATAGATGGAAAGAATCAGTATTGTTAAGATGTCAGTCTTCCCAACCTCATCTATAGATGCAATGCAGTCCCAAACAGAATCCCAATGGGTTATTTTATAGACATCACCAAACCAATACTACGGTTTATATGGGAAGGCAAAAGACTTGGAATAGCTAGAAAAATACTAAAAATGAACAAAGCCATAGGACAAACAGTATCTGGCTAAAGACTTACTATATAAAGCTAAAATAAGATATTGTAGATTAACTGTATCTCAATTTTTTAAAAGGCCATCAAGACTGTGATACTGGCAAAAGATTGGGCAAGTGGATTGACTAAACAGAGCCTACCAATAGACCCTCACAAATATAGTCAACAGATCTTTGATAATGGCAATGAAATGGAGAAAGGGTAGGCTTTTAAAGAAATGGTACAGAAACAACTGGCTCAGCGGTAGAGAATCCTGCTGCTGCAGGAGACAGCAGGTTTGATCCCTGAGTTAGGAAGATCCCCTGGAGAAGGAAATGGCAATCCACTCCAATATAATTGCCTGGGATATCTCGAAAAGAGGCAGACACCGCTTAGTAACTAGAACAAACCAAAAAAACCCCAGCAACAACTAGGCATATACATGTAGGAAAAAAAACACCTAGATTCAGACCTTACACCTTTCACAAAAATTAACTCAAAATGCATCATAGAGCTAAATATGAAATGCCAAATATAAAACTTCTGGAAGATAACACAGGAGAAAATCCAGATGACCTTGAGTTTAATGTGTATGTATTTTATTCTACTTCATTTCATTCCATCCCTTTTCATTTTATTTGGTTTTTTGCCTCATGCTTGCAGGAATTCTCTTAACGGGTTGAACCTGGGCCATGGGAGTGAAAGTGCCCAGTCCTAACCATTAGACCCCTAGGCAACTCCCTAAGTTATAAGTTTTCAGATACTGTACTAAAAGCATGACATGCGAAGGAAACGATTGTTAAACTGGTCTTTAACATTAAAAACTTACACTTTTCAAAAGACATTTTTGAAAAAATGAAAAGTAAGCCACAGGTTGGAAAAAAACACCTGCAAAACACATAAAGGGGCTTGTATACAGAATGTAAAAAGAACCCTAGAACTTGAGCATGAGAAAGCAACCCAACTAAAAAAATGAGCAAAGATTTGAACTGAAAGCTCAGTAAGGAATATATTGCATATGGCAAACAAGCATAAATGTTTCGCCTTTTGAGCAACTATGCCAGATACAAAAGGCCACATACTGTATGAGTCCATTTAAATGAAATGCCCAGAATACAGACATTATTCTATACAGATGGGAGAGGGGTGAAGGGGGTCTGACTTCTGTAATGGGGATTCTTACAAGGGTGATGAAAATGTTCTGGATTGAGTTGCACAGTTACCTAGAAACCACTGAACTTCTAATACTTTGAAGTGGTGAATTTTATGATATGTGATTGTATTTAAAAAAGAATATTAGTGATCTCCATAAGTAATCGTGTAGAGATCCGTTCGCTGAGGTTCTTCTCCAGGAAATGGATAGTTTGGCTTGACAGTCTAAGCATCATTTTAGCCTCTCCAACCTGGTAACCAGGATTTGTTCAGGTCCTCCCATTCCCAGCCATCAGACGGCCGCTCTCCCCCTGAAGTTTTTTTTTTTTTTTTTTCCCCCTGAAGTTAAAGTGAAGCCAGGCTTTGCCTTGACACAGTATATTTACTCAGAAGACCTGTTTAAAGAAAGGCAGGGACTAATTATTTCTGGTATAATTGATTGCATGAGTAAACTTGGGAGATAATGAAGGTCAGGGAAGCCTGGCATGCTGCAGTTCATAGGGTAGCAGAGTTGGACCGAGAGACTGAAGAAGAACAAACTGGTTAATGAGTTGTTTCTTTGTATCTTCCTAAGATGACCTGCTCTTTTTTTTTAATGATATTTTAATTTCATGGATTTAAACATTTTATACATTTTATTAATAGTATATTGCAGTTATACTGTACTCTTTGGCACTCACACTGTCCCATCTCTGGTCAGTGGAAAGTTACTCAAACTGGCTTCTGAATTCTATTGACTCAAACGTGTTCCTCGTTGGGAGTCTTCTTGCTCTCTGAAATGACAAGATTTCCAGTCTCATCCTGTATATTCTCTGCACAGACGTGGAATAGAACATGTCTCCAAGGACTCCTGGCTCTGTTTAGTGATAAGTGGTATCTAGAGGGCCTAATTTGGGCGCTAGAGGTGTCAATGCTTTGGGGTTGGTCATTGCTTCTTGGCCTTTTCAGTGGAAAGAGCTAGGAACATTTTTAAGAGAAATGGTATGAGTTGAAACTGAAGCATCTTGGAACTCAAGTTCAGGACCACTGGCTGTTTATTTAGCCCTATTGATTTTATGTCTACTTCTCTTTTCAACCAGTTAATAAATGTATTTGCTTTATTGCACAGTCACAGTGTTATCACCAACAGTATGATTTCTGAAAACAGTTAAAATATTTTTGCAGGTTTTTTTTCTTAAGCATTACAGTAAATCCCACTGGGGATGTTTTAGTGAAATGACTGTGTTTTGAAGATCCTGGAGTAGCTCTTTCTGTATCATTATGCTGTCAACTCACTTTCAGATATTAGGAATTGCCTTCATCATTAATTTTTTAAATTTCATTTTAAATTATGTGAAATATGTACATTTTTCAAAGTCAGTTCCACAAAGCAAGATATAGTCCAAGAAGTCTAGCTTCCTTTCCTATCCCTTCCATCCTCCATTCTATAAATAATATTATGGTTTATTTTCCCTCCACTGTTTTTATTTTAATACTACAAAATACACGTATATATTGGTCCCCTCTTGTTTTGAAAAACACAAATATGCATACTCTGCATGTGGTCTCTGCCCAACCTCTTACATTTTAGTAAAAACTACTTAATATTATATAGAATGACTTTTTAAAGAGTTGCTCCATAGAGAGTGGATACATGTTTACATATGGATGAGTCCATTTGCTATTCACATGAAACTGTGACAACATTGTTAATCGGCTATACTCCAGTACAAGATAAAAAGATCAAAAAAAGAAAAATCGCTCTGCAGAGGGAAACAGGAAAAGTAGAAGTTGCCTGTCATTCCAGAGCTGAGAGAGGGTGGCCTACAAAGTCTGCTTCTGGGCTGCCTGGCTCGGTGAGTGGGAGGTCAGAGTGGCCTGGAAAGTTGTGGGCGTCGTTCTGGGGCTCTGGCCAAGTGATCCTAAGCCAGGCAGGTTGGTTTCCCGCTCCCCAGACTCTGGTTTAATCAGCATCTTATCCTCCAGCCCCATCTCCCCACCCCCTGGGAAGAAGGGCAGGGTGAGGAGTCATCGGCCAGCCCCTGGAACCTTCTGAGGGGGAAAAACACACCAGCTGATGTCCTGCACCGTGCTCCCCATCTCACCCCGCTCCCCCCACTGCCAGGGAATGCTGAGGGCTGCTTACCTTGGAACACAAGGAACCTCAAACTGCAGGTTAGGAACACAGGAATTGTCTCCTTCCAGTCTCAGCAAAGAGTATTTACTTCTGAGTGGGACCTCAGGCATTTCCTATGGGAAGATAAACGCAGACACACACCAGAGCCCAGGACAGTCCTCCTGGCCCGGCTGGGGAGGCAGGGGGTGGGAGGGGTGTGGGTCTCTCTCTGCTCCATTCTCTGGAATTCTGCTCACACCAGGGAAACCAGGCTTCCTGGCCAAGAGGTGTTCTCTGTCTGTGTGTATTGTGAGAGGCTCTGTCAGACCTGGTCCCAACTGAGGAAATTGTTCATTGAAAAGAAACTTCTAGATTTTTTTTTTCTCTTTTCAGAAGATGTTCTGTACAGGAGTGTGAAGTGACTGTCCAGTGAGCATCAAGATGATGAATAAATATGACATCCTTATGTTTAATGATAGCAGCCTAAACTCTTATGTGCACCTACCATGCACATCAAACTCACTAACAGTGAGTTTCATTTTACCTGTGAGGATGATGAGACTCAAGAGACATTAAACAGATTGCTTAGTCTTTCATTTAGTCAGTAGCTGTGCTAGGATCCAAAATTGGATTTCTTTTTCGTATCTGCCCCTACACTTCCTTACATCGTTGTTGTTGTTGTTGTTGTTGTTGTTTTCAAACCAAAAGCATCACAACTTGACATCACACATCTCCTGTCTTTGATGAAAGCCCTGATGTGTGTTGGGGAAAAAAATTGATATGAGAAATAACTGAGAATTTCAAGTTGAATGGAAAGAAACTGGGCAGTTAGTAACATACCTCACCTTTCTGCCCCGTGATTTTTTTCCCTGAAGGACGGTAGAAAAGTAAGTTCCCCAAACTGGGATCTCTCTGGGTGCACCCATGTTGAAGGACGGAAGCCTGGCCTGCTCCCATCCATGGTGTCTCCAAGAGTCAGACACGACTGAGCTACTAAACGAACAGGTGCACCACCTTCTCTCTTCCACAAGGGGTCAGTAAAATCCTCTTAGTGAGCTGAAGACCCTGCTGCCATTAACCCCTCTGGGACTTAGCACTGGTCCAGGAGGATGGTTCTGTTATTGAACAGACCTCTGACCTTCACTCCTGCAGTATCTTGACAGGAGAGGAGGCTATTTTGACTAGGTGTTAATGAGAACCAAATCTTTGGTTTACCATTTACATGCCTGATGAGTGGAAGAATTTTTCACAGGCTAGTCTAGGGCTACATTCATTTCAACCCCCCTTTTTTTCCCTCCTCCACAGTCTGTGTCCCTTAGGTACCAAGTGCGTCAGGAATATTAAGATACTCCTTTCAGCCCTGCTTTTCCAATCATACCACCAGGCGGGAGAGTGATGGAAAGGGTCCTAGGGGCCATGACCACACCAGGAAGGCTTAGCAGTAACATAATACAGAGGGGTTTCCCTTGTGGCTCAGCTGGTGAAGAATCCCCCTGCAATGCGGGAGACCTGGGTCGGGAAGATCCCCTGGAGGAGGGAAAGGCTATCTCCACTCCAGTATTCTGGCCTGGAGAAGTCCATAGACTGTATAGTGGTGTTGGAGAAGATGCTTGAGAGTCTCTGGACAGCAAGGAGATCTACCCCGTCAATCCTAAAGGAGACCAGTCCTGAATATTCATTGCAAAGACTGATGCTAAAGTTGAAACTCCAATACTTTGGCCACCCGCTGCGAGGAACTGACTCATTGGAAAAGATCCTAATGCTAGGAAAGACTGAAAGCTGGAGCAGAAGGGGACGACAGAAGATGAGATGGTTGGATGGCATCACTGACTTGATGGACGTGAGTTTGAGCAAGCTCCGGGAGTTGGTGATGGACAGAGAAGCCTGATGTGCGGCAGTCCATGGGGTTGCAGAGTCGGACATGACTGAACTGGACTGAACTGAACTGAAATATACAAAGAAGTTAACTGCAAGTCACCAGGATGTATCTAAATAAACCCAAAGAAATGCATCCTTATTGTACACCACCCCCCGTCTACCTCATCTCAAAAATGCAGGGCTACCTCATGGCCACCTGACACAGAGAAGTGAAAGAAAAGTGAGAGGAGAAATCCTGAGTGGTCTTAACTGATTGCATTTAAAATATGTTACTTTTGCCTATTTTGCAAACAACGTGACCACATGAATATACTCCTGGACCTTTCCCAGGACTGCCTGTCTGGTGGGGCCTGCAGCTCAAGCTTCTTCAGTACTAGGGGGAAAGACCCTGTGGACACCCAACTCATGCTCAGCCTTGCCACAGCTGGTGGGGAGAGAGCAACCCCAGCCCACTGCTGGCAAGGATACGTGTGGCGTCTAGTGACCGGCCCTCTCCAGCAGTAGGCAGGCAGGTGACAGGATTGCCCCATACCCCTGAATATTGCAGTCTCTGCTTTTTGTTGGTGGGGGGTCCTCCATTATTTTATTTGCATTCTGAATCTGCTCTGTGGTCACTTAAACTCCTTGCAAGTTAAGACACGTTACCAATCAGCAAGCAGTCAAGAAAATAATAACCCAGGGATGTCCTGGTGGCTCAATTGGTAAAAGAATCCACCTTCAATACAGGAGATGGGGGTTTGATCCCTGGCTGGGGAAGATCCCCTGGAGGAGGAAATGGCAACCCACTCCAGTATTCTTGCCTGGAGAATCCCATGGACAGAGGAGCCTGACGGGCTACAGTCCAAGGGATCACAAAAGAGTCCCGACAGGACTTAACGACTAAACCAACCCCCACCCCTAACCCAGGAGTGCCAGAGGCGATGGGAGCACCACCTTCCCTCACTGCTCCTGCAGCCCAAGGGACTTGGTTGTTTTCTATACGTATTTATCTTTGGTGACAGCCCCCAGCTGACTTGCTCCTGCATCCCTTCGAACAAAGTCTTAACTGGTTCCCTGTATTAAATCTTCCTCTGAAATGCCTGAAATGCTTTCCATTCTCTTGGCAGACTCTGATTGGAATGAAATGTAATTTGGGGGAGGCTGTGGGTCATTACATCAGGAAGGAAGGTCAGGGGAGACTCCCGCGCACGAAGCACGATGAAGTGAGCACGCTGATGGAGACGTAAGGCTGCGCCGCCATCTTGTGTTGTCCACTCTCCTAGGACCCGCACTGTGAAAGCTTTGCTCCCGCGCTTCTCCTTGGCCTGAAACCTCCACCCAGCACACCTCTCACATCCTGACTCAGAGCCCTGGAGCTTCCCAGGAACTCCCAGGCCCTCGAATCTCTCCTCTATCTGCACTCCTACAACTTTTAACGAGCAATTCCCGCAGCAACTATTTGTTAAGGATCCATTCCAGGCTGGCCTTCGGGTAAACCTTCGAGTACTGCTTACAAAGCATTTTATGTGAGTCCATCTCTGTTGAGCCAGATTATAAACAAATTGGTGACAGGGACTAGGATTTCTCACGGGCCTATCACAGTTCTGTGTGCATGTCAGCACTGAATAAATACTCATTTGATTGATGCAGTTCTGCCTCCCCTCTGAGGACCAAACCTCTTGGCAGTTTCCTCCAAGGAGACTGGAGACTCTGGGTGGTGAAGGTGGCGTTATCTCCTGTAGAAATTCTAATGGGATTTCCCCCGTCTTTGCTATGGGCTCGTGCATACTCCTCAGCTCAGAGCAGAGGCAACCGTCCTCCAGTAAACCGGTCAGCAGCTGTGATTCAGGGCAAGATGGCAGCCTGAGTCCAGTTACTGACACCCCTCGCCCCGGATTTGTGAGGTGGCAAGTTTGGGGGGGGTCATCTGTAGCTGGATCACACTCACTGTCCCCTCATGCCGTGATCACGCTGCGTCTGGGTATCTCAGACCCTCCCTTGTCCCGTGTCTGTCCTGGGAGTCTCAGCCTCACCCAGGTTTAGTGTTGACTCTGCCCTCGGCGGCTGAGGCAGGTCTCAGCGACCTCCCCAGGCTCTGCTTTCCTCCCATGGAGACTGGAGTAACCTTCGAAAATTAAATAACACTGCCTGCTTAAAAAAAAAAAAAAAAAATTTAAAATTTCATCTACTTTGCGAATTTAAGATCCAAGATTCTGAGGCCCTGCCATTTGCTAAATCCTTATCTACCTCTTAAGGAAGTGAGGGTTCTTTTATCTGGGGCTAGTTAAGCTTAAACTCTCTGTGTCTCAGCTTGCTCATCTGTGAAATGGGTGCATTCATGATCTCTGCCCGACAGGGGAGTTTTGAGTAAACATCTTCCTATCTGGGTAATTGCCAACTCTGCCTTCCCACCACCAGACCCCAAGGCACAGCCTCAGTCATCCTTGGTTTCTCTTTTTCTCTTTGCTTAACCCCAACTCATCAGCAAATCCCCTCCCATACCCTATTTTCTTGTTTACTGTTTTTCTCCCACAATCAGAACATACATTCTGGGAGGGTATGCTGCTGCTGCTGCTGCTAAGTCGCTTCAGTTGTGTCCGACTGTGCGACCGCATAGGTGGCAGCCCACTAGGCTCTTCTGTCTCTGGGATTCTCCAGGCAAGAATACTGGAGTGGATTGCCATTTCCTTCTCCAATGCATGAAAGTGAAAAGCAAAAGTGAAGTCGCTCGGTCTTGCCCGACTCTTAGCAACCCCATGGACTGCAACCCACCAGGCTCCTCCGTCCATGGGATTTTCCAGGCAAGAGTACTGGAGTGGGCTGCCATTGCCTTCTCTGCTGGGAGGGTGTGACCTCTGCCAATCCTGGTCACAGCTGTATTCTCACAGCAGAGTCTGGCACATCATGGTAGGCATTCCTTAGATATGTGCTAAAAGATTGGCGTGAGTGCCGTAACACGAAATTGCTTCATAAATTAAAGGGGATTATCAAAAGTGAGTTTTCACCAATGCAACAATAGCTAACAATTATGGATGGTTTACTGCTGCCAACCACTGTGTTAAGGGTTTAGTATCTATTATTATCTTGTTTCATTCGCACAGCAGTATATGAGAGATCTATTATTATTTATGAGTTTTAGTCAAATAAATTGTTTTCTTAGTAGCACAGGTAGGTATTGATAAGAAAGAAGGGAGATACAGTTACCAGTTGATTAAACTGTGATAAACCCACACCTGGAGGAACGTGTCATTCCTTTTTTTTTTTTGAAAACATGACATTGTGATGTCAAACTTGTGTCTTGTTTTCCTGAAGCAACTCCTCTGTACTCGGCTGGGCTCTGCATGAGGACATAGGGTAAAGTAAATGGGCCCTTCGGAAATATGCTGACCTGTCATTTCACTCACCCTTCTCCCCTCCTAATCTTCTAATAACTTGATCGCTGGGAAGAGGGCCAAGTATGGAAAGCCCTGCTGGCAGGCAGAGAATTTCTGCTCCAAAGGGAATTTTGGGGTCATCGGCCGGCCCCCTTCTTTTGACCCAAGAGGACATTCAGTCGTCAGGAAGACAATCTCCTGATGGGACAACATTGCTTCTCTTAGCCAAACTCCCTTTCCCAAATCAGAAGATGAACCATACACTTCATCAGTATATCCTGAACTCTGCCAGCTATGCGATGATTTTAAGGAACAAGGGACCACCGCTTATTTCCTTTGCTAACTTCTTCCTGCAAAGCTGGTATTTTACTTGGATCCTTTAAAAAATATTTGGGGTCCCATTATTCCCTTGAGTGATACATGGGTATCTGTTCTGATGACAGCAGAATAATAGTATATTCAGTGAAATGAAGTGCTGGGGTTTTACTGTACGGTATAAAGGTAGGTCGTCCAAAAACCTGCGGGTGGAATCTATCATCACAAATACAAAATCCCAACCCAGGGTGGAAAATATTTCTGGAGAGACTTGTAGGCAATGGGCAAGACAACTTTGTCCTGAAGATCATTTTACAAAAGCATTCTTCTAGGGGCACAGTACTTGAGGGACTAGCCTACTGTGATCCCCCTTTGCCTGGCAAAGTGATAAAGCAACTCTTTCTTTCTCCTCCATTCAAAAAAAAAAGAAAAATTCTTCTTCCTTATTTGTGAGTTGTATAAGAAAGCAAGAAAAGCAGAGTGAAGACAAAGTTGTAATATTCATTTTTATTAATTCTAGAAATGTTTTATTTCAAAATATGTGCTTGCCATTGCTCTCACTGAATAAATGAAAACAGTTATAAAATGTAGCCTATGTCCTTCCAGAATTCTTGCTGATTGTCAGAAACAGGAAAATATTGTAATTTCCCATGAAACGCCAGCATCAGCATAACAGGTTAGTACCATGCAGTGCCATGCCATTGTGCATTTCCTGGGCCCCTCACTAAAATGTTGTTTTAAAAAGACATTCCGACTGCCTCTAGTGCCAAGTGGATGCTGCCTGGATATTCTGTGATGGTGATGAACAGCCTTCTAAGTGCATGTACTGAATTTAAGAAACACAACACCACAGCACATAAAATCACATGCCAGATCTCACACGGCCGCCAAATCACATCCGCCTCTATCTCTCTGGATGATCCTTCCCCAAAATATAGGCCTGGCACCTTGCCCTGAACATCAGCCAACTGGACATTAGCAGACCAGGGTAGAGAGGGAACTCTAGCTCTGTTCTCCTATAAATCTCAACCAGAGCCAAACCTTGATTGTCCGTGGTTGCGGGCAGAGGAGAAGGGTGCTGTGGGGCCATGAGTAAGCAGAGCTTGCTGATAAACTCAAACCTTATTTTAGGCAATTGGAGAAAAATTAATTTCCAAATTCTTTGGGTTTTTTTTTTTTTTGAATGCACTAATGAAAAGAGTAACAAGTAATGACAATTTGAATATAAGTCTTTTCTTTCTTTCTTTCTTTTTTTTTTTTTTTTTGTATTGGAGTATAGCCATTCATGGGGCTTTCCTGGTGGCTCAGATGGTAAAGAATCTGCCTGCAATGCAGGAGACCAAGTTTGATCCCTGGGCCAGGAAGATCCACTGGAGAAGGGAATGGCTACCCACTTCAGTATTCTTGCCTGGAGAATTCCAGAGGAAACTTTCGGGCAACAGTCCATAGGGTCGCAAAGAGTCGGGCACAACTGAGCAGATAACACTTTCACTTCTCATAGTGATTAACAGTCTTATAGTTTCAGATGAACAGTCAAGGGACTCAGCCATACATATACATGTGTCCATTCGCTGTGAGTCTCGAGTCTTGGAGTCTTTTCATTATAACCATTTTAGTTTCTGGGTTAGGCACTGAGGAGAGATAACATAGCCCAAACGTGGTAGCCAGGTGGAGCTGGAACAGCAGAGAGGACTCAGGAGTTCCCAGACTGGAAATCAAGTCCCCAGATAATCAAAATTTAACTACTATACTGATTTCTTGTGTAATTACCCTGGAGTTAGCTTCTAATGTGTAAAGAGCACAATCTGCAAAAATTAAGTTTTAATCTAGAGGTTCACATTAATATTTAAGTCCTTCAGGTCAAATACTTAATCCTTGAATAAGAAACTGTATATTTAAAAGTCTGTTACAATATACAGATAGGCTAGCAAATGCTCTGAACACAGCCCAGCAAATAGTGAAGAGGAGTTACATTTGGGAAGATGGAAGGGACCAGTAGAAAATAGGTATGGGAGTGGGGTGTTTTTTATTTTTGGTTCCTAAGGATCAAACCTTTGACCCTGGCTGTGAAAGTGCAGAGTTTTAACCACGAGACCACCAGGGAAGTCCCAGGAGTGGGATTTTTTTTAAAAAGTTCTTGGCTTAAGTTTTTAAAATGCTAGTATATTCATGTAATACACATAAAATAGCATTATGAAAATGAGGTATCTTTTTTTTTGGTTGCACTGGCTTCTGAGATCTTAGTTCCCTGACAGGAATCAAACCCCTGCCCACTGCTGTAGAAGCTCGAAATCCTAACCCCTGATGACCAGGGAAGTCCCCTAAAGTGAGGTATCTTGAGTCAAAGCTTCTAGAGGGCAGAGATGGGTCCTGCAGCCCCATGTTCATGGTACATCAATATATTTGTGCTGACCCAGCCTGAAAGCCCTCTTGACAAGTTTCTTTTTGAAGCTGTATTTGTCTCACTGGAGTGATTTTATTTGCTGAGAACTGAAATTTGCAGTACCCTTTGTGATTGGACATTTATGCAGTCCTTGTATTATGACAGTGCTTTAAAATTACTTGCTATTTCAGTACCCTTGAGACAAAGATGCCACCTGCTCTCTTTTTTTGACAGGTAAAGAACTGAAACAAAAGATGAAAAGTGTCTTTGCAAGGTCTTATAACAGTAAAGAGTTAGCAAAGGCTAGGAATTGTTTTTGATTTCAGGTTCTTTGTGATATGTTGCTTTTCCAAAAGTCTTTTGTGTGTGTTAGTCACTCAGTCATGTCTGATTCTTTGCAACCCCATGAACTATAACCAGCCAGGCTCCTCTGTCCATGGAATTCTCCAGGCAAGAACACTGGAGTGGGTTGCCATTCCCTTCTCCAGCGGATCTTCCCGACACAGGGATTGACCCCAGGTCTCCTGTATTGCAGGCAGATTCTTTACTGTCTGAGCCACCAGGGAAGCTGTTTCCAAAAGTCTTTAGTGTAAACTCTGATGGGATCTGGGTAAATCTTCACTTTCCTAAATGTTCCATAATGTAAAGTAAAACCTCTTCACTAGTTAGGACTGGGGACAGAGACATGAAGAATTGGGTTCTTCTTCTAGGGCCTTTACAGAAAGATTCCCTGTGATTTCCTCTGGGTTCCCTGCTGGAGACTGACTCAGGGGCCCCAATGTCACAACCACAAGAGTGGTGTTAGGGTCTTGGGTAAGCATTTGCGGTTACATGTTGTGTGGACACAGTGCCAAATGCAGAAACGACTTCCACTCTGGGGAATATTAGAGAGAAACTGTTGAATTTTTGAGGGGCAAATTGACATGGCTCATTTCTTGTCAACGTGGACTTTGCTTCCTCTCTCTCCTGCCCAGCTCAAATCTGGAATTTATTTTCCAAGAGTAGCCAACAATGTCATATAAAGTTGAAAGAAATCGAGTTGTTATGTTTCACCCCCAACTAAGTGGTCTATATTTTCTTTTATGAATTAGTGTTTGCAATAATAGAACAGTAATGATAATACTGTTGTTGAGCTGCTAAGTTGTGTCTGACTGTTTGCAACCCCATGGCCTGTAGCGCACCAGGCTTTCTCATCCTTCACTATCTCCCGAAGTTTGCTCAAATTCATGTCCATTGAGTCGGTGATGCTATCTCATCCTCTGTGGCCCCCTCTCCCCTAGTCCTCAATCTTTCCCAGCAATGGTAATATACAGAGGAGGTTATGCCGGTCCAATGAAGAGGATACATTTTCTTCTTCTTCTTTTTTTTGGTTGCTCCACTGGAGAAGGAGAGAGAATCTCGGTGGAGAGAGGCTTTGACAGGTACAGTATAACTTATCAGGCTTTCAAGTAACTAGCTGAGGTTAGCCTCAGTTCAGATATGTCAGAGCTGTCAGAGGCCAGGCCTGAAATCTGTAAGGCATTACAGACTGAAAACCCAGCGAGGACGGCTGAAGATCTCAGTGGGAATTCCAACACACAAAAAGAGTCTGGAGTGTCTCCATGCTTGGGCCTGACCCTTGATAATACTTGGAGTTTGCTTTTTTTGTTGTTGTTGCAGGATTACTAAGTTCCCTGGGTTTTTGTTCTTTTGGCTCCTGAAATTGGTCCATTGCACCTCTGGGACAATTCATCACTGTGTGGGGAGAGGCGAGGGATCACCTCCACAGGGTCCACCCCCACCCCCCAGAGCTGGGGGAAGCTTGGCTATTAGAGATTAGCAGGCAGAGCTGACACAGTCCTCCATGTTAGCTGGGGAGAGAATGGATGCATGCGAGCAGAGATAAACTTTTCAGGTGCCTTATGTTGTTACTACTGGTTTGGTAGCGAAATGCACTGCCTGAAATGTGGCTTCTTTTTCTACCCCGCTCACCAAAGTGAGTGAATGAAATGCTCCCCCAAACAGGCAAGAAAAAAATACTTGAGTAGAAAGAAGTGGGATTTGAAATGGAAACTTTGGGCCAAACTGACCAGCGGTCCTCAGCCATCCACATAACCTCTTTGACCCTCGGTCTTCCACAGGTACAATGGTGATGATGAGGATACTTTGTCAGCTTGATGAAGGACCATGTAGTGATGTTGTTGTCTATGAGGTGAAATTCCAATGTTGGTTATTAATAGAGGCTTTAGGGTAATTATGAATCAGCACAAACTTTGTGAAATCAACAAAGGATTGGACTGTCACTGGGTTACTCTAATCAAAGTGAGATGGTAGGAAAAAACGCAGGCTGCAGGAGAAAATGGCGAAAGGAATACAAATCCCCAACTGAAAGAGTATCTCACAGGGATGTAAGCTGGTGTCCTCCTCTCCACCTCTTGCCTTATTGGAGGGTCTTATAATCAAAGGAGGCTGGAAAATAACTATCCAACAAAATGAGAAATGCCTACCTGTCTAATCCAGCCTTGTGTGTGTGGAGGAGGGGGAGGAAGATTTGAATTTCCCTGGAACAAAGCTCAATGAAGAAATTTTATTTTAAAAATCCTCTGGTGTGACAGGATGGGTTTATTGCCTACCTGTAATCTTGGCTTTTTTGCAGTCATTCCATTTCTAAGTAACACCCCAGTACAGTTCTCTCTGAGAGAGAGAGAGAGCCTGCATTGCACGGATTCATGTTTTGATTTTATTCTGTAACTGAAAATCTAATTATCTCTCTGTCTCTGTCTCTCTCTGATTGTTGTTCTTTTATTCTTGTTTATCCCGAAGTCAAATTGAAGACTCCAAAGTGCTGCTTCCAGGCTGATCCCTGAGAACTCCATGCTGATTTTGTACGGAACCACAGCAGAGGTCAGGATGAAGGAAAGGCACAGTGAAAGGAATTAACGCAGATCCCAGTCTTGTTTTATTTTCCATGGAGTTTCACTGAAGTTTGTGTTTTGAATATAGTCAGTTACATCAAGCCCCATGAAGTGAGAACGTAGGTGGGCCTGCTTGTTTATGCCTTGAAGCCACGCATTTTTCAGTTCAAGATATAAATGGTCTCTTTTCTGGATGAATATCCCTTTCAGTAGAGCTTCCCAGGTGGCACAGTGGTAAAGAATCTGCCTGCTGACGCAGGAGATGCAAGCAACATGGGACAGACTTGTACACTACACATAAAACAAAAACAATTTGCTTTACTTTTAAAGTTCTTCATTGTTTTACTTACCTTTGATCTGAAAAATGCACACTCCGTCTCCAGTACTGAAATTCTCTCCTTTGCATCATGGAAAGCCCAGCTTCTTTCTCTTTCTGAATCCTACCATCCTTCACAGTGAAGCCATCTTGGACCAAACCAAAACTCACGGAGCTCCTGAAATAATACTCAGGATATAACAAAAACTCAAAAGACCTTCACTGCTGCTCTGCTACTGGGTATCGCAAAAGCGTCATAGCTTATTCATGTACCATTCACTGACAGGTGAGATACTTCTTTTATCAATATTTTGTGTTGCCTTCCTCCTAGAAAGTCTCATTTAGTTAGTAAGTGGTAAGGTCCCTGCTGTTTAAAATTTTTAAAAAATATTTATTTATTATTTGATTGTGTTGGGTCTTAGTTTAGTCATGTGGGATCTTTCGTTGCAGCCCATAGACTCTCTAGTTGTGGAGCCTGCTTAGTTGCCCCACGGCCTGTGGGATCTTGGGTCCCCCACCAGGGATCAAATCTGTGTGCCCTGCATTGAAAGGTAGATTTCTTTTTCTTTTTTTTTTTTTACTTAATTAATTATTTGGTTGCAGCAGATGTTAGTTGTGGCCTGTGAAACCTTTAGTTCCATCATGTGGGATTTAGTTCCCTGACCAGGGATCAAACTCAGGCCCCCTGCATTGGGAGCACAGAGTCTCAACCACCGGACCACCAGGAAGTCTCAGGCCCCTGCTTTCTCCCCAAAGCTTTTCATATGGTTCTGATATGTGGTCAGAGCTAGGAAGCACTGATTTTGTAATACTCATATGGTTCTTTCATTTCCATCCATGAATGCCTTCCATCCTCCACTTACTGTGAAATTCCCGGAGGTTTCTGTGCTTCTTGCTTTCTTGTGTCTTCCCCAGGGTCTCACATCCAGGGGCCACGCAGTGAGTTGAATGAATGAGGTGAGTCTGTTGTGGACTGAGCTGCATCTATAGTGAGAAAAATCACTATAAACGAAATGGTTATGTCAGAAACATGTGGCTTTTGTGGATTGTAGTAACACATAGCACTTCCTCTGTGCCAGGCATGTAACATACTGACTCATTCATCCTCACCATAACCCTATATGGTAGTTACTTTATTATCCTCATTTGACAGATTAAGAAGCTTGAGGCTCAGAGAAGCTGGTGCTGTATTTAAGGTGAAGGCAGGGTCATAATCCCAGGCTACACATCATTATACTACAAGTGCCTTGAGGAGACCGACAGCCACCCCAGTGCCTGTAGCAGGGGATGAATAAATATTTACTGGAGGCGGGTGTGAGTGCTAAGTCACTTCAGTCATGTCCAACTCTTTGCAACCCTATGGACCGTAGTCTGCCAGGCTCCTTTGTCCATGGGATTTTCTAGGCAAGAATACTGGCATGAGTTGCCATGCCCTCCTCCAGGGGATCTTTTTGACCCAGGGATCCAACCCATGTCTCTTAGATCTACCTGCATTGGCATTCCCAAGTGCCACCTGGGAGGGATGAATAAAAATGTATAGAATAGTCCAGACCTGGACATATTAAATTTTCATAGAGAAGAGGACAATCTGGAAAAGTAATCTAGGTTGAGTTGTGTGAGACGTGACTTCTATGGGCTGGGAAGCATCCCAGGATCCTTCAGGTGTGTTCACAGGATGACCAGATGTCCTGTTTGCCTGGGCTGGTCCTGCTTGATGCCTGTTGTAATTACTAATAATTACTAATAGCGTTCTCATTTCAAATGCCCTGTTGGATGGTAAATTATATCAGCACCTTAAGTCTACAAATGATGTGAAAAGAGATAGACTCTCTGAATACAAGGAGGAGCATCAGATACTATTTCCTTAACTGGTGCTCCCAGGAGGTCAGCTTCTGTCCCTTTCTGTGCATGAACACTGTGATGGTTCTGTACCTGAGGGTGCTGACTGCCCCTGTGTCTCTACTCTGCAAATCCCAGGATCTAGCTTCCCAAGAACACCTGCATTTTAAAAAAATTCTTTATTTTTGACTGTGCCAGGTCTTCGTTGCTGCCAGAAGGCTTCTCATTGCAGTGGCTTCCCTTGTTGCAGGGCACTGGTGCTAGAGAGTGGGCTCTGGAATGGTGGTACACAGGCTTAGTTGCCCCGAAGTATGTGTTATCTTCCCGAACGAAGTATCTAATGTCCCCTGCATTGGTAGGTGGGTTCTTAACCACTGACCACCAGGGAAGTCCACTGGGGAGGTCCACTCTATAGTGTTGGTGACTACATGAGATTGACCCGGGCAACTGGGGTTTGGGTTATCCTGCCACATCTCCCTCAGAAGGTCATCCATGGTGGGACCTCCCTTAGTGGTCTGGTGGTTAAGAATCTACCTTCCAATGCAGGGGATGCGGCTTTGATCCCTGGTCGGGGAAATAAGCTCCCATGTGCTCCGGGGCAACTAAACCCAGGCACCTCAACTCTATAGTCTTCTCTATAGAAGCCTAAGCTTTGCAAATAAGACCTGATGCAGCCAAAGAGAAAATAAATGATTTTTTTTTTTAAAATAGCACATCTGTGGTCATCACGTCTCATGGAGAGTTTTATGTTTGGAAAATATCCACAGTGTACTGATGTGTATAAGTTTATCACCTATAAGACCAGAATCCTTGCCTTAGTATTTGTTAGTTTTGTCATTTCACTTGCTTTTTCTCCCTGTGTGTGCATAAAATCTTTTCTGTGTAAAAACAAAACAAAACAAACTCACAAGTAGTATTAACCATAGTATTGTTGTGGGAATGTAGACTCTGGCAAAGTGATGAAAAACCACTTTCCAAATATAAAATTCCATGCCAATGTTCAAGGGAAATTGCTGGCATGGAGCATGTGCTGGGTACAGCTCCAAAGACAGGCTCTTATCTTAAAACCCAGTTTCCCTAGAGATGACCTTGCTTCCTATTCACCTCCTGGGTGGAAAGAGCTTGAGTTCTTCTGCAAACTCATCTGAAGATACAAATCCCTGAATGTCACTGAGGCCAGGTGTTTTCCAGAGAAGAGTGGAATTTCCCAGCTGAAAAACTTCCTTCCACTCTTGTTCTGCCAAAGCTCTAGGTTACTGACCTATAGGAGGGCATCTTAGGGGTCTGACTTTGCCCCCACTGAAGGCTTGTCCAACATGAGGGGAGGGGCTAGAGAAGAGGAGAAACTTTAGTCATCCATGTGTTGGAGGCTATTGTGAAAACTGGTATCTTAGTGATGTAGGAAATAACCTACTGTATACTTTGCCCTCTTGGTGGTTTTTGGGCTTCCCAGGTGGTGCTAGTGGTAAAGAACCTGCCTGTCAATGCAGGACATGTAAGACACGTGGGTCCATGGGGTTGCAGAGTCGGACACGACTGAGCACAGCACACACACAGTGGACTGTAGCCTGCCAGGTTCCTCTGTCCGTGGAATTTCCCAGGTGAAAATACTGGAGCGGGTTGCCATTTCCCGCTCCAGGGGATCTTCCCGACCCAGAGACTTGTGTCTCTTTCATCCCCTGCATTGGCAGGCGGATTCTTTATACTATATGTATATACTATACACCAAGGCACTGACCGCAGCAGCCTGTGGGGGGTCGCTGTGGTCCCTGGCGGGGGCAGGCCAGGGGGTGGGCTGAAGAAGCCAGTAGTGATTGGGTGTGTAGGAGCATTAAAGGGAAGGGCTGTAGGAATCAGACTGGAGCTTTTTAGCAAAACCCCAGGGCTCTATGGTCCTTTTTGGATGTCTGTACCTTTCATGCATTTATGATGCTGGTAGAAAGAAAACCAGAGCTGGCTATTCCCAAATCCTTTAAAACCAGCCCTTTGGAGTTCTCTGTGTTTGCAGATGTAAATGCTAAAGGTCATTAGGGCTTAAGGCACCCTTTTCCCTCCAGCATCTTCCTCATCCCTAGGGGCCAGAGCTGATTCGGGAGAAAGTCCCCATGCAAGAAATCTGGGGGAAGGGCTGTAACCCACCTCCCTCCCTTCTATCCTCACCCCCAAAGCAACCAGCTGTCTGGAGCCCTGGCTTTTTGCTCCTCGCTGTGCCCAGAGGGCTGAGCTCTGGTTTTGGGGGAGGCCTCTTTCCCGGCTGGTTGCTAAGGCCCTCGCGGACTCCAGGCCTGTTATCAGGAGGAGCACAGTTTAAACAGGCCTTATCGCTGTGTGTTCAATCAAGGTTTATGAGGGCTGATAAAGGTGTCACCTAGTTGCTTGTGGGTTCATTAAAACTCTATTCCCTGGTGGGATGGAAATGCAAGAGTGTTTGTTTCATTTTAATTTTTTAAACACAATTTTGGGAATAAATAGATGCTGTTCTGGTGTTAAATACGTCACTGTGGACAAGCTCATCTGTGTCATCAGATTCATTAGTGCCAGTGAAGGGGTGGATGAGGGCAACCCTCATGGGCAGCTCCCTTGAAAACAATAAACCCAGCTTCACCGACACAGCGGTCTTCAATATCATGGGTTATCATAATTGTTCATTTAATAATTCAGTACACATCTCTACCCCTGGCTTAGGGGCACCAATAAGCCATTGTGTGCTTTTAATTTTGTGTCCTTTTATGTTACTGGATCATTATAGCAAAAAAAAAATGTTTGCTTTAGTCTTTTATTTTAATAAAAGATTTCTAACCAAATGTGTTTGACATTGTTCCTCTATGAGTTTTTCCTCTTCTGCTAGAAAGAAAAAAAAAGCAAGGTAGCCTGTGTTACCTTTATTCACCTCTGATTGTGTATAAGTCACAGGAGCTGTGGGAACATAAAACCAGCATAAGAAATAGTCACTCAGAAGGGCTTTGTGCTCTGTGAGCTTTATTACTGCTTCTGGGTGTGTGTTAATCACTCAGTTGTGTCCAACTCTTTGTGACCCCATGGACTGTAGCCCGACAGGCTCCTCTGTTCATGGAATTCTCCAGGCCAGAATACTGGAGTGGGTAGCCATTCCCTTCTCCAGAGGGTCTTCCCAACCCAGGGATGGAACCCGGGTCTCTAGCATTGCAGGAAGATTCTTTACTTTCTGAGCTGCCAAGGAAGCCCATTCCTGCTTCTACTGAGACCTAAATATTGGCCAAGAACTTGCACAGAGAGCATCTCATGGCTCATTTAATATTTTTTTTCTGTCTATCAGTATTAAGGCAGAATTGCAGAATAAAATATAAGAAATGTTTTGACTTTTTGTGTCTCCCTGTCCCCTCTTCCAGTTCAAAAAATGCCATTGCTTTTTTATTATTATTACTTTATTTATTTGTTTATTTTTTGCCTGTTTTCTATTTTTTGGCTGCACCACTCGGCATGCAGGCAGGATCTTAATTCTCTAACCAGGGATCAAACTCATGCCCCCTTCAGTGGGAGTGCAATGTCTTAACCACTGGACTGCCAGGGAAGTTCCTATTTTTATTTTAAATCATGGTGAAATACAACATAAAGTTTGCCATCTTAACCATTTGTAACCAATAATACACTTAACCAAGTGTATTATTCAGTAGAAAGTGAAAGTCGCTTAGTCATGTCAGACTCTTTGTGACCCCATGGACGGTAACCTGCCAGGCCTCTCTGTTCATGGAATTCTCTGGTGAGAATACTGGAGTAGGTAGTCGTTCCCTTCGCCAGGGGATCTTCCTGACCCAGGGATTGAACCAGGATCTCCTGCATTTCTTTACCTGAGCTTACCAGGGAAGCCCAGAAATAATAAATGATTAAAGCGTATATTTTGAAAGCATTCAGTAGAAGTTTGGAGTAGACACTGTCAGTGTTGCACCTATTGCTTCCTGCCCTCCATTTTCCATAACATGCCTCCTGATGGAGGTCGGGTTTGGTCTGTGCCTGCTTAGGGCAGGCCAGAAATGGTGGGGAGCTCACACCCCTAGGAGCAGCAGTCAGTCAGTGATGGAGGGCATTGGAGGACAAGTAGCTCTGAGGCCAGTTCTTCGTCATCTCCCAGAGCTCCCCAGGGAGAGGGAGGGCCAGCTACCCTCAACAACAGCCTAGTCAAACAGCCTTGAGAGTGGCTTCCTTCTCTGCATCTTGCCTCCACCCTCTGACTGACACTTCCTGAGAGTGCCTCCTAAGTAAACTGCGTGCACGCAAATCCTCACTCAGTGCCTGCTTCTGGGGAGCTGCAACCTACGGACCTTGTAGTGTGTGCCCATCATCAGACTCAAAGCGTTCACGAGCTTCTTTCTCCTGTCCTCGCCAAGAGTACATCTTCTCATTCCCGGGATTTGAACCCAAAGTTGCCTTCTCGTGCCTTCTGCCTCTGTTCCTTGTCCAGCCTTTCCTCTGGCCTCTCTAACTTTTCCCTCTCCTCACCATTAGTCCTCTCATCCCTCCCCATCCCAAATTCTGCTTCTTTAACCTCCAGCACCTCCGAGAACTGCATTGTGGGATATGATGAACAGACGTTTCTCTATATAAAGTCTGACCATCTGTGGTGGAGAAGAGGTATGCCCCCAAGTATTAAATTTGATTAATTAATATTAAATGAACCAGTGATTTTATTCCTAGGACAACACGCAGCAGAGATGTTCAGAATGTCTTAGGATGCGTGTAGCAAACCAATCGCCTTCAGTGGTTAAGCAGAATTCTCAAAACTCATGGAGATGTGAAGAATGGGTAACAAGCATATGAGACAAGCTCATCATCATTAATCACTAAGGAAAGGCAAATCAAAACCACGGCGAGTTATTATCTTAGTCATCTCAGGGCAGCCTAACAAAATGCCACAGACTGGATGGCTTATTAAAAACAAAGATTTATTTCACACAATTCTGGATGCTGGAAGTCCAAGATTAGGGTGTCAGCATGGTCAGATTACAGTGAGGGTCCTTTTCTAGGTTGCAGATGGCTGCCTTCTCATCTGATTGGCACACAGCGGAAAGAGCTCAAGCTAGCTCTCTGGCCTCTTCATATGAGGGCACTAACTCTGTTTGTGAGGCTCCATCCTTATGACCTGATTACCTCTTTTTTTAAAAATGTATTTACTTGGCTGTGGCAGTTCTTAGCTGTGCCATGTAGGTTCTTTGATCTTCTTTATGACACTCAGGCTCTTTAGCTGCAGAATGTGGAATCTGGTTCCCTGACCAGGGGTTGAACCCAGACCCCCTGCACTGAGAGCATAAAGTCTTAGTCACTGGACCACCAAGTAAGTCTCTGATTAACTCTTAAAGGCCCCATCTTCAAAGACCATCACTTTGGGATTAGGATTTCAACATAGGAATTTGAATTTTGGGGTGGGGAAGAGAATAAATAGTCCATAGCAGATATCACCTCACACCCATTAGGATGGTTGCTATCAAAAAGACAGAAAATAAGTGTTGGCAAGAATGTAGAGAAATTGGAACACTTGTGTGCTGTTGATAAGAATGTAAAACGCTGCAGTTGCTATGGAACACAGTACCATGGTTCCTCAACAAAGCAAAAACAGAACTATAATATGATCCAGCTATCCCACTTCTGGATTCCCCAAAGAATTGAAAGCAGGGACTAGAACAAGTGTTTTGTACATTCATGTTCATAACAGCATTATTCACAATAACCAAACATGGAAGCAGCACAAATATCCATCCATGGATATCCATGGATAAACAAAATGTGGTATATATACAAAGAAAATAATACAAAGAATGGAAATCCTACCTCATGCTACCACATGGATGAACCTTGAAGACGTTATGCTAAGTGAAATGAGCCAATCACAGTGGGACAATAAGGTGTCTATGATAGTCAGACTCACAGAAATAGACAGTGGAATGGTGATTACCAGGGACAGGAGTAAGGAGGGAATGGGAAGTTACTGGTTCATGGAGACAGTTTTAGTTTTGCAAGATGGAGAGTTCTGGAGATTGGCTACACAATGATATAAATGTATTAATATTTCTTATTGATATTTTGCTGTACCCATCAATTCTAAGATAGACCCCCGCCTGCTCATTCTAACATTTCTAAAATTAGCACCCCGACTCATAATCCATGGGCCATCTTTCAGTTGCTCTCGGCCAGCTGTGACAAACTTTCCCTTCCCTGTGCATGAATGACCTTGAATATTATTCTTGGTAGCCTGACTGGACAGCTGCAATCTCTTGATGTTTCCAGTCAAAAAGGACCATTTGAAAAAGTAATATCCTGATTATTGTCTAAAAAAATTCCCTTCCATTGATATCTTCTGGGAAGAGCAAGAGAACACCAGTGTCAAAACTTGCAGAATGAATATCAGGAACTTGGAAGAAAACTCTGGAGGTAATGGAGCTTTCCTGTATAAGGTTGAGTTGTATGAAATCGCCACGATTTTGGTTACAGTCAAATGTCAGACATTTCATTTGGTTCCTATTTTAAGAAAAGTTGTAACACAAATATTCTTGATGAGGAGGAAACTGCATGCAAAATATGGGTGGTGATGAGTCTAAATTAAAAATCCAGGAGAGCTGGACTCTGAGTATGTAAAGAAGTTTCAACAGTGCCTGAACCGATTCATTTCACTTATATTTTCTCTCTTTATATATAACAAGCATAATATTTAAAAAACTCATCCTAAGTAAGTCTAAAAGAACTTGCAAAAGTATAAAATTTTACATGATAAGAAAACATTGTGTCATAGTGTAAATTGGCAATTTTCCCTTCCTTTCATAAGCTGATGGGACATCTTACAATCTAAAAGTGCTCCGAGTTGGTGAAATATGATATTCGTTTACCATGTCCCTCAGATGCAGAGTGAGGTTAGTCATAATTCTTGCTTCATGTCACATTTTCACCCATGGTCTGTAGGAGGCCCATCTGTAATTTTTAGATAAGAGATAGAAATATCTTATTTTAGATATTAGATCATATCTAATTCTTCCCTTTTGTCATCTCATGCAAACAGATATTTATCCTTTGCCGGTCTGAGACACTGCAAATATCTTCTCCCGTTTTATCATTCCTTAAACTTTGTCTATAGTATCTTTCGCATGAGGTGGCCAAAGTACTGGAGTTTCAGCTTTAGCATCATTCCTTCCAAAGAAATCCCAGGGCTGATCTCCTTCAGAATGGACTGGTTGGATCTCCTTGCAGTCCAAGGGACTCTCAAGAGTCTTCTCCAACACCACAGTTCAAAAGCATCAATTCTTTAGCGCTCAGCCTTCTTCACAGTCCAACTCTCACATCCATACATGACTACTGGAAAAACCGTAGCCTTGACTAGACGGACCTTAGTTGGCAAAGTAATGTCTCTGCTTTTGAATATGCTATCTAGGTTGGTCATAACTTTGAGACTCTGATGCTGGGAGGGATTGTGGGCAGGAGGAGAAGGGGACGACAGAGGATGAGATGGCTGGATGGCATCACCGACTCGATGGACGTGAATCTGAGTGAACTCCGGGAGTTGTTGATGGACAGGGAGGCCTGGTGTGCTGCCATTCATGGGGTCGCAAAGAGTCGGACACGACTGAGTGACTGAACTGAACTGATAGTATCTTTGGTGGAGCAGAAATCCCTAGTATGTATGTGTGCATGTGTTAGTTGCTCAGTCGTGTCCGACTCTTTGTGACCCCATGGCCTGTAGCCCGCCAGGCTCCTCTGTTCATGGAATTCTTCAGGCAAGAATACTGGAGTAGGTAACCATTCCCTTCTCCGGGTGATCTTCTCTACCCAGGGACTGAATCTGGGTCACCCGCATTGCAGGCAGATTCTTAACCATCTGAGCCACTGGGGAAGCCAATATTGATACAATTAAGTTGATTTTTCTGTCAATGCCTAATACTTCATGGTTTTGAAATTTTGTTTAAAGAGTGGTTTGCCTCTAGGACACAAAGATTTTCTCCCATATTTTCTTTACATTTTGTACCTAGGTTTGTAATCTATCTTGAATTCACCTTTGTGGTGTTAGGTGGCGATTGACTTTTGTTTCTCTCCCCATAGTGAGCAGATTTTCCCCAGGCATCTACCTAACAATCAAATGCTCCACCGTTGGTTTGTGGTGCCACCTTCATCAGATAAGTCCCCACATATGCATTGGCCTAATTCTGTTCTATTGGCCAGTTTGTTCATGCATACATTACACTGCATTCATCAACTGGCATTTTAAATTATCGTAATATATGTTCCCTGGAGGAGGAAATGGCAACCCACTCCAGTATTCTTGCCTGGAAAAACTCCATGAACAGAACAGCCTGGTGAGCTACAGTCCATGGGGTGGCACAGAGTCAGACATGACTGAGTGCATACACTATGCTAATACATGTTAGACTCTTTAATGTATCCCACTCTTTAATACTTTATAAAGGCCATTAGCCATTTCTGTGGATACTTATGCAGTATAAATTTTTTAATAAGCTTATGGAATTCTTTGAAAAGTCCAACTGGAATTACACTGAATTTATAGGTTAATTGGGGGGAAAATTTTGTGCATTCTTTGAGTTTAAATTTATTTCTCACAGAGGATTTATGGATTCTTGATTTAGTTACTTCTTAGGTATTTTACTGTTTTTGTGGCAGTTGTGAACTGAGCTTTTTTTTTTTTTTAGTCCCCTGATCATGCAGTTTTATATTCTCTTTAAAAAAATTTTTTTATTATTTACTTATTTAGCTGTGTCAAGTCTTAGCTGTGGCATGAGGAGTGCTGTGCGCAGGCTTTAGAGTGCAGGCTTGGTAGTTGCTGCACAAAGGCTTAGCTGCTCCTTGGAATGTGGCATCTTGGTTCCCCGACCAGGGATCAAACCTGTGTCCCCTGTATTGGAAGACAGATTCTTAACCATTGGACAACCAAGGAAGAGACCTGTGCTCTATTTTTTAAACTTAGATTTTCCCAGCTGATTACCCAAGGTTTGGACCAGAAATCAGCACACTTTTTCTGTCAAGGACCAAGTGGTGAATATTTTATGTTTTGTAATCACATAAGATCTTTGTTGAATATTCTTTGTGTGTTTGGGTTTTTTTTACAACTTTAAAAAATGTAAAACTTATTCTCAGTTGGTGAAGGTTTATAAAAACAGATTTTTGAGGGCATTTGAGAGCCTCAGGGTCTTGGTTTTCCAATTCCGGACATAGAACAATGCTGTTGATTTATCTAAGCTGCTCTTTTAGTCTATAGAATGAAGGACTAGCATTTTCAGTTTATTCTATAACTTCGCTGAGCTCTTTTCTTCTAGTGGTTTGTTGTTGTTGTTCAGTTGCTAAGCGTCTGACTCTCTGCAACCCCATGAACTGCAGCATGCCAGGGTTCCTTGTCCTTCACTATCTCCTGGAGTTTGCTCAGATTCATGTCCATTGAGTCAGTGATGCCATCCAACCATCTCATCCTGTAGACCCCTTTTCCTCCTGCCTTCAATTTTTTCCAGCATCAGGATCTTTTCCAATGAATCAGCTCTTTGCATCAGGTAGCCAAAATATTGTAGCTTCAGCTCTTCTAATGGTTTTGCTGATTATTTTGTTAGTATTTGTACATTGCTAATCATTTGCAAATGATAGCATTTTTATATCTTCCTTTTTCTTTCTCATCCTTTTTTAAAATTCTTATAGGGTTGGGCAAGACCTTCAGTATAATAGCCAACAACTCTAGTGATAATGGACAGCCGTAGGGAAGGGAAGGCATCTCCAGTTTCTCAATTAAATATATATTTACTGAAGACATTCATATAAATAACATGTACAAAGTTAAGAAATTTTGCTTCTTTTCCCAATTTTCTAGGCTTGTGAAGAAAAATCATAAGTGATGATTTTTATCAGAAGCTTTTCCTTCATCATTTGAGATAATATAACTTGCTTCCTGTAGCCCACTATGAGGAGAAGGCAATGGCACCCCACTCCAGGACTCTTGCCTGGAAAATCCCATGGACGGAGGAGCCTGGTAGGCTGCAGTCCATTGGGTCGCTAAGAGTTGGACACGACTGAGCGACTTCACTTTCACTTTTCACTTTCATGCACTGGAGAAGGAAATGGCAACCCACTCCAGTGTTCTTGCCTGGAGAATCCCAGGGACAATGGAGCCTGGCGGGCTGCCATGTATGGTGTTACACAGAGTTGGACATGACTGAAGCGACTTAGCAGCAGCAGCAGCCCACTATGAGGCGAATGAACTTGATAAATTTGCATAAACTGAATCATACTTGTATTCTTGGGATAAACCTTATTTGATCAGGATTCAATTAGCTATTATTTTATTGAAGATTTTTACATCTATATTCATAAGTGAAAGAGGATTATAAAATTTTTCTTACTATGTCCTTGTCTGATATTGGAATCAAGATTATACTTCCTTCTTGCTTTTTAAAATAAAATTTGTTCTGTTTTACTTTCCCTGGTGTTTTGAGTTGAAGTCTCATCTCATTTGCTTATAACCTTTCTTATTTCCTGATAAATATGTTTAAAAATATAAATTTCCCTCTAGTACAGCTTTAGCTGTGTCCTCCAGAATTTGATATATGGTGCTTCATTGTCATTTAATTATAAATATTTATTTTCTTTAAAATTGAGTGCTATTTAAAACTGTAAAAAATGTTGCAAAGCATAGTATTATTTTTTAATATGCTTTTTTGTTCTAATACATATAGTATTTTTAAGGAAATATGTTGTTTCTGAGTTCTATTTTTATTACATTATGGTTGGAGACATTTATCGAGCTACCTTTATTCTCTAATAAATAGTCTTGTTTTGTAAATGATAATGTCCTATAATTTATTTATGCATTCTGCTACTGATAGACATGCTGTTTTTTTCCAGATTTTGTAAATATAAAAGATACTGCAACAAATATCCTTGGATCTGTTACAATGAATGGAATCCAGAAATATCTCAAATATGTTGCAACCTGATACCACATAAAAATAATATTTCACTTTGGGGGAAAAGGTGGTTTATTTAATAAATAATCCTGGTGTAATTAGCAATATTTGTGTGGGCAAAAAGTTATATTCCTTTCTTATATCATGTATAGAAGTAATCTCTGGCTATAATAACTTAATTTAAAAATTAAAATATCAGGAGAAAAGTTAGTAGACCATTCATATAATTTCAGAGTTGGGGGAAAAAATGTAAGATATTTTGTAAACCTGGAAATAATAAAGGAAAAAAAGTGAACAGATTTGAATATATTATATAAACATTTTTAACATTTTATGTTTCCATATAACACAGATAATGCTAAAATTTTTTCTAAATGTCATCCTAAGGTCAAATAAATGTTTAGGTCCTGGATTTTGTCTGATGAGGACTGGTGAAGTCTTAATACAAAGTCTATGTAACTATATCTGTACATAACTATACCTAACTATATAGCTATAACTACGTAACTATATCTGATATTGTTGTAATGGGATTTTGTTCTAATAATTATGTCTCTTGAAATCACATCTCTGCAGTCTGGAAATTGAACAGACCCTATAAAATAACTCTTTATTGGAGATTATCATGAGGAAAAAGTTTACATAGTTTATACTGCTCCAAGTTCTAAAATGTTTATATATGTGTGTGTGTGTGTTGAAGTTTCTTTTAGAGAGGATTTTGGAAATTTCATTAAATGAGGGATGGAGGTGGTGTGATGACCAAAAAGAATTTAAGAGTAATTAGAATTCTGTTTGGCATTTAGGTAGCAAAAATTTAGCTGTAGCTGGCATGCAAACATAGGTTTGGAAATTTCTTTTAAAATGGTACTCTGTTAACAGACATCAGATTTTTTTTTTTTTCTTTGCTCTCATCAGTTGTAAATGGATCAACGAAAGTATTACTTTGCCCACTGGCACAATAAAGAGCATTAACTCTTTTAAATCTTTGGAAAGACATTTATTGCCCTCATTCACTAAGATCAATGGTTATAAATTAGGATGTTTCCTCTGAAGTTAGGTTTATAACCAGAATCTCATTTAATCAGAAAAAGATGATCTAGCTCTAGTCATCTTACCTATGGATAAGGACACAGGGGCCAGGAGAGGTTAAGTAACTTTTCTGAGTTAAGAAGCGCAGGGATGGGACCGGAAGCTCCTAGGGGCTATTATCTTGATAGTGAACCAGGCTGCCAACAGTAGGTGGCAGAAAAAGACAAAGGCCAAAAGCATTGTCTCAAAGCACTTAAATTGGGAATAAAATCATTGTTTTCCTTAAGATTTCATACTGTCCTGGGACTTCCCTGGAAGTCCAGTGGTTACGACTCCAGGCTTCCACGGTAGGGGAGGCAAATTTGATCCCTGGTCAGCGAATATATCTCATATGCCAGCATTCTAGCCAAAAAGTAAAAAATAAATTGATTAAAAAAAAAAAAGAAAAAGAATTCATACTGTCATAACATATGATATTTTATGGGCAATGCCCACTTCCTGACAATTCATTTTGCTTTCTGGGAAAGTCAACTGAAAGCTAGTATCTGCAAGACAACATCCCAGCTGTACAGGCTGAGTCCCGACCCTTTAAACGTCAGTGTTTGTGTGTGTTTGGGGCATTGATGAGTGAGCAGATATGGGCAGGGAGAAGTAACATAGGTGGGAATGGACAGCGTAAAAAAAAGGGAATGCTGATTTCACACACATGTTGAATCTTATCTTACATGGATCATTCAATTACCTACCCAATTTTAATGGTTTTGTTATCCTAGCAGAATGTACTTGGGCTTCAGATTCCAGGTTAGTTGTGATTTCTTCACACATCAAGTTCAAGAGGCATAATATGCAGATTTGAAAGTGGAGAAAGCAAGTGGACTCTTTTAGAAAAGACTGGCTGTAAAGATAAGTGGGGGGATAATTAAGAGGAGGTATGTGAAAGCTTGTCTGGTGTCTAGCAGGGAGAATTGTATGAGGTGTATTGTGGGTGCTCGGTTGCTAAGTCATGTCTGACTCTTTGTGACCTGACGGATTCTCGGTCCATGGGATTCTCCAGGCAGGAATACCAGAGTGAGTTGCCATTTCCTCCTCCAGGTGCTGTTCCCCACCCAGCGATGGAACCTGTATCTCCTGCATTGGCAGGCGGATTCTTTACCACTCAGCCACCAGGGAAGCCCTTAACCAAGTATAATTCTCTTCTCCAGGGGATCTTCCCGACCCTGGGATCAAACCCAGGTCTCCTGCATTGCATTCTTTACCACCTGAGCCACCATCTGGGTTCAGTTCTACTGAAACAAAAGATTTCCAATCTTAACTCTTTCTAGGTGAATAAGGACTCAACTTTGTCTGTGAGCATAAACAAGAGTGTCCGCTGTCCAGAGCAGAGCAGGAGAGAAAGCAGAGGGGCCTCCTTCCAACCCCCTCCCAGGTTAATGACATGGCTGAGCAGAGAGGGGCAGAGGCCAAGACACAGTGTTTCCTGGAGCCCCGAGGCCTCTTGGAAGTGGCTTTCGAGCACTTTCCCTTCCTGCAATGAAGGCCAACATTCTTTCACAATTCCACAGCTGACCCTGCTGCACAGATCAATTTATTTTCCCTGAGTCCATCTTGTCAAAAAATTCCAGGGCCAGAAACCTAGCTATTCCAAATCAACTTTTCACCCGAGCAGTTCCCAGGGATGTTCTTAAGGGAGTGAGAAATAGGATTTGTTTCAGACCAGGGGACTCGGCTGAGCCAGGACAGGTCGTAGGTCATTGTCCTGCAGCTACTGCCTTGAGTGGAGGTCTCTGTGAACGAAAGCTCTTTCCAGCTAAGCCAGTGAGATGGCAGCTCACAAGGAACACACCAAGTGCCTACCTGAACATTCTTATTGGTCCGCTATTTTCCCAGGCTCAAGGTCTGCTTAACCCTATCTTTACCCAGATGTTTTCTCTGAGCACTGACTTTCATGACTGATGGCATGTTTCCCCTCCAAGGATGAAGCTCCTAATTATACATATCTTTGGACACCTCATAGGGTGTGTAACATAATACTTGAAACATGCAAGTCCAATTCTGTGACCCCATGGACTGTAACCCATCAGGCCCCTCTGTCCATGGGATTTTCCAGGCGAAAATACTCGAGTGGGTTGCCATTTCCTTCTCCAGAGGATTGCTCACAAATGTGTGCAGACGATCCTGCAGTCTTCTGGAGCTTGGAACTGTTTCATGTTTTTTGGAGCATAGATCTAATTTGTGGGCAAGTAGGTACTTTGCAGCCTTAGAGGCCCTGAACTTTCTGGTGGCTTGACAGTGTGACCAGGTTTTCATCCTGTCTCCTGGCTCAGCCTGAGGACTCCCTCAGTCCAGCAGATGGACTTAAAACTCTTAAAAACCCACCTATGTCTGTCTCTTCCTCCTTCAGTGTCACTACCACTGAATGGTATTGACTCTGATCGTGATAGTGGTCAAATGACAACAGGAGAACTGGGAGGCGATTTAGCAAGTGTGGATTCTGCAGCAGTTCCTTGGTCTACATTGCATCTCTGCTGCTTAGATGTGTGATCTTGGGCAGGTTGCCTGATCTCTTTGTGTCTTAGTTTTGCTTTTGTAAAACAGTGATAATGGTCTCTGTTTTATAGGGATGCTGTGAATAATGAAGTAATGTATACAAAGTTCTTAAAATGTCCTGTGTTCCCTATCATTATTGTTGGTCGTATAGCTACCATTCCTTGAATACTTACAAAGTGCCAGGCACAAGGAAGGTTCATCTCATATATTGCATTTAAATTCTTACAATGACCTTGTGAGATGAATATCCTTATACCCATTTTATAGGCAAGGACACGGAGGTTCAGTAACTCAGATCATTCTGCTAATAAGTGGCAGAGCCAGCATTCAAAGCCAGGGCTGCCTGCATCTGAAGCCATGCTCTTAACCAGGGAGCTGATACATCTTCTCATGTTAATATGGTTAATCATAAGTGTGGTACATTAATTCTGGTATCTGACTTTCTTTTTAGTCTGGATTTCAAGGGAAATGCAGATCCCTGATTTTTTTTTTAATCTCTGCTTCCATGTTCTTTTGTTTCCCGTCACGGGTGGCAAAATACCTTGCCAACATCATTAAGAGAAGCAGAAGCTGAGACAGCTGTCTCTGTCACAGCCTTTGAGTTCTTCAGGTTGGCTGGATGTTTGTGAAGCCTAGGTGGCCTGGACTGGGGGAAGTTTTGCAGCTGTACTTTTGTTTTTATTTCCACATTATGACTGGTTAATCCAGTTGTCCAGCGTTGAGGCTGCAGACGGAACTGACATACTTCTTCCATCTAACTAGCTATGGTATCTGCCACAGGTCCAGTAGATCTAGCCTCGCTGGGTAAACCTAGAGAGTTATTTACCCTCCATATAGTTGTCTGAAAAGAAAAGAGTAACACTTGAATGATCAAGTTTCGGAGGGAATTGAAAATATATGTGAGACTTCCCAGATCATCCAGTGGTTAAGAATCTGCCTGCCAAAGCAGGGAACACGAGTTTGATTCCTGGTCGGGGAAGATTCCACACGTCGTGGAGGAACAAAGCCTGTGCGCCACAACTACTGAGCCTGCGTGTCTAGATTCTCTGCTCAGCAACAAGAGAAGCCACTGCAATGAGAAACCCACAAGCCACAGCTAGAGAGTATCCCTCGCTTGCCACAACTAAAGAAAGCCCTCGCACAGCAGCAAAGTCCCAGCGCAGCCAAAAATAATGACTAAATAAAATGTAAAAAAAAAAACTGTGATGGCTCTTAGTAGCTCCTCTAAGTATCCCTTTCAGTCTAGAGCTAATAAATATTGGCAAGGTTTTTGTAATTAATAACAGATGGGCATTTTAATGTATCAGATTTATCACTAAGTAGAAAATAAAGACCTGCATAATATCTAAGCACTAGCCAGGCATTTGCCTGAAAAACATCTTCCTTCTCTCAATGCCCATGTAAGATAGGGAGCGTCTCTACTCTGCACTTGAGAAAACAGAGGTGCAGAGTAGTTTGCCCAAGGTCGCAGGGCTGATGGATCAGGAGGGTCAGAATTGACCCCTGTGACTTTAAAGCAGTGTCACCTTTCTATGAAAGGGAGAACACAGATGCCTTTCGTGTGTTCATTCATTCATCAAATGTGATGAATGGATGGCTTAAGGATGGTGAGTGGTTAAGACTAGCAGGAGGTGGAAGTTTTGTTTAGGAGTCAGTGAAAAATAAAACTAAAATATTAAGTTAAGGCCAAATTCTAAAGGACTTTGGAAGTCTTACCAAAGCTGGAGAGGTAACATAATAAAAATTTTAAAAGAACTCTTCCCAGAATGTCTGATGATGCTTAGAAAGTGCAACGAGGGGGTTATAAAAGGGGACCAGGACTGGTACCTTGTGGGATTCATGGCAGGTTGGGGAAAAGGATATAGGAGGAGCAGCCTGACTGTGAGAGCTGGAGAGAAGCACATGGAGGAGAGCAGGAGAGCCCCAGAGTTTCATCCAGAAGTTTCCAAATGTGTCCTGCAGCGCAGAGTAGTCCTCTGAGATGCCTTGGGGGTGAGGGGAGGGCACCAGGGAGAACAGGGTGCTTATTTTATTTCTCAAAATTTGGCCCTTGTTGTTGTTCAGTTACTAAGACATGGTCTGACTCTTTTTGACCCATGGACTGCAGCATGCCAGGCTTCCTTGTCCTTCACTGTCCCCTAGAGTAAGCTTTCATTTAGAAAAATAATTTTGCAGCTTTGGAAAAATAGTAGTACTGTAAAAGTCTTGGGCTGAGATATCCTAGATGTGCAGGTATTGAGATGGTATAGTTCTCCCTGTAGGATTCACCTACAATTAGGTGCATATGTGTGCAATCGTGTCTGACTCTTACCACCTCCATGGACCCACCAGGCTCCTCTGTCCATATAATTCTCTAGGCAAGAATACTGGAGCAGGTTGCCATTTCCTTTTCCAGGGGATCTTCCTGACCCAGGGATTGAACCCGCGTCTCTTACGTCTTCTGCATTGGCAGGTAGATTCTTTACCACTGAGTCACCTGGGAAGCCCTGTACAACTAGGTACTTAATACATAATCTCTGGGGAAGGATGTGATAACTGTTGGTCAGTCTCTTCAGAGAACTCTGTCCAGCATAGTGTCAGCTTTGCGGAGGTCATCCCCACCCTGTCTCAGGTCCTCCAGAACCTTGGCGAAATCAAAAGGAAACGCCCAGGTGTGATGATACCTGCCCAGCCACCCTGGGACTGGCTGGCATCAAAACTAGGACTCCATTTATTCTCGATCTCGATGGAGAGCGGCGTTCTGCATTTGAGATGGCATGTGTACAGGTGGGGAGAAGGGTCCCTTTATCTGGATGAACCATCTTTTCTTCCTTCTACCTGGTCAGTCATTTCCTCTCTGTGGCAGGGGGATGGCCAGTTTGAACAGGAACAGAAGGAAAGGTAGGGGGCTTGCCGGAGCTCCACCCTGGGGGGTACCCTAATCCTGGTTCATTGGGCCCTTGGCAGAGGACGTAAAATGAGCAGGGACAAGGGAGAACTGGGGCCTTGGGAGCTGGACTAAAGCTGTTAGAAGATGCAAATTGATAAATAAACAGGAAAACAATGAGGCTCTGCTAACCGCTCTGACAACGGGCAAATTGCTAATCTAACCTCCCCATCAGGCTGCCTCAGTGGAACAAAGGCGGCTTTTATAGCTTCTGTTTTATTTGTAAACTGGTCAGTTAAATGGATTTACTCTCACCTGCCTCTTAGGGGGAGGGGAGGTGGCAGCTAATCCTTCCTTTCTCTGTGGGCTCAGGGAAGCGGGTCACCTGATCTGACCAGGAAAAGTCTTGAGGATGTGCCAAATTTGAGCCACGTTGGAGTAACTGCCAGATCGTCAACAATGGGCTCAGTGTCTGAGGGGAGGGGTCTGGGAAGCCCGAGCCTCTCCGGCTGGTGTAACCCTAACTCGGAAGAGGTGGGCTCCCCGCTGGCTCCCTGCCCAGCCTCCCAGTGGGTCGAGGCCTTCTCAGAGGAGCTGGTTGTGAGCGCTCGCTGTGCTCTCAGAGGCTGTCACGCAGGCTCCTTCGCAGTGCAGGCAGCCTTGTCCCCCACTTCCCTCTGAAGAGGATCCGCCAGGCTCAGGGCTGCCACCTCAGTCACTACTCCAGCTGACCTGCTGGAGGAGCCAGTGGCGCTGAGACCTGCCGCCTGCGGAGGAGCTGGCCCCGGCCTAGTCATCTGCGACATCTCAGAACCGGCCTGGTTTCCGGGGCCTCTGCCTTTCGGGTCACCCCGCTTCCTCCACCTCAGATGTCAAGGAGCCTCTGGCTGGTGGGAGGCACAGTGACTGGTGGGGAAGAGATGGATGTTTTTCTGTCTAACTGCCTCCCTAAGACCCGTCCTGCTGCTGTTCCACACCCAGGGGCACAGACTGGGTCTCTTCCAGGTATCAGGACCCCAGAGGTTCTTCACCACCCGGGGACTTGAGGACCAGGAGGAAACAGAAATCATGACCAGAAATGGTTGCCAAAATCGCAAGTCAGGCCCACAACAAAGGGGTGATTTCAAATACAGATTTGGAATTAATTAGGCATGAGTGGGATGTCACCCAGATGGGGCCTTTGCGATGGGGACGAGGAAGGTTTGGGGGGGACCAGGAGGGTTTAGGGCTTTCCGCACAGTGCCAGCCCCTGCAGCGGCTTTAGCTACCCAAGGCTCCACCCTCATTTGACAGGAGGCATCAGGGCAAAGTCTCAGACCCAAAGTCTGAAGGATATGTTAAGACTCATGAAGAATTTTCTCTCTGGTAACTTAGATGCCTGTTCAAGGCCTTGTTCCCCTCCAGGGGATAGTCTGCAGCAGTGGAGGGCGAGGGCTTGCTGAACAAGGCTATGTGCGCGCCTGCTAAGTTGCTTCAGTCGTGTCTGACTCTTGAAGACCCTGTGGACTGTAGCCCGCCAGGTTTCTCTATCCAGCGATTTTCCAGGCAAGAATACTGAAGTAGGTTGCCATGCCCTCCTCCAGGGGATCTTCCTGACCCAAGGAGCAAACCCAAGTCTCCCATGTCTCCTATATTGCAGGTGGATCCTTTATCCACTGAGCCATCAATATGAGATGATAATGCTAGTGTTGGTATTTTTGTTTTATTTCTGACTTTAATGGAAACACTTTTTATATGATGTTGGGCTGTGTGTTTAAGGTAGATGCTCTTTATTGTCTGAGTGTCCCAGTTCTCTAAGTTGGAAATCTATTGAATAGATTTTTAATGTCTCTTGGGATGAATATTTTTATTAAAAAGTAATCTAAGTTTCCATGTTAATAAATTTTCTAATGTTAAGCCATCTGGGTAATCCTAGAACACATACTATTTGGACAGACTAATCTATACTGTAATTTACTGCTTTAATTCAATATTCTGAGATTTCATTTAGAATTTCCTCCTCTATTGGAGTGATCTTGCTAATATGTAAATGAGAGGATGAGGTCGAGGTTCAGGTTTGCATTGTCTCCTGGGCTTCAGCTCTTCTTCATGTCCTAGAGCCTTCTCTTCTCACCACACTTAACTCTGCCTTTACCAACAGAACTCTAGGCTGAAACCATACCCAGTTGCTCCTGGTTCTCTGCAGACATTATTTCCTCTTTCATAATACTGTTTTCTTTGCCTGAAAAGCAACCTTTGTCCCCAAGCCTGCCTTCAAAGTCTCATCACCCTTCAAGTCTCACTGGGTCACCATCTTCATGAAGGCTTCCTCCTCCTTCTCGGCAGAGGTCCCCACTCCTTCTGTGTACTTTTAACTTTCCAATTCCAGGACTTATCACGTTGTATGTAAATTATTTGCTTACAAGTCTTTCTTATCCACAAGCTCAATAGCTTCCAAACCCTCAAAGATTTGAGCATCCCAGAGGGTAAGGAAGAGGATTCATGGTGGGGAAAGGGGAGAAAATATTATAATTTTTGTTTATGTTGTCTATTGCCTCCTGTTTACATTGTGTATGTTTTATTTGTGAAAGTATATATTATTTTGTGCATGTGTGCCAAGACGCTTCAGTCATGTCCGACTCTTTGAGACCCCATGGACCGTAGCCCTCCGGGCTCCTCTGTCCATGGGATTTTCCAGGCAAGAATACTGGAGTGGGTTGCCATTCTCTCCACCAGGAAATCTTCTTGACTCAAGGGTTGAATTCGCATCTCTTAACATCTCCTGCATTGGCAGGCAGACTTTTTGACAATGATCGCCACTTGGGAAGCCCAAATATTTTATATATTTACATAAATATAAGTATGTTTTATTATATGTGTATCTACATTTACACATATATACACATATATAACAGATCATTATTATATATGGTAGAATATGTATATGATTCATAAATAAAATAACATAAACTGGGGGTATCTGCTTGATTTTTTTAATACCTCATTTATTTATTTAAATTTTATCGACCAATAGTTGATTTACAATGTTGTGTTAATTTATTCCATACAGCAAAGTGTCTCAGTCACACACACATATGTTCTTTTTCATATTCTTTTCTATTATGATTTGTCAGAGTATATTGAATCTAGTTCCCTGTGCTATATAGTGCTTGTGCTCAGTTACTGAGTAATCCTTTTTAAACTGATGCAGCAAATGATCAGAAACAGAGAGGAGACCACTGCACTAGACTGGGTGGAGTCTTTGAAGGTGGAGTCCAGTTTTCTTTTTAAAGCAATCAACTCAATTTTTTAAGTTACTGGCTGTGCTGGGTCTTCACGGGCTTCTCTAGGTGCAGTGCACAGGCTCAGTAGTTGTGCTGTATGGGTTTAGTTGCTCCGAGGCATGTGGGATCTTCGTTCCCTGACCAGGAATTGAACCAAGTTCACTGCATTGGAAGGTGGATGGCTACTGGTTGAATGAAGAGGCTAATGGCTTGAGCACTGGGCCACAAGGAAGTCCCTGGAATTCAGTGGTTTTTTAAAAAATTATTATTTACTTGTATTTATTTACTGTTGGCTGCACTAGGTCTTCATGGCTGTGTGCGGGCTTTTTCTAGTTGTGGAGCCTGGGGGCTTCTCTCTGGTTGCGGGGTGCAGCCCTCTCACTGTGGGGGCTTCTCCCTGGTTGCGGGGTGCAGCCCTCTCACTGTGGGGCCTCCCTGGTTGTGGAGCTTGGTGGCTTCTCCCTGGTTGCGGGGTGCAGCCCTCTCACTGTGGGGGCTCCTCCCTAGTTGCGGGGTGCAGCCCTCTCACTGCAGGGGCTTCTCCCTGGTTGTGGGGTGCAGCCCTCTCACTGTGGGCCCCCCTGGTTGTGGAGCACGGGCTCTAGGCACATGGGCTTCAGTAGCTGCTGCGTGGGCTCAGTAGTTGTGCTGTGCAGACTCGGTGTGTGGGGTCTTCTAAGACCAGGGATCCAGCTGGTGTCCCCTGCATTGCAAGGTGGATTCTCAACCTCTGGACCACCAGGGAAGTCCCTGGAATTTGGTTTTAGCCTTGATTTATATCCTCCACCATTACCATTGTAGCCAAGACAAGATATGAACCTGATAATATTTGAAAGGTTGAATGAAAAGGTGGAGAGAAAGCAGACAGTTGATAAGCTTTTGTGCTGGAATTTCCATAATATAAGAGTTATAAATATTAATAGTAAATTATATAGTCATCTAACTTAAGTGGTGATTATTAAGGTTGATTTTTTACAAGAAAAAAATCTTTGAAGGGAAAGGAAATGAACCATTGTGAATTAGATTCGTGTCATTAACTCTCTGCTTTCAAATAGGAAAAAAAGTCAAATTTAAGTGACTTCTTAGATAGCATGTTTAAGGTTAGGTCCATTTCTGGTAGACAGAAGGTTACTTTTGAGATCTTGGAATTAAGTTCTGCTGCCTAAAATGCCCATGAGAGCTGAGATCTTTCTGCAGTGCCTCTGCAGTGAGGGATTTGTTAATTGCTGTTTTTACAGTGATCCACCAAGGGAGTGGCAGAAGATGAAACGGTTAGATGGCATCACTGACTCAATGGACATGAGTTTGAGCAAACTTGGGGAGATAGTGAAGGACAGGGAGCTGGTGTGCTGCAGTCCATGGGCTCACAAAGTGTCGGACACAACTGAATCACTGAACTTCAACCAATACTTGTAAGAAACATCCAGCTACTGAGACATAAAGCTAGATACAAAATATGGCAGCTTGTATAATGATAGGAACCATCTCTCCTGGGGCTGATCTGTAGAATTGCTGCAGCACTGTAGAGACTCCTCCCCAGCGCTGTGCCCACAGGTATCACAGTAGAAGCCACAAGATGGTGGCAGACAGCAGAGGTTTGAGGGATGGACAGACCTGAGCATCCTGGCTCCACCACTCATCAGCAGTTTCACAGAACACCTGACATCTGTAAAGAGAGAAGAATGACACCTCTGTCACTGGGCCATGGTGAAGGTTAACTGAGACAGATCGTTCAGAAATCCCTCACACAGCCCTTGGGCTCTAGTGGGTACACTGGTTAAGATGCATTCAGCTGTAAACAGAAAAAAAATCTCAACACACACTGGCCTAAATAACAAGGGAGTTGATTGCTTCATATCATCGAAAACCCAGCAGGCAGGCTTCAGGGTTGTTTTAACCCAGTTGTCGAGTCAGGTCACCAGGGCCCTCCAAGATGTTGATCTCATGCCAGACTTTCTCCCTTGGGAGTGGGGTGGGGCGGGTACCCTTGCTGTGCAGGGCTGCATGCTTCCTCATCACAGACAGAAAGAAAGAGAGAATGTTCCCCTCAACCATGGAGCCGAAATCCTGGACTTCCTTCTAATGAAGCTGCATTTGGTCATGTGCTGTCACTCCCTGAACTGGTGGCTGTAAAATACCAACTGCTGATTGGCTCAGATCTGCATTGGGTGCTTATCCTTGAACCAATCACTGTGGCAAGTGGGGGATGAACTAACCCGATTGATTCCAACCAATCAGAGCTCACACCTTGAGCTGGGGGGGGTGAATCCTACCCAGACTCCAGGCCTGGAAGGGAACAGAACTCATGCTAGCAAGACACCCACAGGATCACTGCAGCAGGTGCCCAATAAATATTGTTGTTATTGCTCTTCTCAATAACGAAATCCCACCTTCTGATGAATGTTTCCTTGAAGCTGATCCTGTGTAGTTCCCGCTTTAAACAATAACTATTTTCTTTTGGGTTCTAAGAAATACTACACTGCTTTATTCCGACCTATTCCCTAGTCAGAGATCCACATTCTTCAAGTGCTTCTTCAATGAATTGTAAGTGGATTTTTATGTCATAGCTGGCAGAGATCCAAAGCTGTCTGTTCTCTGAAGGTGGTGATAGTGATGGTGGTATCCTCATCCATCTGAAGTAGAAAGAGCTGGAAAAAATTTATAAACCTTCAACTCTTTGGACCTGCCACCCAACCTGCTATGGGGCCTTTTATCACGTGGAGTTATGCTCTGTGGGCCAGCTCCACTGGAGTGAACCTATTACATGTATTAGATGTGAAGCATATTGGGGGCTTTGAAGAGGATGGACGTGGAGCAAAACCACATGCAGACATCTCGGGTGATGGATGACCTGTGGATGGGCAGGTCCTGCCAGTCACCGCTGAGCTGTGGGAGAGGGGTCGGGTGGCGGCATGATGCCGGGGGGTGAGAGTGGGGGACAGCTTTTAAACTTCTCGGCCTTGCAGCTGCCAGCTAAAGGTAATAACACTGCTAGTGGGGATAAGGAGGAAGCTCGTTGGCTTTGGTTTCTGCAGATCTTGCTCAATCTCTGGGAAGGGCAATGATTGCTTATGTCCTTTATAAGACTTCAGAGTCCTTTCTGTCATGTATCTTTATCCAAAAGGGCTTAGAACTCAGTATTTCCTCCGGAGGTGCGGAGGAGACAGATCTTGGGTTACTTTGCCATGCACATCTTTTACACCTCACAGGACAATGGAACTCTGCCATCTGTGGTTCATTTCCCCCCGCAGGGATTTAGAAGACATGTGAGAGGCAGCTGTGCTTCCTGAGCGGGAAGCATCGATGAGGAGGTTATTGGGCAATACTTCGCACTGGAGAGAGCAGAAAAGTTGTGGCTGTGTTAGTTTCCTATGGCTTGTTGTTGTTTCTGTTTAGTTGCTCAGTCATGTCGGCCTCTTTGTGACCCCATGGACTGTAGCCTGCCAGGCTTCTCTGTCCATTGGATTTCCCAGACAAGAATACTGGAGCGGTTTGCCATTTCTTTCTCCAGGGGATCTTCCTGACCCTGGCTGGAACCCTCATCTCCTGCATTAGCAGGCAGATTCTTTACTGCTGAGCCACCAGGGAAGCCCTTCCTATGGCTGTTGAAGCACAAACTCAGTGGCCTAAAATAATACAAATGCATTATCTTATAATCCTGGAAATTAGAAATCTTCGACTCATTGGGTCAGTAGAGTATTCCCTCTCGAAGCTCAAGGGGATGATCTATTTCCTTGCTGCTTCCATTTCTAGAAGGTGCCTGCCTTCCTTGACCCAGGGCCCACGTCCTTCATCTTCAAGGCCAGCACTGTAGCATCTTCCAGCCTCTCTCTTTGATCTTTGCTCCCATTATCATATCTACTTTTTTCTCTTTTTTCAAGTTGAATTATAGTTGATTTACAATATTGTGTTAGTTTCAGGTGTATAGCAAAATAATTCAATTGTATACATATATTTTTTCAGATTCTTTTCCATTATAGATTATTATAAGACACTGAATATAGTTCCCTGTGCTATACAGTAAGTCCTTGTCGTTTATTTTATATATAGTAGTGTGTATCTGTTAATCCCATACTCCTAATTTCATAAGTTTATTATGTCTGTTTCTGGTTTTTAAATAGGATCATGTATATTATTTTTTAGATTCTACATGTAAGGGATAGTAGGTAATATTTGTCTTTCTCTGTATGACTTGCTTCACTTAGTATGATAATCTCTAGGTCCATCCATGTTGTTGCAAATGGCATTATTTCATTCTTTTTACAGGCTGAGTAATATTCCATTGTATATATGTACCACATCTTCTTTATCCATTCCTCTGTTGATGGATACTTGGGCTGCTTCCACATCTTGGTTATTGTATATAGTGCTACAACAAATATTGGGGTGCATGCATCTTTTTGAATTAGAGTTTTCATCTTTTCTGGATATATGCCAGGAGTGGGATTGCCAAATCATAGGGCAGTTCTATTTTTAGCTTTTAAAGTACCCTCCATACTCTTCTTTTCAGTGGCTGTACCAATTTACATTCTGACCAACAGTTTGGGAGGGTTTTTTTTCTCTGCACCATTCCTAACATTATTGTTTGTAGACTTTTTGATGATGGCTATTCTGACTAATGTGAAGTGGTACCTCACTGTAGTTTTGATTTGCATATCTCTAATAATTAGTGATGTTGAGCATCTTTTCATGTGCCCTTTAGCCATCTTTTTTGGAGAAATTTCTGTTTAGGTCTTCTGTCCATTTTTTGATTTTTGTTTTTGATATTGAGTTGTCCTGGACATGGAACAACAGACTGTTTCAAATAGGAAAAGGAGTACGTCAAGGCTGTCTATTGTCACCCTGCTTATTTAACTTCTATGCAGAATACATCATGAGAAACGCTGGACTGGAAGAAGCACAAGCTGGAATCAAGATTGCCGGGAGAAATATCAATAATCTCAGATATGCAGATGACACCACCCTTATGGCAGAAAGTGAACAAGAACTAAAAAGCCTCTTGATGAAAGTGAAACAGGAGAGTGAAAAAGTTGGCGTAAAGCTCAACATTCAGAAAACGAAGATCATGGCATCTGGTCCCATCACTTCATGGGAAATAGATGGGGAAACAGTGGAAACAGTGTCAGACTTTATTTTGGGGGGCTCCAAAATCACTGCGGATGGTGATTGCAGCCATGAAATTAAAAGACGCTTACTCCTTGGAAGAAAAGTTATGACCAACCTAGATAGCATATTCAAAAGCAGAGATATTACTTTGCCGACTAAGGTCCATCTAGTCAAGGCTATGGTTTTTCCAGTAGTCATGTATGGATGTGAGAGTTGGACTGTGAAGAAGGCTGAGTGCTGAAGAATTGATGCTTTTGAACTGTGGTGTTGGAGAAGACTCTTGAGAGTCCTTTGGACTGCAAGGAGATCCAACCAGTCCATTCTGAAGGAGATCAGCCCTGGGATTTCTTTGGAAGGAATGATGCTAAAGCTGAAACTCCAGTACTTCGGCCAACTCATGCAAAGAGTTGACTCATTGGAAAAGACTCTGATGCTGGGAGGGATTAGGGGCAGGAGGAGAAGGGGATGACAGAAGATGAGACGGCTGGGTGGCATCACTGACTCAATGGACGTGAGTCTGAGTGAACTCCAGGAGTTGGGGATGGACAGGGAGGCCTGGCGTGCTGCGATTCATGGAGTTGCAAAGAGTCGGACATGACTGAGTGACTGAACTGAACTGAACTGAACTGAGCTATTTGTATATTTTGGAAATTAAACCCTTGTCATTTGCATCATTTGCAAATATTTCCCACCAGGCCTTAGGTTGTCTTTTCATTTTGTTTATGGTTTCTTTTGCTGTGCAAAAGCTTGTAAGTTTGATTAGGGCCCATATGTTTATTTTTGCTTTCATTTCATTTGCTTTGGGAAACTGATCTAAGAAAATATTGCTACAATTTATGTTAGAGAATGTTTTGCCTATGGTCTCTTCTAGGAGTTTTATGAAGTCATGTCTTATATTTTGGGTCTTCCCTGGTGGCTCAGATGGTAAAGAATCTGCCTGCAGTGTGAGAGACCCAGGTTCAATCCCTGGGTTGGGAAGATCCCCTGGAAAAGGGAATGGCTACCCACTCCAGTATTCTTGCCCAGAGAATCCCATGGACAGAGAGAGGAGCCTGGCGGGCTATAGTCCATGGGTGGTCTTTAAAAAAAAAAAAATCCATTCTGCCAATTGATCTGTTCAGACTATTTTCATTTAATGCAATTATTTCTATGCTTGGATTTTTACATACCTGCTTTAAAGTCTTTGTCAGGTAATTCTAACGTTAGTGTCATCTCAGCATTTGAGTTGAGATTTTCCTAGCTTTTCATATGACAAGTAGTTCTGTGTCATATTCGGGACAGTTTGAATATTATGAATCTCTGGATCTTACGTAAATCCTACGGAAAAATGTTGATTAGTTTGCTTTAATAAGTAACTGACCCAGCTGGGTTCAGGTCACAAATGCCAACCAGCCTTCTGCGGGTTGTGGTTTCAATGTCAGTTCCACTTTGAGTCTTTGCAATGCTCTTCAGAGCCTTCTTGCATGTGTGCCCCCTGGTGGCCAGGGTGGGATGTGAGTGGTGGTCCATCTCCGTGTGTATTTCCATCTCAAATATTTGGGGTCTAGCTCAGACATGTTCTGTTTAAGAGTGAGCCCAGGAATTCATAAGCAGTTTTATCAGCTCACTTGCCCAGACTCCTTCCTCTCTTCCATGTCCTCAGTACCTTCTGGTTCCTGGGCTTCCCTTCTCAGTTCTCCAACAAGAAGGAAAATAGAAAAGAGAAAGGAAAATTCTCTCATTCTCTTTGAAAATTCTCTTTCCTGTTCCTTGAGCCAGAACCAGAGGCTTTCTCCAGGAGCCCATGTCCAGGTTCAGGCTACCTTCTGTCCAGACTGGGCAGCACTGAAGCTGACAATCTGGTAAACTCACCCTTGGTTCAGAGGTACTTTGATCTCTGGTCTTCCTTCTGAATCCATCTGCTACTATTTACAGAGTCACATTGCTGCTCCATGAACTCTGCTCAGGTTATAGCTGCATTCAGGGAGAGAGAGCGGTGGAGTATGATTTCCGTCTTCCCTGAAATCTGGGCCTGAGTTTTGAATCACGTAGTTTATTTGGTTAATACCTTATTAAGGGACACTTGAGCTATTTTTCTTGCCTTTTAAATTGTGGTATTTCTGAGAATTCTGTCTTCTCTTATTTCCTCATAACAGTGGTTCTCAACTTGGCTTCAACCTAGAATCACCTCGTGAGATTAAATAAATGTCTAAGCTATGCGTGTGTGCTAAGTCGTTGCAGTCTTGTCTGACTCTATGCGACCCCATGGACTGTAGCCCTCCAGGCTCCTCTGTCCATAGAATTCTCCAGGCAAGAATACTGGAGTGGGTTGCCCTGCCTTCCTCCAGGGGATCTTCCTGACCCAAGGATCTTATGTCTCCTGCATTGACAGACAGGTTCTTTACCACTAGCACCACTTGGGAAGCCCTTAAGCTATCTCCCAGGCAAACTGAACGAATTCTCCCTGGGAGTAGGACCCAGGCGTCAGTATTTACATTTTTTTCTTTCATATTTTACACTCTCTACCCCATTCCCAATCTTCCAAACCTGCTTTTCCTACAAATGCCTTGTTTCAGTCAGTGTTGTCACCATCCAACAGATTCTCAAGTAAGACATTTCAGAGTTCGCCTGAACTCAGCTCCCACATCCGGCACATCCAGGCTACTCTCCATCCTAATAACGCTGACTCAGAAATGTTTTCAAACGTGGCTCCATCTTCATTGTCTTAAGTCCATCTTCCATCTAGATTACTGCATAGCCTTGTTGGTTTCCCTCTCATCTCTCTCTCTCTTTCTCTTCTAGGCAATAGCTCTTCCTGAGACCAGGGGATCTTCCTAGAAGAAGAATCTTATCATGTTAGTCCCCTTGCAAAACTTCTGTGGCACCTCCTTGCCCACAGTGGAGTCTAGACTCTTGAGCAAGGGACACGAGGCCTGCCATACCTGGCCTTGGATTTCTTCTAACTCTTCTCCCACCACCTGTGCCCCTCTGCTCCCCACATTCGAGGGTCACACAGGCAATTCCTGAAATACTCCAGGTCCTATCGTTTCTTCGTGTTGTTGCTCCAACTGAAATGCTCACCCCCTACCTTGATACCTCACTCGTGCTTCCACACTGATGTCGTTGCTGGATCCCATGTGTTTCTCCAACTTTGACTGGAGTATACAGAAGTGTATAATAGTGGCCAGAACTGTGTAAAACTCCACTGAAACTGTCCGCTTGCACGACTGTCACCCCGCTAGACTGGGAGCACCTTGAGAGTGAGAACTTATTAATATTTGTCTTTCCAGGGAAGAACACAGTCCCTGACTCAGAGCAGACCCTCAGTGGACAGTCAAACAAATAAATGAATTTATAGCAGATGGTCGCCAAGGAGCAGCTTTGTGAGTTTAAAAATGTGAGAGAAAGAGGATGAAATGTATGTATTAAAAAAAATACAAGAATGTTTACAAAATGGAATGAGATCACCAAAGTTTCTTAGCTAAAAGAGAATAGTCATTTCTGATTTAGGTGAAGTTGTTGATACTTTTTTGAAAAGCATCTTGGATATTTTCTCACCTGAAGGAAATGAAGATACCAAGAAAATAGAATGAGTTTGTAAACCAGATATAAACTAAAACTCTAAGGAGCTGAGGAAGTGTCTCTGATTTCAGAAGCAGCAGCATCTTGACATATTTGAGTTCAATTCCCAGCTCACCATTTTCTGTTGGGTAAACTTGGGCAGGTTAATTAGCCTTTCTGAGTCTTAGTTCTTAACCTGTACAATGGTACAATAGTTCCTAATTTGTAAGATTATTTAAAGGGTTGAATGAGTTGATATATATTTCTGGTGTGTAGTTAAGGGCCAATAAATTTTTATTTTCTGATGATTTAGGAGACAAGTTGGAAGAAGCCAATGGAAAACTCCTTGGAGAGAGACCCTCTGGATCTCCAAGTCCAGGATGGGCTCGCAGCCGAGTGGTTCTCCTCTGGCTTTGACCATGGCCCTTGCTGGTCCAACTGAACTGCTTCAATTGAAGCCAAAGAGCTACAAAGCTGACTACCATCCAGCAGGATCCCATCATACAGGGGGAGACTTCATGTCTCATCTAAGTGTCCTTGACAGCTGCAATAATAGAACAATATTTTAACATGCTTTACCTGGATAGGCCCATTTGCCAAGGACATTCTAAAAATATACTGATGGGATTTGAAAAAGAAATCTCCTACTGATTCTAAAGTTCTCTGCAAGTGCTACCTTTTCAATTTATGTCAACAGAAATGGCTAGACTTTGACATGTCCATTCATAGTATAGGAAACATTCAGCTTACATTTCCAGCATACAGCTATGATTATATTATATTAATTATATATTATTATTATTATTGTTCCTTCTGCTGATTTTTATTAATAGACCATCATTGTTTACCACTTGTCATAATTATATACTCTGATAACCATGAAAAGTACTGAATAGCTCAATAAATCAATCAAATCAAAGCAATCAATGTCCTCAAAGACAATCTTACTGTGTCTGTCCATAATCTCTCCTCTTACTGGGTAGGTGAAAAGAATCTCATCTTGCCAACATCTTGGTTTCAATAGGAGGACAAGAAGGACAGAAGGAAAGAAAGAATGTGGACATTAACAGAAACCCTACTATGTGCATTTTCTGTATCTTTTCATCTAAATTTTAGAGGAAAAGTCTTATTATTCCTATTCTTACTGATGAGTAAAATGAGACAACCCACTCCAGTATTCTTACCTGGAGAATCCCATGGAGGAGCCTGGCGGGCTACAGTCCAAAGGGTCACAAAGAGTCGGACATGACTGAAATGACTTAGCATGCACACAAGAGATTAAACAGCTTGCCCAGGCTTACTCACTCACTCAAGAGGCAAAGCTGAGATTTATATAGAAATCAGACCACTCTGAAATGACTTACAGTTCAGGCTGCAATAGCTATTTAATTTTCACTTAATTTTCATTTGTCCCTCTCTAACATCTTCTCCACCCATTTTCCCCTTCTATTGGCTTCCCCACCATTACTTTCCACTGCAAGATAGTTCTCCAGCTCCCAGGCAGCAGTGCATCTTTAGAAATTAATGGAGGACAGCCTTGACAATGCATTCAACCCATTTGCAAACTCCACTGTAATGTACATCTGTGTGTGTGTGTGTGTGTGTGTGTGTGTTTACAAGGGAGGCTTACATCTATATTTCAAATTAGCAAGTTAGTCATGAGTTACAGCTCCATGCCAGGGATGTCTTTAGATAGCCAGACACACAGATAATCAAGGCATAGATTAACTCACTCTGTGCAGTAATTTAAAGCGCTCAGCTTATATGGCCAGTTTGTGGTGGTGAAACATTCCTACAGCATATGGTAACCTTTAGTAGAAAACTCGCGGTGAGAAGTGCGGGATCCCCATCAGATGTGCAGAGAACATGTGGTTAATATTAGAGTGTGTGTTCACCCTGCAGGTCCACGGGACTCAGTCTGTTTTCTCTCCTTTCCCAAGAAAGCTCAGGACTGGCTTCTCTGGATTTAAACAAACAAAGAAACAAAAACCCTCAGATCCATGAGCCTCTTGGAACTGGAACTATTTGTCAGAATTCTCATGAATATTTAAATTAAACAGTAGCAAAGGGAGTTCCCAGGTGGCAGCTAGTGGTAAAGAATCTGCCTGCCAGTGCAGGGGACATAAGAGACAGGGGTTCGATTCCTGGGTCGGAAAGATCCCCTGGAGGAGGGCAGGGCAATACACTCCAGTATTCTTTCCTGGAGAATCCCACAGACAGAGGAGCCTGGTGAGTTACAGTTCACGGAGTCTCGAAGAGTTGGACATGACTTAGCGACTTAGCATTCTTTCAAAGGGCTTTAGGTTGGGAGACCCTGGTCCTATTTTCTTGTAGCTCTTGTATTTAGTCACTATGTCCAACTTCTTTGCTATCTCGTGACTATAGCCCACCAGGCTCCTCTGCCCGTGGAATACTCCAGGCAAGAATACTGGAGTGGGTTGCCATTTCCTTCTCCAGAGATCTTCCTGACCCAGGAATTGAACCAGGGTCTCCTACATTGAGGGCAATTTCTTTACCGCTGAGCCACCAGGGAGTGTCTGGACTCTCATCTCCTCTGAGTGACCTTGGATCAGTCACAGTGACCCCTTAAGGATGTGAACTCGATATTTTTTGAAGGAGCCTCTCCAGCTCTGAAAACAGTGTTTCTAATCATTGGGATCAAAAAGAATAAACTTCCCTGGGCTGGGGATTTGAATTTTAAAGCTCTTAGATGTTTGATTTCCCTGAGGAGCAGAGGTCACCAGGCAAAGCCTCCTGATTTCCCCACCCCACCACACACTTCCCCCACATCCTTTTTCCATCCTTCTTAGAAATCCCTGCCAAGCATCTTCCAGGGCTGCTGCTGCTACTGCCCCTGCTAAGTTGCTTCAGTCGTGTCCGACTCTGTGCGACCCCATAGACGGCAGCCCACCAGGCTCCTCTGTCCCTAGGATTCTCCAGGCAAGAACACTGGAGTGGGTTGCCATTTCCTTCTCCAATGCATGAAAGTGAAAAGTGAAATTGAAGTCGTTCAGTCTTGTCTGACTCTTCACTACCCCCATGGACTGCAGCCCACCAGGCTCCTCCATCCATGGGAGTTCCCAGGCAAGAGTACTGGAGTGGGGGGCCACTGCCTTCTCCGGGGCAGGGGCTCCTCAAAGCACATGGAGACCTTGTGAAAATGCCGATTCTGGTTCCCATGGTCTGGGGTGGAGCCTGTGACTCTGTATTTCTCACAAGCTCCCAGGTCATCCTGGGATCCAACGACCACACTTTGAATGGTGTATTAACCTGCTAGGGCTGCCATGACAAAACATCACAGACTGGGGGCTTAAACAACAGAAATGTATTTTCTCAGTCTGGAAGCTGGAAATTGAAGATCACGATGTCAGCAGGGTTTGGTTTCTGGTAAGAACTCTCTCCATGGCCTTTTCTCCGTGCATCTGCATCAGGTGTCTCTTCCTTTTTTTTTTTTTCCCAATAAGGAAACTAATGTTATCAAGTCAGGGCTCAGCTCAGATGATCTCATTTAACTGCAGGTACTTCTTTGAAACCCTCTCTCCAAATATGGGGCTTCCCTGGTAGCTCAGCTAGTAAAGAATCTGCCTGCAATGCAGCAGACCCTGGTTCAATTTCTGGGTCAGGAAGGTCCACTGGAGAAGGGATAGGCTACCCACTCCAGTATTCTTGGGTTGCCTTGGTGGCTCAGACAGTTGCACGACGGGTTAAGGCTTCAACATATGAATTCTCTGGTGGCTCAATCAGTAAAGAATCTGCCTACAATGTAGGAGACCCTGGTTTGATCCCTTGGTCAGGAAGGTTCCCCTGGAGAAGGGAAGAAGGGGATGGCTAGCCACTCCAGTATTCTTGCCTGGAGAATTCCATGGACAGAGGAGCCTGGCGGGCTACAGTTCATGGGATTGCAAAGAGTCAGACGTGACTTAGCAACTAAACCATCTGAATTTTAGGGAAGAAACAATTCATATCAGAACAATTCATAACAATTCATAATCTGTCCATAACAGATTGCAAGGGTCTAGAGCAGCTCTGGCCCTAGAAATAACATATGAATCACATATATAATTTAAAATTGTCCAATAGCCATGTTAAAAAAAGTAAAAGAGAAATGGGCAAAATAAATTTTAATAGTTTTTAACCTTATATACCTAAAATATTTTCATTTCTGCATATAAATATAAGCATTATTGAGTTTTTTTAAAAAAATACTAAATATTTGAAATCTGGTGTGTATTTTACACTTAGAGCACATCTCCATTTGGCCTAGCCACATGTCCAGCACTCAGTAGCCACTTTTAGTTGGAGCTTATGGCACTGGGCAGTGTAGGTACCTGGTATGGGGCCTGAGAGGATACATACATGGCTGAGGTAGATTCTAGAAAGAATATTTGACCATTAGAGAAGACTCACTTTCACCAACTTCACATATTGGTCATGGTCTATCCCTCTACCTTCATGACCTCTAAGTTTTCCACCTAGAACAGTGTGATGGTTCAAGTCCTCTAACTTTTCCATCTAGAAAGGTGTGATGACTAATTTTTTCTGTCAACACAGCTAGGCTATGATGCCCAGTTTTTTGGTCAAATGCCAGTCTAGATCTTGCTGAGAAGATGTGCCTTATTTTTAATTTATTTTTGAAAAAATTTTTTTGATGTGGACCATTTTTTAAGTTTTTGTTGAAGCTGTTATAGTATTGCTTCTGTTATTTATGTTCTGGTTTTTTTGGCCATGAGGCATGTGGGATCTTAGATCCCCAACCAGGGATCGAACCTGTATCTCCTGCATTGGAAGGCAGGGTCTAATCACTGGAGTGCCAGGGAAGTCCTAGAAGATATTCTTTATATGTGACTAACACTGGAACCTGTAGACTTGGCATAAAGCAGATTTTCCTTCATAGTGTGGGTGGACCTCCTCCCATCAGTTGAAGGCCTAAGATTGAGGCCCTTGAGAAAAGAAAGAATCCTGTCTCAAGATTGCCTTCAACTCAAGATTCCAACATCAGCTCTTACTGAAATTTCCAGCCTGCCCACCTGCCCTGCAGATTTCCGATTTGCCAGTCCCCAAGGCCTGGAGAATCCCAGGGACGGGGGAGCCTGGTGGGCTGCCGTCTATGGGGTCGCACAGAGTCGCACACGACTGCAGCGACTTAGCAGCAGCAGCAAGGTCACTAGAGCCAAAGCTTTACGAGCTCTCTTTGTCTCCATTTATAAACACACAAAGACACACACACACACATCCTATGGGTTCTGTTCTTCTGGGGAACCCTGGCTCAACTCTAACAGCGATTCTCAAACTTCACTGTTTATGGGAATCCCCTGGGGATTTTGTTCCATTGCAGCTTCTGCTTCAGTAGTTCTGGGGTGGGGCCTGAGACTCTGCATTCCTAAGTTCCCAGGTGATGCTGATTTGTGGGTCTGTTGATGACACTTTGAGTTGCCACAGTGTCTTTCCTGAGTTCTCAAAGCATTTGGGAGTGAGGCTAGGTCATCTCAGAACTTTCTAAAATGTAAGGCATCCATGGTTATTTTCTTCCTCAAGAGCAAGGGTTGGGACTTCCCTAATGGTCCAAGGGCTAAGACTCCATGCTCTCAGTACAGGAGGGCTGGGTTTAATCCTTGTCTGGGGATCTAGATGCCACATGCCACAATTAAGAGTTTCCATGCTGGAACTAAAGATTCTGCATGCTGCAACTAAGACCTGTTGCAGCCAAATAAATATATGTAAAAAAAAGAGCAAGGTTTTTGGCAAATATTTTCTGTCAAAGGCTAGATAGAAAATATCAGGCTTATGGGTGGTATGGTCTTTGTTACAGTTACTCTACCCTGCCGCTGCAGCATAAAAGCAATCACAGACAATACTAATGAGCAAGCCTGGGTTCCAAAAAAACTTTATTTACAAAAAGCAAAATTTGAGCTGAATTTACTCCATGGACCAGTGTTTGCCAACCACTAATTTACAGAATCACTTGACAGTGAGGTTCCTTAGACAGAGTTCCACTTTCCAGAAAATGGAATTTAAAACTCTGATCATATAAGCCAAGAGTTCACCTTAGCACTTCCAGGATCTCATGCATAAAAGGCATTGGATAGATGCTTAATGAAAAAATTAATGTATTGAATGAGGTCATTAAGATTTACAGAACTGTACAAAAAAGAGCTTCACGACCAAGATAATCATGATGGTGTGATCACTCACCTAGAGCCAGACATCCTGGAATGTGAAGTCAAGTGGGCCTTATAAAGCATCACTATGAACAAAGCTAGTGGAGGTGATGGAATTCCAGTTGAGCTATTTCAAATCCTGAAAGATGATGCTGTGAAAGCGCTGCACTCAATATGCCAGCAAATTTGGAAAACTCACCACTGGCCATAGGACTGGAAAAGATCAGTTTTCATTTCAATCCCAAAGAAAGGTAATGCCAAAGAAGGCTCAAACTACTGCACAATTGCACTCATCTCACACGCTAGTAAAGTAATGCTCAAAATTCTCCAAGCCAGGCTTCAGCAATATGTGAACCGTGAACTTCCAGATGTTCAAGATAGTTTTAGAAGGCAGAGGAACCAGAAATAAAATTGCCAACATCCACTGGATCATCGAAAAAGCAAGAGAGTTCCAGAAAAACATCTATTTCTGCTTTCTTGACTATGCTAAAGCCTTTGACTGTGTGGATCACAATAAACTGTGGAAAATTCTGAAAGAGATGGGAATACCAGACCACCTGACCTGCCTCTTGAGAAACCTATATACAGGTCAGGAAGCAACAGTTAGAACTGGACATGGAACAACAGACTGGTTCCAAATCAGGAAAGGAGGACATCAAGGCTGTATATTGTCACCCTGCTTATTTAACTTATATGCAGAGTACATCATGAGAAACGCTGGGCTGGAAGAAGCACAAGCTGGAATCAAGATTGCTGGGAGAAATATTAATAACCTCAGATATGCAGCTGACACCACCTTTATGGAAGAAAGTGAAGAGGAACTAAAAAGCCTCTTGATGAAAGTGAAACAGGAGAGTGAAAAAGTTGGCTTAAAGCTCAACATTCAGAAAACTAAGATCATGGCATCTGGTCCCATCACTTCATGGGAAATAGATGGGGAAACAATGGAAATAGTGTCAGACTTTATTTTGGGGGGCTCCAAAATCATTGCAGATGGTGATTGTAGCCATGAAATTAAAAGACACTTACTCCTTGGAAAGAAAGTTATGACCAACCTAGATAGCATATTGAAAAGCAGAGATATTACTTTGCCAACAAAGTCCGTCTAGCCAAGGCTATGGTTTTTCCAGTGGTCATGTATGGATGTGAGAGTTGGACTGTGAAGAAAGCTGAGCATCGAAGAATTGATGCTTTTGAACTGTGGTGTTGGAGAAGACTCTTAAGAGTTTCTTGGACTGCAAGGAGATCCAACCAGTCCATCCTAAAGGAGATCAGTCCTGGGTGTTCATTGGAAGGACTGATGCTGAAGTGAAACTGCAATACTTTGGCCACTTCATGCAAAGAGTTGACTCATTGGAAAAGACTCTGATGCTGAGAGGGATTGGGGGTAGGAGGAGAAGGGGACGACAGAGGATGAGATGGCTGGATGGCATCACTGACTCAATGGACATGAGTTTGAGTGAACTCTGGGAGTTGGTGATGGACAGGGAGGCCTGGCGTACTGCGATTCATGGGGTCACAAAGAGTCGGACATGACTGAGCGACTGAACTGAATTGACTGGGCTTCCTTCGTGTCTCCATGGTAAAGAATCCACCTGCCAGTGCAGGAAACACAGGTTTGGTCCCTGGTCCAAGAAGATCCCACATGCCATGGGGCATCTAAGCCTGTGTACCACAACTATTGAGCCTGCGCTTTAGAGCCCAAGCTCCACAAGAGAAGCCATCATGATGAGAAGCCCTCACACTGCATCTGGAGAGTGATTCCCACTCGCTACAACTGGAAAAAAAGCCCACACAGCAAGGAAGATCGAGCACAGCCATAAATAAATAAATACAATTATTTAAAAAAGAAAGATTTGACTACTCATCATTTGCAAAGTGCAGATTCTCTGATACCAAGTAACTATCCTTTATTGTCTTTTTGTTTTCCGTTTCAGATAGTGAATAAGAATGTGTCATCATTTTTGTGTAAGTGAACTTTCTGGCACCTGCTTACTACCTTCTGGTGATCTATTTCTTAAGCCACAGAATGAATAAGAAAATAAACAGAATTCATCAGAAAATTCATTAGTTCGATATAGGAATGAAAATGTATAATGGAAATATTGTGGGCCCACCAATAAAAAATAACAGTACAAGTACAGCTAATGCATGCAAATTAACTCTTAAATTTGTGAAATATTTTATACATATAGATTGTATGATTCAATACATGTGGCATAAAAATGAATATGGCCACCAGGGCAAGCGGCTTCTATGTGATAAAAATATTTAAAATAAAATGCATTACATTTGTTTCGTTTAACATATGTTCACTTGAGAAAATGGAATTTAAAACTCTGGTTAATCCCAGAAGCCAATATCAGTAAAAGATTGTGAGAATTTCAGTTTAGAATGGAATTTGAAAGTCCCATATGGGCACTTCCCTGGTGGTCCAGTGGTTAAGAATCTGTCTGCCAAAGGAGGGGACATGGGTTCGATCCCTGGTTGGGAAGTTTCCATATGCTGTGGAGCCGCCAAGCCTGTGGGCCACAACTACTAAGCCCGCGTGCCTAGAGCTCGGCCTCTGCAACTAGAGAAGCTGCTGCCATGAGCAGCCTGCATACCGCAACCAGAGAAAGCCAGCGCACAGCAAAGAAGACTCGGCATGGCCCAAAATAAGGTAATTAATTAAATGAAAAGTCCCGTCTGTTGGCATTATTGAATGATAGACGGTATTATGAGTTCACAGTGGCAGGTTGCTCAGCAGTTACATCACCTGAGTTTACCTTCTTGGGAATCAGCTATTATGGGCTGTGTTTCTTACCCCACTGTCCTCTTACCGCTGTAAGCTCTAAGGATTTGGGAAGTGCATAGGGAGGAGTCAGTGAAGGCTCACAGCTCCTAATGCCATCCTTTTGGATGCCATAGGTCTGGTGCAGAGGGCCATAGGCCAGCCTCAGGACTACAGCTTGGCTAACAGAACAGCCAATTTAATATTTCTGCTTATTTCCCAAGAGCAAAGCAAATTTGGTCTCTATGGTTGCACCCATATTTGCATATAAATAAAATGATATGGGCTCCCTCCCTCTCCAAATATTTCCACATACTGGGTAATGGCTGATGATGATGGAAAATATATATTAGTAAATGATTATAAAGTACTTGGCTAATCAAAATGAGGGCTAAATAACACTTTGATAAGGTCAAGTCCTGGCAAAAACTGATAACCTGGGCCCCACTGGCCCTTTGTGAGGTCTAGCCTTGGCAGGAACCCCTGTGACAACTGCTACCTGTGTTGCCAACAGTCCATACTGACTGGATGGACCCCAGGTGCTGAGCATGATGGGAACCATGCAGAACCCAGAAAATTCACAATTCCTGGCTCCTATCTTAAAACTGATCTCACTATGATGGGGTTTCCTAGCCTGCTGGTCAGGTTTTACTAGCTTTTTAGATAGGCACAATGTAGTTTGTGCCTTTGGAGAAAAATATAGTTTTAAATGTTTAAAAGTCCTACTCATCAAAGAGAGATTTGTATACCCATGTACATAGCAGCATTGTTTACAATTGCCAAAAGGTAGGAACAACCCAGATATCCATCAACAGATGACTATATAAACAAGATATGGTATAATGCACAATTGAATATCATTGTCTTAAAAAAAAGAATGAAATTCTGATACATGCCTAACATAGATGAATGTGGGAAACGTAAAATAAGCCAGACGCAAAAGGACAGGTATCATATGGTTCCACTTATATGATGTACTTAGAAGAGTATATTCATAAAGATAGAAGGTGGGATGATGGTTGCCAAGAGGCTGGAGGGAGGGGAGAACAGGGAATTAGTGTTTAATGGGGACAGAGTTTCAGTTTGGAATGATGAAAAATTTCTGGAGATGAATGATGGTGATGGTTGCTAACACTGTGAATACTTAATGCCACTGAACTGCGCGCTTAAAACTGGTTAAAATGGGGAGAATTTCCTGGTTGTCCAGTGGTTAGCACCCTGCATTTCTACTGCAGGGGGCATGGATTCGACCCTTGGTCAGGGAATGAAGATCCTGCAAGTCAGGAGGCAGAGCCAAAAAAAGAAAAAAATTAGAAAAAAAGATTAATTATACATTATGCATGAAAGTGCAAGTGTTAGTCACTCAGTCGTGTCTGACTCTTTGCGACCCCATGGATTGTAGCCCACCAGGCTCCTCTGTCCATGGGATTCTCCAAGCAAGAATGCTGGAGTAGGTTGCCATTTCCTCCTCCAAATACATTATGCATAGTTTACTGCAATAAAAAAATGCACACACACTCATACACAACACTAGTCAAAGCATTTTCTTCAATCATTTCCATTTAGTTAGAAGAACCAAAGACTTCTTCAACTTGAGCCTCACCTTCCCTTTGCTTCTCAATGGCTCATGTCCATCCCAGGCGGTCTTTGACCCAGTGCACAGGAACTAAGTCAAAGGCAGGTCGGCCTGACCTCACCTCTTCTGTGGCCAGAGAGACAGGCTGATGTCAGGTGTGGGCAAAGTGGGAAAGAATGAACATGGGAGTCTGTGGGACCAAGACAGGGAGGAAGGCCTCCAAGGTCATAAGAAAGAAATTAATCAATAATTAAAGAGAGATGGCAGCTGGTAGACATGACTGGGACAGGAGATCTTGAGAAGGACAGGAAGTGATCCCTTTGGATCTGAACAAGGTCAGGTGGAGTTGGGGGTTGGGGTAGGGGCTCTGTAAGGCTCCTGGAAGTGTGGATAAACTGCAACCAGAGAGTGGGCTGTGGGTGATTTGTGATGCTGGAAATGGTTTGGTCTAGAGCAAACCTGGAGGCAGCCGCTCTTGGAAACTATGCTCTCTGTGCTTCCCATGTATTTATTCCCTCTTGAAATTCAATCTATTTTCTTTAAAGACCTGGGCCTGCGGTTTCTGATGTACAAATTGGAAAATTTGTGTCTGCATAGGTTCTTCCCTCACTACTCAGAAACCTCTGGAAATTTGTTTCCTAAAGGCTGAGAGAAGATCTACAGTGATCATGTCGGCTGCCCGATGACTGGGGTGGTCATCTGAGCCCACTGCTCTGCTCTCACCGGAAGAGACACCAAACACTAGGTGCTGAGGGCTCCTGGCAGGCGCCATGGAAAGTGCGGGAAACCCCTGGCCCAGGGCACCGGGGATCTGCTGCTGCTGCAGGTAGCCAGCAGGAAAGGGGAGAGATTGACAGCTGGGCTCAGCTTCCAGTCTCTTTCACCTCCTGGGGTCTCTGATGCCTTGATTCATGCTGACTCTCGCTGCATTCGCTCTGCAAACCAGCCTTCTATGATTCCCAGGGTCCTTCCAGCCCCGTCTCCTGGCAGGTGAAAACGAGTTTCATTTAAAAATATTTCCCTTGGAATTTCCATTTCAGGCACCAGCAAGGCTTACTCAGACCACAAACAACCCAGGAGAGGCATCTGCAAAAGATACAAGCTGACTTTTCACAGAAAGTATGTGTGGCCAAGATCCATTTAAAGAGATAACCAGGGAATTCCCTGGCCGTTCAGGGGTTGACTCTGTACTTCCAGTCCAGGGGGCTCGGGTTTGGTCCTCGTTAGGGGAATTAAGACCCTGTATGCCACAAGATGTGGCCAAAAGAAAAATTTTTTTTAATAAAGAGGTAACCAGTATCCTCAGGGGTCAGTGAGATGCAAATCAAGTTCACTGAGACATCCTTTCAATTGGCAAAAATCCAGAAGTCTGACTACTAAATATTGTGTGTGTGTGTGTGTGTGCTTAGTCACCCCATGGACTGGAGCCCACCAGGCTCCTCTGTCCATGGGGTTTTCCTAGGCAAGAACACTGGAGTGGGATGCCATGTTCTTCTCCAGGGGATCTTCCCTACCCAGGAATCAAACCCACATCTCCTGCGTTTGCAGGTGGATTCTTCATCACTGAGCCACCTGGGAAGCCCATACTAAATGTTGGAGAGGGTACAAATCTAAAGAGAGATCTGTAAAACATAGCAAGTGGGAGTAAAACTGTACAACCACTTTTGTTGGTTCCTAAAGTGGAATGTTGGCAAACTTTGTGAACAAGTTCCACTCCAGGACATGTACCAAAGAGGGATTCTTGCATAACAACAACAGTAACAGTAACAGTCATGCACAAGAATGATCAAAGGGTCCTGCTGGCAATAGCAGAAAACAAGAAACATCAGGAAAGTGGATGAATACATATTCCCCAACAGCCACCTGTGTGAACTAAACCATATGTAACAATGTGAATGAACCTTCGCATGTGTGAAGTGAAGAAATAAATTCCAAAAGATTGTAAACAGTATAGTACCCTTTTTTAATAACTAAAAATAGTAAAAATAAAAATGTATACTTTAAAATATACATATACGATCTTCCTCAACTACCATTAAGTCGGGGACTGTCGTAGAGTCAACAAGGAGAGTGAGGGTGTGTTGAACAGGAAGGGGATCATCTGGTTAAACGTAGGTTATTGTCCAGTTGCTTGGAGATGGAGTTGCTTTTATTGGAGATGGTGAATTTGAGAGTTTGAGGATGCTTGTTATATTGGCCTGAGAATATTTGCAAACTTCACTCATCAAGACCCACTTCTTTTTAGTTCATACACCCTTCCTTGCCTTCTATTAACATGCAAACAGTGTAACCCCAGGAGCAACAGGCTATGATTTATGGGTCTTGAATGTGTTTTTAGAACCATCTCAACTGCCTTCCCAAGCTTCTCTCTATAGATTTATTTCATTCCTGTAACAGCTGCATGGATTTATCTGCACCATAGTTTATTTAACTTTATTCTTCTAGGAGTAGGCATTTAGACTGTTTCTAGCTTTTGCTTTCACAAAAAAGACGCTACAGTAAATAAAAATGCTATAGGGAATATTCTTAGACACTTGGGTAGGTATGCCAGTAGCATTTCTAGAACTGCTGAGTCAAAGTGTTAGTTGCTCAGTGGTGTCTGACTTTTTGCAACCCTATGGACTGTAGCCTGCCAGGCTCCTCTGTCTGTGGGATTCTCCAGGCAAGAATACTGGAATGGGTTGCCATTCCCTTTTCCAGAGGATCTTTCCCACCCAGGGATTGAACATGGGTCTCCTTCATTGCAGGCAGATTCTTTACTGCCTGAGCCACCAGGGAAGCCCAGGGGTGACTGACAAGACATTCACACAATATATTTGTTTCCAGACTCACTCAAAATGTATCATAGTGGGATTAGCTATGTCAGGAGGTCAGTTCTTTTTTTAAAAGACCTTTTTTTTTTTTTTTAATGTGGACCATTTTTAAAGCCTTTATTGAATTTGCTACACTATTGCTTCTGCTTTATGTTTTTTGGCCATGAGGCATGTAGGATCTTAGCTCCCCTACCAGGGACTGAACCTGCACACCCCTGCACTGAAAGGTGAAGTCTTAACCACTGGACCACCAGGGAAGTTCCAGGAAGCCAGCGTTTTATGCTTTCTTCGCTTTCCATGAGCTGGTCCCATAGGAGAAATGGTTCTGTGACAAGGGGTCAAGGGAGAGTAATGCTCACTCCTAGCCTTTAACCTCTCCCCTCTGTGCCCTGGTTGGTGACTCCGTGCTCCTTTTGGAAACGGTAGGTCACCGTCCCCCCCGCCCCTGGCTATCTGCAGGGCCTTAGTGCTAAGAACCTGAGAGAGCACTTCTACTCCCCAGTTGCGTGGGCGTTCTTAGGATTTGTGAAAATGCCTTTGGGGATGAAAGGTGCAAGCATACGGAAGTTCACGCTCACAAGTACAACTCCATAAATAATAGCATTGGGGAGAGGCCGGAATAGAGTCACAATGTCAATAAAAGCTTCGTCACTCATTCAGAAGTTTGACATCTCTGCTTTCAGAGTCAGACTCCCCAGGTGTTGGTTTCAAAATGACTGCAACTTGTGTCCACCGCCCCCTCCACCCAGCCCTGCCTCCCCAAGCTCACACTCATTTGTTCAGCCATGTTTGCAGCTTGATGACAGAAAAGAAGACTTGGAACTTCCCTGGTGGTCCAGTGGTTAAGACTCCTAGGTCCCTATGCAGGGGGCACGGGTTCCATTCCTGGTCAGGGAACTAAGATCCCCCAGGCCACATGGCGTGACTGAAAAAAGGAAAAAAAAAAAACAAAAAACACTCTTTGCCCTGTCCCACCTTGACCATTTTCATCAAGTTTGGTTCATCACTCCTACAGAGAGCTTTGCCTCTCTGAGGGTAAATTCTGTTAAGATTTAGGGGCAAACATCCTCAGTGCTGGGTGGTGGCCCCACCTGACTGACTTGCCTGAACCTTAGAGAGGCCCTAACTTCCCACAGATCCAGTCTCCTGGTACCAGCCTCTGGGGGCTTGAAAGCAGAGCTGATGTCCACCCATTGCCCACTGGCTCGAGGGGCTCTGACTTGGGGCAGTTGCTTCTTTCATCTTGTTTTGTCCTTTCAAAATAGAGTGAATAGAAATTAGAGCAGTTTGTTTTCCTGCTGGTAAGGAAAAATCTGTGTGTGTTAGTCGCTCAGTCGTGTCCGACTCTTTGTGACCCCATGGACTATAGCCCGCTAGGCTCCTCTGTCCATGGAATTCTCCAGGCAAGAATATGGGAGTTCATTTCCATTCCCTTCTCCAAGGAATCTTTCCAACTCAGGAATCAAACTTGGGTCTCCTGGAATGTAAGACATCAGGGAAGCCCCAAGTAAAAATATACTAGCGTCCAAAGTCAGGATGCGATTGTGTGAGCCACTTGGCACCACAAAACCCTGGGCAAGAGCCAACTCTTTTCGACCCTGATGCTGGGAAAAACTGAAGGCGAAAGGAGAAGGGACAGCAAAGGATGAATTAGTTACATAGCATCACCGACTCAATGGACATGAACTTGAGCAAACTCCAGGAGATAGTGGAGGACAGGGAGGCCTGGCGTGCTGCAGTTCATGGGGCCACAAAAGTCGGACATGACTTAGCAAGTGAACAACAACAACCTTGGGCAAGGCTGACACACAGGCCACCGAGCTGAGCAGTGGCTCCTCAGGCCAGCCTGGACCTGGTGTGGTCCACAGCTCACCTCCTGAATGATGGCAGTTTCTTCCCTGTTCTACCAGGAGCCACAAGCAGGCTGTCTTAGAGGTCAGTGACATCAGGGCCAGGGTTTGAGGACCACTTTCCAAGCCTAGAGGCCTGTGGTGATGGAGGTTTGGGTGAGGGCTTGTTGAAGGAGATTTAAAGTATGTCCAGAGATGACTGAGACCCTTAGTCTCTCTAGCTTGTTAAACAATGTCTAGAACTGATCTGGCCTTAGATATAAAATAAAGATTTTATTTTATTTTTTGTATTTATTTATTTGACTGCACCGAGTCTTAGTTGCAGCATTTGGGATCTTCAATCTTTATTTTGACATACAGGATCTGTAAGTTCTGGTGCATGGGATCTAGTTCCCAGACCAGGGATCAAATCTGGGCTCCCTGCATTGGGAGCTCAGAGATGTAGCCACTGGACCACCAGGGAAGTCCTATGACAAGGTTTTTAATTAAGGAGGTGCTCTGCATGAAAACTTGAGGGGGATGGAGAAATAGTGCCTGTTCTTTGGTATTAAATATCATCTTTATGAGCATAAAATCTCAGTAGAATTGGCAATAATTCAGAAAAACATTAAGAAAGTAAGCTTGATGATGTAATTAATTTTTACATTCAATACTGTAAGTATACAAATATAACATCATGCCATTATAGTTTCAAGGTTACAGTTTACACCATGTAAGTTAGATATAATATATTGAAACTTTGCATGTCCTTGGTACTAGAAGGGCTTAATATGTATTATTTCATTCAATCCACAAAATAGCCCGATGAGATAGGCAGTAAAATTTACCCAATTTATACATCGTTCGCATAGTAAAAGTCAATAAATATAAGTCTAGTAATAATAATTAAAGTAAATTATACTTATTTAGTGTTTATTATATTCAGGGAGCTAAACTAAACATCTGTACATACATTATTGCATTTATTTCTCCTTATCCCTTGAGGTGGGCTTCTCTGATGGTTCAGATGGCAAAGAATCTGCCTGCAATGCAGAAGGCAAGGGTTTGATCTCTGGGTTGGGAAGATCCCTGGAGAAGAAGGGAATGGGTACCCACTTCAGGATTCTTGCCTGGAGAATTCCATGGAGAGAGGAGCATGGTGGGCTACAGTCCATGGTTTTCCAAAGAGTTGGACTCAATTGAGCAACTAACACTTTCACTTTCATCCCATAAGACAGATATTATTATCTCTGTGTTCTATTTAACTTCTCAGCTAAGAAATTAAATAACGTATCTAGGGCCACCAAACTATTAAAGGCTGAAGCTGAGATTTGAAACATTAATGCATGGGGTAAAGCAAAAGTCATCCTTCGGTTAAGCAACAGGAAACTTAACTTGTCCTTTTGGGTAAAAAGAAATCATTTTCTTTCAATTTCCATTGTATTCACAGATATATAAGGCAAAACCACAGTACAAGTGAACATTTTATTCTCAAGGGAGCTGCTCTCTATCTTAAAGTGACCCGTTGGAAAGTAAATCATGTTTCCCACAGGAGCAATGTTGCAATGAAGAGGCTTGCTCTTGGCCGAGAATTTCACATCAAATAAATCATACCGATGACTGATAATATGGTGAAAGAACAGAACCAAACAATAAAATTGTACTATTCCAAAGCAAAAGGAGTTTTGAGCTCAGTGGGGCCTCAGAGGCTCTATAATAAGTAGCTTTAAGAGTGGTTTTTAAGCAGAAGAACCCATTTTCCAGCAAATTTTACTAGTCCCATATATATTAATAAAACAGCTAAAAAGTTAGTCAGGCTGGGACTTCCCTGGAGGTCCAGTGGTTAAAACTCTGTGTTTCCACATCAGAGTGTGTGGGTTTGATACTTTGTTGAGGAACTAAGATCCCACATGCCATGGGGTGTGGCAAAAAATTAAAAATGAGCCAGGCCATTTGTATAAGATGGGGGATTTTATATATACACGCACATAAACATATATACACTTGTTAAATGTTTAAAACATATATAATATAAATGTATATATATATAGTTGTTGTTGTTCTGTGAAGACCTATAAGACCTTCTAGAACTAACACCCCCCAAAAGATGTCCTTTTCATTCTAGAGGACTTGAATGAAAAAGTAGGAAGTCAAGAGATACCTGGAGTAACAGGCAAATTTGGCCTTGAAGTACAAAACAAAGCAGGTCAAAGGCTAACAGAGTTTTGCCAAGAGAGCACACTGGTCATAGCAAACACCTTCTTCCAACAACACAAGAGAAGATGCTACACGTGGACATTACCAGATGGTCAATACTGAAATCAGATTGATTATATTCTTTGCAGCCAAAGATGGAGAAGCTCTATACAGTCAGCAAAAAGAAGACCAGGAGCTGACTGTCGCTCAGATCATGAACTCCTTATTGCCAAATTCAGTCTTAAAAATTGAAGAAAGTAGGGAAAACCACTATACCATTCACGTAGGACCTAAATCAAATCACTTTCGATTATACAGTGGAAGTGAGAAATAGATTTAAGGGACTAGATCTGATAGACAGAGTGCCTGAAGAACTATGGATGGAGGTTTGTGACATTGTATAAGAGGAAGTGATCAAGATCATCCCCAAGAAAAAGAAATGCAAAAAGGCAAAATGGTTGTCTGAGGCCTTACAAATAGCTGAGAAAAGAAGAGAAAATAAAGGCAAAGGAGAAAAGGAAAGATATACCCATTTGAATGCAGGGTTCCAAAGAATAGCAAGGAGAGATAAGAAAGCCTTCCTCGGTGATCAATGCAAAGAAATAGAGGAAAATGATAGAATGGAAAAGACTAGAGATCTCCTCAAGAAAATTAGAGATGCCAAAGGAATATTTCATGCAAAGATGGGCTCAATAAAGGACAGAAATGGTATGGACCTAATGGAAGCAGAAGATATTAAGAAGAGGTGGAAAGAATACACAGAAGAATTATACAAAAAAGATCTTCACGACCCAGATAATCACGATGGTGTGATCACTCACCTAGAGCCAGACATCCTGGAATTCGAAGTCAAGTGGACCTCAGGAAGCATCACTAGGAACAAAGCTAGTGGAGGTAATGGAATTCCAGTTGAGCTATTTCAAATCATAAAAGATGATGCTGTGAAAGTGCTGGATTCAATATGCCAGCAAATTTGGAAAACTCAGCAGTGGCCACAGGACTGGAAAAGGTCAGTTTTCATTCCAATCCCAAAGAAAGACATAGCCAAAGGTTGTTGAAACTATTGCACAATTGCACTCATTTCACACGCTAGCAAAGTAATGCTCAAAATTCTCCAAGGCAGGCTTCAACAATACGTAAATCGTGAATTTCCAGATGTTCAAGCTGGTTTTAGAAAAGGCAGAGGAACCAGAGATCAAACTGCCAGCATCCTCTGGATCATTGAAAAAGCAAGAGAGTTCCAGAAAAACATCTATTTCTGCTTTATTGACTATGCCAAAGCTTTGACTGTGTGGATCACAACAAACTGTGGAAAATTCTGAAAGATATGGGAATACCAGACCACCTGACCTGCCTCCTGAGAAATCTATATGCAGGTCAAGAAGCAACAGTTAGAACTGGACATAGAACAATAGACTGGTTCCAAATCAGGAAATGAGTACATCAAGGCTATTGTCGTAGGCTTGCCAAGACTATATGTCAAGGTATATTGTCACCCTGGAGAAGGCAATGGCACCCCACTCCATTGTTCTTGCCTGGAAAATCCCATGGACGGAGGAGCCTGGTAGGCTGCAGTCCATGGGGTCACTAAGAGTCAGATATGACTGACCGACTTCACTTTCTCTTTTCACCTTCATGCATTGGAGGAGGAAATGGCGACCCACTCCAGTGTTCTTGCCTGGAGAATCCCGGGGACGGGGGAGCCTGATGGGCTGCCGTCTCTGGGGTCGCACAGAGTCGGACACGACTGAAGCGACTCAGCAGCAGCAGCAGCATATTGTCGCCCTGCTTATTTAACTTCTATGCAGAGTACATCATGAGAAACGCTGGGCTGGAGGAAGCACAAGCTGGAACCAAGATTGCCGGGAGAAAATCAATAATCTCAGATATGCAGATGACACCACCCTTATGGCAGAAAGCAAAGAAGAACTAAAGAGCCTTTTGATGAAAGTGAAAGAGGAGAGTGAAAAAGTTGGCTTAAAACTCAACATTCAGAAAGCTAAGATCACGGCATCAGGTCCCATCACTTCATGGCAAATAGATGGGGAAACAGTGGAAACAGTGACAGATTTTATTTTGGGGGGCTCGAAAATCACTTCAGATGGTGACTGCAGCCATTAAATTAAAAGACGCTTACTCCTTGGAAGAATAGCTATGGCCAGCCTAGACAGCATATTAAAAAGCAGAGACATTACTTTGTCCATCTAGTCAAAGATATGGTTTTTCCAGTGGTCATGTATGGATGTGAGAGTTGGACTATAAAGAAAGCTGAGCACCAAAGAATTGATGCTTTTGAACTGTGGTGTTGGAGAAGACTCTTGAGAGTCTCTTGGACTGCAAGGAGATCCAACCAGTCAATCCTAAAAGAAATCAGTCCTGAATATTCATTGGAAGGACTGATACTGAAGCTGAAGCTCCAATACTTTGGCCCTGATGCGAAGAACTGACTCATTTGAAAAGACCTTGATGCTGGGAAAGACTGAAGGCGGGAGGAGAAGGGGATGACAGAGAATGAGATGGTTGGATGGCATCACTGACTTGGTGAACATGAGTTTGAGTACACTCCAGGAGTTGGTGATGGACTGGGAAGACTGGCATGCTACAGTCTATGGGGTCACAAAGAGTTGGACATGACTGAGCTACTGAACTGAACTTATATACTTGCTATGTGTATAAAACACACAGATATGTATAATGTGTATTATATGTTATATATATATATATATGTGTGTGTGTGTGTGTGTGTGCGTGTGTGTGTGACTCAGGCGGCAAAGAATCCACTTGCAAGGTAGGAGGCCCTGGTTCGATCCTTGATTGGGAAGATCCCCTGCAAAAGGGAATGGCAACCCACTCCAGTATCCTTGCCTGGAAAATACTATGGACAGAGGATCCTGGCGAGCTACAGTCCATGGCATTGCAAAGAATTAGAGCTACAGTCCATGGCATTGCAAAGAATTAGATACGATTTAGTAACACTTTCACACATGCTTGTTATGTCTCCAGTACCTCTTAGGGAAACCAAGCAAATGGCAGCAGCAAGTGAATTGGGTTGGAGGAACCCTTACATGCCACTCCATTCCTTTACATTGTTCTGATTTTTAAAAAATAAGCACACATAAACATATCAAGTGAAGTTGATCGGCTGTGTTCTTTCTTGCTTTCTTCCCTTTCTAGCCCTAGAAACTATCAACAGGCACTGACCCCTTGCAAACTTCCTCTTTCCTGCCACGTAACCAGGTGTGGGCTGTAGGCACTGGAGTTCACTTCTCTAGGTCCTCACTTTCTAATCTGAAAAATGAAGATACAAAGCTCATATGGTTGCTGGGAAGGTTAAAGAGAGTCTGTGTACAGTAGAAATATAAAGAGAGCCACAATGTGAGGTACTTAAATTTTTTTTTTTTAGTAGTCACTTTAAAAAGTGAGAGGACCATTGTTGAATATACTTAGCTGTAAAAAGGAATGAAAGTGGGTCATTTGTAGAGATGTGGATGGACCTAAAAAGTGTCACACAAAGTAATGTAAGTCAGAGAGTGAAAAACAAAGATCATATATTAATGCATGTATATGAACTCTAGAAAAGTTGTATAGATGATCTTATTTATAAAACAGAAATAGAGACACAGATGTAGAGAACAAATGAACAGATACCAAGGGGGAGGGGTGGTGGTGGAAGGAACTGGGAGATTGGAATTGACACATATACACTATTGATACTGTGTATTAAATAGATAACTAATGAGAACATACCATATGGTATGGGGTACTCTACCTAAGTGACTTGAATGGGAAAGAAGTCCAAAAGGGAAGGTATATATTTATAGTATCTGTTAGTTGCTCAGTCATATCCGACTCCTTGGGACCCCATGGACTGTAGCCTGCCTGGCTCCTCTGTCCGTGGAATTCTCCAGGCAAGAATAGTGGAGTGGTTAGCCATTTCCTTGGGGCTTCCCAGGTGGCGCTAGTGGTAAAGAATATGCCTGCAGGAGACCGGGGTTCCATCCCAGGGTTGAGAAGATCACTGGACGAGGGCATGGCAACCCACTCCAGTATTTGTGCCTAGAGAATCCCATGGACAGAGGAGCCTGGTGGGCTACAGTCCATAGGGTCTCCAGGGGATCTTCCCAATCCAGGGATTGAGTCCGGGTCTTCTGCATTGCAGGCAGATTCTTTACCACCTGAGGCAACGGGGAAGCTCATATATGTATATTTAAGGCTGATCCATGAAACTAACACAACACTCCAATATTCTCCAAAAGCAACTATACTCTAATAAGAATTAATTTTAAAAAACCCAAGAGGACCATTATCAACTATATTTCAATTTAAAAAAGAAAAGAAAGTGGAAAAAAAGTGGCTTATTAAGAGAGTTAGAATTTTTAAAATATTTCCTGTATATGTAGTAAAAAAGCATTTGTGTGTTGTTAAAAAAAGAGAGATGGGTGAAATTAATTTTGATAATGATAGATCTTTAACCTTCTGTGTCCAACATAGGATCATTTCAACATGTTATCAATATAAAAGTGATTACTGAGATATCGTACAGTCTTTTCTTTACACTAAGTTGTTGAAACCCTCCGGAATTTAACAATCTCTGTTCAGAACAGCTTCCTTACAAGTGCTCAATAGTCTGGATTTTAGACTATTGAAATCCAGTAGTCTGGATTTTAATACATGCTTAATAAATGCTAGCTATCATCAATGTGGTACCTTTCATGTCTTACACTTCCCTCTTCTAGGTGAACTTTAGATTATACCTTAAAGTGAAAGTGAAAGTTGCTCAGTTGCGTCTCTTTGCAACCCCATGGACTATACAGTCCATGGAATTCTCCAGGCCAGAATACTGGAGTGGGTAGCCTTTCCCACCAGGCAAGTACCTCGCTTATACCTTAAGACCTCGCCAACTGGCCACATCTACTTCTGCTTTATTGACTATGCCAAAGCCTTTGACTATGTGGATCACAACAAACTGTGGAAAATTCTTCAAAAGATGGGAATACCAGACCACTTGACCTGTCTCCTGAGAAATCTGTATGCAGGTCAAGAAGCAACAGTTAGAACTGGACATGGAACAACAGACTGGTTCCAAGTAGGGAAAGAAGTATGTCAAGGCTGTATATTGTCACCCTGCTTATTTAACTTATATGCAGAGTACATCATGAGAAACGCTGGGCTGGAAGAAGTACAAGCTGGAATCAAGGTTGCTGGGAGAAATATCAATAACCTCAGATATGCAGATGATACCACCCTTATGGCAGAAAGTGAAGAAGAGCTAAAGAGCCTCCTGATGAAAGTGAAAGAGGAGAGTGAAAAAGTTGGCTTAAAACTCAACATGATCAAAACTAAGATCATGGCATCTGGTCCCATCACTTCATGGCAAATAGATGGGGAAACAGTGGAAACAGTGACAGATGGTGACTGCAGCCATGAAATTAAAAGATGCTTGCTCCTTGGAAGAAAAGCTATGACCAACCTAGACAGCTTATAAAAAGCAGAGACATTACTTTGCCAACAAAAGTCTGTCTAGTCAAAGCTATGGTTTTTCCAGTAGTCATGTATGGATGTGAGAGTTGGATTTATAGGAAGCTGAGCACTGAAGAATTGATACTTTTGAAGTGTGGTGTTGGAGCAGACTCTTGAGAGTCCCTTGGACTTCAAGGAGATCTATCCAGTCCCTCATAAAGGAAATCAGTCCTGAATATTCACTGGAAGGACTGATGATGAAACTGAAGCTCCAATACTTTGGCCACCTGATTCGAAGAACTCACTCGTTGGAAAAGACCCTGATGCTGGGAAAGACTGAAGGTGGGAGGAGCAGGGTATGACAGAGGATGAGATGGCTGGATGGCATCACTGACTCAATGGACACAAGTTTGAGTAAACTCCAGAAGTTGGTGATGGACAGGGAGGCCTGGCGTGCTGTGGTCCATGGGGTCGCAAAGAGTTGGACAGGACTGAGTGACTAAACTGAACTGAACCGAATTGGCCACATCCCCTGGAAGGTCTTCTTGAAACATCCTGTCCTGCTCTCTCCTCCACCCTCTGCACCCCTGGCATCTATCTCCATTTGTAGATGCTTTATTTATCTTCACAGACTCTAAGCTCCTTTAAGAATTATGGCCCACTTTTTGTTCTTTATAGCCCTGGGGTGCAGGGAGGGACAGAATACAGGTCATTTGAATGAATAAATGTCATTTGAATGAAGCAGGAGTTGCATGCATACTCCTTTGCTTTGAGGACAGGGTGTTATGGGCTGCTTGTTTCTTTTCTTTTTTTTGTCATTTAATTTTTATGTACTAGTTGACAGAGCCAGCTCCCTTTTCCTTCTCTAACTTCCTCTCAAGGTCATTTCCCCCAAGCTGGGCTTTGTTGCAGAAAACCCTTGATAAGAAAAGCAAATGTCTTCATTCAACAGTGGGGCCAGAGAGAAAATCATGAAATGTAAGCAGGCTCACCCAAATAAACAGATACCTTTCGTGCACTCTGTTACTTATAGATTATAAATGTTTTGTGGAATAGAAAGAGACACTTGTCAATTTGCATTTGGTTCAGGGATTTGAGCCCATAAATAAGAAGGTCTGTGAATCGGTGCAGAAGGCCATTTCAGGGTGCCAAGGAGAGTGGGAGGGATTTTACTGGTGTTCTTGGGAGAGCAGGGGGAGCTGGGGGCGGGGCACCAGCCCAGCAGGGAGGGGCAGTTTAAGGAGCAGTGTTGCTCTGTCCTTCTTTCACATTCTCTTTATCTGGGCTTTTTAGCCCAGTCCTCACTCTGTGTCTTTTCCGCCTGGTTTCTGCCCCTGAGAGTGGCATTGGGGAGAGGTGAGAAGGGACACTGAGGCAATTCTGACCCAGGGCTCATTTTCACCTTTTGTCAACACCGTGTGTCAAGTCTGGTTGCCATCAGCCCCAGAGCATCCCCGGCCCCTGTAACTTTAAGGAACTGCGGAGTGTCTGCGTTTGATGTGTCTTAACTTTTAACACAAAGCACACCAGGGCTGGTTAATGATCATGAACTGTCATGGCAGCCACTCTGCAAAGGTGACAGTAATGGATGGGGCCTGCGGCACCAGGGAGGTGGCTGGGTGCGGGGGCAGAAGGTTTATTTAAGCCAAGGCTGATAATAGAGGGGCCTTCTCGGACCAAGCAGCAGGGCTTTAATGGGATAAAAGGGGATGAGAGTCCTCTTTCTGCACCGCCCTTGGAAGGGACCGGTCTCGCTTTCCTCATCTGGTCTACCAAATAAAAGCATTCCTTGGAGATTCAGACCTATCTGAAATCTTCTACCAGGAGGGGGAGGGGAGGGAAAGCCCATTTCTATGGTCAGCCTTGTCCTCTTTCTTGATTTGGCCTCATTTACCTTAAAAGTTCATATCTGCTGTGTTTAACTATTGGAAAAGGAACTGTAGGGCAGGACCTGATCAAGAATGAATTCAGGGACTTCCCTGGTGGTGCTGTGGCTGAGACTGCGTGCTCCCAATGCAAAAGGCCCGGGGTTCGATCCCTGCTGGGGGAACTAGATCCCACATGCTCCGATTAAGACCTGGCAAAGCCAAAAAATAATAATAATAATAATAATAAAAAGAATTAATTCAGTCCTCTGGATAGGCTTAATCCCCTGGGGATCACCACTGAACTGTGGGCAGGAGTACAGAAGTCTACATGTCAGGCTGGAACTCCTTGAGTGATTGTATCTGGGAAAATAAAATCTATTTTTAAAAATTTAGTAAAATTTTTACAGCCATCCTTATTTGGGCATTTATTGGTCATCCCTCCATCTAGCACCGAAATTAGGGACACCATTATGTTTCCTTCAGGTAAATATCGAGATAACCACCATCAAACGTAGACTTGCCCCTGGTCCCAGCACACAAGCCACGCCATGTCGTGCAGCTTCCCTCTTGCCTCAGCTGTGGGCTCCTTAAAATCAGCTCTAAGAGGGACATCCTTGGTGGTCCAGTGGTTAAGACTCCTCAATTCCAAGGCATGAGGGGCAGGGAGGTTCCATTCTTAGTTGGGAAACTAAGATCCCACATGTTGCAGCGTGGGCAAAAAATCAAAATAAAATAAACTCTAGTGGCATGGCCTGACCACACACCTATCCTTTGGAGATGCTAAATTCAAAACGTTTAATCTCCCAGGAGAGACGATATCAGGTCCACTGATAATTCTATAATCCGAGGGCTAATGCCTGATGGAGACGTTTAGTTGTCTCCCCATTACTAGATTCAGCATCCTGTGGCCCCTCCCTGTAGCTGAACAGCATAAACACCAGGTTTTGGTAAATAAACTCAGGCTATCATGCAACTGTCCCTCATGCACTTAAGCTGTGACTGACAGTTCACTTGGGAGGACTTGGAGTCTAGCGACAAAGCTTTTGGATGCAGAGGCTCCGAGGTTCCAAGATAAACAAACCTGTCGGTGAGAGTGACCAGAGTGTTAGGTCAGTCCAAGGGTCACTTATAGGTCATCCTGCTGGGAGCTTGGTCTCTGCTTTGTGTTTATCCTGGGAGGGGGGAAACAGGAGGGGCTGGGGGGTGGGCGAAGGATGGGTCTGTACTGGGAAAACATCCCTGGCCTGCTCATCAGAGCCTTTGGAAATGAATCAGCGCCCAGCCCTCTCTGAGTAATCCAGTAAAAGGTATGGAGGCAGGCTTCTGTTTTTTATTGGTATTAAGGAACAAGTTCTTTTGGAAATATAGATTACAGATATTTGGGGCCTGGCTCACTTGAGCTGCTGGAATTTCAAGGGATTTTGAGCCCAGAGTGAGTTAATAGTTGACTGTTATGAAATTGTGATAGTCAAAACTAGAAAAAATGAAGCAATGGGAAACTTTTCCTGTTCTTATCTATTCCTCTTCTTGATCTTACCTATTTTCCAGGAAAATATTTCCTCAGTTTTACATTCCTTACCAACTGGGGTGCTTTATAAAAGAATGATCCTAAACTTTTTATTTCCTGCGCATGGCTCTTCAAGATTGATAGAAAGGTGAAAGTGAGGGTATGTATTAAGCCCTCCTTAGCTGATATTTAGCAAAGACCTTCACCTTCCCATAGGCCCCTCTCTTTAGTCACCTTCCAATTCTCTCTCATTTGGAGGACAGTCTGGCACAAGAAGATGCGACATCAAATGGTGAATGTTTACAGCTGATGGCATTTTTGGGTTTCAAGATTGTAGATGAAAAAGACTTTAAAATCTAAGATCCAGTGCATTCTTTGGAAACAAATCTTATCTAATGAAAGAAGTCTAAAGGGACAGTGTTTTCAAGTAAACAGAATGCTAGAAGTACTCACAAATAAACTCTTGGGAATATTGGTAGACAACATTTAAGTAAGCTCAATTTATAAAATATAAATACATTAAAAGTGCATTAAAATATACATGTAGAGATACATATCAAGATGCAATTAAAAGAACTGAAATCGTATGGAGTATCTATGACCATAATGGAACCAAAAGAGGAATGAACACCAGAAACGTGACAGGAGAATTTCCAAACATTTGGAAGCTAAACACAAAGAGAAAAATCCTTTTTAAGAAAAAGAAAGAAAGAAAATTCCTTTTTTGGAAGTCTCAAAAACAAACAAGACCAATATATTGAGCTGAATGAAAACGGAAATATACTATATCAAGATCTGAGTGTTGTGCTGTGCTAAGTCACTTCAGTCGTGTCTAACTCTTTGCAACCCCATGGGCTGTAGCCACCAGCTTCCTCTGTCCGTGAGATTCTCCAGGCAAGAATACTGGAGTGGGTTGCCATGCCCTCCTCCGGGGGATCTTTTCCAACCAGGATTGAACCCATGTCTCTTATGCCTCTTGCATTGGCAGGTGGGTTCTTTACCACTAGCACCACCTAGGAAGCATATAGCTAAAGTAGTTCTGAGAGGGAAATTTATAGCATCAGATGATTACATTAGAAAAGAACAGGGAATTCCCTGGTGGTCTAGTGGTTAGAAATTTGAACTTCCACTGCAGGGCCCACGGGTTCAATCCCTGGTTGGAGAACTAAGATCCCACAAGCCTTGTTGTGGAACAGCCAAAAAAGGAAAAGGAAAAGAGGACTTTCCTGGGTAGCCCAGTGGTTAAGAATTGCCTGCCAATTCAGGGGGCACAGGTTCAATCCCTGCTCTGGGAAAATACCACGTGATGCAGGAAACTAAGTCTGTGGGCCACAGCTACTGAAACTCACAAGCCCTAGAATGTGTGCTCTGCAGCAAGATACCACTGTGGTGAGAAGACCACACCCCACAACTGGAGAGTAGCCCCTGCTTGCTGCAACTAGGAAAGCCCAAGTGCAGCAACGAAGAGCCAGTACTGCCAAAAATAAATGAAAGAAAAAGAAAAAAGGAAAAGTCTCAAATTAATAATCTAAGCTCCCACTTCTAAAAACTAAAAAAAAAAGAAGAGCCAATAGACTCACAACTAAGGGAGGAAGAAAGTGAGCAGAAAGTGATGAAGCTGAAAATAGAAAACAGTAGAGAAAGTCAAAGATTTGACTCTTTAAAAAATCAATAAAATTGACAAACCTCTAATAAGAGAGACAAAGAAGAGATAACATACAAATGATCAATACTAGGAGTAAAACAGGCACTGCCATTACATCCTGTGGGCAGGCTGAAAAGAAAAATAACCTATCAAAAGGATGATAGGAATACTATAGACAATTCTACACCCATAAATTTATATCTATGACAAGTTAGATGAAATGCCAATTCCTCAAAAAATACAATTCTAAAAATACAAAAAAATCTATTCTAATAGAATAGATAATTAATCAGTGGAATCCACAATATTAATAGACTAGAGAAGATAAATCATGTAATTGTATTAATCAATTATATCAATGAACATATTTGGCAAAGTTCTACATTCATTCTTTTTTTAAACAAAATTATTTATTTATTTATTTGGGTGTTCTGGGTCTTGGTTGCAGCATGTGAACTCTCAGTTTCGGCATGTGGGATCTAGTTCCCTGACCAAGGATTGAACCTGGGCCCCTTGCTTTGGGAGCACCAAGTTTTAGCCATTGGACCACCAGGGAAGTCCCTGTGCATTCATTCTTGATAAAAATTGTTCAGCAAACCAGCAACAGAGGAGAACCTCCTTACCTTGATAAAGAATATCTATAAACACCTCTCCAGCTGACCTTATATTTGACAGTGAAAGTGAAAGTTGCTCAGTCATGTCTGACTCTTTGCAACCCCATAGACTATACAGTCCATGGAATTCTCTAGGCCAGAATACTGGAGTGAGTAGCCTTTCCCTTCTCCAGGGGATCTTCCCAACCCAGGGATTGAACCTGGGTCTCCCACATTGCAGGTGGATTCTTTACCAGCTGAGCCACAAGGGAAGCCCATATTTGACAATGAAAGAATGAATATTTTCCCCCTAAAATCAGAAGCAAGGTAAGGATGTCTGCTGTGACTACTCATTCATGCTGGAAGATCTACCCAGTGCAATAAAGCAAGAGAGGGAAATAAAAGGCATACAGATTGAAAAGACAAAAATAAAACTGTACTTATTAGCAGATCAAAGCCTTCAAAGACTGACCCAAAGGGCGCCTTCCTGAAATTTCTCTGACCCATTTACCTCCACTCAGCCAGAAGTGATCTCTTCTATAAACTCCCAGTGTCCTTGTTTGCTCCTCTCTTAAGATATCACTTTTATCACATCAGCCTGAGAGTCTAAGCTTCACCTTTGTTGCCTACCGCATACTATTCTGGATTCGGTCTAAGTAGACAATCTAGAAATATTTGTTGGGTAAGTAAATGAATTATCGATGGTACCCATCAAGCTGTCTGTCAGTTGGTGCTTACAGGTTTGGGGCAGCCCTTGTGTAAATGTCCTGAAGAGACTAGAATGATAGGTTCTTTTTCTTTTCAACCTGTCAACAAGAAACGCAAGGCATTGGACATTGACTAGGCTGCACAGTGGGGAAGCATAGTAAGCCTTTCTACAGGGACCTGTGGATCTCCTAGGTCCAGCCCAGCTGCAGAATTGAAAATTGCACACTTCCCGGAATTCCTTGGCAGTTCAGTGCAGGGGATGTGAGTTCGATCCCTGGTCGGGGGACCTAAAATCCCGCATGCCATGTGGTGTGGGGGGAAAAAAAAGCCCCCTCCCCAGTTTCAGTTGTCTTATTTGGGAAATACTTTTAAAATCCTACCAACTCCCTAATTTCACGTTCTCTGTAGCGTAGGTCCAGGCTTTGAAGAGAAAATGGGAGTGAAGAGACGGACTCAGATACTCCCGGTTCCAGTGGAATTTGCCCCAAACCTTCCGCAGCATCCCTCCTAGCCTCTGTCTTGCATTCTTGGCTTTTGAAGAGCGAAGGCAACCGCCTCTTAGCTGGGATTATCCGCTGCTTAAACAAACTCAACGTGGGCGTATTGTCCTTTGGAAGCTTGGCCCAGGGACACTTAATCAAGTGTCTGCAAACATTTAGATGCGCAAAACTACCCACTGTAAACTCACAGCCATTGTCTTGCCTGAAAGTGGCTTGGGGTTGGGGAGAAGGCGGTGAGAGTGGACCCAAGGGAATCCCTCCGCTGGGGCCCTGGGCTGGGGAATTGCGCTGCTGGCTGCTGTTTGTTTAAACAACCTGAGTGTAATTGTGATTGTTTGGGATGCCCAAGATGTTTGGGAAAGTGGGGGAAGGGAGGCTGCTTGCTGCGAGAGAGAGTCGCCAGCAGGGACTTTGACGGGTGGCTGGCTGGGTGGCTGTCAGCCTCCTGATTGCAAAGCCAGGGGGAAGGGTGGCCCTTCCGGCTTGACGTGGGCACTGCAGGACCTGGGTCAATAGGTCGGACCTCAAAGTCTAAAAAATATGAATGCTAACCCTAGAGGGACGGATAGGATACAAGGAAGATGTAACGTAAAACCGATGATCTATTTTTAATCATGACAATTTGAGGGCAGCACGAACACAGGGAAGTTTGTTTTCAGATCTTATATTTTACAATCCCATAAAAGTTGGGTCATTAGTTGTAATGACCAACCCAGGTCTCAGCCAGGAAAGGTAAGAATGCTGGCGGAGGAATTTCTTACCAGAGCTTACGTCATTTCTCAGGATGCAGAGGGGCCATCCGGAGTATTCCATCGGCCGGCCAATCAAAATGTCTGTTTTTTATTGAAACCATCATGCCCTTTCCTTTGACCTAGGGGAAAGGACAGAAGGCGTTAAAAAATGAGAAGAATTTGGGAATAATAGAAGGCATGTCTGCAATGCGGGGCCTGGCCAGCACCTCCCTGAGTCATCGGGCCTCACGTGAACCAGGTTCGCCTGTCAGAGGCACGTGGGTTTGGGGGAGACTGGAAACTAGGTGTGACTCCTTATTAGAGATGCTTACCACAGGAAAGGCTATTATTGCATGGCAGCCCCTGCTATGTTGTTTTGTTTAACTACCAGTGCAAACCTGAGACTTCAGACTTCAGAAAAATAGACAGTGGGAGATTGTGGAGGACAGAGAAGCCTGGCGGGCTACAGTCCAGGGGGTGTCAAAGAGTCCGACGACTTAACTACTGAACAACAACCAGTTAGAGGGGTGAAATTAACTTGCCCAGGCAACAAAGAATGAAATGGCCAAACGTGAAATAGAGTTAACATCCTTCTGTTTAGAAAACCTTTCCTCTTTCCACTGCATCATCCTCAAAATATCTCCCTTACAGAAAGAATGAAAATGCAGAATTCATCACTGCAAGTTGGAAAACAAAGGACTCTGTTTTGATATGTTAATAGAACATCACACACAGAGACCTTGAGCTAAAAAAAACAAGCATTAAGAAAAGGATAGAAATGTTAATGTCTGGAAAACTTGCTGATCTTTTGATTGTTTGTAGTTAGAGAGCTTGTCACCTCTTGAAGATGGCTATTTTTTTTTTTTTTAATTTCAGAGTTTTATTGTACTGCACTAAAGGAACAGCAGGATGGTTATACAATGTTCTCTCTCATTCGGTTTTGAAAATCTAAAGTACTTGCAAATTCTTAAGAATACCTTTACCACCAGATTAGAACATTTAGTAACCAATTTCTTAATAAGTAAAGTCTCACAAATTAAAACACATTTAAAATAGCTTTAAATGCATTCTTCACAAGTAAGTCAGCGTATATTTTTATATCATGTTCACTTATGCTTAAGAATTAAAGCAAGTATATTACTCTGGTGGAAATATGGGGAAATCTCTCATTCATGCAGTATACAGGGATAGTATTTCAAGTCCAAGGGGAAAAATATCCCACTCTTATTTTTTTAATGCATCCATATATAATCACCTACATAACAGATAAGGAAAACCATGAAGTTTCCCACAGGTCAGATACATATTTTCAGTTCATCAGAAGCACCTGATATCTACAGCTAATTTATAATTAAATGGCATTTCAATAAAACCAAAATGAGCCCTACAAGTTCCTATAAACGAAAGCTTCCAATGGACTAAGGACAGTCAATAATTAATGCAATCATTCAAGGGATTATGGCTGTTCCTTAAGGAGTGCAAGTTCAAACCTGTCAACACCAGAGGTATCATTTTATATTAATTTATACGTAATTATATTTAAATTCTTTATCTGAGTATAACATATTAAAACAGTCTTTCCACAAGCAAAAAATGTGGAAACATTTAAAAAATAAGGAGTCATTTTTAAAGTAACTGATCAGATTCCATAGGCTACTCTTGGAAACAGAATCTTGCTGGATAGAATCCCTTCGTTGGTGGCTTTTTGCATGCACTTAACTGGACCAATTCTTCTAAGCGGTGTTCTAAGAGCTCACCAAAACATAGATCATGCCATATAGGTAGTAAAAAAATGCTAGAAGATAAAAAGCTAATTTGCACCATCCTTCTTTCTGACAATATGCTAGAATATCTGCATTCATGATGGTTGTAGGATCATAGAGTCCTGGTCCACTCATCACTGGTCTACTCATATACCTCCAAATATGATATGCCAAGAGGGGCATATTGAGACCCAGTGTAAGCCTCTCTGCTGCACGAAGAAACATGACACAGAAGAAAGCATGGATGAGGTACTCTGGAGGGACCAGAGGATTCAGGGTATTACACTGGTCTACAGGATTCTTGTAGTCAGTCTTCAGCTCATCGAATGCTATAATGTGCCAAATGGCGAAAAAGATGAGCGCGGCGGTGAGCAGCAGCGCCAGCATATAGCAGAAGGCCGCGAACGTGAACGCCATGACCGGAGGAAAGGGAGCAGCGCCGGTGCCAGCGGAGAAAGCGCTATTGTTTTTTTAAAAAAAAAAATTTTTTTTTTTAAAATGTGGACCATTTTAAAGCCTTTATTGAACCGGTTACAATATTGCTTCTGTTTTATGTTTTGGTCTTTTGGCCATGAGGCATGTGGGATCACGCAACTCCACGAGGGATGGAGCCCGTACTCCCTGCATTGGAAGGTGAAGTCTTAACCGCTGGACCACCAGGGAAGTCCTGGCCATGGGTCTTTGAGATTGCCCCTTATACTTACTTGCTTAAAAAAGTCAGAGTCAAGTATTTTGTAACAGATTTAATAGAACGACATCTCTTTCCCTGTTAGCGCGAACGTCTCCTTAAGGTGAAAACAGCTTTGCGAAGTTTAAAGAACTCATAGTGGTCTTTTGATGAATACTTTAAGACACTGCTTTCAAAGAAAAAGGCTTTCTATACTTCCTGAGCAGCCTCGGTTTGTGCACACCTGAAGGCCAGCCACTCTTGTTACTCTGGGTGGCCAGGATCATTTCATGGGCACAGCGAACCACAGAGCAAACAGCGGTGTCGCAGAGCACAGAACAGCTACTGTTCTTATCCCATTTGGCAACTCTATTCTCCTAGGCTCTGAGGGCTTCTTGAGCTATGAGCCAAAGAGCTTTTCAAAATCAGACCGTGACCATGCTTATTTCAGTGGAAGCTGGGAGCTTCTTCTAGCACTTCAGGTCTTTGACACCGGAAGGCTGCCTGGCTCCAAACACTTAAAAATGAAAGGACTCGGCTAAGTCAAGGGAATATTTACAATATGGATAAAAGTAAACACGGTGGGGCTGGCAGTAGGGTACTAGAGAGTCAGACAGTGTCCTTTTTTTTTTTTTTTTATCAGACTCTGCAGTTTGTAAAGGATGTGGAGGGTGAGTCTTGGGGATTTCAGAGGGGCCATGGAGTGAGCGCTGCTCTTGGGTGGACACTGCTGGCTTCCATCCGCACCACGGAGACCACATGGACCCCAGGAATGCACCTCCCATTGGCCAAGCTGGGGATCTGAATTGTGATGGGGTGAGCCAGATTTTCCATCTGTTTTCATTGTGTGAAAATGTCATGCTGGTAAATTTTAGGATAATATTGGTTTTTTTTTTTTTTTTTGCATTCTACTGTTCTCAGTAAGGCGGACATGGATCCTTAAAAGGTTAGGAAAGTTTTCTTAGATTAGATGGAGTTTCCTTTCATACTCTTTAATTTTTTTTTTTTTTGGCAAATTCATTTTTGTTTATGTATTTGGCTGAGCTGGATCTTCATTGCTGCGAGAGGGCTCTCTCGAGTTGCGGAGAGTAGAGGCTACTCTTTAGTTGTAGTGAGTAGGCTCTCATTGATGGGGGGCTTCTCTTGGTTCGGAGCATGGGCTCCAGAGTGTGGGCTCCGTAGTTGTGGCGAATGGGCTTAGTTACCCCATGGCATGTGTGGTCTTCCCCAAACAAGAATAGAACCCAGGCCCCATGCATTGGGAGTGAGGAGTCTTAGCCACTGGACCACCAGGGAAGTTTCTCCTTTAAACTTAAAAGTTACTCTTTTAAAGGATGCCACCTCCTCCTTCAACCCTCAGCCCAGCTCCCCAAATTCTGAACTCCAAACACTGGAAAGGTTTAAACTTTGTTGGTTTTAATGATGGCCCTTTACAATGGACAAACATGTCAGTAATGGGCGTTCTTTCCTGGAGGTTTGTTTAGAAGTGAAAACAATGTGGCCAGTCATAAAAGTTTCTATTTATTTTAGGCTGGGTAGCTCACTTGTTCAGAGGAGGGATGGCCCTTGTCAACAGACAGTTAAGATTTCTCATGATGTATATAATGAGTTTCATGGCTGAAAAATGAATAGGGACTAACGTCGATAGTTCACAGCTCAGGAAGAATAATCACCATTTTAATGGACTCAAATTCTGTTGCACAGAATAATTGCCAATTAGTTTAAATAAGACCCTGCTTCTTAATGATCAGAATATATATGGATATATACACTGAATAGGGAGGACTCGGATATCTGGCTGGAGCAACTGGGTAGATGGTGACACCATTTCCCATAGAAGGGTCCTGGGAAAAGTTTATCATGTGTTTCCTCCCTGTTTTGATTGTTTCCAAAATGTCAGGCTTCTTTTATTAGTGAGTATTTGCAAAATGATTAAGGAAATAGAACAGATTGGGGTGTGTGTGTGTGTATTTCAAGTCCAGTGCTGAAAATTGTGTACTCTGGATTCAAAGTTCAAATCCCACTTTCACCACTTACTACCCCTGTGATGTTGAGCAAATGGATTTATCTTTCTGTGCTTCAGTATTCTAACATATAAAATAAGTATAATTATAGAAATAAATGGGGCTTCCCAGGTGGCTCAGTGGTAAAGAATCCACCTGCCAAGCAGGAGACGTGGGTTCAATTCTTGGGTTGGGAAGATCCCCTGGAGAAATGGCAGCACACTCCATTATTCTTGCCTGGGAAATCCCATGGACAGAGAAGCCCGGTGGGCTACAGTCTGTGAGGTCGCCATGGGGTCAGACATGACTTAGTTTAAATAACAAAACAACAACAACGTAGAAATAAATAAGATCATATATATATATAAAAACTCATGTGCTGAACTCATAGTAGATGCTCAGTGAATAAAAGCCATGTTTAGTAGTAGTTGCGGTAAAAGTATTATAGTTCTCCTTGGGAATAACTCAGGGGACAGTCTAAAGAGGTTACGTGTGTTCTGACGGGCACACCCAGGAGGAGAGAACACAGTGCCAGTTCCCAAACGTTGCCTGTGGCAATGAAAAAAATGGGAAGGAAGAAAGCTTTGACTGTGGTGTCTTGGGGTAAAAAATGGTGGGCTGGGCTAGGGAGAGATTGGGGAAGAATCCTGGAATTTGGAGCAAGTTCCCTGAGCCCTAATGTCATCATTTGTAAAAATGGGGATTAAAAATATCTAAATGACAGGGTCATTGTGATGGTAGGTAGTGTAATTATGCAAACCGCTTGGATGGATATACAGGAAGTGTTTGTTTTCTAAATAGGATCTGCCTTGTACTGAATAATGAATCATTGAAGAGTCACAGGGCTCTAAGCCTGGAGACCAGAGCAGCCTTTGAAATCCACCCGGAAGGAGAAGGTCACTCCCAGCCTGGCCACAGAACTTCCATCCAGGTGGCCTTTGGGCCTTGTGTTTTAGGAGCAGGAACCACAAACTCCCGTCTCTGCTGGCTGGGCCTTTTCTTAGGCCCGTTGTTCTGAGAGGCCTTGTGATATTTGTTCATCTAATCCATTAGCAAAAATGACAGCTGGATATCCTTCACTTGAACCCCTGGCTCAGGTCCCACAAAGAAAAGACGTGTCCTTCCTGCAGTGGCCGTTCGCTCTGCCTGGCCTTGCCCCTCTCTGGCCGCTCTGGAAGACCCGGGGCAGGGGTTTGGGGAGAGGGATCTGATGTCTCTAGTTCTTCAGGCCTCTATGGACTTGGTTACTTCCTTTCTGGTGCAGATGGGACCCAGGAAGGCCCTGGGCCAATCTTGTCTCTGGAGAGCTCCCTCCTCTCCCCACCCTCACCCTTGGGAGAGTATACTGGACCTGGGGACCCTAACCGAGAGTCTCCAGCTCAGCTCTGGGAGCAGGATGTGAGTCGCCATTTTGAAAATGACCTGTGGGTCTTAGCGGGCAGGATGCCAGGTGTCTGTCACCCCACCCTCCTCTGCACCTTTAACATCCCCTTCACTTAGTTCTTTCAGCCATCGTTATTTTTAATAATGCCTTTGAACTGTGGTGCTGGAGAAGACTCCTAAAAGTCCCCTGGATAGCAAAGAGATCAAGCCAGTCAATCTTAAGAGAAATCAACCCTGAATACTCGTTGGAACGACTGATGCTGAAGCTAAGGAAGGCTCCAGTATTTTGGTCATTTGATGCAAACAGCAACTCATTGGAAAAGTCCCTGATGCTGGGAAAGATTGAGGGCAGAAGGAGAAGAGGGCATCAGAGGATGAGATGGCTGGATGACATCACTGATGCGATGGACATGAACTTGGGCAAACTTCAGGAGATGGCGAGGAACAGGGAAGCCTGACATGCTACAGTCCATGGGGTCACAAAGAGTTGGACATGACTGGGCAACTGAACAACAGCAACATTTTAAACCAAGGTCAACAGAAAGATGGGCTTTCCAGGTGGCACTAGTGATTAAGAACCTGCCTGCCAATGCAAAATACACTGCTGCCAAAAAAAAAAGTGTCTAAGGTTCGCAGAGGTGCGATTCTTTCCATTTAAAAAAATATATATTTATTTTTAATTGAAGGATAATTGCTTTACAATATTATGTTGGTTTCTGCCATATATCAGCATTAATCAGCCATAGGCATACATATGTCCCCTCCCTCTTGAACCTTCCTCCCACCTCCTATCCCATCCTACCCCTCTAGGCTGTCACAGAGCATCAGATTTGGGCTCCCAAATGGTGAAGCCAGGATCCAAAGCTACTTTTCCTGACTGTAGATGCCCCATTTACTACTCATCACACTGCCTGCCGCCTTCCCTAAGCCTCCCTGCTACTGTATGGCGACCACACTCTTGGCCTAGCGTGCAAAGACCCCGAGGTAACCAGCCCTCTGCCTGGCAAGGCAACCAATCTCATTTCTCTGCTCTGTCTCCTGGGCAGGGGATCCCCCTGCTCTCTCCTTTCCCCACTGAGAACACCCTATTCCCTGGGCATTTGTCTGGGACACCATTCCCTCCAAACCTCATTATCCCTGCTCCCTTGGGCTCTTGTGGCCTCTAGACCGCTGCCCATTGGTAATCTTTTGCTGTATTCACTGCTTTATCTTCTGAGTATTCTGTTTAACTGTGTCTTCCTGTTCCTCCCTTCCAATGTACACACATATTCCAGCTAGGTCATTGGGTCCTCAAAGGCCTCCAGCACCAGACTAAGTTATGGCAGCTAGAATGTTCTCCTCCTTAGAGCTGCAAAGGCTGCATCCCTTTCTTGCTGACTCTACGACATCCTGCTCCCACTCTGAGATGTCGGTGACTCACCATTCACGATCCCCATTATTCATAATCTTGCTTTCATGCCCACTCAGTTGCTAAGTCACGTCCGGCTCTTTTGTGACCCCATGGACTGTAGCCTGCCAGGCTCCTCTGTCCATGGGATTCTTCAGGTAAGAATGCTGGAGTGGGTAGCCATTTCCTTCACCAGAGAATCTTCCCAACCCATGGGTTGAACCTGTGTTTCCTGGATTGCCAGCGAATTCTTTATCTGCTGAGCCATCGGGAAACCCTACTTTCATAACTGAAATTAATTCTGAAATGCCTATTTTTCTGAGGGTCTCTATGGGACTGGGTTGCCAAGGAGAAAAGGTGTTGGAGTCAGTAAGTTTAATCAATGACATAAGTAAAGTGCAGAACTCTAAGGAACAACTCTGGAAAGGCCTCTCTGGGGTCTGCTCTTAATGGAAGCAACAGGCCTTCCATGTAACAGGTCCTCAAATGTTCCTGCTCACACCTACAGGCATAATGTTTATTATGTGCTGACAACGTGCAGGGCTCAAAAGTTTTCTCCTGCCATTTATGGGTGTTCATGTTACTGAAATGAAATATCTTCAGTATCATTACATATGTACATACATGTATACACATACATGTACACACATACATATATTTATCTATTTATCTTGTCTTTTCTTTTTTGTTATATGAAATCAGAAAGGTCTGGCTAGTTTCAGATCCCTCCTCTGCTACTCACTTGCTCTGGGACAGTGGGTCCTTCTCTTCACCTCCCGTTTCTCATCTGTGAGATGTGGACAGTATGCTAAGAAGGGACTTTGAGAGGCATGATTGACATAAGGTGTGTGGTCAGGGCCCAGCAGCATCTCTGGGAAGCTTGTAGAAATGCAGACTCTCAGGCCCCACCCCAGAACTGCAATCAGAATCTGCATCTCATAGAATTTGCATTCATCAAGATGCCCAGATAATTCAAAGAATCCCTGTTCTCAAGGAAGTAATAATCAGGGTATGGATCAATATGGGGAGGACAAGAACATTCACAGAGTTCTTTTCAGCCCTTCTGAGGTGTCTGGATTCAGAGTGGTGTTGGTTGGACTTGGGTCTTGAGGCTCAGAGAGGGCTTCCCTGGTGGCTCAGATGGTAAAGAATTTGCCTGCAATGCAGGAGATGTGGATTCGATCCCTGAGTTGGGAAGATCTCCTGGAGAAGGGAATTCTCCAGTATTCCTCCCTAGAGAATGCCATGGACAGAGGAATCTGGCAGGCTACAGCCCATGGTATCACAAAGATTCAGACATGACTGAGCGACTAACACTTTCACTTCAGTTTTCAAGTTTCAGAGACTTAGCCTTGGTGGCAGATAGATTCTCAGACAGATCTGGGAGTAGGTGTGGAGGTTGTGTGGTCTGTTGGTGGAAGGAGAAGTTGGAAAGGCAGGAAGGGTATGAGAAAGGGGAGGTATGTGAGCTGGAGCAAGAGTTTTCTGGAAGCTTTGGGAGCAAAGGGAGGAGACAGACAGAAATGAGCCTACTTACACAGAATTTGCTAGAGCAAAATGTTTATGAAAGTCACAACAGCTTATACATTAAACTCAATCCAGTATGATATTTTCACATATACATGAGATGGTAATAAAGCAAAACTATGATCAGTTGAGAATCACAGATGTTGGAATTGGAAGGGAATTTTAGGGATCATTGTTGATCTAAGGCTTTTGGCCCCTGAAGCCCAATAGTTTTAGGACTTTTCACATCTGCCACGTGCAGTGTGATCATTAAATCTTTTCTCTGGGCTGCAGAAATGAGAAAATAAAAATCCGTGAATTCGAAGGTTGTTATGTAGATTCAGTGTTTGGATGGTACCTAGCACAGGCCTGCTCCCAAGTAAATAGCACATAGTTTTCTCACAGCCAATGGCCTACAGGAGGTAAAGAGGGGAAAATCATCATCAATACTACTAGTAGTATTAATAAATATTAAGACAATAAGTTTAAATGTTCTGTGAAGACCTAAATGGGAAAAAAATCCAAAAAAGAGGGGATATGTGTTTATGTGTAGCTGATTCATTTTGCTGTACAGCAGAAACTAACACAACATTGTAAAGCAACTATACTTCAATAAAATTTTGAAAAGAAAAAACACCAAGTTTAAGATTTTAGGAATTGAATAAATTTCTTGTTACTATCAATCTGGGTAATGGTGATGATTATTATAACAAATCAACAGTAATCACAACAATAATATGATGTCATAAATAACACTCACAGCCAACACTGAGAGCTTACTATATGCCAAGCACTAAATAAAGCACTTGGATTATTTCATTTGATTCTACAACCATATATGTTGTTGCAAGTACTAACCCCAGTTTATAGATGAAGAAACTGAGGCCTAGAGAGTTTAGTAATTGGCCCTCGGCCCAGAGATTATAAATGGAGTTGGAATTTGAATCTAGACCAAGTGCTCTGTAAACTGTTCTCTTAAACTCTGCATTAGCTCCATGCTCAAAAACCAACGAACAGAATGTTCTTTCCATTGGGTGGCAACATATGTACATGCTGTTTGTTTTCTGGCCTGATTCTCTAGTATATTTCAAAGAAAAAGCCCTGGTACAGATAAAGAGGAGAGAGTTGCTTTAAGTCTGAGAGGAGAAGGGGGAGAGGAGGAGGGGAAGAACCTTTGTTAACCCTCTGTGTGCTGGGCCTGTGCACGATCCCATTAATGTTCATGGTCCTCCATGGATGTGACCAGTGTATTCAGGGAGCACAGCACAACTAACGTATAGAGGAGTTCAGCCACTTGTTCAGCTTTGTAGGTTACTAAGTGAAGGAGCTGGGATTTTAACCTGAGACCAAAGCCTAAGCAAGCTCAGAAAAGGCCTAGATTCATGACTTGTATTTGTTCCTAAAGGAAAATTACACCCCTCCCAATTTCCTAAAGTCCCTAAGCCCTGGTTCCACTCCCCAAATCCTCCATCATAAAATCTACAAATAGGGTCTTCCTTGGCAGCACAGTGGATAAGAATCCGCCTGCCAGTGCAATGTATGTGTGTTCAATCCCTGGTCTGGGAAGATTCCACATGCTATGTAGCAACTAAGCTTGTGCCCCACAACGACAAGCCTGTGCTCCAGAGCCTGTGCACAATTACTGAGGCTGTGAGCCGCCACTACTGAAGCCCGCTTGCCCTAGAGGCTATGCTCCGCAACAAGAGAAGCCACCGCAGTGAGAAGCCCTTGTACCACAACAAACAGTAGTCCCTGCTCACAACAGCTAGACAAAGCCCGTGCACAGCAACAAAGACCCAGTGCAGCCAAAAATAAATAAATTAAAATAAACCCAACAAACTTAAAAAAAAAAAACTATAAATAATTTAGAGATACTTCTCCTAGAATTGTCTGAAATCTTATCCTGGAAGGGTACCCACAAAAATAACTCCTTTCTAGAAATAGTTTATTCTTGACTTCTGGTTCATCCTTTTCTAATAAGAATTTCAAGTAGCTTACATAGAATCAGCTGAACTATAAAACAATGGGAAACTAAGGTAGGAAAAAGAAGTTTAGGCTAAGAAAGGGCCCTGAATCTGGTGAAGTGGTCTGAGGCATCTTTAATTGAAATGGAATATTTATTACTCCCAGAGGGACTAAAAGCAGAAAAATCCAAGTAGCTTCCAGGGAGATTCCTCACAAATCCATGGATCATGTGAATTACTATAGGAAATGGGGGCTATTTCAAGGCACATTTTGGCCTTCAAACCAAAGTCTGGAGTGGGTTTCAGGCCCTTCCCTTGTCTGGTAGGTCTCAGGATGAGATGAAGGATTGGCTTAAGAAACATAAGCCTTAAGATGTGTGCTGTGCAGTGCTTAGTTGCCAGAGTTCAGTTGTGTCCAACTCTTTGCAACCCCATGGACTGTAGCCCACTAGGCTCCTGTGTCCAGGGGGAGTCTCCAGACAAGAATACTGGAGTGGGTTGTCATGCCCTCCTCCAGAGGATCTTCTCAACCCAGGAATCGAATCAGAGTCTCCTTCATGGCAGGTGGATTCTCTACCAGCTGAGCTACCAGGGAAGGCTTCAAGTTGTATGCTGCTGCTGCTAAGTCGCTTCAGTCATGTCCGACTCTGTGTGACCCCATAGACGGCAGCCCACCAGGCTCCCCCATCCCTGAGATTCTCCAGGCAAGAACACTGGAGTGGGTTGCCATTTCCTTCTCCAATGCATGAGAGTGAAAAGTGAAAGTGGAGTCGCTCAGTCATGTCCGGCTCTTAGCAACCCCATGGACTGCAGCCTACCAGGCTCCTCCGTCCGTGGGATTTTCCAGGCAAGAACAATGGAGTGGGGTGCCATTGCCTTCTCCCTCAAGTTGTATAGTAGTCCTGAAATCTTTCCTTCCTTTCTTCTTTGGTACCAGTTGTATGTGATGTTTCACTAAAATTTCTTTTCTTTGTAATGTGTTCTCTTCACTGACCGAATGTTTCATTCCACCAGAGGGTCAAGTACAGCTCTTTCCACAATGCACAAAGCCTCCTCTCCAAAAAGATGCAACTCTCAAGCTTTGGGCAAAGGGGTCCACCCACAGTGCTTCTCTCATTTACAGCTATCAGAAAAATAGGGTGGGAACCGGCTTACATCACATGGACTCCACCTTGTGTCAATAGCTGTCACAAACCGAGGGGCCTGGCAGCAGCCTTTGACACCACCTGGTACTGTACACTGGAACTAGCTTGCTCGCTCTGCAGAAAGGAAAACAGGTGCCGGCCCTGTTCCGATGGTGGCCGATAACGCCGCCCCTCCAGTCAGGGCGCCATTGTTCTCCTCTGCTCCTTGCCTCCTTCATTCCAAGCAGCTCTGATAAGTCTGTGCACGGGCCAGGCTTGTGTTTGAGTTGGGACTGTCAAACCCATTACTCAAAGAGAGGACGTGGACGTGCTTTGGGAAGGGCAAACTCTGGTCTGAAGGAGTCGGAGAGAATACAGATGATTTATGATTAACTAAATGGCCACACTGTTGAGTGTGGTCTCACTGACCGCTGCTTGAGTCATGCCTCCTTTGTGGGGTTGGTGTGTCTCCATTGAGGTGTGAGTCAAGAGTGACCAAAGGCAAAGGCAGGCAAGAAATTAATGAATGGTGGGTGTTAGGGCAGTCCAGCATGTTGTCGCCCAGTGAAGGGAGAGGGATCCATTCAACAGGAACTACCTGAATGGGTCTTCTACCTGCAATGCAAGAGACAAGAGAGAGGCAGATTTGATGCCTGGGTTGGGATGATCCCCTGGAGAAGGAAATGGCAACCCGCTCCATTGGACTCAACTGGGAAAGCCTATGGACACAGGAGCCTGATGGGCTACAGTCTGTGAGGTCACAAAGAGTTGGACACAACTGAGTGACTAAACACACACACAGGCACACCTGAATGAGTCTGACTGGATTAGCTACTACCTGTGTCGCTGGAAATGTAGGGAAACTTATTTGTAAGAGTGTTTGAGTGAGGTTAATATTCCCCTTAACTGTCTCCACTATCAAAACTTTAGGCTCCTTTGTGAACTTTCATTAGGAGTGAAGAAGCAAAAAAAAGAGGGTGTTTTCTGGTACCAGCCGGTGTTAGAGCCACAAAGGGTGGGAGCTGGCAGAGGTGTGAGGTTGGCTGTGTGACTTGCCAAATACCCTGGGAGTCTTACATTCTTTTTTTTTTTTATCTGGTTTGGTCTCTTGGAGCATGTTAGTTTTAAAGAGTTTTCCTCCAGAGTTGGCAAGTTGAGTAAAATGTGTGAACACATTAAAAAAGCCAAAGGGTTACACAAAAAGAAGGTTGTCTTATTATTTCATTTTGTGCTGACCATAGCTCTGTGAGGTTGCTATATTGCCTGTTACCATCTTCATTTTTAATTTGTGTAAATTAAGGCCCAGAGAGGTGAGGGTGCCCATCAAAGTCACACAGCTGGCAAGAAGCTGAGCTGGGAGTAGGACTCAGCTCTCTGACCTGGGGTCAGCCTGGCTGCTATGGCAGTAATATCAAATTTAGGAGGCTGTGTAAGGAAGATAGAAATTTGACTTAAAATTTCCTTTATCACTTGAGGACTTCTCTGGTGGACCAGTGGTTAGGAATCTGCATGCCAATGCAGGTTTGATCCCTGGTCTGGAAAGATCCCCACATGCTGAGGAGCAACTAAGCCATGAGCTGCAACTACTGAGCCCACATACCACAATTACAGAAGCCTGTGCACCCTAGAGCCCAGGTTCTGCAATGAGAGAAGCCACATCAATGAGAACCCCGTGCGCTGCGACACAGAGTAAGTAGCCCCTGCTTGCCGCAACTAAAGAGAGCCTGCACACAAGGTCCAGCACAGCCGAAAATAAATCAATTAAAAGAATTTCGGCTGTGCTGGACCTTCCATTATCAGTTCAGAAAATGTCCTTTTTCACTTATGAAATGAAATGGGCTCTTTTCTAAATTAAAAATCCCCGATGTGGAAACATCCTACACATGAGAAACACCAGCTTTTTTCCCCCCTGGAATCCCCCAGAACAAAAAGTATTCCCTGAGAGAGCAAGTTCTGTGGCAGCATGGGGTATGTGTGTGTAACTTTCTCCCAAGTTCCAAGTTATAAGATGGAATTCAGAACACCTTTGGCCTAGAAAACACTTTAACAAGTTAATTTCCCAGGGTAGCCTTTGTAATTTTAGTTTAACTGTAACCCATAGTTAAAACATCGTGATTTGCCAAGAAGTCATTTCCAGTATTACATATTTTTTCTCGCAGATTCACAAAAAATACTTAGGAACTTGTTATTAAATAGGCTTTGTGAGCTAGTGCCTGGACTTAAAGTCCATTTGTAACACTGTTTCTGTTACTAGAGGTATTATAGGTGCCAAAAAGCCAGCTTACACATTTTAAGAGCACTGACAGGTTGCCTCTAGAAGTCTGTGTAGCTGTCTATACTGACTCAACTGCTATTTCTGAAGACTGACTTCCCTTATTGTAAATCTCTCTGGTACCCAAGGGCATTATCCGGCTGGAGTGTGCTATCATTTATGCTAAAAGGTAAGTAACAGGAAAACACATCAAATGTAAAAACAGATGGTAGATCCCAAACTCTCTGAAGTCTTGTTCCTGATTATTCTCAATTAATCTGTCATCTTCTGTGGTCTTGGCATTCTATCTTATAATTTTCCAGTGTTTTAGACACCAACCCGAAGCCCCTTTGTGGTCCTGCATTCTCTAAAAGTGAAGAGAAGGAGAAAAGACTTCTGAGAAGACTTGTGTAGAAATTGTAGAGTATCAGGGGCTCAAAAGTCCTGTTGTCAGGCATGACTACTCATTTCTCCATCTATTTGGTGAACCTAGTCTATCAGAGAAGAAACAAAGAGTGGTAGTTGTTAAATAACATTTGGTATTTCTATGATATTGATTCTTGTTACATTTTGATTTGTAAACTCTACAAATAAAAGAACTAGCTGTAGTATAACAACGAACGGTTTAGTTGTATGTGGAGAGCTTAATCGTTGCTCATTTTTGCTATCCTGAAAAATTATCTTTAAAGGTGACCTAGTTGATAAGACTATCCAACATTTTACTTTTGATCTTCTTCCTTAGTTCACTGAAGAATACAGTATTTACAAACTATTTTTTTTTTGCTGTTAGAAATTGCAAATATACTTCCCTTTGATCTGTTATCAGACACTCTACATTTGAATTTACATTTAAGACCAAACATCCATTTTGTTATCTTTAATATTACTTTGTTACTAATATTACTTTAATTATTGCAATAATTCTTCCTAGGATTCCATATAACATGTAAAAGAGTTATGTCAGAACTTTGAACAATTGAATTTATTTCCTGCGCTTTGTTTATATTTGGCTTGCTGAGACTTTAAAGATGATCACCCTACATTTATATAACTTTGATTAAAAAGAATAATAATTATAGGGCTTCCCTGGTGGTTCAGGGGTAAAGAATCTGCCTGCCAATGTAGGAGACACGGGTTTGAAAGATCCTGGTCCAGAAAGATCCTGCATGCCTCGGAGCAGCTAAGCTCATTTGCTACAACTACTGAGCCTGTGCTCTAGAGCCCAGAAGCCACAGTTACTGAGCCCTTATGCCCTAGAGCCTGTGTTCCACAGCAACACAAGCCGCTGCAATGAGAAGCCCAAACACTGCACCTCCAGAGTAGACCTGCTCACCGTAACTGGAGAAAACTTGTGCAGCAACGAAGACCCAGCACAGCCAAAAATAAAAATAAGTAAATAAAAGTCAAAAATAATAATTACGATTTACGGCCATTGTGTGGATTCTCCTAGTCACTGCACCAATAGTACAGCAATTAATATTTGGACACTCACAAAATATGAAAAGATGGAGATTTGTCTATATTTTTGAATCCTCTTAACATTGTCATTTTCTCATATCCTGCCATGCAGACTGGATTTCAAAACCAAGAATCAAATTTATGTAGTTGCTCACATCTGACTTGAACAAATAAATAAGGGTCTGAGTTATTGCTTTGCCAGCTAACTTTAGCCCTGGATCCATCTTCCCATCATAATTTTCCCTTCTGCTTGCTTCGTTAACCCCCTCCCCCATTGTGATCACTGTCTTCCCTTTATTGTTGCAAACATTTTTTCTCGTACTTGTAGGCCAAGAACCTATTAATTAGGAGCTGGTCTGGGGGCCCCAATGGGAGCTTGTTTGGACCTGGCTCATGAAGCATTCTCACTCGAGTTGATTCATGACGTGGCCAGGGTCCAATGGTTGAATTTTGCTGCGGTCTTTCCGTGAAGGAGCCCGAGCCTGGGGCTGGGGAGCATGGCTGGCTTTTGGCTCTGCTGAGCCTTCCTAATGTGTTTGTAAATCTTTTGAGCTCTGTAAGTAGCCCAGCTTACTAGATGGCTTAAGCACAGAGCTGGAAATCAGCCACTCTCAAGTTCTGATTCTAATATTCCTCATCCAGACGTGAGTGTATCCATTTATAAAAGAGTTATGAAAATGAGTCCCTTTCCAAAGTCCCTAATCAGGTATTTTCCTATCCAGCCACTCTTTGGGGACTATGCTTGTGTGGAATAACTTCACTTTCTTCTTATAAATCTGGCATTTCAAGGTCTCCCCCATCTGACTCCAACCTAATTCTTCCTATTTTCATGCTTCCATATTTTGTTCTGTCTTAAAGGAACTTCACTCTATTTCTTTGTGTGTGTGTCTTTAAAAAGAATTTTTTTTTGATTGGAGTCTAGTTGATTTAGAATGTTGTGTTAGTTTCGGGTGTACAGCAAAGTGAATCATTTACGTACATATATCTGCTCTCTCTCTCTCTCTTTTTTAAGATTCTTTTCCCATATAGGCCATTACAGAGTATTGAGTAGAGTTCCTTGTGCTATACTGTAGGTTCTTATTATCTATTTTATATATAGTAGTGTGTGTATGTCAAAACCAATCTCCCAATTTAGCCCTCCCACATTTTCTCGCCTAGTAACTATAAGTTTGTTTTCTACATCCATGACTCTGCTTCTGTTTTTAAAATAAGTTCATTGTATCCCCCCTCTTTTTTAAGATTCCGCATACAAGCAATATCATATGATATTTGCCTTCCTCTGACTTACTTCACTCACTATGACAATCTCTAGGTGCATCCATGTTGCTGCAAGTGGCATTATTTTGTTATTTTTTATGGCTGAGTAATATTCCGCTGTATATACGTACCACACTTTCTTTATCCATTCTTCTTTTGAGGGCCATTTAGGTTGCTTCCATGTCTTGGTTCTTGTAAATAGTGCCGCTGCTCTATTGCTTGACACTTCTCTTTCTGGCTCAAAATCTTGACTCTCTGGAATCTGGGCAAACTCTCCAGAAAATGCCTCCCAGAATCACAGGCTGTTGGAAACAGAAGGAACCTGGAGGATCAGAGAAGCTTCAAGGAGACAGGGTGGAATGTTCTGGGACAATGAGGTTACCCTCCTCAGATCTCTTGCTGCTCTTTGAGAGTTTTTCTTCAGACAACACAGCAAGTTACTTTGGGTGCGCTAGTCGGACATAACTGAGCGACTGAATTGAACTGAACTGAAGGTAGCGCTAGTGGTAAAGAGCCCGTCTGCCAGTGCAGGAGATGTTAAGAGTTGAGGGTTCGATCCCTGAGTCTGGAAGATCCCCTGGAGGAGGGCATGGCAACACACTCCAGTATTCTTGCCTGGAGAATCCTGCGACGGGCATGCTATAGTCCGTAGGATCTCACAGAGTCAGAGCGACTGAAGCGACTTAGTACCCAGGCACCCATTCAAGTGACTCTGTGTTTCCTTCTTTTGTTATGCGTCTTATTCACTTCACCCCTATTGTGCTATGAGTCAAGACATTCTATGCTTATATTTTGAAACAAATGACTCCTGAAACAAAACTATTTCCTCTCTAGAGAGGGCTAAATCTTTAAAGCATGAATGAAGTGAGGTGATATTTATAAAACTCTTTGGAATGAAGGGTGAAAGGGCCTTTAAGCAAACACTCAATAATGGAAAAATCAATGAAAATGTCCTTAGGAAAAGAAACTGGCCAATCTGTCTTTCTTTGTAGGTCTCAAATTTCTTTGCTCAAATAGCTTGTCTTGTCTCTGATATTTGCAAGGTCTGCTATTGGAAAATGTAACATTAAAATGGCAGAACAGTGAATGGCTTTTCAGCTTTGTCAACCACTTCTTTTATCTGTCAATGAATTTTCACATGATTCTGCTTTTGAAAACTGTATCTATATTATTAAGAACATGAACATTTACGGATGAGCATTTTAGAGGGTTATCCCATAAATATTGAATTACTGGTTAGCTTACTTTATTGAAACTTCACAGAACAGTCTCAGATGCAGCCCATGACCTAGGGCAGGGACAGAAAAAGGCAAAGATGCACAACAGGTGTAAAATGAATTTACAAATGATGGACATTAAAATGGATTGAGTATCTGAAAGAAATTGCTCAGCAACTGCAGCCCATGTGCACTGATTGGCACCGTTATTCTCCAGTTCTGGCCTCAGTTTTAGCTGATACTACAGCAGATAGAGGAAAAGACAATGGCACCCCCACTCCAGTACTCTTGCCTGGAAAATCCCACGGACGGAGGAGCCTGGTAGGCTGTAGTCCATGGGATCGCTAAGAGTTGGACTCGACTGGGCGACTTCACTTTCACTTTTCCCTTTCATGCATTGGAGAAGGAAATGGCAACCCATTCCAGTGTTCTTGCCTGGAGAATCCCAGGGACGGGGGAGCCTGGTGGGCTGCCGTCTATGGGGTCGCACAGAGTTGGACACGACTGAAGCGACTTAGCAGCAGCAGCAGCAGCACAGCAGATTGATGGGCTCCCCAGGTGGCTCAGCAGTAAAGAAACTGCTTGCCATGCAAGAGATGCAGGAGACACAGGTTCGATCCCTGGGTTGGGAAGATCCTCTGGAGGAGGGCATGGCAACCTACTCCAGTATTCTTACCTGGAGAATCCAATGGACAGAGGAGCCTGGTGGGCTATAGTCCATGAGGTTGCAGGGTTGGACACAACTAAAGAAACTGAGCACACACAGCAGATGGACAATGAACATTAAGTATAAGGACAGTCGTGCATGTGCAAGGCTATTCTTTGTAGGATTTAAAATAGCAAAATTTCAAAATAATCTCATGTCTATCAATAAGGATCAAGTAAATAGATCATAGTACATCTATATAGTAGAATAGTATGCACCTGTTTTAAAAAGTTCAAATCTTCATATATTGATGTGGAAAAATTTCCAAGTCATATTGTTTAATTAAAAATAAAAAAGTAAGGACTTATGGTCCAGTGGTTGAGAATCCGCCTGCCAATGCAGGGGACATGGGTTCAATCCCTGACCTTGGAAGATTGACATGTCTGTGAGCTCCAGCTACTGAAGCCTGCATGCCTAGAGCCTGTGCTCCACAACAAGAGAAGCCACCGCAACAAGAAGCCCATGCACCTCAGTGAAGAGTAGCCCTTGCTCACTGCAACTAGAGAAAGCCCTCACACAGTAATGAAGACCCAGTACAGCCAAAAATTAATTAATTAAACGATAATTTTAAAAAGCAAGATGTTAACCAATGGGTATAGTATGTGATCTTTTGTGTAAAACAAACCAAGTGCTAGATATTTGTGTCCTCTTGTACATGCATGGGATAATTCAGGAAGAAAACACGAGACTGATACTGATAACCAGTTGCTTGAGGGAGGGACATTGAAAGACTAGGCTGCAGGAGCCTGGCAGGCTACTGTCCATAGGGTCGCAAAGAATCAGACATGACTGAAGTGACTTAGCATGCAAGGGAGCCGTTTTTCACTGTGTACCTTTTCATAGGGTTGGCACCTCCGCAGTTGCCAGGCAGGCTAGGCAGAATGACATTTCTCAGAATTTGTTTTCCTCTACGTTCCAATTCAGTAGGTCCTCAAAGAGATTACTGTGTGAGCTTTGGAGGGTGGATGTGAAGCAGAAGCTGTTTGGTAGTTCAATATATTGTTGCTTATCTGCTGGCTGCCCTCGTAGGCGTGGGGCTGCAGCCTTGCTCTCAGTGAATCACTTTCCTTTGGGATCCTTTTTCAGCCTTTCTGACTTTGGAGCCAATCTAAATCCTATGTTCAGCTGTGTGATGAGGGCTCCAGCTTCTGCAGGATGCCAGCCTTAGAGGCAGCAAGAATCAACACGTTTCAACCCATCCTCATGGGTTCTAGCACATTCTGTGGGTTCCTTGATCTCCTCCACTTTGCATCCAGCTTCCTGCTGATCTCAAACTCTGGCATCAGATATGAAGACAATAGTCTTACAGAAATCACTTAACTGTGCTGTGCTGTGCTTAGTTGCTCAGTCGTGTCCGACTCTGCAACCCCACGAGCCCGCCAGACTCCTCTGTCCATGGAATTCTCTAAGCATGAATAATGCAGTGGGTAGCCATTCCCTTCTCCAGAGGATCTTTCCAACCCAGCAATTGAACCCAGGTCTCCTACATTTCAGGCAGGTTCTTCACCGTCTTAGCCACCAGGTAGGCCTATGACCTATCTTTATTAAAGTCCAGTAATACTGGAAATTAATTATTTATCCTCCTCAGCTCTTCCTTTTTTGTGCAAGTCCACTTCTTTCATATTGGTGCAGCATGGTAACAGAGACAAAAAAGGGAGAAAAGGTGAACAAACAAATAAATATCTAGTTATAGAAATAAACATAATGGAGGAAATGAACATGACGCTAGGGAGCGAGTAATGGGTTGGGGGTGCCTGGGGAGGAATTTAGAGAGGGTGGTTAAGGAAGGCATCTCTGAAGAACTTGACATTATGATTTGAAATGGAGTTGATCTTTGAAGGGGAGGCAAGGGTGTTTGGAGACTGAAAGGAAGCCATTGATGCTGGAGTGAGGTGGGCAAGCAGGAGCCAGGCTCCAGATGAGACTGCACAGGCAGGCGTGGCCAGTCCTGCAGGGTCTTTTAAGGCAGCTCAGATCTTGACATTTTATCTGAAGTGCACCGAAAGCCACTGGGAGTAGGGGTTGGGGGAGAGTGACATAGTGTCTGTAGTCCTGCCTTGGAAAATATCACTGTGCATGCTTAATATAACACTGTGACATATCACTGTGCATGCTTCGTGTAAAATGGATTAAGGGGTGTAGGTAGGAGTCAAGGTAGGAGGACAGCTGGGGCTATTGGAGCAGTTCAGGTGGCAGAAGTGGGTGGCTTTTTAAAATTATTAACATATATATGTGAATATGTAAAATTATGAATAATATAAATATATGTTTTAATATATTTAATATAATCATAATTTAAAATTATTGACTTATATATATATTGATATAATATAAAATATATATTTAATATATATTTTATGTATATTTAAACTAGGGCTACTCCCTAGTTGCGGTGTGCAGGCTTCTCATTGATGTGGTTTCTCTTGTTGCAGAGCATGGGCTGTAGGGCACACGCTTTAGTAGTTGCAGCATGTGGGCTCAGTAGTTACGGCAGAAGGGCATAGTTCTTCCAAGGCATGTGGGATCTTCCTAGACCAGGGATCGAACCTGTGTTTCCTGCATTGGCAGGACAATTCTTTATCACCAGGGAAACCTGATGTGGGTGACTTTGACTGGAGGGAGCGGTAGTGGAGCTGAAAAGAAGTGGGTAGAGTTGGCATTTATTTGGGAGGTAGACTAGACAGGATTTGTGCAGGACTGAGTGTGAGGGGGTGAAGGAGAAGGATACAGGACCCATGGCGGGGAGCTGTACTCACCTCCCCTAAGCTCTGCGATTGCGTCTGATTGCATGTTGATTTCCTTGTATTGGCCGTCCTAGGATATGTCCATGTGCGTCTCTGCTGAGGGACTGAGAGGCTCTGTAACACTTAGACAGGAAATGGGGAGGCGGTTTGAAGAAAGGTCCACATTTACTTCAGAGCATCGCTCCCAGGTTGTGGGGGAAGGATGGTAATAATTAAAATGATGACAATGGCAATAATGATGATGATGGTTAGCACTGCTTGAGTGCTTACTACATGCCAGGAACACATCACACCCTACGAGAAGGGAAGGAGGTTGTCCTAAGTCTCAAGGTAGCAGGTGGATTAGGTAGATGTGACCCAGACAGCCTGACTCTAGAGTTCATTGTCTCTCCCATTCTACTTTTTGATTAGCTCTGTGACTATAGGTAGACGGATCTTCACCGAAATTGCCATCCAGCACCGCATTTGGGGCTGGACCTGGTATAATCAAGTATCAGTATTTGAGACAGAACTGATAATTTTAGAGCCAAATTAAAAATAATCAACACCACCAACAATCAGACAGCAAAAGCCTAAAAAATTGGAAAGGGGTCTATCCTGGCCTCAGAAGTGGATCGCTGTCAAAGCCCAGGGTTCCCACTGGCTCTTGCGAAGATGGTCACTCCCCTAGCTTGAGCTCCCCTCTCCCCCTGCCCAGCGATGAGGGTGAGTCAGCTTTGAAACCTTCAGCTGGGAGCTAATCATTAACTGGCCTGACTTTGGCGCCTCCTGGGCCTTAGCTCCCAGCCCAGCTCAGACACAGGACAGTCTGGGACTTCCCTCCCATCCCCCGAAACCTTGGCGATGGCAAGCCTGTACGTTTTTAATTACAGGGAGATCCCCTTATCTGGCCAGTCCTTTTCTCCATTAATTTACACCTTCCGTTATCTTTTCCATCTATTGTCTCTGCATTGACTGGTCTCCTCCGAGGGGCTCCCGCGCTGTCGCTGCCTCTGTGCTTGGGCAGCCTGGCCCCCAGCTGACCCCTCCAGCAGCCTCATTTGTCTCCCTGCCAGCACTCCTACCCTGACCCCATCCAGGCCCTCTTTGAACTACCTTTGTTCGCCTCCGCCTTCACCTAGAGCTCTCCTTTCTATGTTTTTAGCAAGGTCCCTGCCCGTTCCGGGAATTCTCCTGACTCCAGGAGACACGGTTCCTGGGAGCAGAGCCCCTGTGTGTCCCCCAAAAGCTGAGAAGGGGAAGTGGTTGTTTGCATAGCTGGAGGAGTGGGCCTGGAGAACACAGAAGAGGTGGGGCCTCAGGATTCCCAATCACACGAAAGGGATCGGACGGGGAGGCAGGAAGCAGAACGAGCTTTAAGTCACATCTCCCAGAAGAAGGCAGATGTGGAGCACCTACTGTGTGCCAGCACCTACTATGTGCCCATGCCGTGTGATGTGTGAAAGACAGGAGACCAGAGGAGCCCTGGTCTGCTGCTGACTGTCCCTTTGCTACCCTGGACACTGAGGAGGAGCTAGGCCTTGTCAGGCAAAAACAACCCAAATATTGACCCCTGGTGGGGGCTGGCCTGTGAAGAATGCCCAGCTCCTTGTTTCTGATTGGTTTTGTTTTGGCCTGTGCCAGCTCTCAAGCTTCCCGTTAACCTCCCTTGTTCCCAGCCTCTTTCAACCAGCAGGTGTTGACACCTGCAGGGGTTTCTATGCCTCCTTTTTCTCTAGGTGCCTCTTCAGTCTGCAATTTCTCCCCAGAATGCCAGTGCTGGGCCAGTCCTGGCGAATTCTGCCACCTCCTGCGAATTGCAAAAGAAAGTGTGTCCTTTCTGTTGACATCCATGCTTGCTGTGGCCTGCAGCAGCGGGGCAGGTACAGCTGCTTGATGGAGGGGACTCCCCAGTGCCCAGGATGGGCACCCAGGCCGGGCACCCTGCTGGGTCTATGAGGAAGGCCAGGCACTTGCCAAGGCCTGTTTTTAGGCCAGAAGCTTGAGATTCAGAAAAAGAATTCAAAAAACCAAAACCCTGGACTCCAGAAGGATACATACACAACTGTCATCAGTGAGTGTCCTAGAGGAGCCAGTGTGGCTGGAGCTGGACTGGCTGGGAGAGCCAAGCTTAAGGGTGATGGAGGCCTGGGGAAAGGTCTATTGGCTCTTGTTCTGCATAAGCTGGGGGCCATGGGAAGGTTTTAACCAGAGGCGTGACACCATCTAACTTATGTTTTAAAAGAACTGCTCTGGCTGTTGTTGGAGGACAGACTGAGGGGTCCTGATGGGGGAGGGGAGCCACCTGGGAGGCCATCGCCATAACATAGGAGGGTGGGAATGGCTTGGACCAGGGGTGACCATGGAGTGGTAAGACAGGGTCAGATTCTGGGTCTGTTTTGAGGAGGGGGGCTGGCAGGGCTGTCTCATGGATCGGAGGTGGTGTAGGAGAGAAAGAGAGGAGGCAGGAATGACTTCAAGAGCTTGGCCTGAACATCTTAGCCATATGGAGTAGCCACGTGCTGAGAATGTGAAGATACAAAACCATCTCCTGGACCACGTCTGCATCCTCTTCTGACTCCACAGCAGCTACAGTCACAAAGTGATGGAGGGAAGAAAGCATCTTTGATGCCTGGCATGGGGCCTCAAGCGTGGTCAGCAAGCACTGTGGAAGCAATGGCAAAAGGTGAAAAAGAACAGAAAAGGAGAGCAAATATTTGCTTAATGGTATGTGAGCAGATTTTGGGCTTCTGAGGGCCAAGGGCCCTAGAGTTTGGGACAATGAGTCAAGGAAATGGTGAGGCTAGTATGAGCATACAGGAGAAGGCAATGGCACCCCACTCCAGTACTCTTGCCTGGAAAATCCCATGGATGGAGGAGCCTGGTAGGCTGCAGTCCATGGGGTCGTGAAGAGTCAGACACGACTGAGCAACTTCACTTTCACTTTTCCCTTTCGTGCATTGGAGAAGGAAATGGCAACCCACTCCAGTGTTCTTGCCTGGAAAGTCCCAGGGGCGGGGGAGCCTGGTGGGCTGCCGTCTCTGGGGTCGCACAGAGTCGGACACGACTGAAGCGACTTAGTAGCAGCAGCAGCAGTATGAGCATACAGAATCCTTATGGATTCTTGTTTTGGTGTTTGCTGTCTCCAGCTCATTAAAAAATTGTGAAGCTGTTACAATAATGTCTACTAACAAGAGCTTATCACAGAGATGTTGTAAAGATAAATAAAGTGCTCACTTATGTGTGTTTGTGTATTAGATGCTCAGTCATGTCCGACTCTTTGTGACCCCATGGACTGTAGCCAAACAGGCTCCTCTGTCCATGGAATTCTCAAGGCAAGAATACTGGAGTGGGTTGCCATGCCCTTCTCCAGGAGATCTTCCCAACCTAAGGATCAAACCGGCGTCTCTTGCATTTTCAGGCGTTACTTTACTGTTGAGCCACTAGAGAAACCTCACTTACAAGCATGTATATATATCTGAACAAATTTTAGGGTTGATGCTGTATAAAAACAAGGTGCTATTCCAGGGGAAAACCAACCACCTCAGTCAGCTTTACTTTCTCAGCATTCTTAGCTATTTCAACTATGTCAAGGACAAAGAAGTCAGCAAAGAGAGGATATCCAATGATACTCAGGGATTTTCCAAATTGAAGAGCTTCAGAGGTCCTCATTAGGAGCCGAGGAAGTCCTAGTTTAGAAACACTGGTAAATGGCTTAATTGTCTGGCAACCAGGCCACAGCAGGAGTCAGTAAAGCAGAGTGGTGGATAGCATGAACTCTGCATTCAACAGTATCACTTCCCCTCTTGCCTCCAGCTGTGTGAAGAAGAGCAAGTCAATTTCTTTCTAAGACTCTGCGTCCACATCTGTAAATGGAGGATAACGATAATACCTGCTTCATAGGGGAATAATTTCGTCATTTAATCCTGAAGTGCTTAGTACAGTGCCAGCTGTGTGGTACCTGCCTAATAAATAGCTATTAATATTAGCATTAATTATCATTATTATAATATCAGCAACAAATTAATCCTATAAATTGGAATGCTAGAGGCAATATTTATTTATTTTTAAAATTAATTTTTATTGGAGCATAGTTGATTTCAAATGTTGTATTAGTTTCAGGTGTACAGCAAAGCGAATCAGTTACACATATGCATATATCTACTTTTTTTAAGATTCTTTTCCCATATCGGTCATTACAGACTATTCAGTAGAGTTTCCTGTGCTATATAGCAAGTTCTTATTAGGTATCTATTTTATATATGCGTGTGTGCTAAGTCACTTCAGTTGTGTCTGATTCTTTGCAGTCCTATGGACCGTAGCCCACCAGGCTCCTCTACCCATGGGCTCTCCAGGCGAGAATACTGGAGTGGATTGCCATCTTCTCCAGGGGATCTTTTTGACCCAGGAATCGAACCTGTGTCTAGTAGGTCTCCTGCATTGGTGGGTGGGTTCTTTACCACTAGCACCACCTGGGAAGCCCATTTTATATACAGTAGTGTATATATGTTAATCCTAATCTCCTGATTTATGTCCCCCTTGCCCTGCTGAAAGCAAATTTTAAAAGCTACAGCCTAACATTAAGAGAAAGAGGGAAAAATTATTTTTTAAAAAAGCATAAAATTTAAAAATAATAAAGTCATGCAGGGTAAAGGAAAATAGCTCAGTGCACTTCCATAGCACTTGGAAGCATTATGTTGAAAATCATTATATAATTAATAATACCCTGAGTCACTGAGGTAATAATGTTCAGGCAGGGGCAAGGCAGAGCACCATGTTAAAAGGTGTATTTTAGCTGAAGCAGTTTTTGTGCAGATATTGTATGAAGTATATTATAAACTAATAATGCCAAATAAACGAAACTCCCTTGTTTGAAAACTTCCAGGGGTTTACCCCAATGATGACTTAAAAAACTATTTACACATGGGATATGATTGTTTTTGGCTAAATATGTTTAGGGTACATCACAATCTCCTTACATATAAGCCAGTGAAGCCATCTCATGTTTTAAACATGTTGGATATAGAACCTTAAAACTTTGCACAGTTTCCCATTAGATGGATAGAATTAATTGCAGTGGGTGGTGAATGAACTTCTCAGGGTGTAAGTCAAAGACAGAACCGGTTAGAGACATCAGTTTTCAAATATATTAACAACACACCACACATACACACACACACACGCTCACACACACACGCTCACACACATGCACACACACGCTGTCACATGACACTTATCTCAGGAAAACATTATCAAACCACAAATTAGGATCTATCAGATGAGAAGTATAGATATCCTGAAGGGGGCAGTGGAACAGAATATTTACACTATAGAACTTCCTGAATCACGTCCTTGCCTGATGTGGGTTTTTCCCATTATCTGGACAAATTCTGGGTTTCCAAGGGCCACCTGGTCTCTCCAACTTGGGCTCTTGGGCTCATTTCTTGCTGTTCATCTATTCCAATAATTTCGTTCTGAGAACTATACTCAATATCATTTAATAACCTATAATGGAAACAAATCTGAAAAAGAACATATATATATATAAACTCAGTTGTGTCCGACTCTTGGCAACCCGGTGGGCTCCTCTGTCCATGGGATTTCCCAGGCAAGAATACTGCAGTGGGTTGCCATTTCATACTTCAGGGGATCTTCCTGATCCAGGGATCGAAACTGCATCTCTTGTGTCTTCCGCATTGGTAGGTGGATTCTTTAACCATTGTGCTATCTGGGAAGGCCCATATACACACAGATCACTGAATCACTTTGCTGTATACCTGAAACTAACACAACATTGTAAACCAACTACAATTCAATTTTTAAAAATAAAGAGGAAAAAAAATTCCCTCTGACCCCAGTCAGGGCCCCTGTTGGGCTCTTTTGTGGCTGGCGGGGCCGCATCTCAGTCTCTTCAAATCTCAGCCCCTAACAGAATTTGGTCCCTGACAGGCTCTCAGTAAATGTGTCAAATGGGATTGAATTAGCAGTTCTGAGAATTCGCCGCACCGCCTCACTTCCTGAGCCACCTGGGCTAGTACCTCCCTGCAGACGGCCTTGTCCTGCCTCCCTGGGGGAGCCAGGCTGCTGCCTTCCTCCCCTGGGGACGAAGGGCCTGGCCAGCGATGGCCACGGGAGCCGGCTGTTCTCTTGTGGATTGCCTGAAGCCGCATTTTCCCGACGCTTGGCTGTGCTAATGACTCCTTCCCCTCTTGGTGCTAAAACCTTGGGCTAGAAAATGAAATCAAGGGAGGGGGTGGGGAGGAGGGAGGGGAAGGAAAGCAGTTACAAGCGGAACAAGGTCACCCATCTGCGGACGCGGTCCACACTCCTTATCTGTGACGCCACCAGCCCCAAGGTCCCTTCATTAAAACAGTTGAATCACCTCAATGATAAAATGAACTAAATTCCGGCCTTCTGCCTTAGACATAACAGAGCTTGTCTTGATACCGAGGCTGCCCTCCTGATGGGCACGTGGCTCTTCTCCTCCCTGAAGCCCTGAAGGCGGAGAGGAAACCCAGCCGAGGGCGGGGAGGTTGGGGGCAAACTGCACAGGGACAGGCTCCCTCCTGCACCAGTCGCAGGGCTGGTGACAGTTTTCCCGCCGGGGCAGTCAGACAAGCCTGTCTGCAAGGCTCTGTTTCCTGGGCAGGTGAGAGACAGAGCTCCTGCTTTCTGACAGGCCTGGGACAATACCTCGCCATTCCACACCTCTGCAGGGGACAGGGGGTGAGCGGGCCAGGCTCCCTGAAGCCAGGAAGCCAGAGCGCCTTGAAGGCTGTGATCTGTGTACCCAGAGGAGACATGGAGAAATGTGTGGGCTAACTCTGCCCTTGGTAGAGGGGCCGGGATGGGAGGGCAAGTCCATCCAGGAGTTGTGTGACCCTGGGCAAGTCGCTGGGTCTTAATTTCTCCAGTGGTGAAATAGGAACAGTGACCACTATGTCCTAAGATTTAAGTGTATTTGAAGGTTCTAGCATCTGCTTGGAATATTGTGGTGCTCAAGTAATGTTTGGTCGTTCAATGATTGCTAAACAAACCTGTTAGATAAATATTAATGCAACTACCAAAACCAAAGCAAAAAGTTAAAGCAGGGGTGAGGCTGATGTAGAATTTCCTTCAGATTTTAAAAACACATGGAAGCTTGATGAATGCTATTATGCACTTTCCATTTTCCTCTAGCTTTACTGAGATATAATTGACATGCAACATTGTGTAAATTGAAGGTGTACAACGTGATGATCTGATAGACATATCAGTTCAGTTCAGTTCAGTCGCTCAGTCGTGTCCGACTCTTTGTGACCCCATGAACCGCAGCACACCAGGCCTCCCTGTCTATCACCAATTCCTGGAGTCCACCCAAACCCATGTCCATTGATTCTGTGATGCCATCCAGCCATCTCATCTTCTGTCGTCCCCTTCTCTTCCTGCCCTCAATCTTTCCCAGCATCGGGGTCTTTTCAAATAAGTCAGTTCTTCACATCAGGTGGCCAAAGTATTGGAGTTTCAGCTTTAGCATCAGTCCTTCCAATGAACACCTAGGACTGATCTCCATTAGGATTGACTGGTCGGATCTCCTTGCAATCCAAGGGACTCTCAAGAGTCTTCCCCAACACCACAGTTCAAAAGCATCAATTCTTCGGCACTCAGCTTTCTTTATAGTCCAAGTGTCACATCCATACGTGACCACTGGAAAAACCATAGCCTTGACTGGACTGACCTTTGTTGGCAAAGTAACGTCTCTGCTTTTGAATATACTATCTAGGTTGGTCATAACTTTCCTTCCAAGGAGTAAGCGTCTTATCATTTCATGGCTGCAATCACCATCTGCAGTGATTTTGGAGCCCAGAAAAATAAAGTCAGCCACTGTTTCCATTGTATCCCCAACTATTTGCCATGAAGTGATGGGACTGGATGCCATGATCTTAGTTTTCTGAATGTTGAGCTTTAAGACAACTTTTTCACTCTCTTATCAAGAGGGCTCTTTAGTTCTTCTTCACTTTCTGCCATAAGGGTGGTGTCATCTACATATCTGAGGTTATTCTCCTGGCAATCTTGATTCCAGCTTGTGCTTCTTCCAGCTCAGCGTTTCTCATGATGTATACATTGTGAAATAATAATCACAATACTGTTAATGTGCCCATCACCTCATAGAATCACTTTTGTGTGTGTGCACACATGTGTGTGTGCATACATGTATATGCGTGTGTGTGGTGAGAATATTTAAAAGCTACTCTCTTAGCAACTTTAAAGTATGTAACACGGTGTCGTAAACTGTAGTCACTATGCCATGATTAGATCTCCAAAACTTACTCAACTGGAAGTTTGTACCCTTTGGCCGGTGTCTCCCCATTTCCCCCATCCCAGCCCCTGGTAACCACCCCCCTACTCTCTGTTTCTATGTGTTTGGCTTTTTGATTCCACATATAAGTGAGATCATTCAGTATTTGCCTTTCTCTGTCTGACTTAACTTCACTTAGCCTAATGCCCTTAGGGTCCATCCATTTTGCTGCAAAAGGCAGGATTTAATCAGGCATAAAAAGGAGAAAATTCATTTTTTAATCTAATGATATATCTTGGAGATGATGTGAAATCAGTACCTATAGATCTGTCTCATTCTTTGTAAAACACGACTGCATGAGATTCATGAACCTATTACAGGAACCTCTATCCATTGACAAGTGCATATAAATCTTTTGCTACATTCTACCTTGTCACCATGAAGAGCCTTGAACATCTTTCTTGGAGCACGTGCATCAGTATAGCTCTAGTCCTACACTTTCCAAAAGCGTAACTAGCAACTTGGGTAAAAATACACTTTTCAATTTTGTGAAATGGGGAGATAGTATAATTGGTGGGCACCGTATTAACAGACTTGACCATTCTTTTCTTCACTCTAGTCATAGGTTTGAGTTAGGTGTGTGCATGCTCAGCTATGTTCGACTCTTTGCAGCCTCATGGACTGTAGCCAGGCTCCTCTGTCCATGGGATTCTTCAGACAAGAACACTGGGGTGGTTGCCAACCCCTCCGCTAGGGGATCTTTCTGACCCAGAGATCAAACCCTCGTCTGTTGTGTTTCCTGCATTGGCGGGCAGGTTCTTTACCACTAGCGCCGCCTGAGAAGCCCATATGATTGTATGCTGCTGCTGCTGCTGCTGCTAAGTCGCTTCAGTCATGTCCGACTCTGTGCGACTCCAGAGACGGCCGCCCACCAGGCTCCCCCATCCCTGGGATTCTCCAGGCAAGAATACTGGAGTGGGTTGCCATTTCCTTCTCCAATGCATGAAAGTGAAAGTGAAGTCATTCAATTGTGTCTGACTCCTAGCGACCCCATGGATTGCAGCCCACCAGGCTCCTCTGTCCATGGGATTTTCCAGACAAGGGTACTGGAGTGGGTTGCCATTGCCTTCTCTGATATAGTTGTATAGTGAAGTCGCTCAGTCGTGTCCGACTCTTTGCGAACCCATGGAAGGTAACCTACCAGGTTCCACGGTCCATGGGATTTTCCAGGCAAGAATACTGGAGTGGGCTGCCATTTCCTTCTCCAGGGGATCTTCCCAACCCAGGGATCGAACCCGGGTCTCCTGCATTGCAGACAGACGCTTTACCGTAGATATGACATATGTGTTTACATGTTATCTCTACCGTTTATATATTGAGTACCTTACAATATACCAGATACTGTTGCAGGTACTCGGGTTCCATCAGTAAATAAAACCAACCAAGATCCCTGCCTTCATGGAGGTGATAAGCTAGCAAGGGGAGACGGATACTGATAAACATAACAAATAAGGAAATTATATAGTGTGTCAAAAGGAAATAAGTGCCGTGGAAAAACGGGGAAAAAGTAGAAGGGACGTGAGGGATTCTAGAGTCCAGGTGTGATCCTGATGCTCATTTCATGATGTATTTTTGTGATTTAAAGTGTGGCACATAATGGTAAAAGACATTTCAAATGATTGAATGGAATTCAAATGAATGAAAATTTCCTAATTGGCCAGGTCTGCAGACTCTCACTAAGCCTAGCCACCCTCTGCTGGGAAAATGCCAAGATGCCAGCATTCCATTTAAGATGTGTCATCCACAGGGCCAGGCAGGATGGTTGTATTCTTGCGGGTGGTGACATCATGCTGTTGTCACAGATGAATTTACTGTCATCAGAAACCCCTGGGAAGGGGTTCACAGACTTAGAAAACAGACTTATGGTGTCGGGGGTTGGGTGGGGAAGGATTGGGGGAAGGGATAGTTAGGGAGTTTGGGAAGGTTGTGTACATATGGCGATTTTCAAAATGGATAACCAACAAGGACCCACTGTGCTGCACATGGAACTCTGCTCAGTGTGATGTGCCAGCCTGGACGGGAGGGGGGTTTGGGAGAGAATGCATACATGTGTATGTATGGCTGAGTCCCTTTGCTGTTCACCTGAAACTACCACAGCATTACCGCAGCTATACCCTAACACAAAATAAAAAGTTTAAAGTTTGAAAAGAAAAAAAAAGAAAGAAAGGCACCCTTAGGGTAGTTGTTTTTCAGAAATAACTATTATTCCAAATAATCCTTATTCTGTTCCAATTAGGATTATATTTTTCATCTTTGGTGCAGCACTTGACCACCAGGGAAATCCCAACTGCTTTCTTATCAACAGAGAAACTGGACTTTTTTCCCTCTCAAATGGAATTTATATACTTCAAAGGGAGAAAAGGTTTGCAGTAGAAAACAACAGGCCTGGACTCCCCTAGTGGTCCAGTGGTTAAGAATCTGCCTGCCTAAGCAGGGGACACAGGTTCGATCCCTGGCCTGGGAGCTAAGATCCCACGTGGCGTGAGCAACTAAGCCTGGGTACTACGCTTACCAAGCCCACACTCTAGTGTCCATGCTCCTTGACAAGAGAAGCCACTGCGGTGAGAAGCCCTGACTACAGAAAGCCCTCGTGCAGCAACGAAGCCAAAAAATTAATAAATAAGTACATAAATAATTAAAAAAAAAAAAAGAAAGAAAGCGACAGGCCTTAGGCAGGGGTGCGTAGCATAATAATGCTTCTCCTTCTGCGCTTCCAGAGGCAGACAAACAGCCAGGAAACAGAGAGCGGATCTATGACAAGGGGATCTTTACTTTTTCTTTTTTCTTCCCCGTTTTGCCCCAACCCTGAGTTGTGCACTTGAATAATCCTGGCTTCCGGAGAGCAGGCTACTGTAATGATAATCCAGGAAGTAAACTGCTCTTTGAAAAGCAAAGGAGAAACCAATCGACTAAGTATTTATTTATATTTAATGCTCCAGGGCTTCTGTTTCCAGCTTTGAAGAGTTCCTGGCAAATGCTTCTTGAAGTCATTAATCCCAGGGGCAAATCTAAATGTCTTTGGGGTTGTTCCTGGTCCTTGGAGCCTGGCACACTGTATGTTTATAACCCATGAGCTTCCCAGAAAGAGATGTGGGTAGGGAGGGGCTGGTGGCAGCAGAAAAGACAATAAGGAGTAGATCTGGTTTGAGTCTCTGCTAGAATCTCTGGTCAGAAATGAATTCCCTGGGATGCATGGATGGATTTGGTTTTTTCAAATGCCGATGACCTGTCCACAGCTTTGCCCAGAAGTCAGGCACTGACCCCTTGACTCATCCCATCTGTCTGGCTCTGGCTCAGTCTGGAGATCCCTGGTGACTGACATCAGCTCTGGCCCACATTAAGGTGGGGTGGTGGACGTTAAGTTGCTCAGTAGTGTCCAACTCTTTGCGACCCCATTGACTGTAGACCACCAGGCTCCTCTGTCCATGGGATTTTTCCAGGCAAGCTTACTGGAGCTGGTTGCCATTTTCTTCCTCACGGTATCTTCCCAACCCAGGGATTGAACCTAGGTCTCCTGCGCTATAGGCAGATTCTTTACTGACTGAGCTACCAGAACTGACTTCAAAGGCACTTTTTTTTTTTGTAATGTGCAAGCAATCTTGGTTCATGACAGAAAAGTTAGAAACTGCAAACAAGCAACAAAAAGAAATAGAAAAGAAATCCTACATGGTTCTCTCAAAGATAATCATGCTTGCTACATTTTACTTATTTATGCATACACAGAGACATATAAACAAAAATGTATGATTCTGTGCATATTATTTTATAGCCTGTTTTCCTCACTTTAACAGTATTTTATTATAGACCAGTAAAGATATAACAAGACCACTGTTTTTAAAGAGAATTCCCTGGCAGCCCAATGGTTAGGCCTCCCTGCTTTCACCGCCATGGGCCTGGGTTCCATCCCTGGCTGGGGAACTAAGATCCTGCAAGCTGCCTGGAACGGCCAATAAATAAATAAATAAATAAAGGCTGTTTAGATTATCCCTGGATGTGTGCTCAGTTGCTCAGTCGTGTCTGACTCTTTGCGGCCCCATGGAGTATAGCCTGCCAGCCTCCTCTGCCCATGGAATTTCCCAGGCGAGAATACTGGCAAGGGTCGCCATTTCCTTCTCCAGGGAATCTTTCCAATCCAGAGATCGAACCTGAGTCTCTTGCATTGGCAGACGGATTCTTTACCACTAGCGCCACCTGAATGGCTGTATCAAAATACATTAAACCAATTCCACTATTTGGTGATTTAATGGCTACAGTCATTTGCTAGGGCTGATTTAACATAGTAGCATAGACTGGGTAGCTTAACAACAGGCATTTGTTTCCTCTGAGCCCTGGCGGCTGGAAGTCCCAGATGACAGTGTCAGCAGGGCTGGTTTCTTCTGAGGCCGCTGCTCTTGGCCTGTGGATGCTGCCTCTAATGCGTGTCCTCCCACCGTCTTTCCTCTGTCCTGTCTTTGTCCTAATCTCCTCTTCGTATAGGGACACCAATCATACCGGATCAGTGCCCACCCTAATGACCTTGCTGTAACTTCACCACTTCCTTAAAAACCCCTGTCTCCAGAATGGAACACGCCTGTGCTGTTGGTACAGCAACTATGGAGAACAGAATGGAGGTTCCTTAAAAAACTAAAAATAGAGCTACCATATGACCCTGCAATCCCACTTGTGGGCATATATCTGGAGGAAAACATAATTCAAAAGGATACATGCACCCAGTGTTCACTGCAGCACTGTTTACAATAGCCAAGACGTGGAAGCAACCTAAATGTCTATCGACAGAGCAATGGACAAAGCAGATGTGGTGCATATATACAATGGAATATTACTCAGTTGTTAAAAAGAATGAAATAATGCCATTGGCAGCAACATGGATGGCCCTAGAGAGTGTCATACTGAGTGAAGCAAGACAGACAGAGAAGGAGAAATATCGTATGACAGCCTTTATATGTGGAATCTAAAAAGAAATGATGCAAATGAACTTATAAAACAGAAAGAGACTCACAGACTTAGAAAATGAACTTATGGCTGACAGGGGCAAGGGATAGTTAGGGAGTTTGGGATGGTCATGTACACACTGCTCTATTTAAAATGGATAACCAACAAGGACCTACTGTATTGCACAGGGAACATGCTCAATGTTATTTGGCAGCTTGGATGGGAGGGAGGGTTTGGGGGAGGATGGATACATGTATATGTATGGCTGAGTCCCTTCACTGTTCACCTGAAACTACCACAACATTGTCAATTGGCTATACTCCAATATAAAATAAAGTTAAAAAAAAAACCCTATCTCCAAATACAGTCACATTCTGAGATACTAAAGATTATGACTTTAATATGCAAATTATGAGGGACATCCTCCAGTCCATTTTTGGAAGGCTTCCCATGGGCCAGGAACTGTGCTGAGTGCTTCGTGTAAGTTATCTCATTTAATCCCTTAATAACCCTAAGATGTAGGTACTATTACTAACCCCATTTCACAGATAGTGACACCGTGGCGCAGAGAGGTTCAGTAACTAACCTCAAGGTCACACAGCTAATAGGCAATGGAGTTGCATTCAAACCAGCCAGTTCAGCTTGAGTCTGTGCTTTTAGACTTTCTGATACCCTTGTAATTAACCTTGTAAGTTATGACTCTACTATTATTTCCTCTATACTTAATTGATTCCTTAGGATAACATTTCAGGGTGAATGTGTATGGTATTTTAAGCATTTTAAATATATATATTTTATTTATTTATTGGCTGCTCCAGTAAATATTAGTTGCAGCACGCAGGCTCTTTTAGCTGTGGCATGTGAATTGTTAGCTGAGGCATGAGGATCTAGTTCCCTGACCAGGGATCTAACCTGGGCCCCTTGCATTGGGAGGGCAGAGTCTTAGACACTGGACCATCAGGGAGGTCCCTAGCACTTTAGTACTTTAAACACAAAACTGCCTCCGGCAACACGAGTTGGATTTACATTTCCAACGGCAGTGTATGAGGGGCTGCAAGACGGCTCTTGGTGGTTGGGTCCAAATCACTGGTGCGAGATTGTATGTCTGTGTGCATTCACATCTGAGCCTTCATAAAACTGAAGACAGGCGCAGACCTAGGAAAAGCGAGCCATGATCAGGCTCTGTGAAGTTCCTCTCTTAGACCTTCATTCTTAGTTTGTCCGTCCTGTTGTGCAAAGAAGAATACGAAACAGTTACAAATGAAGTGGGCAGTTTGATGAATGATGCACAAGATAAATTTTATCTTGGAAGTGAAAGAGAAATCCCATAGGAAAGCTTTTTGGTATATTTTTTCCCCTTAAGTTGAGTTTATTGAGATACATTTTATAGACAGTAAAATTCACCTGTTTTAATTAATTTATTTTTTAAACTTCTTCTTCTTCCTTTTTTTTTTTTTTTTTTTACTGTTTTGGAGTATAGCCGATTAACGAACAACGTTGTGACCATTTCAGGTGACACTCAGGTTCTTGATGTCTTGTTGAAGAAATAATACAGTGAGAGACAAAGTGATAGATGAGAAGTGGATTTATTTAGAGAGAAACACACTCTGCAGAGAGTGGGCCATCTCAGAAGGTGAGAGGCCAAGTCACGGTTTTAGATACGGTTCTCTGAATTTTGATACACACATGCAGTCGTATAACCACCGCCACAATCAAGACATAGGACATTTCTATCAAAAGTTTATTTGTGGGGACTTCCTTAGTGGTCCAGAGGTTAAGACTCTGCGCTTCCTGGGCAGGGGACATGGGTTTGATCCCTGGTTGGGGAACTAAGGGTTCCGTGCCCTTAGGGCTGTGCGGCACAGCCAAAAAAAAAACCAAGTTCCTTTGTGCTCTTCTATCATCAAGCTCCATCCCCAGACCCTGGCAACTACTGATCTGTGCTCTGTCTCGTGGATTTGCCTTTTCTGGGATGTTTCATAAGTGGAATCTTATACTGTGTGGCCTTTGGAATCTGGTTTCTTTCACTTCACCTGGACTTCCCAAGTAGCTCTAGTGGTAAAGAACCCGCCTGCCAATGCAAGAGACCCAGGAGACCCAGGTTCGATCCCTGGGTCAGGAAGATCCCCTGGAGGAGGAAATGACAACCCACTTCTGTATTCTTGCCTGGAGAATTCCGTGAATGGGGAGCCTGGTGGGTTATAGTCTATAGGGTCACGAAGAGTCAGACATGACTGAGCACATTTTTTCATGTAGCACAAAGCATCTGAGATTCACTGCCTTGCCGTGTGCATCCTCTTACCACTGGGCAGTGTGGATGGAGTAGCATGGCAGTAAGCCTGGATATACCACAAATTATTTTATTTTGTCCATCCACCAGCTGAGCAGATACTTTCCAGCTTTTTACTATTGTGAATAAAAGCCACTATAAACATTCCTGCACATGTTTTTGTGTGAACATGTTTTCATTAATCTTGAGTATATACCTAGAAGTGGAATTGCTAAGTCATGTGGTAAGAGTATGCTTAATTTATAGGAAACTGCCAAACTCCCTTCTGAAGTGACTGTGTCATTTTGCATTCCCATCCCCCATGTGTGAGAATTCCAGTTTCTTTGCCTTCTCATCAGAACTTGACATAGGTAAATTTCCCTTCCTTTCTTTCTCTCCCTCCCCGACCCCTTTCTTTTTGGTTTAGCCATTTGAATAGGTATTTCTGGTTTGTAAATAAGTTCATTTGTACCATTATTTGTAGGTTATACATATAAGTGATCACAAATGCTCTTTGTCATTCTCTTTTAGACTTACTTCACTTCGTATGATAATCTCTAGGTCTGTTGCAAATGGCATTCTTTCTTTTTCATGGCAGAGTAATATTCCATTGTATATATGTACCACATATACTTTATCCAGTCCTCTGCGGATGGGCATTTCAGTTGCTTCCATGTCCTGGCTATTGTAAATAGCGCTGTGATGTACCTTTTCAAATTGCAGTTTTCTCTGTATATGACTAGGAGTGGGATTGCTGGGTCATATGGTAGTTCTTATTTTTAGTTCCTTCAAAGGAACCTCCATACTATTTTCCACACAGGCAGCACCAATTTACATTCCCACCAGCAGTGAATATCTTTCAAGGGGTTCATTTGCCATTCACATGTCTTCTTTGGTGAAGCATATGTTCAGATATTTTGCCCATTTTTAAATTAGGTTGTTTGTTTTCTTATTATTGAGCTGTGAGAATTCTTCACACATTTTGGATACCAATCCTTTATCAGCTCTGTCTTTTTCTCTCAGTCCGTGACTTGTTTTTTTAATTTTCTCAACTATATCTTTAGAAGAGAAGACATTAAAACTTTGATAAAGTCGTTTATGAACTTAAAAAAAAAAACCAACAACAGTTTGTGCTTTTGTGTCCTACTTAAAAATTTTTGCCTAACCCAAGGCCATAAATATTTTCTCCTGTTTTTTTTTTTTTTTCCAGAAATTTTATAGTTTTAGCTTTAGGGTTGTGGTCTGTTTAGAGTTAATTTTTGTATATGATGCAAGGGATGGGTTGAAATTCTTCTTTTTTTTTGGCTTATGAATATTCAGCTGTTTCAGCTCTATTTGTTGAAGCATGAGGGCGTCTTATGATTTCTGATACTTAATAAATCAGTAAGGAATGTGAATTATTTCTGCTGGAGAGCAGCGGGGATGAGACCTGGAGGCAGCTGCTGGAAGTCTCTAGTTCTGTGGAAGTCATGCTGAGCCCAGCCTGCTTCCTCCTTCTCAACCTTCAGATGTGAAGTGAAGGATGCTGAGAAGGAGGACTCCCACCTGGAACACCTTTCAGGGGCCCAGTAAAGGTGGTACCTGAGGGACTTCCCTGGTGGTTCAGTGGTTAAAACTCTGAGCTCCCAATACAGGGGTGTGGGTTCGATCCCTGGTCAGGTAACTAAGATCCCATGTGCCATGCAGCATGGCTCCAAAATTTTAAAAAATAACAATAATTTAAAAGATTAAAAAACAACAAAAAGATGGTACCTGAGATTGAGGGCATTCTGGAGGCATGTGTGGGAGGTGAGGAAAGCCTGTTTGCAGCTACCCTCAGCACCTCAGGGATGCATTTCTGTGCCCCCAGAATCACAGACGAATCTGCTCCTTCTTTGTTCAGATGGAGATGCCAAGACACTTCTCACCGTCATGTGGCCAGTGAGTCCCACAGACCCTGATTCTGTGTTCTGCTGATTGAATATCCAGTTGCCTCCCAGATTGTCCACTGACAGGACTATTAGCTTCTCAAAGTCACTGTGTCCAAGTCGGAATTCCTTCTTCTCCCTCCCACCCTTCACTTCCCCCCACCCCTTCTAGCTCTTTGGTTTCTTTTTAATTTTTGGCCACACCCCATGGCACATGGGACCTTAGTTCCCCAGTCAGGGATCAAACCTGCACCCCCTGCATTGGAAGATGGAGTTTTAACCACCAGACTGCCAGGGAAGTCCCCAACTGCTCTCCATCTCGAATCTTCTGTTAGTAACGCTTTATTAAACACCCAGCGAAGAGCTGGGAAAGATTGAAGGCAAAAGAAGAGGGTGGTAGAGGATGAGATGGTTAGGTAGAATCAGGACTCAATGGACATGAAGTTGAGCAAATTACAGGAGATAGTGAAGGACAGGGAAGCCTGGTGTGTTGCAGTTTACCAGGTCACGAAGAGTTGGACACAACTTGGCAACTGAAAACCAACCAACCACCCAGCTGCCCAAACAAGAAACCAGGAAGCCCCTAGACATGCCTTCCCTTTCCTCCCACACCAGGTTAGCACAAAGCTGAACTGCATCCTCCTTCCCAGCCCCTCTTAATGGTATGTCTTCCTTTTCACCCCATCCTGGTACTCCCTTGGTTCAGAAAGACACCATCTAGCATCTGGACGTTGGACATGTACTTCCAGGTGGCTCCCCTTCTCCCCAATCTTCCATCTATCACCTGCACCATAGCCAATTGATCTTTCCAGCATGCAGTCTTGATAACATCCCTTCTCAGCTTCAAACTCTTGTGGCTCTGTGTCGCCTCCTTGATAAAGATCAGACTCTCTAGCTTGGCAGGCTCAGACTATAAAGCATCTGCCTGCAATGAAGATCCCTGGTTCAATCCCTGGGTCTGGAAGATTCCCTGGAGAAGGGAATGGCTACTCACTCCAGTATTCTTGCCTGGAAAATTCCATGGACAGAGGTGGCTGATGGGCTAGAGTCCATAGCGTTGCAAAGTGTCGGACACAACTGAGTGAGTAAACAGCAACAGCTCCAGCTTGGCACTTGGTTCTGACACAGGCTTGGGCTACACACCCCGTCGCCCCTTGTACTTTAGCAATAAAAGACTCTTATTGTATGTCTGCTTCTCTCCCGTCTGACTGCAATCTCACTGAAACAGCATGTTTACACACCTGTCTTCCTTACTAGACTGCGACATGCTTGAGGGCAGGGCCTGTATTTTCCCTATAGAAGCACATTGCCCAGGATCTGGCATGAGCTCACTGCGGTCTAGTTATTCACTCGATACACATTTGTTTAATGTCCACCATCACATGTCAGATTTATAGCAATATTAGGATGTTCTGTTGTCGCTTTGCCTCTTAATAATTTTAAACTGAAGATCAGGAGGGCTGAGTTTTAGGATGGTCCGAATCCTGATTGCCTTGGAGTTATTTTCTGCAGTGAAGAATGGTTGTCAATGAAAATGCCATCAGTGAGAATAATATTGTTTTGTGCTTAGTTGACCATTTTGCTGTCTGGAAAACATGATAAATCAAGCAACAAGGCGTTGGGGGTCTTTCAGGCTGCTTTGGGAGGAGGATGAAGTGCTAGTGATGAAAGACAAGTCTGTTCCAAACAGAATTCATTATTTTGCCACCATCTCTCCACCCCATGGGCTTACCACAGCAGCTCAGTGGCAAAGAATCCGCCTGCAATGCAGGAGACACAGGTTTGATCCTTGAGTCAGAAAGATCCCCTAGAGAAGGAATAGACAATCTATTCCAGTATTCTTGCCTGGAGATTCCTATGGATAAAGGAGCCTGGCAGGCTACAGTCCACAGAATCACACAGAGTCAGACACAACTGAAGCAACTTATCGCACACGCTTGCACTAATCTTCATTGCGGTGCTTGGTCTTGTCTAGTTGTGGCAATCACCCAGTGGACGTGGCACGCTAGTTTAGCTGCCCCTTGGCATGTGGGATCTAAGTTCCTGGACTGTGGGTTAGACCTCTGTGCTCTGCACTGGGAGGTGGATTCTCAACCAATGGACCATCAGGGAAGTCTCTTTGTCTTCTTTTTCTGGGTAGATGCTCACATGCAGCACAGTTACTGGTAAAGCTGCCCCCTCCCTCCCTCCATTCATTCATTCGCTATAAGGCTGGTATCTGTTTTTCCTAATGTCTCCCACCCAGTACAGGGACTTCGCAGACAGAAGCCATCCTTGGGGACTGGGCCAAGTGTAAAGTCTTAGCTCACTGCCTTGCTTGCCATCAATGCCCTGACTTCCTTCCTGAATACCTCCTTGGGTTGTTTCCTTCCTCTTCCTTCCTTCTTTAGAATTAACTCTCTCGGACTTCCCAGGTGGCGTAGTGGGTAAGAGTCCACCTGCCAATGTGGAGGACATGGGTTCGAGCCCTGGTCAGGGAAGATTCCACATGCTGTGGAGCAACTAAGCCCGTGTCCCACAATTACTGAAATCTGTGTGCTCTCTAGGGTCCACGACAAAGAACAGCGCCCATTTCCCCAAACTAGAGAAAGCCCTCGAGCACCAATGGAGGCCCAGCATAGCCATAAATAAATGAAATTATGTGTTTTTAAGAAAGAATACCCTCTCTCTCCTTTAACTAGGAACTCCCCTGTATAAAATCCCGATGTGCTCTGAAGTCTGGCCTTCCAGAAACAGACCACTGAAACTTCCACAGACAAACCTCCCCACCGTGTCCAAGGCTCAGATTTCCATGTGGAGAACGGTCTCATAGGCACATCTTTTTTTTTTCCCCCAACAGTTTCATCTCTTCCTCAAAAATGAACAACCAGTCATTTGAGAGTGAGAAAGACTGAGAAGGAGGGAAATCTTGGGAAAAAAGAGGCTAATTTGAGGACCTGGAGAAAAAGAAATCCTGAGGAGACAGGAATGGGAGTCTCTCAGAGGAACCCAGGGGTTGGAGATTTCAGCAGATCCTGGTGACCTTCACGTCCCTCCTGATCCTGTTCACCCCCAGCCCATCGCTCAGGGGGTCAGCACCACCCCCTTCCCTCTTGCCACTACCTTCCACATCCTGCCTGTCACCCGTCTGTTACCATTCTGTCTTACTTCTTCAAAATGTCTCTAAGGGACTTCCCTGGTGGTTCAGTGCTTGAGACTCTGGTCTGCCACTGCAAGGGGGTGCGGGTTGGATCCCCAGGCTGGGAAGTAAGATCCCATATGCCAAAGGCCAGAAAAAAAGAGGGAAGGCAGAGAGAACATGGGGCCACCCACCGTGCTGGAGTCATTAACCTCTGCCTCACCTGTTTAAAAAAAAGTCTCTAAGATTAGCCGTTTCCTTTCCATCCCATCTCTTTCCATCACTGAGGCTGATCTTGCTCCTCTGCGTTGGGTCTGCCTCTAATCACCATCAGTCCTCCAAAAACGCCCCTCTAATGGTGCCCCATCCTGGGTTAAAGAAATGTCAGCCCCCAGCAGCGGGGGGCAGGGGAGGGAGGGACAGGGATGTGCTTCCTTCCTACTCTGCACACTGGGTTCTTACTCCCCTGAAAGGAACCCTTCACTGCAGCTTCCAGAGGGTTCCCGTCACATGCAGCCACCCCATCCACTACCTGAGATGGTCCTTTCTCCGGTCCTCCTGCCTGCACCCTACCTACCATCCATGAACCATCCTCTCATATCCTCTCATCTCCTGCTTTGCTTGCACATGGAACATGCCTACCCCTGCTGTGGACTGTGACCATCCTGCTACTGGTTAGAACATCACTTTCAACCAAAAGCCTTTGCAAAATTCACAGAGCCTTGCGATCTGTAACATCAATTGTAAAGACCCAAATGGAGGGAACTTAAGGCAGATTTCTAAGGGCAGGGATAGTGGTTTAGCGTCAGTTTGTTTCAAGTGATCCCACGGTTGTTAGTTTTGTCCTCCCCATCTGTCTGTGGCTGCCGGAGGGGCATCAGGTCTCCCACAGAGTGTGACTCGGGGCGGGGCTCAGGGGACCGCTCACTAAACACACCTTAATTGATTTATTGATTTCTTCATTCTGCCTTCAACAAACATTTATTTACTGCCTGCAGAGAACTCCCAAGTAGACTTACTTCTCTGCCCAAACTGCAGTGAAATTCTGCTAAAGCCCTCCAGTGCCTGCCTGAAAGGGAACTTGGGCAAACAGAAGCATCCGGATGGAGAGCAGGTTTGGCTGCCTCCAGCTGCCCTCGAACTGCTCCCGGCTGCAAGGGCTGGGACATGTGGTGCAGAAAGTGAACTTGCCACGTGCTGTTTGCTCAGCAATAACCCTCCTGAAGCACATGTCTGTTGGTGAGAACTCGGCCTGAAAAAGTCAACAGACGGCTTCTGGCTGCTTCCCCAGGAGCGTCGGGCTACTGATGCCCATAACGCACATCCAGGACTTCCTGTCCTCCGTTTAGCAATTGCAAAGGGAATCCTGGGTTGGCCTCCCCTTCTCATGGGCCTGTGGTTGGGGCTTCCTTGCGGGAGGTGGCTTGGGAACCTGTTTCTAGAAGTGGCTCCTCCAACTGCTGCCCCTCCCCACCTGGCTAAAGCTCCCTGGATGCTCAAACCAGAAGCCACATCTGAGTGGATATGTGGACAGTGAATGCTGAGGGCCAGAGGGTGGTACTGAAGCAAAGGGAGGGTCATGGGAGAATTTACTGGCAAGAGTGCTCAGTCGTGTCTGACTGTCTGTGACCTCATGGACTATAGCCTCCCCAGGCTCCTCTGTCCATGGGATTTCCCAGGCAAGAATACTGGAGTGGGTTGCCATTTCCTCCTGCAGGGGATCTTCCTGCCCCAGGGATCAAACCCATGTCTCCTGCGTTAGCAAACAGATTCTTTACCACTGAGTCACCAGGGAAGCCCTGGCAACAGATATGAACACATATCTTCGGTTCACATTGAAAGACCTAGTCAATGATTACATATTTTTATTATTTACCTGGTAAAAATTCCCTTAAAAAAAAGAGAGAGAGAGAGACGGACAGGAGGTTTGATGCTTCCCCTGAATTTAAGGCTCTGTCTAGTGCTTTTGTGGCCATCTTTGTCCCTCTGAAATCTCTGGCTTCTGGGCTGGGCTCCAAGCAGGGAAATCAGTGGGGAGGGCTGAGGCCTGCCGACCTTGGCCTGGAAGAGGGTCCGCTTGGAGCAGAAAGTTCGGAGCCAGAGGCAGGCTGTGGCCCAGCAAGGTGATTCTCCCAGCCTCCAGATGACAAAGGTTGCATTTACACCTGGCCAGGAGGTTTAATCATCTACCATTTCCAAACACAGCAGGCTAACAACCGGCTGGCCTGAAAATCATAAATTAAAAAAAAAAAAAATCACCAACAAGAGGCAACGTAAGAGGAAGGAGGGAAGAAGTGGGTCAGTGTCTTTGCTCGTGAGGGCCCTGGCTAGGGGGACTTTGGATAGGAGGGCTGCAGAGGGGGGCCATGGTGGGGCCCTGAGTGAGAGTCTTGGGTGAGGGTGGCTTTGAGTAGGAGGCCTTTGGAGAGCGGCCATGGATGGGGGATGGGGGCTAATAGGGGTCGTGGGTAGCCCCTTGGTGAAGAGTTGGGGGTGGTGTCCCTTGGAACGCCCAGGGCGAGAGGCTGAATGGTGTTCTCCCAGGGAGCAGACTCAGCACAGTTGTCACGGGCCCCATGAGAAAATGGTCACCTGCCCCACGGGGTGTCTTTCTCATGTGGCTCTGAGCAAGGATGTCTCTGCCATAAGGATCTTCCTTCAGAGGCTTGCGGAGAGGGCTGTGCTCTGTTGCCGGCTCTTCTATGCCATCACTTTCCGGTTAGAGGTGGTCCAGCTAGGCACCAGGCAGTCTGGCCTAGGGTTGCCCACTCCCCGCTTCATGCCAGGCAGTCTGGGTTCAAGTCTCAACTCCAACATTCACTTGTGGCCTTGAGCAGGTAACTTCAGCTCCCTAAGCCTGTTTTCCCACCTATAAAATGTGGATGATACTTGTCCCTGCCTCACAGTTGCCAGGGAGAAATGAGATCACATGGGGTTGCTACTGCTTGGAAAAATGCAAAATTTGTTTGGGGCATGATGAATGGTCAACTTAGGTGTAGAGTGATAGTGGCTGTACTCAAGGTGTGTGAACCAAAATGATGCTGAATTTCCAGGTGGAAGAAACTAGGAGGCACTTGTACTCAGGAATGATGTTTATATGTTAATTCTTCATGCATTGCTTTGAACCACTGAGAAAGAGCTATAGAGCCTCACTGATGAATAAGAGCTCCATAATAAAAATTTTATGGCAGAGGAATGAACCATCTTTTCAGTGATTAGCAATAAATATTATTGAATGTCTGCTGTATACATGACATGCTGGGCAGTGCAGGGGATGTGGCAGAATTGATCCAGGCCCTCCTCCCTCAATAAATTTACCATCTTGATAGGGGACAAGACATACATGTAAATAGATAACCAACAACTCAAGATAACATATGTCAAATGCCAGAAGAGTTGTATCGTAGACAAACGAACTTGTGTCTTATCTTCCACTCACTTCATGAAAACAGAAACCACATCTGTCTTGTTCACCACGAGGTCCCCTCTGCCCACGTCTGCATTATCGCTAAGACTTACTGAGCATTTACTGTCATCCAGGCACCTTTGCCCTTTCTAGGTATTAACTCCTCTAAGCTTATAATACAGACTATAATGGAGATACGTCAACAGCTGTCCCCCTGCCCCCTGCCTTGTTTTTTTTTTGGCTGCGCCATGAAGCTTGCAGGATCTTAGTAATAGTTCCTGGACCAGAGATGGAATCTGTGTCGCTGGCAGTAGAAGCAGGGAGTCCTAACCACTGGACAGCAAGGCAAGTCCCAAAAACCCCGTTAAGATTTTAAGGAAAGTGAGGCACAAGGAGATGGAAAACTTGCTTTTGTAATGTCAGACACAGACAGCTGCTGTCTTCCTGTGACTGGTGCTGTGTCTAGCATGGGGGACAGGAAAACATGTTCATAGGGCACCCCCCCCAACATCCCAGGCGCTGTGCTAGGCCCTTTAAGTGAATAGTCTCAAGTCATCTTCACACAATACTTCCTGCAGGAGAATCTCATGTTGCTCATGTTAAGGAATAAGTGGGTCAGAGAGGTCAAGGTCACGCCCAAGTTCTGGGTTGGTAGGGGGCACTGCCTGAATCTACTCCCTAACCAAGGGACTGGGGACTTCCCAGGTGGCACTAGTGGTAAAGAACCCACCTGCCAATGCAGGAGACCTTATAGATGCGAGTTTGATCCCTGGGTTGGGAGGATCCCCTGGAGGAGGGCAAGGCAACCCACTGCAGTATTCTTGCCTGGAGAATCCCAGGGACAGAGGAGCCTGGTGGGGATACAGTCCATGGGGTCTCAAAGATTCAGAAGTGACTGAAGTGACTTACTTTGCATGCATGCACTCACCAAGGGACTGATGTGGATCAGCGCAAGCGTTTGGAGTTCAGAGGATGGGGTGGTGAAGGAAGTCTTCTCCCAGAAAGAGTGGATGGATTCTTCAGAAGGAACCAGCTTTAGATCAGTGGGGAGCATGAGAAAGAGGAGGAAAAGCAGTGGGAAGGCTGTATAGGACTCTTGCTGGGTGTTCGTGGCAGCCTCCTGGCTGGAGAGAAGGGCATGTGTGGGTTGGCAGGGGCTGGGACAGGGCAGAAGGGAGATCTGGGATAGATTATAAAAGGCCTTGAGTACCAGGCAAAGGAGGCGAGTTCCTGAAGGACGAGACTCCACAGAAATAAACTGGCCACGTTTGGAGGGCTTAATGTATCTGGATCTCTGGCCGGGTCCAAACAAATGATAAGCCTGGCATGGCCTTTCGTTTCTTCAAGCTTTAGTTGTAGTGAGTTACATAACATCTTTAATCAAGGCCACTGGAAAATTACACAAAACGTTTGTTTCATATGGCATGGGAAAATGTAAAAGCTTTTCAGAGGGATGCCAGCGCCTCCCTCCCACCATCCCCGCCCCCTTCTTTCTGCTCCTACTTTTCAGTTACCAGGCGCTCTGAAGTTGCCCTGCCCTGTGACTGTGGAAACGGAGCTGGCAGTGAGGCGTAGGGTGTGTAAGGCTGCAGGAGAGCTCAGTGCCGCTAGAAAGGGGTCATCTCAGTGCCAGGGACCCTGGGGTTCCAGCCCCAGAGCTCTCTGTGCCACTGCCACTAGTTTGGGCTCCAGTTGCATGTGTGACCTTTAACACTGATGCTGACGACTCCAAGGTTTTGTTTTTCCACCTGTGCAAAGGAAGACCTAGTTCTGCTGCCTTTGCTTGAATGAGCGAGGGAGTTTGCTGACGGCCAGTGGGAACCCGGACATCACACATACAGCAGAGTTACCACTCTGGGTAGAACCAGATGGTGGAAGCACTTCCCTGTTGGGTCCATTATGAAGGCAGCATCTCACTCAGCAGCCAGACCTGCTCTGTCTGTTACTGGGAAGCCTGGATGGGGATGGAGGCAGGGGGAGGAAGCCAGTGGAATAAAGACATCTAGACTGTTTATTGCTCTTTTGTTAGTGTTTCGAATTTTGTTTGCTGTGTTTCCCGGACTTATGTGTGTGTGCTCATTTGTGTCTGACTCTTAGCAACCCCATGGACTGTAGCCCGCCAGGCTCCTCTGTCCATGGGATTTTTTTCAGGCAAGAATACTGGAGTGGGTTGCCATTTCCTCCTCCAGGAGATCTTCCCAACCCAGGGATCGAACCCAGGTTTCTTACATTTCCTACACTGGAAGGCAGATTCTTCACCACTAGCGCCACCTGGGAGGCCCCTCCAGACCTTTGGAAAGTTAAAAAAAAAAAAAAAATGTAAGTGGGGTATCTGACACCTTGTTCTTTGATGAAAAGTATCTAAACTTAGCCAATGGTAAAAGTCAGAAGATGGTGCTGGTATTTAGCTCTTTAATTTAATATGTACATCTTTGTATTTCTTTTTTTTTTTTAAATTTTTGATTTTTGGGCCACAACTTGAGGCAGGTGGGATCTTTGTTCTCCCAATAGGGATTGAACCTACACACCCTTCATTTTTTTTTTTTAAGGACAAAGGACAAAAATGGTTCCTTAAATTACCAAAAAATAATTGTTAAAATGTCCTTCATAACTGTTGCAAAATCTTCTCTCACTTGTTCTCAGCCTCAGAAAAGTCAAATCTGAAGGAGACATGGGGTGGATTGCGGGTCATGTGGAACTTACCGCGGAGGGGCAGACTTGGCTGAAAATAGGTTTGGGATTTTCCTCAAAACTCTCCATATTTTTCAAATGGATATTTGGAAACCTTTGATTAGGCAAGCCGGCTTTCTCATTTTCCTGTCCCCTTACAGGATTCAAACTCAGTTGGCCACCCACTGATACAAATCTGTAAATAAACTAAATCCTCCCTTTGAACACACTAGTCCCTTGCTTGCTATCTTATGAAGATGTTTGGGGAAGAGGCTCAGCAGAGGCCAGCGTGTCTGCCCTTTGCTAAGCAGACCTGGAAGGCGATAGGTCTCTTGGAGAGAATTCAGGGAAGGACAGACCACAAAACACGCCTGCGGAATCTGGCTCCCTGACCCCTTCCTGTCACTGCACCACTGTGTGTGTGGGTGGGTGGGTGGTGGAGAGAGTTTGTAGTGTGTGTGGGTGTTGATAGTGGAAGATGCTGATTCTGTAGAGATTGATATTTTCATCGAGCCTTGTGCCTTGTCATAGGACGGGAGAAATGTGGACAACAGAATTTTTAAAAATATTATTTGGAGACTTCCCTGGCAATCCAGTGCTCAAGACTCTGCCCTCCTACTGCAGGAGGCACAGGTTCAATCCCAGATTGGGAAACTAAGATCCCGCATGCTGTACGGTGTCGCCAAAAAATAAATAAATAGAATAAAAATATTTTTATTGAGATATAATTGACATATAACATTACATTAGTATGAGGTGTACAACATAATGATTTGATATTTCTGCATATTGGGAAATGATCACTACGCCCATCACCACACATAGCTACACATCTTTTTTTTCTTGTGATAAGAACTTTTAAGATCTGCCTTCATAGCATCTGTCAAATATACTACTGAATATTGAGTGTTATTGATTATAATCAATACTGAGTATATTCAGTATAATAAGTACTATTATTGATTATAATAACCACAGTGTACATTACAGCTCCATGACTCATTTAAGATTTTTTTTAAGTTATCATATTACCTAAACACAAGTTTTTTTTCTGCTCCCTTCCAAAACCTTCCAGTGTTCCACATTTTCTCTCATTTCTTCATTTCACTATTTTCTTTAAATGGCTCCCTTCTGCTCCCATCTTCTTTAATTTTCTTATCATCATCTCCTTCTCTATTTTTTACTTTTTTATTTTCCCCCTATTTCTCCTTCCTACTATTACACTTTCTCGCTCCCTCTTATCTTTTTGTCTCTTGCTACTCTCCCTGGAAGCTGGAAGTTGAAGAACCTGATCTTTACCTAGAGCAGAGCCAGAAGCATCAGTTATACTGATATCATATTTCTTTAAAATAAAGACTGCCAGCATGAGAGATTGGTGGAGTTTATTGCGGTACCTGTGCCCAGGCTCCACTTTTGTTCTAAATTCTGAACTGACCTCCTGATTTTAAGAGCTGCTCATTAAATGGAGGTGGCTATCTTTTTCTATCTTTCTATCTGGGCTTCCCAGATGGCACTAGTGGTAAAAAAAATTTGCCTGCCAATGCAGAAGAGGAAGAGACGTGGGTTTGATTCCTGGGTCAGGAAGATCCCCTGGAGTAGAGCGGCAACCTGCTCCAGTATTCTTGCCTGGAGAATCCTCTGGACAGAGGAGCCTTGTGGGCTACAGTCAGTGGGGTTGAACAGAGTTGGATACGACTGAAGCAACTTTGCAGGCTTGCATGATGGCCAATCTTTCTAGCAGGTGGTGAGCTGGATAGGAGCAAAAGTGCCAAGTGTGTGATAAGGATTTGGTGAGACAGTTGTGTTGGAGCCAGTTCAGGCTGATTTGCATTCTCTTTACCTGATGATTACAGTGGGGATCCCCAGAGTTTTATGAATGTGAAGGGAAGCTTTAAAAGTAATTTGTGCAAAGTAAGATGTCACAGTTGCATAAAACTGGTAAAATAATCAAGCTGGGGGTATGGGAGTCTGGAGAACAGAGATGATCTAAGCTAAGGACTGTCTGAAAGAGTTTTCCATTTTCAGTGTTCAGCAACTCCGAATCCCTAGCTGCTATTTCCTATTCGTCTCTACATTCGTGTTCTCCTGCCAGCAAAGTCTGGGCTTCAGCACAGTAGTCAGGGCTCAAGGGTGAGACTAGGTCTGAATTCCAGCAAGATAACCTCTCCAAGGCTCACTTACCTCGACCACAAATAGGTACAATAGGGCCTGTTGTTAAAGCAGATGATCCGAGGTAAATGCTGGGTGCTGTGTCTGACCATAATAGGTGCTCAGATTGTAATCATTATTATTACCCACTATTGAGGAAGTCCTGGGTCTCAAGAGGACTTACTCTTCCTCTCTCCTGCAGGGAGAGTCAGAGGAATCCAAGCTCCAGCCCAGGCCAGAGCCCTCTTCATGGTGAGCCAAAAACTATGATGAGGGGAGACTTAAAAAAAAAACAGTTTTTTGGGACTTCCAGTGGTTAAGATTTCACACGTCCATTCCATGGGGGTAGGGGTTCAATTCCTGGCTGGTGAACTGAGGTCCCACATGCTGGGTGGTGTGGCCAAAAAATAAATAGAGAATTAGCTTTAAAAATTCGATTACCAAAAAATGTTTTCTTTTGTGTTGAGATAGACACTTCCCCTTTTATCAGTTATCTATTACTGTGTAACAAGTCAACTCCAAATGGCCTCAAACAATAGCCATTTTTATTTACTCGTGGCTCTGTGGGTCAGTAATTTGGGTTGGGCTCAGCCGGACAGTTCTCCTGGTCTTGTCTGGGTCTACTGATGGGTCAGTGGGGTGAAGGATCTCTTCCTACGGTCTGTCACCCTCTAGAAGGCAAGCTCGGGCTCTCCCCAAGGAGGCAGCATTATCAGAAGGCAATAAAAGAAGCTGCAATACGTTTTGAAGCCTAGACTGGAACGTTGCCCTTCTGCCACAACCAACTGAATCAGATTCAGACTCTAGGTAAACAGGCTTTAACTCTTGATGCTGAAACACAGCCAAGCCCCTCTGAGAAGGGATGTGCATGCAGGATGGGGAGAAATTATTGTGCCCACTTTTGGCCTATGATTTATATACCAAGCTCCAACTCTGGCCATAGTCAAATACATCCCTCCTCCAGAGAAAACACTTCTTGGGACTTCCCTGATGATCCAGTGGCTAGGAATCTGCCTTCCAATGCAGGGGACATGGGTTTGATCCCTGGTCAGGGAACCAAGATCCCACAGGCCTGGGGCAACTAAGCCGGAGAGTCACAACTAGAGAAGACTTCGAGCTTTAATGAATACCCAGTGCAGTCAAAACAAAGAACAAAAGTACAAGCCGAGCAAAGGGGTATGAGACGGTGATGGGGGAATTATCTCAGCCATTTTTGCCAAAACCTATCCCAACCTTAATCTTCAACATAATGTTTCTCTTTCCCCTCCCAATTCTATATATCACGTAAAAAAATCATCCCTCCCCATATTTGTTAACCTGCGCGTCATGTCCTGAGCTGCTTCCACCATTCAACTCTCTCCTGGGAGAAAATGGTCAGGCATCCACTTAAAGCCGGAACTCCTCTGTGTCTCTCCCTATTCCACACCTTTCTCTTGAAAAGCCAATAAAAAGGTGAGGCAGGGCTGTAGCAAATTCCCTCTCGGGTGCCCCTGTCTATTCTTCATAATAGTCCACACACACAAGTCACTGTTTAACTTCCCAGATATTATATTTTACTTTCTGATGTTTTAGTCACTTCCAGAGTCCTGAAAATAAAGTTGGAGGGATAGGTGTAAATGACTCTCTCTCACATTCCTCCCAGTTTCTGACTTGCTGCTAAGTCGCTTCAGTCGTGTCCGACTCTGTGCGACCCCATAGACGGCAGCCCGCCAGGCTCCCCCGTCCCTGGGATCCTCCAGGCAAGAACACTGGAGTGGGTTGCTATTTCCTTCTCCAATGCATGAAAGTGAAAAGTGAAATTGAAGTCGCTCAGTCATGTCCGACTCTTAGCGACCCCATGGACTGCAGCCCACCAGGCTCCTCCATCCATGGGATTTTCCAGGCAAGAGTACTGGAGTGGGATGCCATTGCCTTCTCCTTAGATGGAAAGAAAACTAGCCATTCCCAAGTCCTCATGGCCTCTCCTACTTGAGTTAGAATGTGCATAAAATATTGTGTTCAAATGTTGCTTCAACAGTTCATGGATATTCTGATCATCTTAAAGTTTTTCAGTCTACCAATTGTTAGAAGCTGTGAAGTTGTTTTCTGAAGGTGTAAAAATACATTAGTTGTGCTGATTAAAAATATGTATAAGAAAGTCCTCTTCCATAAAGATGAAATTATTTCAAACCTTTAGAAGTGACCAGAAATCAAGTGGGAAATTTGGAGCATTACCAGGGAAAAATGAAAAAGACCCATTTGTATATTAAGTTGTTTTGCAATTTTCCTCCAAAAAAGGAAGAAAATCCCCAAAGGCTTTCCACCCAAAACAGCCTCAACAATGCTGAGTTTTTCTCTGCACCCTGACTGTCCTTGGTCCACATTCCCAGCTGATTTTTGTGACCCAAATATCTGTTTTCTTCCAGAAGAAACATGTAAAAGGAAACACTCAAGGGCACCTCTTTCAACACTGACCTTCACAACATTTTGGCTCATTCAGCTCAGCTACTTAAGAACCAACCAGACACCCAAACTCTGAAGGGGTTTGGGGGAGGCCACAAGAGTGAGAACCATAGCCCTTGTGCACTTTAAAAAATTAAAAACAAAATTTTTGGCCTCACTGTGTGGCATGAGGGACCTCAAATGAACCTATGTCCTATGCAGTGGAAGCAGGGTCTTCATTAGTGGACCACTCTCATGGCAAAAAGCAAAGAGGAACTAAAGAGCCTCTTGATGAGTGTGAAAGAAGAGAGTGAAAAAGTTGGCTTGAAACTCAACATTCAAAAAACTAATATCATGGCATCTTGTTCCATCACCTCTGGCAAATAGATGGGGGATAAGTGGAAATAGTGACATTTTCTTGGGTTCCAAAATCACTGTGGATGGTGACTTTATCCTTGAAAGAAAAGCTATGACAAAACTAGACAGCATATTAAAAGCAGAGACATCACTTTGCTGACAAAGGTCTGTACAGTCAAATCTATGGTTTTTCCAGTGGTCATATATGGATGTGAGAGTTGGACCATAAAGAAGGCTGAATGCCAAAGAATTGATACTTTTGAACTGTGGTGCTGGAGAAGACTCTGAGAGTCCCTTGGACAGCAAGGGGACAAAACCAGTCAATCCTAAAGGAAATCAACCCCGAATATTCATTGGAAGGACTGACACTGAAATTGAAGCTCCAATACTTTGGCCACCTGATGTGAAGAGCCAGCTCACTGGAAAAGACCCTGACACTGAGAAAGATTGTGGGTAGTAGGAGAAGGGGACTACAGAGGACGGATGGTTGGATGACATCACCGAGTCAATGGACATACATTTGAATAAACCCCAGTAAATAGTGAAGGACATGGAAGCCTGATGTGCTTCAGTCCATGGGGTTGCAAAGGGTCAGACATGACTTAGCATCTGAATAACCACCACCACCACTGGACCACCGGGGAAGTCCAGCCCTTGTGCACGTCTACAAGCATCTTTCACAACTCTATACAACTCTGTAAAGTGAAGTGAAGCCGCTCAGTCGTGTCCGACTCTTTACGACCCCATGGACTGTAGCCTACCAGGCTCCTCCGTCCATGGGATTTTCCAGGCAAGAATACTGGAGTGGGGTGCCATTTCCTTCTCCAGGAGATCTTCCCTACTCAGGGATGGAACCCGGGCATATTATATGTAGATGCTTTACTGTCTGAGCCACCAGGGAAGTCAACTCTGTAAAACCTGGGACATGTTCCCCATCAACTCGAATTAGCTTCTTAATCTTTCTCAGGCAGTTGTACCATATGGATGAGGTGTCAGGGCATCATAGTTCAAATCTGGACTCAGGAGCCTGAGTGCCTGGCTTTGAATCCAGGATCACAGTGAAGCTGTGTAACTTTGGACAAGATGTCCCACCTCTCCGCATCTGTTTCTTCATCTGTACAGTGGCCGTAAGAATGGTACCTCCCTGACTGGGACTGTGAGGATGATGTGATTTGAAGCTTGCCTGGTACTCAGAAATGTTGTGTGTATTCAATAAATTAGTTCAGAATGAGAGGAAATTTTAAACATCTCTTTGATGAATCTATGCGTCCAAAGGGAACATGAATACATTAAAATATCCAATCAACGTGAAGGGGTGTTGTGAAGAAAGGCTTTGTTTCCAATAAGTGTCCCTGCTGAGAAAAACTCCTGTTTTTCTGGGGTATAAGACGAGATGATATAATTATTATAATGACTATAAAATAGTATGTATAATACATAATACTTTAGGACTCTCCTTGAGGACAAAGGACATATTATTCCATTTCCTGGTATTCCACTCTCCTGTGCATTAATGTTTTGTTTTTTGTTTTTGTTTTTTCTTTCTTTTTTTGGCCACATGGTACAGCATGTGGAAATCTTAGTTCCCCCACCAGGGATCGAACCCACATCCCCTGCAGCAGAAGCTAAGAGTCTCACCAACTGGACTGCCAGGGAAGTCCTAATCATTAACGTTTAAGTGGGTAAGAGCTTTGGAGTGAGATATACATGTGTCACTCACACTCTGTTAACTTTTGAGCTGGCCTCAGTTTGCTCATCTGTAAAATGGATGGGAGTTTAATGAAAGCATTAGAAGAGACAACAAGTAAGTGTTTTAATAGTTGGCTTAATAAAATCTATTATTATTGTTATTATAAATGTTTCCCCTAATCTCAGATCATTCTTTCCAGACTCAAGCTCTGTGAAAATGGTTACTTTATCTCATTCCTACAAAGGTCGCTTATGATAATCAGCAAGTGGTAGTTGTTGATAATATAATGATGATTGATACCAGAAATTCTGGAACTTTTTTGGAGGGCCAAAGGCAGAACAAGAAAAATTCTGGCCTGGAACATCCCAGAAGATCCATTCTGAGGCCAAAAGGAAGTGGAGAGATGAAGGAAGCCTGTGCTTTTCATTTCAAAAAAAATTCTTTGGTCAAGAGCCCCATTCTTGATCAAAAGGGGTGATTTATTACCTGACTCATGTTACTGTTGAAATACGGGCTCTGTGATATTATATTTAAACTTAGTTTTTTCAAGGTTTTATTTTCTACCTTTACATGAACAATAATGTTAAGGGCTTCCTGAGTGACTCAGATGGTAAAGAATCTGCCTGCAATGCAGGAGATCCAGGTTCAATCCCTGGGTTGGCAAGATCCCCTGGAGAAGGAAATGGCAACCCACTCCAGTATTCTTGCCTGGAGAATCCCATGGACAGAGGAGCCTGGTGGGCTACAGTCAATGGGGTCTCAAAAGAGTCAGACACCACTGAGTGACTAAGCAACCAAATGAAAAAAGCCTATTCTTGGCTTTGCCAATGAATGGCTGGGAAAACCATCTGCCTTCTTTTGAGCCCTGGTTTCCTTATTTTAAAACTGCGAGGTTATCATGAAGGTCCTCTCTACTTCCGAGATGCTTGGGGAAGTCCCAGATGAAACTGGTTCCAACCAGGTCGTCCACTTCTCAGACCTGGAAAGGAAACCAAACAGCCAAGATGAGGAATTTCCTTTCAACAAATATCTTGTAATTATGCTGATTTTTAAGCCATGTAATCAGTCTAAAAGCAAATCCCATCTCAATGGAATTTATAAAAGGATTAGGAAATGGAGAAGACTGGGGGCAGGTTAGCAAGTCCGTTTGATTTCACTTCCCTTCCTCCTTTACTATTTTTTAACTGAATAGGTTGGAGAGCACAAACAATTCACTGACTTCTGCATCTGTATTTAATTTTCTCTATTCCTGGCTGGCTAGTAGTATCTGACCTACTTTTCAGACGCTCATCACTTCTATCATGATTCATATGACTTTTGTCATCATGGACTATGGAGATTAAATATATGAACCAGGGCTGCTGTTGGTGTATCCAATGTCCATCTCGTCAAAATCACCTCCCTGGCTACCCACTCCAGTATTCTTGTCTGGAGAATTCCATGGACAGAGGAGCCTGGCGGGGTACAGCCAATGGGGTCGCAAAGAGTGGAAGACGACTGAGTGACTAACATTTGCCCTGACATTTAGCCAGACTCTGGGTCACATTGTCTTGTACAAAAATAAGGCACTTTGAAGGGGATGATGTCCAGTTTTTCACTTTTGGCTTTTGGAGAAGATAGGAAGTTAATGGATTTAAAAGAGTGCAGATATTTGTATAGCTCTTCAAGTGTTGGAGCACCTTCAAGGCATGACCATCCTGTTTTCAATTCTCCAAGATAGGTCCTGTGAGCACATTTCTTTTGTAAATATCTTATTTGTGTGCAAGCTCAGCCGCTCAGTCATGACTGACTCTTTGTGACTCCATGGACTACAGCCCGCTAGGCTCCTCTGTCCATGGAATTCTCCAGGCAAGAATACTGGAGTGGCTGCCATTTCCTCCTCCAGGGGATCTTCCTGACCCAGGGATCGAACCCTTGTCTCCTAAGGCTCCTGCATTAGCGGCGGATTCTTTACCACTGAGCCACCTGGGAAGCCTAATGGTGCATTTAGGGTGGTATATATCAAGGCCCTCAGCTCTGGCTGGTGAGGGAGATGAGCATATCCTTTAGAAGTTAATTCTGCAGATAAATAAGAGAGACACTACAGAAGCCCATGTCCCACAAAAGGCAGGAGATGGGGAAGTGTGGAGAATAGTAACCCTTTCATCTTCAAGGCAGGAAAAAATATTGCATGGGTCCAGGACAAACAAGCCATAAATTTCAGGCTTGAGCCCCACCAGAGCTGGCTCCTAAATATGGCCCAAATCAAGGCTGTCAGGACTGAGCACTCTGCAGTCAAACGACATGAAAGGGAAGCTCTTCTCTGCAGCCGGTGTCAGCTCTGAAGCTCCCGGCAGCTGAGCCTGTCTCTTCCATCTCCAGCTTCGATGCTTAAGGGTTCCAGCATTGGAAAGTGACAAGGAAGTAGAAAATTGATGATGACCAAGAAGGTCTTATACACTGGGGGGAGCAGGGTCCTCCTGGAGCCAGAACTTGTTGGTTGTAAACCCTTCAGAGCTAGACCGAGAGAAAGAAACAGATTTCAGGTTGGGGGGTGGGTGGTGGAAGGGGTGGATTCTGTTGTTTATGGCTGTTTGGTCTTAGAAAACCAAAATGAGCCTGTAAAGCTCTGGCTGTTAGAGATTACAAGGAGAATCACTTTGGTGGAGCCAGATACATCCCCTGCTTCTCTTTATTTTCTTTATTTTTTTAAATCCCAAATTTTCCATGCTGACAGTATCAGAAATTACGTAGACAGATTTATAGGTTCAGATCCTGTGTATTTTAAATAGTGAGGGCCAACATTTATTAAGCACTTATTCCTGCCAAGACTATTGTAAATGTAATAGCCTAGGTGGTGGGTACCATTATTATTGCTGTGTCCATTTTATAGACGAGAAAAATGAGACACAGGGGTTGACTACATTTGAGTTCCCCAACTGTCCAGTGGTTAAGACTCTTCACCACCAATGCAGGGGGCGAGAGTTTGACCCCTGGTCAGAGAAATAAGATCCCACCTGGCAGCGTGGCCAAAAGGAAAATAAAGAAAGAAAGAAAGAAAGAAATGGAGTACAGTTGGTAAGTAGTAAAATTGGAATTTGAACCCAGGTCACGTGTTTCCAGAATCTGCCCACATAACTACTAAGTTATAGTGCTTTTTAGTAGTATATAGGCCAGGTTTGTATTCATAAGACAGGTTAAAAAAAAATCAAACCATGTAGTGGAAAATTCTTCATGAAGGTGTCCTTGGAGACTCGGATTCTGAGTTCAAAGCCAAAAGGAATTGATAGGCCACTTCTCTTTTCTTTTTAATTAATTAATTATTTTAATTGGAGACTAATAACTGTACAGTATTGCAGTGGTTTTTGCTGTACACTGACATGAATCAGCCATGGGTGTATGTGTATTCCCCGTCCTGAAACCCCCTCCCACCTCCCTCCCCGATAGGCCACTTCTTATGTTGCTTGTCACAGTCCAAGATGTCAGAGGGCAGAGGGCAGCCTGGTCCCCAGCCTCACACCCCCAGATGCAACCCACTAGATATGCTCACAGAAAAACAGAGCCTGCCTCCTATGGGGTTGAAAGTGTGCTGGTGTGTTGCCTGTGGTGGTGGGGAGTGGAGGCCACCAAGGTGTCAAATGCTAGGGGACAAGGTAACTTACAGAGTGTTAGTTGCTCAGTCATGTCTGACACTGCAACGTCATGGATCTGGCAGGCTCCTCTATCCATGGGATTCTCCAGGCAAGAATACTGGAGTAGGTTGTCATTCCCTTCTCCAGGGGATCTTCCCCACCCGGAAATCGAACCCGGGTCCCCTGCCTAGAAAGTGGATCTTTACCATCTGAGCCACCAGGGAAGCCCAAGGTAAGTCAACACTGGTGGATATAAACTATGGAATTCCGTCTGGCTTTTGGAAGAGAGAAATTTGATATAGACACACCAGCATGTATTAAAAAAGCATACTGTCAATTGAAACGGTAAGAAGTAGAACAAAGTCTCTAAGACCTCCATCATTAATTAAAATAGATGAAAAATATGGGGATTTCCCCGGGTGCCCAGTGGTTAAGCATCTGTGCTTCCACTGGTGGAGGCATGGGTTTGATCCCTGGTCTGATAACCAAGATCCCACAAGTCAATGGTGCAGCCAAAAAAATAAAAACAATTAGGAAGAAAATACGTACACAAAACACCACAATGTATTTTACAAAGACATGTATCCTTAGAGGTTTAAGAAGGGGAAAGGATTTGGAATCAGATTCTGAAAAAAATAATAATAGAAAGAGAAGAGAAACAATTTGAAAGTGACTTGGTCCACACTGGGAATGTGGACGGCAAGTTGTTAAATGTCACAGCACTCATTCTTTCGCTCGTTCGCTCAGTCACCTAACCCATTATACACAGCCAAGGGGTTGAGAGACGGTGGCGGGGGTGGGGTGGGGTGGGGAGGGCAAAGACTTTGGAGCCAGGGGACTGGTCCTGCTTCCACACAGATTTGCTGGGGGGCCTTGGTTAACCTTCTAAAGACTAAATTTCCTAATTTACAAATTGGAAGTGACATCTAATTAATTTAATAGGATTGTGTGTGAAGAATGTATGCAAAGCTCCTTGCATGCATTTCTTGATCCAGAGCCTATATAGAAAGCCCATGGTTAAACAGTGGGGCTTCCCTGGTACCTTAGACGGTGAAGAATCTGCCTGCAATACAGGAGACCTGGGTTTGATCTTCGGGTGGGGAAGATGTCCTGGAGAAGGGAATGGCTAGCCACTCCAGTATTCTTGACCTAAGAATCCCATGGACAGAGGAGTCTGGCGGGCTATAGTCCATGGAGTTGAAAAGAGTTGGACGTGACTGAGTGACTGACACTAACTAATAGTAAACAGTAACTGTTAACTCTCCTATACTGGTGATTGAAACAGTCCCTGCAGTCTGATGGAAGAGATAACTTTAGACAAATCAGTGTACCAAAAAGTTGAATTATCAAAATTAGTGCAACAAAGGTATCAAAAGTGCTACCAGATTATTTGAAAAGTTCAGGACTTATCATGGGGTCTCACTGATAGGACTTCAGAGATGATTAAGATATTGAAAAACTTAGATGTCAAATTGAGGAGAACAACCGTGAACACCTAGGTAACAGCGTCCAACCTTCTCATGGCTTGTGGAAGTGATGGCACTAGTAGGCCAGTGAATGTTGAGGTCTAGCCGGCACACCAATACAGGGGTCAGAGGAGGGTAGGGGCCTCAGAGAGTAGCCTGTAGGCTGGATGGCATCACCGACTCAATGGATATGAGTTTGTGCAAGCTCCGGGAGTTGGTGATGGACAGGGAAGCCTGGCATGCTGCAGTCCATGGGGTTGCAAAGAGTCAGAGATGACCGAGAGACTTAATTGAACTGAACTGAACTGAGGCTGGTAGGAGGGTTGGAGGGCTGGAAGGAAGTGTGGATGAAATAAACAGAATAAACATTGGAGGGATGAGAACATAAGATCTGACCAGGAACTGGGAGGAGACCCCGTGGCTAGAGAAAGTGATCTTGTTCAACCCTGCCCGCTTTGGATAAACAGAAGACTTTCATACCCTCCCTACCCCCACACAACAGTCCTGAAGACATTCATTTACCTCTCTGAATTGGGGCTGGCTCCTAGCTATCTTCTGTGGATCTCCATTCACCCAGATGTTATCGGTTTTTCTTTCTGTAATTATTATTGGGACAAGGGTGGAGGCATTTGTTTTCATTCCTCCTGACCCCACCCCTACATAAAATTATCATACAAACTATGCTTTTCAAGTTTCACCTACCCTTCCCTGGAAATTCAGAATCCCCCCTCCCTACCACTGTCTAACCCTAGACCATTGATTGCAAAATAAGTAGTGTGGGTTGGGGGGGCGGCGGGGGAGATAAGCTCCCCGGGGAAGGTAGGTTAGGGCCAGATAAGAGGGCCTTAGATGTTGCTAACATCCCTGCTACTGTAACTACCCCCACCCGAGGCACAAATTCTTCCTACAGGAAGTGGGCAAAGGGGGCCCTTTAAGGGCACACAGGAGTGAAGGAGCCTACCTCTGAGGGGCCCCTTTCAGCTCTCAGTCCTTGTTGGATGAGCAGGAGAGAGTCAGATAGATGAAGGAATTTGGTCTGGTCAACCCAGAGGCTGGGGACTTAAGAAGCTTGTTGAGACAAGATCTGTCTTAGCCCATTAGCTTTTTTGATTCCAGAAAACTGGAAGAAAAGAATTCTTCCCATTTTGTAAGCTCTAAAACCTTCGCTCCTTAAAGAGAACCTTAACTTCATGTCTTCAGTTTTAACTTATCGTCTTGGGTGGGTGGGTATGGGGGGAGAGGGGATTCCCCAAATCATTTCAATATTACAAATGGCAGAATATAAAAACATAAATTTCTCAAAATTTTGTCAAAACAAAATTTGCATAAAAATGAATGCTCTGAGCCGGGATAAGATGCTTATTATGAAGAAGCTCAAGTCCTTCTTGCTTTGGGCTAGATGGAGACCCAGGTTCGATCTCTGGGATGGGAAGATAACCTGGAGAAGGGACTCTATCTACCCGGTGTAGTGGCACTGACTGTCTATGCTGATCGAAAAGAAGTATTTCTTAGTAAATGCAGTTTGTTTGGTACGCAGGATCTTCAGTGCATGGAGTCCATGGAATAATAATAATAGTAAAAGGTAGTGGCTGAACAAAGATTGGGATCCCTTATTTTAAAAAGCTTATTGAGGGACTTCTCTGGTGGTCCCAGTGGTAAAGACTCTGTGATCCCAGTACAGGGAGCATTGGTTCGATCCTTAGGGAGAGAAGATCCCACACATTGCAGACAAAAGATAAAAAATTAAAAAAAAAAAAAGCTGTTTATAATGAGAATGCTCTAGATTCATAATTTGTTTCTCTAATTTAAAAGGATCCATCCTTTGACCATTAATAAGACATACATATTAAAAAATAAAAAGTCTGTTGAATAATTGAAGGAGAAGCCAGTTCTGCTAAGCAATGGGGGATGAAGACACTGGAGAGAGGCAGAAGCCTTCTATCCAAGGAAGAGTCGCAGTCAAGACCACTGCACCTGGGAGAGACGAAGGCAAGGTAGAGGTGTCCTGCCACACTTCTGATTGTCTTTGAGTGGAGGTCACCATGTGTAACCAACCTTAGGAAGAGTGCTGAGTCTCCATCAGGCTTCCACTTCTATATTTGGTGTCAGTTGGAACCTGCCCACTCAATGCACATGTTTGCAAGTACAAACCCCTCAGCCTAGAGCCCCCCCCCACCATCCTGCTCCCACAGCACTCTCAGACCAGAGCAGCCACATTCAGATCATCTCTCATCAAGATCTGATATTTATTCTCTCTTTTTTTTTGGCCGTGCTGGTTCTTTGTTGCAGTGCCCAGTCTTCTCTAGTTGTGGTGCGTGGTCTTAGTTGCCCCAAGGCACATGGGATCTTAGTTCTCTGACCAGAGATCAACTCATGCCCCCTGCATTGGAAGGCGGATTCTTAACCACTGGACTGCCAGAGAAGTCTTTCTCATTCAATTTTGAATTTTGATGATAAGACTTCATCCACCCATTTTGTCCAGTCAATCAGCAAATGTCTTTGTGCAAGGTATTATGGGGTCTGGGGTCCTTCATCTCTGAGCCCAAGGTCTGAGAAGTGGAAGATTCCCTAAGCATTGCACTACCAGCTCAGTGGCAGTGATGGGATGATGGAACTTGATCCTGGAGCAACCGCAGTGACAAACTGCAATTAACCAGTGTTTATCCCGGTGGTTGAAAGTGAAAAAGTGAGGTCGCTCAGTCGTGTCTGACTCTTTGTGACCCCATGCACTGTAGCCTACCAGGCTCCTCCATCCATGGGATTTTCCAGGCAAGGGTACTGGAGTGGGGTGCCATTTCCTTCTCCAGAGCGTCTTCCCAACCCAGGGATCAAACCTGGGTCTCCAGCATTGTAGGCAAACACTTTACCATCTGAGCCACCAAGATTCCTAACCCTGATTGGCTAGGAGGAGAGGCGCCTGACTGGGGTAGGCAGACAACTATGCTGCTGACGGATGGCTGGATAATTAGGTTTAAAGAGTCATTGGCAGAGTAGGCCTGCCTGAGATAGTGGTCTTTCCCAGAGGTGTAGCTCCCCACAGCTTCTGCTTATATACCCAGATTTGGGCTCCCACCCACCCTATTTCAAGAAGTGGACCAAGTAAGGTTTGGGAGTGGGTCTTGAGCAGAAAATTCTTACACATAATGCTTTTCTGTGTTTTGGGCATCCTAGTGGACAGTATGCCAAAGCCTTTGACTGTATGGATCACAATAAACTGTGGAAAATTCTGAAAGAGATGGGAATACCAGACCACCTAACCTGCCTCTTGAGAAATCTATATGGAGGTCAGGAAGCAACAGTTAGAACTGGACATGGAAAAACAGACTGGTTCCAAATAGGAAAAGGAGTATGTCAAGGCTGTATATTGTCACCCTGCTTATTTAACTCCTATGCAGAGTACATCATGAGAAACGCTGGGCTGGAAGAAGCACAAGCTGGAATCAAGATTGCCAGGAGAAATATCAATAACCTCAGATATGCAGATGACACCACCCTTATGGCAGAAAGTGAAGAGGAGCTAAAAAGCCTCTTGATGAAAGTGAAAGAGGAGAGTGAAAAAATTGGCTTAAAGCTCAACATTCAGAAAATGAAGATCATGGCATCTGGTCCCATCACTTCATGGGAAATAGATGGGGAAACAGTGGAAACAGTGTCAGACTTTATTTTCTTGGGCTCCAAAATCACTGCCGATGGTGACTGCAGCCATGAAATTAAAAGACACTTACTTCTTGGGAAAAAAGTTATGACCAATCTAGATAGCATATTCAAAAGCAGAGACATTACTTTGCCGACTAAGGTCCTTCTAGTCAAGGCTATGGTTTTTCCTGTGGTCATGTATGGATGTGAGAGTTGGACTGTGAAGAAGGCTGAGCGCCGAAGAATCGATGCTTTTGAACTGTGGTGCTGGAGAAGACTCTTGAGAGTCCCTTGGACTGCAAGGAGATCCAACCAGTCCATTCTGAAGGAGATCAACCCTGGGATTTCTTTGGAAGGAATGATGCTGAAGCTGAAGCTCCAGTACTTTGGCCACCTCATGAGAAGAGTTGACTCATTGGAAAGGACTCTGATGCCGGGAGGGATTGGGGGCAGGAGGAGAAGGGGACGACCCAGGATGAGATGGCTGGATGACATCATGGACTCGATGGACGTGAGTCTGAGTGAACTCCGGGAGATGGTGATGGACAGGGAGGCCTGGCGTGCTGTGATTCATGGGGTTGCAAAGAGTCAGACACGACTGAGCGACTGAACTGAGTGGACAGTACTCAGGAGGCTAGAGATCCCAGGCCCTTCACCATCTTGCCTTTGTCCCCTAAAATCCCCCAAGTCTAGGTGATCAAGCTTCTGACAGGTGTCGCCTGCCAACAGAAGGGTGAGGGCAGGCTTCCTGGTGGGTCAGCTGCCCCCAGCGCTTCCTGGAAGGCAGTGCGAGAGCATCAGTGCACCTGACCGAGAACAAGGCCCTGTCTGCTCTCAGCCGTAGCCAGTGGGGCCAGCCAACCGGAGGCTTCCTTGAGGGTGAGGAGGAAAGAAAACAGCGGCCCCATTGAGAACCTACCAAGCCAGCTCCCGCTTTGGCACCTAACATGGTCAGTTTTAGCTGATCAGCTTCATTTCGCAACTTGGTTATGTGATTCCCAAGCACTGCCTCTTATCTCTAGAGAGAGGTGTGAAAACAGAGCCTGCTTGGCACAGACTGGCTGCTTACAGGAGGGGCTTTGTGTCAGGCTCAAGGCTGGTAGGGTGGAAGGGACACGGAAGGCCGCCCCCCTAGTCTTCCTGCCTGCACTCTAAAATTTTTGCTTTCTTTCATTCACATCAGATCAGACACAAGTTCACATGCATTAAAAAGTAGACCCTTGGAGGAGAAATGGCAACCCACTCCAGTATTCTTGCCTGGGAAATCCCATGGACTGAGAGCCTGGTGGGGTGCAGTCGGACCAGGCAGAGTTGGACACGATTGAGCACGCACGCACTCAAGTGGCACAGTATTACTAAAGGATGGTGTACAAAAACAGAAAAAAAAAAAAAAAAGAGGAGACCCTGTAAGGGAGAGAGAGGACACTGGACACTCAGGCTACAAGATGGGGCTCTGGCCTTGGCCTGGGGTGAACCTGCAGCCCCAAACTAACTGCTCAAATAGCTCATGGACGCCTCCTTCCCAAGGGGGGGTGAGGTTCTCGCACCGCCTCTGGGGAGTGAGAAGCTGGGTGGCGCCCGGCCAGCAGGCTCACAAAGCATCCTTGTTCACGTTCCTTTCGGTGCTCCTGTGTGGCTCAGGGGAGCAGAGGAGGGTCTGTTTACGCCACTGGCTCCCGCTGATCCTCCTGGGGAGGGCGTGACAATGCTGGTCTCTGTCAGTCTCTTGGGTGTGTGGCGAGCGCTGGGCCGAGAGGCTTGAGGGTGTCCTGTGAGTCTCCTTGGTTGGGGTGATACTGAGTTACATCCCTGGTGGGTGAGCTCATTCCTGGGCCTCTGAACACAAGTTTCTGACTAGGTCTGGGGGGCAGAGGGAAAAATTCAGTCATCAGATTCATTGAGAAGCCTATGGTTTTCTTGTGATGAGTTGTGATGAGCAGAGTTTCTCAGCGCCAAGTCCCTGGGAAATGACGGGGGGTGGAGGATGGTTTCAGGAGTTCCTTCAAAATGTCTCTCGCAGGGCCTTTGGGCGGTGGGTGGGGGCGTGGACCGGGCAGTGCTCGACTCCCAGAGAGATGAGAGACTCCAGGTCGCGCTCTTGGGCCCGGAGCCATGCACCTTTGCCTGTGTGTGGCGTGACTTCATGACTGCGTGCTTGTGCCCCGTCTGTGCGCGCGGAGGCTGCTGCCACCCCGCGTGTGTGTGTACTTTCTCTGTGAGCCCTGAGAACCGTCTAGAGACGTGTCCTGGATGGCTTGGTCTGGGACGCCCCCCGGGCTCTGAGGAGGGAGTTCAAGGTCAGAGGTGGGGGTGGATCTGGACCCAGGGGCAGACCCGGGCGCACCCAGCCTGAAACCCACCTTTCTCCAAAGTCACTTTAATCATAGCAATGTGGTCTTGTGCTGGAAAACTCCAGCAGTTGTTTTGCTGAAGTTTTAGTTTTTCCCCTCCAGAAATGCTGTGGGCATTTCAGGCCCTTTGACCTGGCTAAAGGGCTTATAAACTGAGTAAAGAGAAGCTAGATCAGAGGTAGAGCCCCAGGTCAGAGAAGACCCCAGGCCAGTGCCCTTGAAGGGCTCAATAGCTGAGTCACTCTTAATCCCCTCCCACTTTCTTCCAGGAACTGGGCTTACCCTGAGGCTCTGCCCTAAGAGGTGCTCCCTGCTACATTCTTACAGGACTTTCTTTTAGCAAACTCAGGAGTCTGATACAGCTCTTTGCTGATCCTTTTCATCAACAGCGATGTACAACATTGGAGAAGTCAGTGTCTTCTCCAGTGACCTAAAAAGTGTCCTTTCAAGCATTCATGTCTTTCTCCCTCAGAGCCTACCTCCCAGCCCAGCAAGGCCCAGCCCCCTGCTTAGACTCTGCAAGCTCTCCAGTTTGGCGGGGGGTCCCTCACTGGGTCCCTTTATGCAGAGCTCTGGGACCTCAGCCTACCACCTCATCTCTGGTCAGGGGTCCCTTCAGCCAGGCTCCACCCCACAGCCAGAGTGAGTTTCTGAAATGAAAACTTGCACGTCATTCTCTAGTGGAGAAGGATTTGATAATTTCCTATAGTTTTTGAAAAAAGCCGTCACATGACATTCAGAGTCTTTGAGGATCTGGCAACCCCCTCCCCTTTCCTTATCCCGTGCCACTTGCACGTCAAATTTCGTCAGGTCATCTCTGCTCCATGTTTCTGGCTGTCTTACGCAATCCTACAGCTCGGACTGACTGTTCTACTGAGACCAGATCTGCCTTTTCTTCCAGTTTGAGTGAATGAGGGCAGGCATGCTGTCTTATATCTCTTTTTTTTAAAAAAATTATTATTTTATGTGTTAAATTAGTATTTTATATTCCAGCACCATACAGAGATGGCAAAATATAGGGGCTCAGTAATTGTCCTCTCAGTCATTTTAAACAGAAATCTTTCAGTATGCATTATATATACCTTCTTAAACAAAGTGTTTTGACAACATGTACTATCTTTGAACTGCTCAATTATTTTTCTAAAAAGGGTATGGTGGAGAAGGCACGGGGCCTGAAGTGCTTGTACTCCAGACCTGGAAAAGAAAAGATTTTCAGAGGGCATTCTTGTATTAACAGCTTTAAATGATGAGTTTGAGTGAAGAATTCTACTCTGGGATTCTATCCTAAGTGCGGTTCTGGGGAACAATGTATTGGAGCAGATGGATGGTCAAAAGATCCAGGGAAATTGACAGCACAGAAAACGATGTAACTGTTTATAAGAAGCCTGTAGATTTGCATGTCTACAATGGTGGGATGTCCATGGTATTGGATGAGAAAAAAAGTGATTTGGATAAAAGTCTGAACGAGATACTCCTCAAAAATTTGCATGTAGCTTTTTAGTGTCTATAAGAAGAGATCCTGGAAGGATACACATCAAATGGAAGACCAGGTTCATTCTTGGGAATGGGATACAGAAAAGAGTGGAAGGAATTGTCATTTTTTACTTGCTGTGTTTTGGAGTGATTTGAGTGCTGGATTACCCCTGCCCACTGAGGGCGCTATAGGGTTAGTGAAAGCGAAGTGAAGTCAGTTGCTCAGTCATGTCCGCCCCCATGGAATGTAGCCTACCAGGCTCTTTTGTCCACGGGATTTTCCAGGCAAGAGTACTGGAGTGGGTTGCCATTTCCTCAGTGACCTTAAAGCTCTAACATTACTAGCACTGACATGATTGATTTTTCTCTGCCTCTTCTCTGCCTTGGCTGTCTGTGGTCACCAGCCTGCCTTTTTAATTAATCTATTTATTTACTTATGGCTGCACTGGGTCTTCATTGGTGCACATGGGCTTTCTCTAGTCACAGCGAGTGAGGCCTACTCTCTAGTTTCGGTGTAGGGTTTCTCATCGCAGTGGCTTCTCTTTTTGCAGAGCTCAGTGCACCTGGCTTAGTTGTGGAATCCTCCTGAACCAGGGATCGAACTCATGTCCCCTGCATGTGGCAGACAGATTCTTAACCACTGGACCACCAGCAAGATCCTACATTGTGTTTAAATAGGGGATTCTAGTAGATGGGGAAGGTTTTCCAAGAAGCAAAGTCACAGCCCAGCAGTGGATAAGGTGATGGTGAAGGAGACACTCGTGGTCAGGGTCTTCCCTGACATGACCTTGAGATGGCTGGTGTGGATCTGAGGCTCAACAGCTTGTGTTTGAGGAGTGTCAGGCTCTATAACAGCACATTGTTCTTGGCAGTAGCGCTATTGGGGAGAAAGAGCTCATGCGCAGGTATATGCTGGGGGAAGAAACATAGAAATACCAATCGCCGCCATTCACAAGAGCTCACGTGTCTGCCTTAGACAGGGCGCTTTCTACACACGGCCCCATCTATGCCAAGATTAATCCTCATCCATGAAGCCTATAGATGAAAATAAAACCTTTCTTTTCCTTCCCTGTGAGACAAAAATTAAAGTTCACAGAGAATGAGTGTTAAAAGCAGGTCTGTTGTTGTTGTTCAGTTGCTAAGTCGTGTCTAACTCTTCGTGACTCCCTGGACTGTACCCTGCCAGGCTCCTCTGTCCATGAGATTTCCCAGGCAAGAATACTGGAGTGGGTTGCCGTTTCCTTCTCCAGGGGATTGTCCCAACCCAAGGACCGAACTGTATCTCCTGCCTTGGCAGGAGGATTCTTTACCACTGAGCCACCAGGGACCCCAAAGCAGGTCTGGTTGTATCCAGATTTCACGTGCGATACCACTCCATGGATGGCATCACCTACTCAATGGACATGAGCCTGAGCAAACTCCAGGAGATACTGAAGGAGAGGGAAGCCTGGCTTGCTGCAGTCCATGGGGGTTGCAAAGACTTGGACATGACTTAGCAACTGAACAGTAACCACTCCATGGCCTAAGTTCATGAATCCTGGAGGGTAGACAGCAAAAGAACAGAGCTAGTCACTGCAGTCACAGTCGCATGGGAATTTGGGGGTTTAGGGAAAATGTTGATGTGAAGATGCTATAACACACAGAGGCAGTGCAGTGGGATGGAAAGGGCACAGGCCTCATGGGCTGACAGACTTGGCTCGAATCTTGCTTCTAACTTGATAACAGAAGCAGAAGAGATTAAGAAGAGGTGGCAAGAATACACAGAAGAACTGTACAAAAAAGATCTTCATGACCCGGATAATTACAATGGTGTGATCACTCACCTAGAGCCAGACATCCTGGAATTCGAAGTCAAGTGGGCCTTAAGAAGCATTACTAGGAACAAAGCTAGTGGAGGTGATGGGATTCCAGTTGAGCTGTTTCAAATCCTGAAAGATGATGCTGTGAAAGTGCTGCACTCAATATGCCAGCAAATTTGGAAAACTCAGCAGTGGCAACAGGACTGGGAAAGTTCAGTTTTCATTCCAATCCCAAAGAAAGGCAATGCAAAGAATGTTCAAACTACCACACAATTGCACTCATCTCACACGCTAGTAAAGTAATGCTCAAAATTCTCCAAGCCAGGCTTCAGCAATACATGAACTGTGAACTTCCAGATGTTCAAGCTGGTTTTAGAAAAGGCAGAAGAACCAGAGATCAAATTGCCAACATCCGCTGATCATCAAAAAAGCAAGAGAGTTCCAGAAAAACATCTATTTCTGCTTTATTGACTATGCCAAAGCCTTTGATTATGTGGATCACAATAAACTATGGAAAATTCTGAAAGAGATGGGAATACCAGACCCTGACCTGCCTCTTGAGAAACCTATATGCAGGTCAGGAAGCAACAGTTAAAACTGAACATGGAACAACAGACTGGTATATTGTCACCCTGCTTATTTAACTTCTATGCAGAGTACATCATGAGAAATGCTGGGCTGGAAGAAGCACAAAGTGGAATCAAGATTGCTGGAAGAAATATCAATAACCTCAGATATGCAGATGACAGACACCACCCTTATGGCAGAAAGTGAAGAACTAACGAGCCTCTTGATGAAAGTGAAAAGAAGAGAGTGAAAAAATTGGCTTAAAGCTCAACATTCAGAAAACTAAGATCATGGCATCCGGTCCCATCACTTCATGGCAAATAGATGGGGAAACAGTGGCTGACTTTATTTTGGGGGGCTCCAAAATCACTGCAGATGGTGACTGCAGCCACTAAATTAAAAGATGCTTACTCCTTGGAAAGAAAGTTATGACCAACCTAGACAGCATATTAAAAAGCAGAGACATTACTTTGTCAACAAATGTCCATCTTGTCAAGGCTATGGTTTTTCCAGTAGTCATGTATGGATGTGAGAGTTGGACTATAATGAAAGCTGAGCACTGAAGAATTGATGCTTTTGAACTGTGGTGTTGGAGAAGACTCTTGAGAGTCCCTGGAACTGCAAGGAGATCCAACCAGTCCATCCTAAAGGAAATCAGTCCTGAATGTTCATTGGAAAGACTGATGTTGAAGCTGAAACTCCAATACTCTGGCCACCTGATGTGAAGAACTGACTCATTTGAAAAGACCCTGATGTTGGGAAAGATTGAAGGCTGGAGGAGAAGGGGACAACAGAGGATGAGATGGTTGGATGGCATCACCGACTTGATAGACATGAATTTGAGTGAACTCCAGGAGTTGGTGATGAACAGGGAGGCCTGGCGTGCTGTGATTCATGGGGTTACAAAGAGTCGGACACGACTGAGTGACTGAACTGAACTGATAACATGTGGGCCTGTGCTTCTCTGAGCCTCAGTGTAGTCATTGGTAAAGTGGAACAACAGCCCCCATGTCCTGGGGCTGGCCTAGTCAGGGCACTCAGTTCTACCCAACTCGCAGGAAGTCATGTGGATCTGGAGCCTTCTTCCTGCTCCAACACTAACGAGCTAGCCTGTAATGAGCAGCAGAGCTCCCTGGGCCCTTTCACAGGCAGTGTATCCCCTTTGACATTCTTAAGGAGCCAGGAAGCTACCTCCTCCTCTCTTTAATCTCCCTGCTTCGGGCAAAAGTTGTTTACACTCAGATCTTTTCTTCCTCACTGCCATTTACACCTCAGACCTCTGGAATCTGGTTTGGACCCACAGCTTGGTACTGAACTGCTCTGGTCAAGGTCACCTAAGACCTGCCTGGGGCAACATCAAATAGATGCTTTTCTCTCCCTGTCATACCTGACTCCACAGTGATATTCTTCTTTTAGGGGCTGGCTCTCCCTCTGGCTATTCCCTGGTGGCTCAGATGGTAAAGAATCTGCCTGCGATGCTGGAGACTTGAGTTCAGTCCCTGGGTCTGGAAGATCCCCTGGAGGAGGACATGGCAACCCACTCTAGTATTCTTGCCCGAAGAATTCCATGGGCAGAGGAAACTGGTGGGCTACAGTCCATGGGATCACAAAGAGTTGGACATGACTGAGCAACTAACGCTTTCTCCCTCTGGCCTGGTTTTCTTGCTGCCTCTCCACCCGCTGCCTCTCTGTCTCCTTCATGGGCTTCTCTTCCCCACTGTCCCTTCTGTATAATTGTTTCTTGGGTCTGTCCCAGACCCTACCCTGATAACTCTATGTTCCTTAGTAGCTAGCTCCAGGACCCACGGATCTCTCTTCACCCAGCAGCAGGAGTCACCTCCAGATCTGACTGGGCCATCCCTCCATTAAACCCACCTTTGGCTCTTAGAATACAGACCACAGTCTTCACTCAACCTGGCCACCAGGTCCTGCCACCAGGCTCTTGACTGCTTTGCATGCCTCATCTTGCCCCAAACCAATTTCCAATCTTTGTTAAAAGATCTCTTCTTCAGGAAGGCTTCTTTTTTCTTCTCCTAAGTAATTATTTATTTGGCTACGCTGGGTCTTAGTTGGGCTTGCCAGATGGCGCTAGTGGTAAAGAACCTGCTTGTCAATGGAGGAGATGTAAGGAGATGTGGGTTCGATCTCTGGATTGGGAAGATCCCCTGGAGGAAGGCATGGCACCCCACTCCAGTATTCTTGCCTGAAGAATCCCATGGACAGAGGAGCCTGGCAGGCTACAGTCCATGGTGTCGCAAAGAGTTGGAGACGACTGAAGGGTCTTAGCACACAGGCCTGCATCTTAGTTGCAGCTTGCAGGATCTTTAGTTGCAGCATATGAACTCTTAGTTGCAGCATGTAGGATCTAGTTCCCTGACCAGGGATCGAACCCAGGACCCCTGCATTGAGAGTGAGGAGTCTTAGCCATTGGACCACCAGGGAAGTCCCACTCAGGAAGCCTTTTGTGACACCCCACACCAGGCTGGGTCCACCTGGTTGTTTTTCTCCATACCCTGTACCTCTCCTTCCTAGCATTTATCATAACTGTAGCAATTACTTGTGTAATCATTTATTTAATATTTTCAAGTAATTCCCCCCAAATGTATACTGGTTGAGAGTCGTCCCCATGGGTCCTGTGCATCCCACTAGGCCCAGGACCTCTAAGTGCTCACTCAGTTCAAGCCCTGCCGGTCAGCTCTGTACCTCCTTCTCTTCCCCAACTGACTGACTGCTCCCTCTCTCACTCATGTCTCCATCCATCCTCCAAACCGCAGACTTATCTTTCCCAACACATACCTTGATCGTATCATCTCCCTACTTAAAAAACCTCCCCTGGCTCCCACTGCCCCAGACAAAGTTGAGAGTCCACTCCGCTTCTCTCTCCAGGCTCAGTTTTTAAAACTAAGCGCACCCTTGGAGTTCTAAGTTCTGTTGCCTTTAACTAAACTCCCAGTCCTTGTAACTGGTTCTCCCCTCCAGCCAGTTTCACATGTCTTAGCTCTCGTTGCTGAGATGAAGACCTCCCCACCCACTCACTCACCATTTGTCCGAATTCTTGGTCACCTTCCCCTGGCTGGGGTTTGTCACCCAGGTGCCTGGTGAAGGAAGGTCCTCTGCTCCCCAGTCCCAGGAGAAGCTCAGTGTCTGGGACATGTCTGTTTCCTCTGCTGGGTGGCAAGCTTCTTGCAGGCAGGGCCAGGACTTGCTCAAGCACGTTGTCCTCAAGCCTCTAAAACACAGCCTGGCACACAGAGCAGATGCTCAGTAATGTTTGCTGAGTGAAGACATCCCTGACTTCTCTGGTCTGTGGTTCACAAGCCACTTGAACACATGCTCTATTATGTATTATTTAGTGGTGTTGGTGTTGGAGATGGGGGTGAGTGAGAGAGGAAAGTACTTTTCAGGATGCTCATCTCTCTCCTCTATCATTTTATTTTATTTTTTTATTTAGCCAAGTCACACAGCAAGTGGGATCTTAGTTACCTAACCAGGAATCAGAACTGCGGCCCCTGCATTGAAAACAGGGAGCCTTAGACTCTATATTGCTAGGGAAGTTCCGTCTCTAGCTCTCCTTTCAATACGTGCTGTTTCTCCTTTTGCTAAGATAAAATGAAATATCCTTCTGTATTCTCTCTCTGCTCTCCTAAGTGTGAGTGCTGGGTGGAAGATGTATAAAACAGCTGCTATTGTTTTCTGTCCTAGACATCAGGGAAGAGACATGTCCAAGGAGAAGAACACTTTCAATACTTGGGGACTGGATCACAGGGCTTTGGTGCCAATGTGACCTGAACTCTGCAGGTTCTGCCCTGCCCAACTCGCCTCCTAAACTCAGCTTCAGTTTAGCTGCCCCCAAAGTCATCAGCATGCTCCTGCTCTATAAAAGTCATTCTCCACCCAGACAGCGATGTAGAATCACCAGGAGGTTAAGAAATACAGGTGCCCTGGGTGTCATTTGGACAAGAATTTCTGGGCTGGGCTTGTTGTTGTTCAGTCCCTAAGTCATGTTCTACGCTTTGAGACCCTATGAACTGCAGCATGCCAGGCTTCCCTGTCCCTCACTATCTCCCAGAGTGTGGTTAAACTCGTATCTGTTGAGTCGGTGATGCCATCTAACCATCTCATCCTTTGCCATCTTCTTCTCCTTTAGCTCTCAATATTTCCCAGCATCAGGGTCTTTTCCAATGAGTTGGCTCTTTGCATCAGGTGGCCATAGTACTGGAGCTTCAGCTTCAGCATCAGTCCTTCCAATGAATATTCAGGGTCAATTTCCTTTAGAACTGACTGATTTGATCTTCTTGCTGTCCGAGGGACTCTCAAGAGTCTTCTTCAGCACTACAATTAGAAAGCATCCATTCTTTGGCACTCAGTCTTCTTTATGGTCCAACTCTCACATCTGTACACATATTGGGTTTGGGTTTGAGTAATTTTCAGAGTGTCCCAGCCACTTCTGATGCACAGCCACTGCCGAGAACCATCACTGAGTCTTCTGCTGCTCCTCCTGACAGAAAGTCCTCTCTGCTGAATCCAAGCTCCTCCCTAAAGGGTGCTACTTACTTCATAACTTCTCTCCCAAGGGACCCAAATCCAAATGGTCCTTTCGTGTGATCCTGGGTGATGCTCCATTTGGACCACTCTCATGACAGCTCATTATGGTTATTTGGGATGAAGGTGTCTTCCAGGCCATCAGCTTCTGGACTATCCTTGGTAGCATGGATCAGAATGCCTGGAGTACTGTGGGAGTTTAATAACTATTAATTAGACTGAATGCATTGGAAACCTCAGCTGCTTTCAGATTCTGATGGGTTGTCAGAGAGTTAGACTCCTTTCCTCATCCACACTGACTGCAGGAAGTCCAGCTGGACACAAACATGAATTGTAGGATTGTTCTGAAGGTCTTAGAATGCACTTGGAATGGTCCAGGCCAATAAATACGAAGATGTTAAAGTGGTGAAATGAACACTTCTGGCAAAAAGATCGATCAACTGATGAACCTCATAGACTCTATCCTTAAACAAAGGTCTCCTTGAGTCCCAATTGCTTTGGCATCTGAAACTTCCTTTTTCAAACGGAGAACCAGCTGTCATACCCTGCCCCATTTTCCACTTTATTTATTTTTTAATTTAAATTTAGTTATTTTAATTGGAGGCTAATTACTTTACATTTTCCACTTTAAATGTTCTATCTCAATAGGCTTCTAGCCACTTTGCTATGACCAAGCACTCTTTTCTTTTTTGACTGTGCCATGTGGCTTTCAGAATCTTAGTTCCCTGACTCCAGATCCAATCTGGGCCCTAGCAGTGAAAATGCCGACTGCTAACCACTGGTCTGCCAGGGAAGTCCCTCATGCACATCTTTTAGTGCTGATTCTTTCCTCACACTCTTCCCTGACCTGGAATGGGTTCCATGCCCAGTGAAAACATCCTATCTCCTAACCAAGGTCAAATTCAAATGTCAGCTCCTGGAGGTTCCCCACCAGAAATAATCTCCTCCTCATCTGTGCTTCTAAAATACTTTTTGCTATTTAATCACTCATTCATTCATTCTGTAAATATTTATTAAATGCCAAATATGTGCCAGCTTCACTTATCTCATTCTATATTTTATTTTTGTTTTCTCTTCTTGAGGAAAATGGCTGAATCTTGTCCCTTTTCCTCTCCCCTCTATCGTTCATTCTAAGTCATTCTAAGAATAGGACTCTTCATAGGTCACGTGCAATAAGAATCCAGTTGACCAAACTGGATCTTGTTAACATTCTCAATAATGTGAACTGAGCATGAATTTTCTTCTGGATAAAAGTCTAGATTGATCTATTTTGATCGATCAAGGCTCTGTAAGCCACAACATCTATGGAAGGTTAGGCAGTGATTTTAATTTTTTATCTTATATATTTATTTTTAGACTTCCTTGATAGCTCAGTTGGTGAAGAATCTGCCTGCAGTGCAGGAGACCCAGGTTCAATCCCTGGGTTTGAAAGATCCCCTGGAGAAGGAAATGGCAGCCCACTCCAGTATTGTTGCCTGGAAAATCCCATGGACAGAGGAGCCTGGCGGACTACAGTCCATGGGATCGAAAGAGTTGGACGTGATGTAGAGACTAAACCACAAACCATATTTATTTTTATTGAAGTACAGTTGATTTTGATCTTCTCAGGTGACTCAGTGGTAAAGAATCTACCTGCCAAGCAGGATCTCGTTCGATTCCTGGGTTGGGAAGATCCCCTGGAGGAGGAAATGGCAACCCACTCCAGTATTCTTGCCTGGAGAATCCTATGGACAGACGAACCTGGTGGGCTGCAGTCCATGGGGTTGCAAAGAGTTGGACACAACTGAGTGACTAACACTTTTCACGTTAACTGGAGATTTAGAATACAACAAACCCAAGCCCCATGTCCCTTACAAGGTCTGGCTCAAGTTTACAAGGTCAGGTTCTGCCTTTCTCCTTCCCAACTTAGAGAGTGCTTTCAGCTCTCAGGGACTTGTCAAGGACAAGAGAAGAAAAGAGAGGTGCATAGCAGAACTATGACAAAAGCTGGGAGGAATGGAGTTGCTGTGTAGAAGGGTGGCCTTCAGGTGAGTTTGTACAAAACCTAATTTCTGTGGGCAACAGTTTTTACAGAGTCAAGATGAATTGGCATGTTAGTACAAAGATTTTTTTCTTCCTTCTACAAATGATCAAGGAAAATGGATTTTTAAAATGTAAACATTCTCTTGTAGTATTTACAGCTTCTCTAATGTCGGGGGACAAAGGTCTTGGAGTTTAAAGTAAAAAGCAGGCCCAGGGAGATAAGAGTTCTTTTACAGTTTGATTGTAATCTAAATATAACAGGAAAATCACTCTCTACATAAAGCACCGTGATGGATAAATACCTGGGTGAGATTATTGTGTCTTTCCCCCTTTTTCCTTCCTTTTTCTTTCCTATAAGTTTTCTTTGTCTTTGAGAAAGGCCTTTCGTGATGAAGACAAATAGTGGTTGAATGAAAAGCCAGTGTCGGGCTTTGCCGATCGAGGGTTTGGGGAAATGATTTGTTCGGGCAGAGAAGCTAATAGATTAAATGTGAGACCTCAGAGATCACCCAGTTCAATCCTTCATTTTGCACATAAAGCACTGAGGCTAAAGCCTCACCTCATACCATTTCAGAATTCACCTGTGTCAGAAGACATTAAGGAATACACTTATTTTTCCAGCAACATGGTGCTGTAATGAAAATGCCCTTAGGAAAGAAATCCTTCAGTCACCTCTGTAATGACCTCTGCTGTCTGCATTGCCTTTGGTAGCAAAGTCAGTCACTGATGGAAATTTCGTTGTTGAGGGAAAATTGTTATCCACCCCCAGGCGTCCAGTTTAACATCTAGTGAACTTGGGTTACGCTGAGTCTCACAGTGTGGTTAATCCCTCGTGCGTGCATGCTCAGTTGCTCAGTTGTGTCTGACTCTTTTGCGACCCCATGGACTGCAGCCTGCCAGCCTCCTCTGTCGGTGGGATTTCCCAGGCAAGAATACTAAAGTGAGTTGCCATTTCCGCCTCCAGGGGATCTTCCCAACCCAGGAACTGAACCCATGTCTCCTGCATTGGCAAGCGCTGAGCCAGCTGGGAAGCCCAGTTATTCCATTGGAGGTTATTTCTAGGTTTTGTTCCTGCCCCCTCATTGCCCGAAGTCTCACCCCACGGGAGCACATTTGGTGAGCCTCATGGGGGTGCTACTGATGCTGCTAGCTTCCAGGGGCTCAGGGCACGAGGCTGTGGGCTCACACATTCCGTGTAACGGGCAGACTTCTGCTCCGGTCGGCTCTGGTGCTGCTGACAGCACTTGGCTCTGTCCACTGGCGCCAGCAGCCAACCTCAGCCTCTGTTAACGCTGTCTGTCGAGGGATGCGGCCGGGGGTGGGGGGATGTGCGGCGCGGAGGCTCCTCTGTGAGACGGGTGAACCCCCTTCAGCCCCGGAACACAGTGGTGAGTTTCTCCATGTTCCCCCAGTGAGCAGAAGGGTCCGGCCATCCTCCCGGCTCCTTGCCTGGACTTCCTATTAGCAATTCTTTCAGATCTGCTTCCCAATCTGCCTGCCCCCATGGAGCTCTTGGATGACAGTTACTGTGTCTCATTTATCTCTGAATCCTGGTGTTTAACCCCGGGTGAGTACTTAATAGATGTTTGTTGCAAGAAGTGATGTTAACTGGTCATTTGAGTCTGTGGAAAACAAAACCAAGCCAAACCATGCCTTTCGTTTTGATCACTTATTAGTAAATGGAAATGAACCTGTCCTACTCCAGTGCCAAGGAGTGCTGGAATCGCAGCTTCCAGTTAACTATTAATAATATGACAAATGGAAGGGAGTCACTCAACCCCAGTGTGCTTGCCAGTGGCCCCATGATGGCGACTAGACACTCCTCTTCTCCAGCAGGCATTGGGAGAAAGTCAATGACCTCAGAGTCATCTTGAATATTGTTGTTGCAGTTGGTAATGTCCAGCTGGCATTAGGTAATGCATAGGTGAAATGCAATGGTTGGTTTAGTCATTCTTGGTTTAACTACCCTCTCCTGTGTATACTGTCTGTGTATCTCAAAGAGCTTCTCCCTGCAGGGGAGAGAAAGACTCAACACTTTCCAGTCAAATCTCTTGGTTTCTTAGACACTCTTTTCCAAAGTCTTTTATTGATTATGAAAACACTGACTCATCTCCTGCTTCCTTCTCTATTAACAATCTTCAAAAGATTGTCTGGACAAAAGTTTATATTCTCCAAGAGAAACTACTCTTAAAAATATATATGTGTGTGTGTGTGTGTGTGTGTGTGTGTATGTGTGTGTGTGTTTGTAGTAAGTGATGTGTGTTAGTTGCTTAGTCATGTCCGTCTCTTTGTGACCCCATGGACTGTAGCCCACCAGGCTACTCTGTCCATGGGATTCTCCAGGCAAGAATACTGGAGTGGGTAGTCATTCCCTTCTCCAGGGGATCTTCCCAATCCAGGGATCAAACCCGGGTCTCCTGCATTATCGGTGGATTCTTTACTGTCTGAGCCACCAGGGAAACCCCTAGGCTGCTGACAGCACTTCGCTGTCAATTAAATATATATATATTTAATATTATTTATTTTTGGCTGTGCAACATGCGGAATCTTAACTCCTGGACCAGGGATAGAACCCACGCCCCTGGAGTGGAAGTGTGGAGTCTTAACCACTGGACCTCCAGGGAAGCCCCTGGAGAAACTACTCTGTACCATAGGTATGTCATGTGACGCCAGCAGCCAAACCCACAAAATGCGTTCAGAGCCCCAAATGCTTATTTTATCTAAGAAAATAAGCAATGGATACAGAATATATTTTGGAAAATGCACCCCACGACCCCCTGCAAAATATTACTGGGTGGAGAGCAAATTCTGCCCTTGCCCTCAGGCTTTTGGGAGGGAGACTCAGGCCAGGGGAGGGGGAGGGCTTTATTTGCTCAGCATCCAACGCCAGACCACGCTCGTGACTGACCGAAATGCGCTGTGAATAGCAAGTATATCACAAGGGTTCTCAAATATGAAAGCGGAGCTGGAACAAAGAGCAGGCACCAGCCAGACTTCCTCTGTTAAAGATTATCCAGCGTGTCCCCTGGGTGCCAACATTCCCATAAATCCCAGCAGCTCTATCTCACCTAGGCTCACTTAACGGCTTTGAAACCCTGCCCGGGACCTACTAGCATTCCATCAAGCGACCTCATCACAGGGGAATGAGCTTTATCTCTGAGACTGTAAGTGTGTTTGCTTGAAAGATGATTTACCATGCTCAACAATGACCAAATTTTCTAAATTGAACTTGATCTCTTGCTATTAATATCATTATATATCTCACAGTTTCATCTCAAAGACTAGATCAACTCAGGGAGTGTAAATCTCTCTCTAGGTTGGCTTTAAAATGAGTCTACAGGCCGATTCCTAGTTTCGGGGAACGTTTTTTTGTTTGGGAAGGTGGAAACCCAAACTGCTGCCAGGTCAGTTAAGAAAGTTGGAAGAATCTTCCTCCCAACCTCTGCCCTACCTTCCTCCTTCCAGATCCTAATTTCTTGTCTCTGTGACCTTTGGAAAGCGAGGCTTTCCAAATCCGTGATTTATGATAGAGACCACTAGCTTCTCTTTTTCTTTTGCTTAGGCCACTAGGAGAAGCCAGTCACTGTCTGTGACTCCATTGAACTCACAGGAGGGCCAGACCCCTCGCCAGTCACTCTCTTTTAAAAAATATTTTATTTATTTTCAGCCAGTCATGCAGTGTGTGGGACCTCATTCCCTGACTAGGGATTGAAACTGTGCCCCTGCACTGGGAGTGTGGAGTCTTAACCCTTGGGCCACCAGGGAGGTCCCACTCACCCTCTTAATTGTTCAGTGCCTTTAGTGGCGACTCCAGCGGCTTCTAATCACACAGCCTGATGCTGAGAGGAAAATGGCCCATGAGCCTTGCTGAATAGAGTTCCCTTTGCTGCACCTGCTTTACGGCAAGTACAATCCCATTAAAGAATAAGGGCTAACCCATGAAAATTATTAGAGGACAAATGTAAGATGTAAGGACTTCTCTGATGGCTCAGCAGGCAAAGAATCCACCTGCAATGTAGGAGACACAGGAGATGCAGGTTTGATCCCTGGATCAGGAAGATCCCCTGGAGCAGGAAATGGCAACCCACTCCAGTATTCTTGCTGACTCAGGGATCAAACCCGAGTCTCCTGCTTGGCAGACAGGTTCTTTACCTGGTGCCACTGAGCCACCAGGGCAGACCCAGATCTAACATGCTGTGTGGCAAAAACAAAAAAATAAAAACAGAAAAGCTGTGCTTCTGAAATTGGGCAGCAAGCAGATCTTGGGTGAGAGCTGGATTGGAGAACCATGAGGATGCTTCTCAACTCTAAAACATGGTCCCTTCCAGATGCACAGCTAGCTGTGAGTGAGCTCTGAATGCCCAACGGACAGTACGTCAACCTGAGGTCACTTACCTTTCTTTAGCTGAGGTCACTTATTACAGGTGGCAGCAAGGCCCGCGGGGTCAGGCACAGCTGGGAAGAGATTATAACTCCACTCTTATGAGCTCAGATTCATGACTTACATTCTTTATGTGGCGTAAGTTGCTCAGTCGTGTCCGACTCTTTGCAACCCCATGGACTGTAACCCGCCAGGCTCCTCTGTCCATGCAATTCTCCAGGCAAGAATACTGGAGTGGGTTACCATTTCCTTCTCCAGATCTTCCCAACCTAGGGATTGAACCCTGGTCTCCTGCATTGTTGGCAGCTTCTTTACCATCTGAGCCACCAGAGAAGCCCTTTATAAAGTGGGCACAATGATGTCCTCTTCCCAGCGTTAATCTGCAGGAAAATATGAGGCAACACGTGGGATCCTGGGGGCTCCATAAATCGTGGTTTCCTGTTCTCCTTCCTGTTTCCCTCTTCTGGTGGGCTCTCCTTCCTCCTGTCTTTTATTTTGCCTGGCTGCAACTTCCTTTCTCACCTCCCCCCACTCACCCCAAATTGTCCCTGGGCTTCGTTTGAAGGACCCAAGTGTGTGTACGGAAAGATTAAGCTGTTCTTCTTATAAAAGAGAAATGTATTCAAAATGGAGCACATCAAAAGTGAACGTAGGTGACAAATGTTTATATTTGGAAAGTGCTTCTGCTTTGATCCTGGTTTCTATTTTTTGAGAGCTTGACAAATGTGCCCTTGGGGCCTTGGCTTCAAACATCTTCAGTCAGCAGAGCACTTTGGAGGAGGTGAACTCATTTGATCCTGTTCCTCCCAGGCCAGGGGATCCTCGGCCACCGGGTAGGCCTCTGCCCGTCTCCCTGCGTGCCGCCCTCGGGGCCACCTGCCTCCTTCAGGTCCAGCTCTCAAGGCTGCAAAGTGCAGACGCCGTGGTGGCCCTGCTCCCTCCTCCAGAGGCTCTGAAGTGTTCTTGCTGTCGTGAATGGCTCCCTGGGTCCTCTGTCTTCCTTCCTCTTCCATGAGGTCACCCTGAACACTTGCCAAATCCCGTCTGACCCATCCCTTGGGAAGATGATTCCCCAATGGGGAATTTCTCAGGGGTGGATACTGGAGGAACTAAATTTGGGGAAAAGTCTCCCTAGAATTAGAGAAATAAATGGCAGCCCACTCCAGTATTCCTGCCTGGAGAATCTCATGGACAGAGGAGCCCAGTAGGTTATGGTCCACGAAGTCACAGTCAGACATGACTGAGCAACTAACACTGTCTAGAAAATCAGCCATAGGACTGATCATGCCCAGGTTTCCTAGACTTTCTGGACAGAATTTATGAACATGTTTTGCCACGTGTTCTTACAGGTAGGTCATAAAACGACACCATGTGTGAGGTGAGCATAACAGAGGTGCTCGCAAGCCCGGGCTGGTTCTCAGTGCCCCTGTCCTGGGGAAGCCATGGCTGGAAGCTCTGAGGAAGATTTTCACTGGAAGGTCTCCTTGTCCACAACATGCTTTCTTTCAGTTCAGACCAATTTCTTCCCACTTTCAGACCTTTGCAACGAAAACAGGACACTGAGATGGTATCTGCCATTCCCAGGAGAATGTTCAGCGAGTGAGGACAGGACCCACCCTGAGCACTTGCAGCTGATAGACTTCAGTGCCAGGAATCGGTTGTGGGTGAAGGAACGGCTGAGACGCCTAACAGGGGACAGTGAGGCAGCCAAGGGGTTAGCTGGAGCAGGAAGCCCCCACCCCTCCAGGCTGGAGGGGCCAAAGAAGGAGCTGGCATTACCTGAGTGCATGACTGGGTCATCTGGCAGAAGCTGGGACCACAGTGAGTACATCTTGTAGGAGGTAGAGTGGGAGGAGCTGCTTCCTTTACTGACAAAGAGGGAAGTGGGGAGAAAAAAGCTTGTCCTCCTTCGCATTTCCAACTGGAAGCTCTCATGGGCCCTTGCTGAACCCAGACAGAAGCCAATGTTTTATTTTTAATTTTTATTTATGTATTTATTTTTGGAATATAAAATTGCTTTACAACGTTTTGTGAGTTTCTGCTGTACAACCACGTGAATCGGCTGTAAATATACCCATATCCGCTCCTCTGGAGCTTCCCTCCCAGCCACTCACCCCATCCCACGCCTCTAGGTCATCACAGAGCACCAGGCGAGCTCCCTGTGCTATACAGCAGCTTCCCACTAGCCATCTATTTCCCACCCAGTGGTGTATATATGTCCGCACTACTCTCCCAGTTCATCCCACCCTCCCCTCCCCTTCCCCTTTCCCTGGGTCCACATATCCATTCTCTATGTCTGCGTCTCTATTCCCGCCCCGCAAATACGTCCATCTGTACCATTTTTCTAGATTCCACACATATGTGTTAATATGCAATATTTGTTTTTCTCTTTCTGACTTACTTCACTCTGTATGACACACTCTAGGTACATCCACCTCACAACCAATGACCCAGTTTTGTCTGACAGAAGCCAGTTGACTCAGATCCTGGGAACCACAGCCTGCAGGGCCAACCACTGTCCACACCCGTAAGAGTCAGAGCAGAGCAAGGGAGAGCGAGAAGGCACTCTGGCTCCCAGGGGTCAGAAGCCTGCTTTGGGACTTCCTCCTTCTTGGAAAACCAGAAAGCCACAGGACAAGGGGAGAAGGCCAAGGTCCTGGAAAGAGCAGGATACGAGATCCTGCCAAGCCTGGGCTAAGTGCGGACAGAGCAACACTCCCTTGGTGGTGGTGGGGAGGGTGTTGCTCAGCAGGCACCAATGTTCTCGCAGAAACACTCTTCCCTAAATAACTTCTCCGGCTCCCTCACTGACGACTGTGACCCACCCCTCTGTTCTCAGAACGGCTGGCTTTGGCAGGTGACATTTCCAAGAATGTTCTGGCTGGGATTAGCAGGTTATGAATTCCCCCAGGAGGTCACTGAGAAATGTGACTTGTGCATGCCTTGATAGCTGAGAGGCACGGTTGTTTGGCTTCTTATGGTAAATACTGGGTTGTGGTGACATTTGGGGCATGAGGACACCTTCGATTCTGGGAATCTCGTCCCCATCTTTTATTTGATCACCCCTATGCAGCCCTATAGGAACTGCCTGCTATCTAGATGCATCTTGTGTGCGATGCGTGAGAATAGAGTTATTGAGAGGTGGCTGGAGCGGGGGCATGGGTTGTTAAGCAACTGTTTGGAAAGGCAAGGTTGCAGAGTTTATACTGCTGGGTCACCTTGGGAAAGATGGTCTGCTGCTCTGGAGCTCGGTCCTCTCTCTTTGGCAAATGGAGTTATAGATGCTTCCTAATAACGTTGCCACCCTTACACAATTTAGGCTTTCGAACTGTGGTGTTGAAGACTCTTGAGAGGCCATTGGACTGCAAGGAGATCAAACCAGGCAAATATAAAGGAAATCAACCCTGAATATTCACTGGAGGAACTGATGCTGAAGCTGAAGCTCCAATATTTGGCCACCTGTTGCAAAGAACTGACTCACTGGAAATGACCCTGATGCTGGGAAAGATTGAAAGCAGGAGGAGAAGGGGATGACAGAGGATGAGATGGTTGGATAACATCACTGACTCAATGGGCATGAGTTTGAGCAAGCTCTGGGAGTGGTGATGGTCAGGGAAGCCAGGCATGCTGCAGTCCATGGAGTCACAGAATTTGACATGACTGAGTGACTGAACTGAACTGAACTGAAAGCTGGAGAAGAGAAATACAGGAGAAGCCTGAAGCATCTTGCAGTGCCAGAAAATAAGGAAGTAAAACAAAATGAAACAAAATGATGAGGCACGTCAAAGGGACACAAGATCCAATCTGAGAGAGCTCCCAGTGGCCAAAGCTGGAACAATTTGAACAATAAAACAATGTAGTATTGGATTGGAATATTCACTGGAAGTGGCTTCCCTCATAGCTCAGTCAGTAAAGAATCTGTCTGTAATGCAGGACACCTGGATTTGATTCCTGGGTCAGGAAGATACTCTGGAGTAGGAAACGGCAACCCACTCCAGTATTCTTGCCTGAAGAATCCCATAGATAGAGGAGCCTGGCAGGCTACAGTCCATGGAATTGCAAGAGTCAACACAACTTAGCAACTAAACCACCACCATTCACTGGGAGGACTGGTGCTGAAGCTGAAGCTCCAATACTTTGGCTACCTGATCTGAAGAGCTGGCACATTGGAAAAGACCCTAATGCTGGGAAAGATTGAAGGCAAAAGGACTTCAATCAAAAAGGCGGCAGAGGATGAAATGGTTGAATGGCATCATTGACTCATTGGACATGAGTTTGAGCCTATTCTGGGAGATAGTAAAGGACAGGGAAGCCTAGAGTGCTATAGTCCATGGGGTTACAAAGAGTCAGACACGACTCAGCAACTGAACAACAACAAACCACAAATGGGATTATAACCCAAAGCATAAAATAAATATCCCTGAGTCCATACTGATAGAAATAAATGAGGAGAGAAGGGGCAAATCTTTGTAGAAAAATTCCAAATAATTTATATAGATGCTTCCACTGGGAGGTGGAGCTAAGCTCCCTTCCACATACCACCTGGAGTGTGGGCTGTACCGAGTGGCTTGTTTCTGACTTCTTTCCAAAGGGTAGAAGGGGAAGGGAGAGTAACTTCACCATGAAGGAATCTGGCAAACACTACTTTGGCTGGGTGATCAAGGTCAATATCAGCAGCGATAAGCCATGCTGATAGCTTGTAACTTTGATGTGATGTGGTGAGAAGGACGTTTGACTTCTATGGTGGTCTTACCCACAACCTGTATAACCATAAGAAAATTATCAGATAGACCCAAATGGAGGGACCTTGAGTAAAATACCTGACCAGTACTCCTCAGAACTGTAAAGGTCATTGGCAAACTAGAAAAGTCTGGTAACCTGTCACAGACCAGAAGAGCCTGAAGAAACGTGACAGTGAAATGCAGTGTGGGATCCTATTACAGAGCTAAAGGAATCAGAATAAAAGCAGGAAGTTTGGTTGACAGTAATTCACCAGTGTTGGTTTCTTGGCCATGGTGTGTGCGTGCTCTGTCGCTCAGTTGTGTCCAACTCTTTGCGACCCCATGGAGCCCATCAGGCTCCTCTGTCCATGGAATTTTCCAGGCAAGAATACTGGAGTGGGTTGCATTTCCTCCATCAAGGGATCTTCTGGACCCAGGGATCGAACCAGCATCTCTAATGTCTCCTGCATTGGCAGGTGGGTTCTTTACCATTATTGCCACCTGGGAAGCCCCCTTTAGCCAAGAGGATCTTGTTAAAAGGCAGCTTTATAATTCAGGAGCTCTGGGGTGGGGCTGAAAAGTCTATGTCTCTGACAGGCTCCCAGGTGAAGCTGATGCTGCTGAAACACAAATGCTGAGCAGCAAAGTGACAGAGTTTGAGGTTGGTCCTTCATCTTCCGAAGTTCCATCCCCTTTGTGTGAACCACACCTGGAGTGCTCAGTAATACCTATGTTACTGTTATTTGAATGCCCAGTTAGTCAGTGGTTTTTAGTCAATCCTGGCTGCACTTTGGAAACATCTGGAAAGCTTTCAAAAAGCCTTGTCCCTGAACTGTGAAATCAGAATTTCTAGGCATTTTTTAAAAATTGAGATTAAAATTTACACAGTATACAGTGAACCATGTTAAAACACAGAAACCAGGAGCTCCCAGTACATTCACAGTATAAGTTCTGAGCCTTTTCCTCGTGTCCCTAAAGAAATTCCGTACCCATTGAGCAGTTACTCCCCATTCCCTCCTGTCCTCAGCTCCCACAACCATTAATCTGCTTTCTAAGGATCTGTCTATTCTGGACATTTCATATACATAGAATCATACAGAATGTGGGGGAAAACAAGTTGGTTTCTTAGTTATGACAAAAGTACATGGTGACAGAGGATGTTAACAACAGGGGAACTGGGTGCCAAGTGCATGGGAACATTCTGTACCACCTCTGCAACTCTTTTGTAAGTCTAAAACCATTTTAGGATCTTCCCTGGTGGTTCAGTGACTCCACCTGCCTAAGCAGGGAACACAGGTCCCATCCCTGGTCTGAGAGGATTCCACATGCAGAGAGGCAACGGAGCCTGTGCATAGCAACTACTGAAGCCCTAAGTGCCTGGGGCTTAGCGACTTAGCATCCACATATGCCTGTGCTCTGCAACAGAAGAAGCTACCGCAATGAGAAGCTGACGCACAGCTAGAGAGTAGCCCCTGCTCATCACAACGACAGAAAGCCCATGTGCAGCAATGAAGACCCAGGTCAGCCAAACTAATTAATTGAATTTAAAAAAAAAAAAAGATTAAAATTTAAAAAAATTTTAATGTTAAAAAATTTATTTGACAAAAAAAGTTTAAAAAGATGGCTTCCCTTGTGGCTCAGATGTTAAAAGAATCTGCCTGCAATGCAGGAGACCCCAATTTGATTCCTGGGTCAGGAAAATCCACTGGAGAAGGGATAGGCTACCCACTCCAGTATTCTTGGACTTCCCTGGTGGCTTAGCTGGTAAAGAATCTGCCTGCAATGCGGGAGATCTGGGTTCGACCCCTGGATTGGGAAGATCCCCCGGAGAAGGGAAAGGCTACGCACTCTAGTATTCTGGCCTGGAGAATTCCACGGACTGTATAATCGCAAAGAGTCGGACACGACTGAGCCACTTTCACTTTAAAAAGATGAGTACATGCTGCAAAATTCACCATTGAAGGTGATGAAACTTTCTATGGCGATTTTGACAGAAGGCACTCCACAAGAACAGGTATAAGGAAGAGACTGACTAAAAAGAATTCCTACACTGAACACCCAATGATTTGGCTCCCATCTCCCTTTATTTGATATTGAAAGTTGTGTTTTTTTCCTGTAGCCTAGAAATTTAACCTGGAAAAGAAAAACTAAAACAAAACAAAACGAAATGAAAACACATGGATACAACACCTTGATAAAATCTATCCAGAAATTTCAAGTAATTTTTCCTTGTAACACTTTAAAATACCTTTGATAATGGTTAAAGATAAAACTGGGCTTCCCCGGTGGCTCAGCAGTAAAGAATCTGCCTATAAAGGAGGACCTGCAGGAGACACGGGTCAGGAAGGTTCCCTGGAGGAAGGTAGGACAACCCACTCCAGTATTCTTGCCTGGGAAATCCTGTGGACAGAGGAGCCTGGTGGGCTACAGTCCATGGAGTCGCAAAGAGTTGGACACAACTGAAGTGACTTAGCATCCACATATGCAAAGATATAACTAACCGAGTTTTCCTAGACCCTCATCTCAGTAACCATCTTTTATTTTTCTTCTTGGAAGAGGATACAATATGACAGGAAGAATCTGTAGGCTCAGGTTCACTGTATATTAAAGTCCATTTTTGTAAGGTATTCCCTACCTCTGTGAAGCCTAGGATTCCTCCACCAAAATGTCTGTTTACCTTTAAATTCAGGATTTAAAATTTTTTAGGGTAAATTAAAAAAAAAATAAGGTAAAATGGTTTTTCCGTTGACCCCACTTCCCAAACATCACGACTTAAATTTCTTCATGCTTCCTGCCAACCAACCTTCGAGTCAAACCCAGAAAGGGTCACAGGAAGCAAAGAATGTGACTTCTGTGCTCGACACCTTTCCTCCAACAAGAAAAGATTCATTTGCCCCAAATTTACATTTACAATTACTTCCTGTTTACAAGTTGGCCAATGATGAAAGTTAACTCGGAGCCTTTTTGTTTCCCGCCTCTGGGAGACATTATTTGATAAACAGTTTGATTCACCCTTCCATTTTCTCCTTGTAAGTGCCCTGTTTCTGAGACAGGACAGCTACCTAGTTCGCAGGACCCAGTGCCAAATGAAAATGCAGAGAGGCCAAAAAACCAAAACAGGAGCAATATTGTAACAAAGTCAGAAAAGACTTTAAAAATGGTCCACATTAAAAAAGAAAAGAAATCTTAAAAAACAATGCAAAAAAAAAAAGAGTTTCAAGAGAGTGAGAGCAGAGCACTGAACCAGGCCTGGGGTCCTTGTCAGCTCTGAAGCTGGCCCTGCCAGGGCACGTAGGTTATGGGGCTTCTCATTGTGCCCACTGGACTCTGTTTCAGAAGAAAAAGGAGGGGAGAACTCTCAGAGGCCACAGTCTCTCATGCGTTCAGAGTGACGAGTAGGGGCACAGAGCCAGGGAGGTTGGTTTCACAGAACCAGGAGTCCTTTCTCCAAGAGTTCAGCCTAACCCTGTGATTAGAGAGGCTGTGGGTGGAGGTGGGGGGAGGGACAGAGAATGGCCTGGAGTTAGGTTTCTGTAGGGAGGTGACAGCACCTTCCTAACAACATCAGTGAGTGGGGGAAAGGGGAGACAGACGTGGAGATCTGCTGGGACCATCCGGGCTCAGTCCATCTCAGTGGTTTTTGAGCAGCTACTGAATGCCTGGGAATACAGCTAGACATTAGAAGTAAATGCAAAAGAAGGCAGAAAGGAAAGAAGGGAGGAAGGAAGGAAGGAAGGAAGGAGGGATCTAGTTTCAAGGAGATAGTCTGGTCGGGGGAGGCATATGTAGATAGATAATATCAGAATAAATATGCTAGAATGTTTTCAGTTCTAGTCACTCAGTTGTGTCCAACTCTTTGCAACCCCATGGACTGTAGCCCACCAGGCTCTTCTGTCCATGGGTTGCTCCAGGCAAGAATACTGGATTTGGGTAGCCATTCCCTTCTCCAGGGGATCTTCTGGACCCAGGGATTGAACCCGGGTCTCCTGCATTGCAGGCAGATTTTTTACTGTCTGAGCCACCAGGGAATCCCCTGATGTTTTAAAAGTCCTCCTAATTTTTCCTGGTCTTGGGGTGCTGACACCCCCTGATCTGACCAAAAGAAACTCCCCCCTGGCTCCCCACATGCCTGTGTGTTCAACCTGCATGTGACAGGTCAGGATGGTGCACGTGCCCCAATGCCAGCTAGGGGTAATCCTCTCATGAGCAGACAGAAGGGGTCCCCCATGCAATCCCTCGTATCCATGTTTTATTCAAGGGTTTTTTTTTTTTTTTTTTTTAATATATATTTATTTGGCTGCTCTGGGTCTTAGCTGCAGCCTATGGGATCTACTTCCCTGACCAGGGATTGAACCTGGGCTGCCTGCACTGGGAGCACAGAATCTTATCCACTGTATCACCAGGCAAGTCCCAAATCTACTTTAAAAAAAAAAATTAATTAATTTTTTAAAAAATGTGGAATCTTATTTCCCCGACCAGGGATTGAACCCAGGACCATGGCAGTGAAATCACTGAGTCCTAACAACTGGACCACCAGGGAATTTTCCCAAGTTTTTTCTAAATGCATCTTCAAGTCTCTTTGTAGACATAACTAAAAATCTATGCCATAACTGGTCATGGATTAGATTTATTATTAAATGCACGAGTTGAGATGATTAAAGAGTTTATCACTTAAAAAAATAGCAAAGAATCACATTTGATTATGAAAAAAGCATTTTCCGTGAGTCTCTATTATAACTTTAGAGGATCTTTTACAGCATCTTCTCCAAGTCAGATTCTTCTCTGGAGCAAGAATTGTGCTATTTCACATCACAGGTTGGGACTGTTTGGAGGGACTGACAGATGATCCCACATGGACTGTCATCAATTCTGTTTGATGACAGCGGTGACTGGCCCCACAATCACGACAGTCATCTCTCAGGCTATGGGGCCTGAGTTTTCCTAATCTATGATTGTTAATGAGGATTTTTATTCAATAATCATTTGACAAGACAAGCATGCTCACAGGGACAAAGTCAGAGGGTTTAAACCCAGGACTGTTGCTCACAAGTCTTCATCGCTGGGCTTACATCAGATGGTTACCTCGCTCCTCCCCGTGACTGTCCCTCTGCACGTGTGAGGCCCATTTGATGACTCAGCAAGTGTGAGACCCATTTGATGACTCAGCAAGACTGTCTAGGGCTCCAGGATCCAACACAGCTCCTTATTCCTACGCCAGGCAACATGTCTTACACACAGCTTGCATCCACATGAAACGCTGTTGCACGAGTGGATGAGTGATTCCTTTTTCTTTCTTCAAGCTGCACTCCTTTGTCAGCACTCTTTGGTTAACCCTGAAATGGCCCTAAGTTGTGGGTAGGCAGGAAGAAAGCCCATTTTGCAGGAAGAAATGGAGACCCAGTGAGCTAAGTGAATTACTCAGAGTGACACAGCAAATTGAGATGGTGCCGGGAATACTGATGGCTGCCTGCTTCTTCCCCGTTGGCTTTGCAGACTGGAGCCATTGACTTGTGTGAAAAAACCAAATTACAGTTAAAGCAACAAATGTGGGCTATAAACCCTCCTGATACGATTGGTTAATTATGGAACTTGCTAACTAAGAGGAGCATCAAAAGTATTTAACAATTTACCGCTAACCTCCCTTGAGAACACTTTTTTTTTTTTTTTTTGAGAACGCATTTTTGGAAACAAGATGTTAAACCCTTCATGAGAAGAGCTGACACCCAATTCGTGCTTAGGTATTAAACTTCTCCTACTATCTGCTTCCTCTCTACTTTTCCTTTTCTTTTTTTGGTAAATGACACATAGACACCAGGAATAGTATGTCTAGGATTCGTGACTCAATTTTTTTGTGATTTAAGAAGTATTAAAAAAGAAACCCAAGAAGATAGTTTGAGGAAATAAAAGCATTAGCCCTCCTGATGAAAAAGGTCATTGATGGTTCTCGGTGTCTACAAAAGGGGAACTAATACATCCTTGTTACAAGGAAATGCAGAAGGAGAACCACACGGTGGCTGTGCTCTGGAGGGCGGCAGAAAGGCCAAGGCTCATAAAATAGGAAAGTAAACAAGGTCAACCAGTCACCATGGAAAAGTGTACGGGGGCCACCGAGGAAGAACAGAACGAAAATCTGATGCCCAGGTATTTTTTTTCCTGAAATGAAGTTTGTAAGTAATACTACTATTTATGTATGAATGCAAGAGGCAATAGAAAAATACATACACATGAGTGACCCAGGATTTGGGGAAAAGGCCTGGGGACATCCGCATCTCTGGTAGATAATGGATAAGCCATTGTCTAGAATGGTGGGGTTGTCCATTTGCCCAGCATCCACCCTCGGAGAAAACGGATGGCATGACGCCACGGGGGAAGCGGCAGTCATGTGGTCATGGGGCCTTCATCGTTTACCATTTTATTTTCAGGTAACATTATAATTGCCACTCTATGATAGGATTTGGATCTCAGATCTAATAGATATATCTTTAAGTACAGTCACCGTGCTGTTTGTTACATCCCCAGGACTTAGCATCTTATACTGGAAGTACAAGTTCTTATTTTACAACTCTTTCCATTCTAGTCCAATATCCCTTCTTAGAGCAACTAACGACTGCTGTTGTTGCCTCTGCATGTGTGTGTGTGTGTGTTGGAATGTGAACATGGGCTAGCCATTGCTGTGACTGAAGAAGGAAGCCCTTCAGGCTTGAGTCATTCTTGGCTCAGGGGTCTTCATGTAATGAGGTGACCATCACTCTGCTTTCTCAGCTGCTCACACAATCTGGGGAGGCTTCAAAGGAAAGAATCCTTTCCAATCATAAGTCTGAAAGCTTTGGTAGACATGTGCCTCCACAACCTTCATTGACTCACAGAGTTTTGAAGAAGCCCCTTTAGACCAAACACCTGCATCATGGTGGTCTGGTACACGGGTAGATGCCTCTGATTTTATCCTGGGCAACTTATGATGTAATCTTATGTTCCAGAATTAAAATTTAAAAATGAAAGTTCATCATCATCATATATTATTCCAACCAAATGGAAGAAATAGGCTTCGTCTCATGAGTTAGTTTTTATTTTCTTGTATCTTTTTTTTTTTTTTTCCTTTTTCAGTCTGGAGGTCAGAAGTGCCTTGTGTGAAATGTAATCCTGGTGGAAGATAATGTTAGAAATTCCCCCACTTCAGCCAAGTATTTCTGAGCTTTCATGGCTTCCCCTCAAAATGAAACACCACAGGAAGAAAATCACCTACAAACTCTTGTTTCTTGACTTTAAATCTGTTGTCTTTCTGGGGTAGTTCACGTTGGGTTTAAAAGTCTGATTCAGAGACTAGGTCTTCCAGAGATCTCACAACTCACCAGAAACAAGGGTTCTTAAGATACTTTTGCCAAAGCACTGTCAGGACAAGTTGAGTTAGAGACAAGTTATCTTGAGCAGAATGTCCTGATTTAAAAAAAGAAAAAAATCCTAGAGATTTCAATCCTCTTTAACTAGTTGCAGAATAGGGTGGGTGGGGTGGGTGGGGAAGAGGAAAATGGTGGGGGGATTGAACGGTAGTCTTATGAGTAAGTTTAATTTAAGTTGTAAGAATTTATTAACCTGCTGTTGGGTTGAAGTTCTAACGGGAGATCTGAGTCTTCTTCAGTAATATGCATGATATAGCGGTGGGCGGGGTGGGAGGTCCATAGTCATGAGTTCGCTTATCAAGGGAGCTCAGCATCTGGGCAGTAGGAGCTCTGTATGCAAGTGTCCCGCTATCTGTCTGCTTGATATTGGGACTTCGCATTGTTCTCCTTGGAGATTACACCTTCCAACCCACCACCTGATCCCCTTTCAAGTTTCTATTCTCAAATCCCTCTGGAAAGAAGGACCCGGAGGTGGCAGGCAGGTAGCTGCCACGCCCAGACAGCTGGCTTCTGTGTTTTCTTAGCCAGAAAGTGGTGAGATGCCAGTAGTGGCTGCCCAGCCCTGCCCAGGTGGGGCCCACCTGACTTTGTTGGCTGAGGTGTCCAGTCATAGGGCCAAGGGGCCATAGAAATGGATCAGTTGGGTTGGGTAAAGCTCTGGCCAGCAGGATACTTTGCTGATTACTCAACATTTCCCTTTCTTCCATTCCGAGGGACAAAAAGGTCAAGTCCTTACTGTGGAGCACAGGGAACTCTGCTCCATGTTATGGCAGCCTGGATGGGAGAGGAGTTTGGGGGAGAATGGATACATGTATACATATGGCTGAGTCCCTTCACTGTCAGTCTGAACTATCACAATATTGTTAATCAGCTATATTCTGATTAACAAGGAAATGGCAACTCCCTCCAGTATTCTTGCCTGGAGAATTCCATGGACAGAAGAGCCTGGCAGGCTACAGTTCATGGGGTCCCAAAGAGTTGGACATGACTGAGCAACTGAGCACACAACACACACACACACACATTCTCCAGTGCAAAATAAAAAGTTAAAAAAAAAGTCTTTTAAATTAAAAAAAGAAAAAAAGTTCAGGTTTTCATGATAGAATTCTCTAGGAGTCCTCACTCTGAACTCCCCTCACTGCAGCTGCTGAGTCTCAGAACAGATCAAGAAAGGATTTTAGGAATTCTGTGACTTTTGTGGGGACTGTGGAGCGGCTCCCTTGTTGGCTGGTTTAACACTCAGGCTGTGTGGAGGTGAGGGGTAAAGATAACCTGGAGAATGTTCCAGATCCTGGCACCCAGAGGAGGCAGCCACTGGGGAGGCAATGTGAGGGGCCTGGCCAGGATGAAAGGTGCCAAATTGAAAGAGGCTTCATCTTCCAGCAGAAAGCCTTTAGCAGCCGTCTGAAGGATCATTTGGAGGAGGGGGAGATATTATGCCAATTAAATCGAGACAATAGCATCTTGTTTCCCCTGCAGTGAACCCTGATAAAACTGCCTGTCCAGGGGAAGGAAAGTATTTCATTATTGTACCTTTGAAAATGGATAATCCTCACTGTATTTCCTCTGTGGGGGAGGGTGTCCTTTGTTCTTGTGCCTCTGATCCACAGCTACTCCCCACCTTTGGTTGCAGGGGAAAGAAAAAAGTGTGATTAAATGACGGAGCTGTTAGATGAGACAGGACCCATCTCAGGGACTCTGATCTCTAACCCAGAGCTGACACCACAGTGATCTCAGCCCTCAGAGAGACTCCTTTTGGATGGGAGTTGCTCCTTCCTCCCAGGAGCTTCCTGGTAGGCTCTGCAGAACTGACTCTTCAAGAACACACAACCTGGAGAGATTCGGGGGCCACTTTACTACTAATGACCACAGATGATGTCACTCCAGGACTGAAAGCATCACAGGGGGTGTCATTGCTTGCACAGTGACAGAACCCCAGAACTTTGAAGAGGAAAGGGATTGCAATGCGTCTGAGCCCAAGGTCTTGGTTTTACAATGGAGGACACTGAGGACTGGGCTGACTGAGCGGCTTTCCCAAACTGGAACTACAGGGTGCTGACCGAGTCCTGGGTGCTTTGCAGCCCACTGGGCTGTGGCCAGAGGTTGCAGGAGGCAGGAGCTGTTAGACAGCAACAGGGAAGATTGGAGACCCCGCCTAACTCAGTTCCCCAAGTTTCACTGCATCCTCAAGCACAGTCAGGAAATTTCAAGTCTCCTTTTATAATCAGCCTTAAAAGTTATTTTAATCATAAAGCATCTCTCACGAAGGACAAGAGCCTTTTCTGACATGAAAGAGAAGAATATCTATATTCAGTGTCCTCTGTCTCCAGATGGTAAAGAATCTGCCTGCAGTGCAGGAGACCTGGGTTCAATCTCTAGGTCGGGAAGATCCCCTGAAAAGGGAATGGCTACCAGTCCAGTATTCTGGCCTGGAGAATTCCATGGACAGAGGAGCCCAGCAGGCTAAGGTCCATGGGGTCAGAAAGAGTCAGACAGGACAGAAGCAACTGAGCACACATATTAAGAGGATATTAAAGGATAAAAGATGGAGAAATCTTCACTCCCTAACAACTCCCTCATCCCCTTTTTTAGTGCAGCAGTAGAGCAGAGGGACCCCAAGATGAGGGAACAAATGAGAGTGTAGCAGCCCTGCCGGACAGAATTGGGCTGGAGAGGACGCATGTGTGATCATACGTCCACTGCCCTAGCCATGACCTCTGCAATGTTAGACTTCTCCAGAAGGGAAGACAGTAGTGCTGAGAGGGCAAAGGAGAACAGGGTATAGCTGGGGAAGGAGTCTGAGAACCATTTCTTGACCCCATAGGCAGTGGCAGACTGCCAAACTGCTCTGAGTCTTGAACAGTGTGTTCACCATTCATAAAATGCCCGGTAGGCTCCAATAGCCTAACAGAGTTGATTGATTCTCCCAGCAAGTAAAAGAACCATTCCTATTTTTTTGAATCTCACAGAATTCCAGGTTGCCTTAAATTACCAGAAAAAAATGTTGTTTTAAAATCCCAACGAGGACACTTCCCTGGTGGTCCAATGGCTAAGACCCCAAGCTCCCAATGCAGGGGGCCCGGGTTCCATCCCTGATCAGGGAACTAGATCCCATGCGCCACAACTAAGACCCGGTGCTGCCAAATACAAAAATACATAGTATATAAATGTAACAAGCAATAACAACAGGGAATTTCCTGGTGGCCTAGTGGCTAGGACTCTTACTCTAACTGCTGAGGGCCTGGGTTCCATCCTTGATTGAGGAACTAAAATCCCACCATCTGCACAGCACGGCCAAAACATTAAAAAATAAACCCCCAACACATCAGTGCATCCCCCCCAGAGCCATCTTCAACCCTGGCACTTGAGCACTTGCTTAGACCGCACCAGGTGAAAGGTCAGCCTTCCATTATTTGTTAAAGCACTCAGCAACCCAGAAATAAACATGGACGCCGATGCTGATCTGAGAACTAGAAGATGTCTTTCAGGTCTAATAAATGTGATAAAAACAAACAACATCCTTTCATAAATTCAGTGGGGCATGGCTCTGTGTTTATCTTGTGTCATATACTTGAGATTACCCCACTGGAAGAAGAAAACACTTGATTGATGCGGGGAGTCTGCAGTGACTGGAAAATATTTTTCTACTTCCTGTCATGCCTTTTTTTTTGCTTCTCTAAGGAAGTTATTAGTGGTATACTTTACAATAATGAAAACGCAGCAATTTCCAGTGAGAAATCCGACACATTCCTGAGTCACAGTTGTTCTATTTGGTAATTAGTTTAGAAAGTGTTCTGTGTTCTTTTTCTTCCATTCCATGGCTAGAGAGTTTTATTCTGGTTGTTTATGGCGCCTCATAATAATGATGGCAATGAATAACTGTACCTATCACTTACTGAAGTTCTGGACAAGGCACTCTCGGAAATTATTTAGCCACACAGTCTTATGAGACGGATAATGTTATTATTCCCATTTTACTGTTGAGAACCTAAAGTTTTGAGGTTAGGTGTCTCGCTCAAGGTCAAACAGGTAGTAAAGCGCAATCAAAGGAGCTTAAGACCAGTTCTAACTCCTGTTCTGACTTGAATGATTATGTCTGCTTCCCATAGAACTGAGGCACTGAAGGAAGGGCATTCATCCTCTTCATCCAATTATTGAGCCTGAATATGATTAAAGCTTTTCCTGGGTACCAGACATTGTTTCAGACACTGGAGATATGGGAACAGTGCAGCTCCTGCCATTCTGGAGCTTACATTCTAGTGAGGTCAGTGATATGAGATGTAAAATTAACAAAATAAATGATCAACTACATACTAATTAAGTGATGACCTATGATATGGAGAAAAACAAGTCAGGACACGAATATACAGGATATGAGAGCAGGGGTTGCAGTTTTAAATGGAATAGTCAGGAAAAGCTTAGTTGATATGATGGGATTTTCAGAAAGCTGAAGGAGGTGAGGAAGTGAGTCATGTGGCTATCTGGAGAAGGACTATCTAGGCAGATGGAACGTGCAAAGGCCCTGAGGTAGGGCTGTGTTTGGCACAGTCACAGAACCCAAAGAAGACTAGTGTGACTGCAGAAGTAGCTGATCGAGGGGGATGATGGTAGATGAGACGAGAGGAGTACATGAGCCTGGGTGCTGTCGGACTGAGTGGGCCATACGGTTGTCCCTCCTTATCTTCAAGGGATATATTCCAAGACCCTCAGGGGATGTCTGAAACATCAGATAGTCCTGAACCCTATGTATCCTACGTTTTTCCTTCACATACACACCTGTGATAAAGTTTAGTTTATAAACTAGCCACGGTAAGAGAGTATCTAACGTGCCAGCATCACTGCTTTTGTGCTTTGGGGCCATTATTAGGTAAAGTAAATCACTTGAACACAAGCCCTACGCTACTATGATAGTCGTTGTTGTTGTTTAGTTGATAAATTGTGTCGAACTCTTTTTTGTAATGGTAGCCTGCCAGGCTCCTCTGTCCATAGGATTTCTCAGGCAAGAATACTGAAGTGGGTCTCCATTTCCTTCTCCAGGGGATCTTCCCCTCCCAGGGACTGAACTCGAGTCTTCTGCATTGGCAGGTGGATTCTTTACTGTCTGAGCAACCAGGGAAGCCCCAGCCGAGACAGTCATCTGATAACTAAGTGACTCATAGGTAGGATACCCTGGATGATTCACGTCCTGGGTGAGGCAGAGTGGATTTCATCACATGACTCAAAACAGCGGGCAACTTAAAACTTATAAGGGAATTCCCTGGTGGTCCAGCGGTTAGGGCTCAGCACTTTCACTGCAGGGGCCTGGCTTCAGTCCCTGGTCAGAAGCTAACATTTAACTTCCCGCCAACCATGCCCTGTAGCAAAAACAAAACGCAAAACAAACATACCCATTCATGAATTGCTTATTTCTGGAATTTAATATTTAATATTTTCTGACTGAAGGGTAACTGAAGCCACAGAAAGTGAAGTGGCAGATGAGGGGGCCTCACAGGTGACTTCATTATTTTCTCAGAATGTGATGGGGACTCAGGGAGTGTTTTGAGCAGAGAAGTGATGACTTAACTTTTAAAAGGGCCCTCTGGCTGCTGCGTGAGATGGACTCGAGATGGGCAGGATGGAGGTGGGGAGTCCAGTTAGGAGACTTTGGCAGCAAACTGGATAAGAGATGATGGTGCCTTGTCCCAGGTTAGGAACAAAGGAGAGGATGAGCAGTGTTCCAAACATAAACAGAGGTGAATTGGAAATTGCTGATGGATTGTGGGGTATGAAATAAAAATAAACATTAGGATGCTCTGGAGGTATTCATTTGGAGAAAGTCGCATGTAAGGAGTTCTGAGACAGTGACTTAAAATTAAAAACTAGAGATATATTTTACTGCGGCAGAGGTCATGGAGAGGCTTGAGGAGGAAAAAGGAGATTTATAAATCCAGTGCTCTGTGACAGCCTAGAGGGGGTGGGATGGGGAGGGGGATGGGAGGGAGGTTCAAGAGGGAAGGGGCATATGTGTACCTATAGCTGACTCATGTTCATGTGTGGCAGCTCAGCTCAGTTCAGTTCAGTCGCTCAGTCGTGTCTGACTCTTTGCGACCCCATGAATCACAGCATGTCAGGCCTCCTTGTCCATCACCAATTCCCGCAGTTCACTCAAACTCATGTCCATCGAGTCAGTAATGCCATCCAGCCACCTCATCCTCTGTCATTCCCTTCTCCTCCTGCCCCCAAACACTCCCAGCATCAGGGTCTTTTCCAATGAATCAACTCTTGCCATGAGGTGGCCAAAGTATTGGAGTTTCAGCTTCAGCATCAGTCCTTCCAATGAACAGCCAGGTCTGATCTCCTTTAGGATGAACTGGTTGGATCTCCTTGCAGTCCAAGGGACTCTCAAGAGTCTTCTCCAACACCACAGTTCAAAAGCATCAATTCTTCTGCACTCAGCTTTCTTCACAGTCCAATTCTCACATCCATACATGACCACTGGAAAAACCATAGCCTTGGCTAGACGGACCTTTGTTGGCAAAGTAATGTCTCTGCTTTTTAATATGCTGTCTAGGTTGGTCATAACTTTCCTTCCAAGGAGTAAGCATCTTTTAATTTCATGGCTGCAGTCACCATCTGCAGTGATTTTGGAGCCCCCCAAAATAAAGTCTGACACTGAGACCAATACACAATTGCAAATTAATTATTCTCCAAATAAAAAAAATAGGTAACCAACAAAGTGAAAGTGTTAGTTGCTCTGTTGTGTCCTACTCTTTGCAACCCCATGGACTGTAGCCTGCCAGGCTCCTCTATCCATGGGATTTCCCAGGCAAGAATACTACAGTGGGTTGCCACTCCAGTTGTGGGTTGCCACCCCTGGTTGTCAGGGGAATCTTCTCAACACATGGATTGAACCGGGGTCTCCCTCATTGCAGGCAGACTCTTTACCATCTGAGCTACCAAGGAAGCCCCAGATAACCAATAAGGACCTACTCTATAGCACAGGGAATTATACTCAATATTTTATAGTAACCTATAAGGAAAGAGTATCTGAATCATGTGTTGTCTACTTGAAACTAACATGATATTGCAAATCAACTATGCTTCAATAAAAAATAAATTAAAATTTTAAAAAAAGAGATAGGACTTGAATAAATAAATGAAAAAGATGTTACCACTGATACCACAGATATGCAAAGAATCTAAGAGACAATTACATGCCAACGAATTGAACAAATTAAAGAAAACGGATAAATTCCTTGAAATGTACAACCTACAAACACTGAATCATAAATAAAATTTGAATAAACTAGAAAAAGAAACAAAACACAGGCTTTCAGGGAATTCCTTGGGGATCCAATGATCAGGACTGTGGACTTCCACTGTCCTGAGCCTGGGTTCAATCCCTGGTAGGGGAACTAAGATCCTGAAAGCTGTGTGGCACAGTCAATAAATAAAATAAAAAGGGTTTCTGTGAGTAATGTTTACTTCATGCAGTCAGCTCATTGACACCCAGGAGTCACTGAAAAGGGGTTTTTGAGAATATACTTGGTGGATGCAAATGGACAGGAGGTTATCCCCTGAGATAGAAGATTCTATAAAGATAAGGTCTTTTCCTGTCTTTTTTTCTTGGACAGAATATCTTGTCTAACCCAGCCTGAGGGGAGAACATTTGTCACAAACCCTCATCAGGAAGGAACCTACAGGGGGCCTGAATGGGGACAGCTACTGGCTCACAGAGGAGAATATTCTGCCAGCAAGGTGGGTTCTGAGATATGCAAAGCCTGACTTCCAATGGAGATAGGCTTATCAGACCAGAATCTCGCTGGTTCCAGGAGGAAGTTGGGAACAAGGAAAGGGGAAGGTTTAGGGGGTCGCTGGAGTATGGCAGAAGGCCTTTTATCTATCTTGGGAGGGTTAATCCAGGAGTCATTGAACACTCTAAAAGCCAAGGTACGGAGGTCAATTCCAGGGATCAAGGTAGTCTGGGGATTGGGAAACTAAATCAGAAGAGAATTTCCAGGAAAAGCTCTTCTTCTATCCCCTCCCCCACTGTCTTCCCCTATCAAAGTGCTCTAGACTCCAACATGGATTTTTATTTATTTAATGTGGACCATTTTTAAAGTCTTTATTGAACTTGCTACAATATTACTTCTGTTTAATATTTTGGTTGTTTGGTCCCGAGGCATGTGGGTTCCGGGGGATCCAGCCTGCGCCCGGTGCATGGAAGACGAAGTCTTAACCCTTGGATCACCAGGGAAGTCCCATCCGACATAGATCTGTAAATGAAATCTAGTTTTGGAGGACCCTGGGAGAAGTTCTTAACACTCAGAGGGAATAACTGCTAAACTCTGGGGTGTCCCATGATTGGAAAACTGTGGGAAAAACAAGCAGTCTGTGGTACCAGGATAATCGCAGGTCACCTTGACAGAACAGTTCCTAGATGCCAGGCACTTGGGAGGCAAGGAAAATGCATTTTCTCATCTAATCCTCACAAAAATCTGAGATGATGAACCGTCATTTGCAAATACAGGAGGGAGACTTGTTTGTTGTTGATTTTCAGTCACTAAGTTGTGTCAGAGACTCTTTGTAACCCCATGGACTATAGCATGCCAGGCTCTTCTGCCGTCCACTGTTTCCCAAAGTTAGCTCAAATTTATGTCCATTGAGTCAGTGATGCCTTCCAACCATCTCATCCTCTGCCACCCCCTTCTCCTTTTGCTTTCAATCTTTCCCAGCACTGGGGTCTTTTCCAATGAGTTGGCTCTTCTCATCAGGTGACCAAAGTACTGGAGCTTCAGCTTCAGCATCAATCCTTCCAATGAATATTTGCCAATCCCAATGAGGCAGTTAGAGGCAGATCTGAGAGTCTAAACTCCATCCATTAGACTCTAAAACCTGTGTATTCATTTTGAGCTAAGCAGGGGACATGCAAAAGGGAGACTAGACCAAAGGGTTTTTGGGAAGAAGGAATGCCTTTTCTCTGTGTTCTCAGAAGTGGGCCAAAAAAGGTTGAAAGCCAGTTAAGCTTGATTTCAAATTAAGGAATCACTGGTTTTCTCAACATTTGACTCAGAAACACCTCCCTTCTTCCTTCTTGAAGTCATTTAATTTTCACATTATAGTTGAAGGGAAATCCTCTATTTACCTAATGCTTTCCTGTTCAGTCCTTTCAGGCTATGAATCTTGTATATTTTATATACACAAAGGTGACTTTTCCTTCCTCGAATGACCAACGCTTATCAGCGCAAGCAACTGATACTGAGCTCATAAATATGTCACCCGGAGTCCGTCTCAGCCCGGCTCTTCTCTGAGCGTAATTCTCCTGCGACAGTTTTCCTCCTCCTTTCTTTTCCTGACCGCTGGGGAGACGGCACTGGGGCCCCAGCCGCCCCCGCAGAGTCTGCTTTGGGTTTACTCCCCATCGGCAAATATAAAAACGAGTGACCGCTGCTTCCACACCGAAGTCATTTCAGCAGAAGCCCGCAGACAATATAAAACAAGGCCCGTGGAGCCAGCGCCTTCCGATTCCAATTAAATATTTCCTGTAAGTCTGTGCCAATTGTGCATCTTGGAAGAACATTTGAAAGCAGAAGTTTGAACTCACGGGGACCCCATTGCCTTAAAAACCTGTTTCCTGTTTGACAAGATTTTACTAGCGGGAGCAAAGTAGCACACTCAGCAATTGTTAGTGGTTCAATGTGCAAAGGTGATGGTTTCCTCCCCCAGGGCCCACCAGCACAGCCTCGTTGAGCTGCAGATTTCTGTCTTCCAGATAAATCTCTCTGAACATTAGACCCCTATTCCAAAGGGCCCTAATGACATTTCCAGGATGACAGGAAATACTCTGCTTATCTCCCTATCTGTACATCCTACCTCTGCGTGCACTATCTTACAAAGCTGGAAAAACTCTTTAAGACCACTGCATAGATGTTATTATGTCCATTTTACAGATGAGAAAAGTGAGGCTCAGGGCTCAGATGTTGTTAAGTTTTGCATGGAGTATTTCAGATTGCCAGGGACTAGGTGTTCAAGGCACCTCTTGTGTCATGACTTTGCACAAGTTTCTAAAATTCAAGTTTCTAAAATGTCTCAGTTTCCAGATTCATAAAATGGAGTGAATGATAGTGGGAATTTGACTTCACAGATTGGAAAGACCTTTAAGTTGGTCATAAGAAAGGTACCTCGATAATTACAAAGTATTATTACTATTAATTTAAAAATGATTATTGGAACTTGCCTGGCAGTTCAGGTGGTTAAGACTATGAGCTCCCCGTGCAGAGATGCAGGGGGATGGGTTCATTCCCTGGCTGGGGAAGATCCCGCAAGCCATGTGGAATGGCCTGAATATACATATATATATACACACGCATATATATCTCATCATTATCATTAGTGAAAAAATTTATCCTAGGCCTGAAACTCAAAGCACTCCACAATCTGGCCCTAGTCTACTGGTCCGCAGTCTTTTTTTCAGCCATGACACCCTGTTCCCACTCCCACATCACACACACACAGGCTATCCCTTTTGTCAAACTATATTTACCCTCTGAATCTTTGTCCTCTTGGTCCCTTCTTCCCGAGACACTCTTTCTTCCCGTGTGGTCCCACTACCTTCAGGAGGCCTTCCCATCCCACTTGGGGACCAGGCTGGCATCATAACTGGAAACCTCGCGTATCATCAACATGGTTTCGTCAAGTGACTTAGCCTCTCACGGTCTCCATGGTCATCTCTAAGATGGGCTAACAATCTTCACCTCGCCATATTATGAGGACTAAACAAGGCAACACGTAACCCCCACAGCCCAGGACAGGCAAAGAATACACCTGAGCATCGCCCCCCACGGCGCTCCCAGCTCCCACCTTCTCCCTCCCTCGTGCTATGAATGGACTTTGCTTGTTCCTGTCTGACAACAGTCACCAAACTCTAGCTTGTTGTTATTGTCCTCATGTCTGTATTTGCTGCGGGCTCTCTTTGAAAGCCAGGAATATGTCTGTTTCTTTTTGTGTGCAGCATAGACCTCGTCTCATAGTAAGTCTTCAGTGTTGGTGATAGAACTCCAGGAATGTTATCGGCAGGCACTCCTGGACCTGCTTGTCTTGTGGGGCAGGCATGACTAATACTTTTGGTGAGTCTGTAGAGCGAGAAAACTGAGCCGTAGAGGGGCCAAGTGAGTGAGCATTCCAGGCTCATTCCAAGGCTCTGCCTGCTCTGATCGAGTCCACTTTGCACGAATTTAAATGTGAACTTTCTGCATGACCATGTGAGTAAAATCTGATAAAGTGAGATTTGAGCATTCATTTAACAAATGTATAATATTAATAGCTAGATCTATATTCTAGGCAGCTAGATCTTACTCATATGATATTAATCTCATGAAAATCTTGAGAAGTAGCGTCACAGTGATGCTTAGTCAGCACTTGTGAGTCTGTGCTAAGTTCTGGTGGCGTCCGTTAGTGAACACCAAGTTCCTATTTGTTAAGGTTGCAACGTAGCAGCAGAGACAGGCAAACAGACCATTAAATGAATTTACTAATTTACAAAGTGGGGGCACAGAAAGGAGAATAATGATCATTTGGGGGAACGAGAAATTATCTGGAACCAGGCAATATTTGAAGACAATCCTGGAGAGTTTCAAGGTCAGATCAAGGAGAAAAGGCAATTCTAGGAATAAGGAACAGTGAGTTCAAGGTCATGGAGGAAGAAGGCACCTGAGGAGGTGAAACAGACAGGGGCAGAACTATGTGTCAAGCCAAAGGGTGTGACCTTTTTTGATGTAGGCAATGGGGAGCCATGGAGGGTTTTTGTGTGTGTGTGTGTGTGTGTGTGTATGAATTACCCTGGTGTTTTCTGATGATCACTCTGGAGGTCTGGAAGCAGGAGGAGATCATGAAGATGGCCTGAACTCTAAAGTTATATCAATACTGAAAATGATTCTAATATAAATAGAGTTATGATTATTATCCCTGGATGTAAGCAAAATTAAGCTTCTTCCATGTTAAGGCTTATTGCTTCTTTGGATAAAATTGAGTCTTTGGATAAAATTGAGAGGAAATATGGTGTATTTCAGAAAGATCTTTGAAGGGACCAACTGTCCCAGTCCAGCCCCGCTCACCCGAAATGAGTGAAATCTTCAGACACATGCTCCACATGCGTGTGTATTCTGTGTGTAGGTTTTTGTATATTTTAAAAACAGGTATGGAGAAGAATACTGTAGGGTATGGTAGAAAGATAATCCAGAAACTTTCACTGAGCCCAGTTTCTGAAGACTTCTCTTAACTTGACCCACCCAATTCCTGCCCCACCAGAGTCCTGGCTGAGGACGGAGTCCCTGGGTTCCCAGCCCTGTAGCCTCAGGGAGGGCCCCAGGCTCCCGCCCCCATCAGTCCCCTGCCTCACGTGACCACGCCTGCACAGGAAATGTCCTTGAACAGCCTTTTTCTTTCTTTGTTTTTTAAACAACACCTGACTGATCCCACGTGAAATGTCCTTAAGGAAGGGAGCTCACCAACAGATGGTGCTGCTGGGGCTGGTCCCTGGGTAAACGACCTCCTTACCCCAGATGGGGCTGGCTCAGTCCTGGCTTGCCATGCCAGGCTTTTACCTTTCCTTCCATTTTCCAGGGCTCCCCCAGTGGCTCCAACGGTAAAGAATCTGCCTGCAATGCAGGAGACACGGACTTGGGTTCCATCTCTGAGTAGGGAAGATCCCCTGGAGGAGGGCATGGCAATCCACTCCAGTGTTCTAGCCTGGAGAATCCCATGGACAGAGGAGCCTGGCAGGCTAGAGTCCATGGGGTCACAGAATCGGACACTTTCCATTTTCAAAGACTGCGTTCTTGCTGGTTTGCACCTTCTTTCAGTGACCTGTGAGGGATGTCACCGTGTACAGTAAACTAGGTGCTTCCGGGGAACATGCCCCGCCCGCCCCACCGAAGGTTAAGTGGGTGGGCTTGCTCCTCCTTTGGGGCCCCCCACCTCCAAACCCCATCCCAGACCATCGCAAAGTTCTAAAGGCTTCTTCTAGCCATTGACTCTGGATCAGTAGAGGTTCCTGCCCTGTGCCCAGAGTGACCGACCACTGGGCTGTCCAGCTGACTTTGGCCCATTGGTGAGCCCCAGCCTTGGTTGCTGGCTTCTCCTTTGTTGTTGTTCAGTTGCTCAGTCCATCTGGAACTTCACTAAGGTCTAGGATGGGGTTTGGAGGTGGGGGGCCCCAAAGGATGAGCAAGCCCACCCATGTAACTTTTGGGGAGGGCCATATTCCCAGGAAGTGCCTAGTTTACTGTCCAAGGTGGCCTCCCTCACAGGTCACTGCAAGAAAGTGCAAACCAGCAAGAACGCAGTCTTTGAAAATGGAAGGTGTCTGATTCTTTGCGACCCCATGGACTGTAGCACAGCCAGACTTCCCTGACCTTCACCATCTCCTGGAGTTTGGTCAAACTCATGTCCATTGAATAGGCGAGGCCATCATCTTATCCTCTGTCGGTCCCTTCTCTTCCTGCCCTCCATCTTTCCCAGCATGAGTGTCTTTTCCAATGAGTCGGCTCTTTGTATTAGGTGGTCAAATTATTGCAACTTTAGCTTCAGCATCATTCCTTCCAATGAATAATCAGGGTTGATTTCCTTTAGGATTGACTGGTTTGATCTCTTTGCTGTCCAAGGGACTCTCATGAGTTTTCTCCTGCACTGAAGTTTGAAAGCATCAATTCTTTGACACTCAGCCTTCTTTATGGCCCAACGTTCACATCCATACATGACTACTGGAAAAACAGCTTTGGCTAAATGGACCTTTGTCAGCAAGTGATATCTCTGGTTTTTAATATGCTGTATAAGTTTGTCATAGCCTTTTTTCCAAGGAGCAAGTTCTTTTAATTTCATGGCTGCAGTCACCATCTACAGTGATTTTGGAGCCCAAGAAAATAAAATCTGCCACAGTTCCCACTTTTTCCCCATCTATTTGCCATGAAGTGATGGAACTGGATGCCATGATCTTAGTTTTTTTAATGTTGAGCTTTAAGCCAGCTTTTCCCACTCTCCTCTTTCACCCTCACCAAGAGGCTCTATAGTTCCTCTTCACTTTCTGCCATTAGAGTGGTATCATCTGCGTATCTGAGGATGTTGATATTTCTCCCGGCAGTCTTGATTCCAGCTTGTGCTTCATCCTGAGTACATCATTTCACATGATGTACTCTGCATTTAAGTTAGATAAGCAGGGTGACAATATACAGCCTTGATGTACTCCTTGCTCAATTTGGAACCAGTCCATTGTTCCATGTCTGGTTCTAACTGTTGCTTCTTGAACCACAAACAGGTTTCTCAGGAGACAGGTAAGGTGGTCTGGTATCTCCATCTCTTTAAGAATTTTCCACGGTTTGTCATGATCCACACAGTAAAAGGCTTTCATATAGGAAAAATTACAGGGCTCCAATATTTTATTTAATAAATGAATGTGAAAGTGAAGTCACTCAGTCGTGTCCGACTCTCTGTGACCCCATGGACTGTAGCCTACCAGGCTTCTCTGTCCATGGGATTCTCCAGGTAATAGTACTGGAGTGGAGTGCCAGTTCCTTCTCCAGGGGATCTTCCTGACCCAGGGATGGAACCCAGGTCTCCCGCATTGTAGACAGATGCTTTACCGTCTGAGCCACGGTAAGGGAAGTCATTTAATAAATGATGGGGCATCCAATTATTATGGGATGGTTGCTATGTATATAGGTTGTAGGTCAGAAGTGAAGTGAAGTGAAAGTAGCTCAGCTGTGTCTGACTCTTTGCGACTCCATAGTCCATGGAATTCTCCAGGTCAGAATACTGGAGTGAGTTGCTGTTCCCTTCTCCAGGGGATCTTCCCAAACCAGGGACTGAACCCAGGTCTCCCACATTCCAGGTGGATTTTTTACTGTTTGAGCCACCAGGGAAGCCCCTGTAGGTCAGAACCATCCCATAATAATCGGCATCCCATTCCAGGAGGCAAATGCCTTGTGCTCCTCCACACCCCTCTGGTTTGGTGGTGTTCTTCTGAGGCATCTTTCCTCTCCTTGGGCTCTGAGTTCACTTGCAGCAAAGTCATCTGTAAGAACATATTCGCGGGAAGGAGAGAGGTAGTGGGTGCCCTGTACCCAGCCAGGGATGGCTGCTTCTCTAGCACACTGGTTTCAGGATTGGGAGTAAGCTTCCAGAAATTACCTATTTGAATACATTCAAAAACATATGGACTTGCTTGCTGCTCTATCTTTAAAAGTCTTATTAATAAATACAATGGTAGATGTCGACAGTGGTTCTCAACTCTGGCTGCCCAATAGAATCATCTGGAGAGCTCAAAATCTTAAGGATTTTATAGTTCCCTTGATAAATTGAAATCAGAAAATGGTGAAAACGGTGATCCTAGCAGGCTTTTTCTTTCTGAAACCATCCTCCAGTGCTTCACTTGCCCTTAATTAATTGTCCTGGAGTTGACCCAAATAAAAGCCTATTTCATCTCATTCACCTCCCCTACCTGCCACCCACTGGCAGTGTTAGCAAACAGAACGAGGCACGATGCCTGCCTGATGACACATAAGTCAATGCGGGATGCTCTGACCAATCAGAAGTGGCTCTTCCCTCAGCTGGAGATTTCTCCTGCAGGGTTTGAAGTGCTGGCATTTCTAACCTAGCATTCTCCTGACCTATACACCTGCTTGCAGTCACTTCAATGGGGGAGGAAGGTCAAGAGCAAGAAAACAGCCCCTTTCTCTTGCACAAGCCATCTCAGGGATGGAAGTGGGATTGTCTAAATGTCATTCTGTGTTTTGCCAGAAAAGAGAAAAGAGCCCTGGTGTGTTCCAGAGAAGAGGATTAACTTTCTCTCAAAGATGATGATCACACCACATCCTAGCTGGAATCTCGAGGGGACAGATGGCTGGAGAATCAGAAGTAGGGAGAGCTGGGGACTTAATTGTTCTTCTTGACAACTGATTTAAAAGTGTCCTTTGACTTGCATTTCTGCAGAATAAAACATAAGTAAAAAAGAAGGGGAGGGAAAACTAGGTCTCGAGAGAACTAGAGACTCAAGGTATTTTGTGGTTGTTGATGGTACAATGAAAAGTGACAATGAAAAGTCCCTCAGTGATGTCAGACTCTTTTCAATCCCATGGATTGTAGCCCACTAGGCTCCTCTGTCCTTGGAATTCTCCAGGCAAGAATATCAGAGTGGGTAACTATTCTCTTCTCCAGGGAATCTTCTCCACCAAGTGATCGAACCCAGTTCTCCTGCATTGCAGGCAGATTTTTTTTACCATCTGAGCCACTAGGGAAGCCCACTGATGCTACAGTTAGCCCATAACAGAAGAGAGTTATAAGGGGAATATAGACCTTGATGCCACTGCCTTTCTGAGCATCCTAGTTTGAATGGAGCTTTAGCCAAAGCCTGGGAAGGTAGAGCAGATACACTATATGGGGAAACACTCTTTCAGGTAGGTTTGGGAATCCAACGTGGTTTTTATCATTCCAAAACACACTGTTGTTGTTCCTCTAGGTAACTATCATTTGATGAATGTCTTGGTGGTGATGTTGTAAAGGAAAGCCTTGAGAAACAGACTGCTTAGTTTAATTGCTGATAGCATTCACATTTCTTTGAAAGTGTAGGGCACTTAGGAAAATCTAGTTGAAGTCACAACCAAGAAAGTTACACACCCTGGCTGAGCCAAGATTTGATATAGTCACAGTTAGAGATAGTGCAAAAAAAACAAACTAAATCAAAACAAACAAAAAAATAAACTTCAGCATGGACTTGAGTAAGGACTATAAAATGATGGCCAAGGAGTGGTGGTCATGTGACTTTGCAGCTTCGAAGTGTGTGCTAGTGCTCTGGTAATGTTCACGTAGGAAGGAAGGGTTTGGTTAGGCTGGAGGCGACAGCAGAGGAAAGGGGTGGGGGAACTGCTTGATGCCCTGGGAACCGTGAGAAAGGAGGGGTCTAGCACCTCCTAGGTTGGGCTAGGGGACTTGAGACAAGGCCCAGGTTGCAGGCTGTGGAAACACCTGTATGGCATTCTGGGGAGAAGGTTCATCCTGTTAACTGACCCAGGCAGGATGCTTGGGGGTGTGGGGGGCCCCTTCAAACTGCCTAGGATCCTGCCTCTTTCCCCAGCACTTTCCAGATTCAAAAACGAATATTTTCAAAGAGGAGTTCACACACATCTGAGGGACAAAAACCAAACTTTGCTTTAAGCTTTTGAACATGAAATTTGAAAGAAGGGTATCACTGGACTTCACTGGTGGTCCAGTGGTTAAGAATCTACCTGACAATGCAGGGGACAGGAGTTCAGTCCCTGCTCTGGGAAGATTTCACATGCCCACTGGGCAACTGAGCCCGTGCACCACAACTACCGAGTCCATCCATGCTCTAAGAGCCCACGGGGCCGCAACTACCGAGCCCGTGCACCCTAGAGCCCAAGCTCTATAACAAGAGAAGCCACTGTATTGAAAACTCCATCCACTGCTAGAGAGTAGCCCCTGCTAGCCACAACTAGAGAAAACCCCTCACAGTCAAATACTCAACACAGCCAAAATAATAATAATAACAAAGAAAGCTATCACCGTGATCACAGATGCACAAGGAAGGCAGGGCTTAAGAATCTCCATTCGTCCTCTCATGTTGTCTCTTGCTCCCTATTTTACAGTTGGAAACTGTAGATTTAGATGGTTGGAAAATATTAAATAAAAAAAAAAACCCAAAAGCTTCTTTGGGCACAGAGGTGGACAGGGACTAGAACAAAATAGAATTACTCTGTTTCTTAGCAGACAGTACTAATTTCTAAAATTCTTCCAAGTCATATTAAAATAAAAGAAAAGACTTTCCAGGTCAAGGATATTTCCAGCATCATGTAATAATGTAGGAAAGTAACTGTGTCCCCATAAAACAACTCCATTCAAAAGAAGAAAGAAAAATACCCTTTAGGAACGGCAAAGGAAGGAAGCTATATGCCTTGTGTCTGAGCACAAATGGGTGAGATTTGCATGATTAAAAACCATTTCTAATGGAATCGTGTGTCACCACACATCCAAATAGTTCTCATTTCCACTGGTTTCTTCCTCAAAAATTGGATCTTCTAATTCATTTCAGGAAAGAAAATTTTAAGTAGACATTGCATTTAAAATTGTTTTAAACTCATGGTCTTAGTTTCAACCAAAAGCTCCAAAATGTCAAGATAAGTAACAAGTTCATATATTGTCCTGATTGGATGTTTCAAGTTTGACCAGGAGGGCTCCCACCCACTAGCCTGCCCCTCTATCTGCCACTTGGCTTTAGTCCTTTTGGTCCCACAAAGGAAACCATGACTCCTGGGCTTTCTGAAGCACCTGGATGTCATGGCACGTGAGTGATGATCCAAGGAAAGCCAAGGAGCACACAATCCCCCTTAGACAGTATCACGTTGAGGACGCTCTCTTCAATCCATAGTATTATCCAGGGGAACTTTAGGAATCCTCTATTTAAGGTTTTGTTTTCTAATAATAAGAATAGAAACTCCTTCACTTCAAATGATAAAATCAAATTTGTTTCTTGGATTTTTATTCTTTCTACTTTATCATTAGCATTTCATAATTTCATTTATTAGCATTTCATGGTTTCATCATTAGAGTTTCATGTAATTAGTTTTAAAATAGAAATTTTATTATTTATAATAAGAAATAAAAATTTAGGAAAATATTAAGAAATGAAAACAGGAAGGAAAATGTCACATGTATTTCCACCAATCAAAAGATCTAAAGTGATATTTTGAGGTTATTTGTGCAGTTTTTTTTTTTTTTTCCACATAATGATTTTCTAAAAATTCAGCATAGGCAAACTATACAGACAGTGAGAAGGTAAAACAGAAACATTCTTGGCAGAAGATATTTGCAATAGAAATGTCTGAGAAAGCACTCATATCTAGAATATTAAAACGTTCCTAGGAGTTGATAAGAAAAAGACAACCAAAAAATGGGCAAAAGACTTGAATGGGTCCATGTCTTAAAAAAGATATTAAATGGCCAGTGAACATGTAAAAAAGTACCCAATCTCATTTTAATCGTAAGAGTTATACAAATTAAAATCACAATAACATACTGCTGCACCCCTAAAAGAATGACGAAAGTTAAAGTGACTGATAATATCAAGTGTTGCTGAGGATGCAGAAGTCTCCTATAAGTCTCCTGAGAGTGTCAGTTGGCACAGTTCTTTGTGAATAATTGGATCTCCTATTATGTATTCAACTTCTTTATCCATTCATCCATTGATGGGCACAGAGGTTGCTTCCACATCTTGACTATTGTAAATAATGCTACAAAAAACAAGGGGATACAGATGTATTTTTAAGTGGATGTTTTTGTTTCCTCTGGGTATATTCCCAGATGTGGAATTGCTGGCTGATATGGGTGGCCTATTTTTAATTTTTGAGGGTCCTTCACATTCTTTTCCATAGTGACTATACCAATTTATAATCTCACAACAGTGCACAGGATTCGCTTTTCTCTACATTCACAGGAAGATTTATTATTTTTTGTCCTTTTGATGATGGCCATTCTAACAAGTAAGAGGTGATATCTCATTGTGGTTTAACTTGCATTTTCCTAATGACTAGTGATGTTGATCATCTTCTCATTTACCTAGTGGCCTTTTGTATATCTTCTTTGGAGAAAAGTCTATTCAGGTCCTTTGTCCAATTTTTAAACTGGGTCATTTGTCTTGTTTTTGCTACTGAGTTGTATGAGATTTTGGATGTTAGCTTCTCATCATATATATATCATATATATATCGCATGTTTTTTTTTTCATATTCCACAGGTTTTCTTTTCACTTCGTTGATAATTTCTTTTTTCTGTGCAGTAGTTTTTAGTTTGATAGAGGACCACTTGTTTGTTTTGCTAATTGTGCTTTAGCTGTCCTATTAAAACCTGATTACCAAGCCCCATGTAAAGGAGCTTTATTCCTTGGTTTTCTTCTAAGAATTTCATGATTTAAAGTCTTATATTTAAGTCTTTATTCTATTTCGAGTTAATTTTTATGAGTGGTGTAAGATTTGGGTTCAGTTTTATTATTTTTCATGTGACTATCCAGCAAATTTGGAAAACTCAGCAGTGGCCACAGGACTGGAAAAGGTGTTTTCATTTCAATCCAAAAGAAAGGCAATGCCAAAGAATGCTCAAACTACCGCACAATTGCACTCATCTCACATGCTAGTAAAGTAATGCTCAAAATTCTCCAAGCCAGGCTTCAGCAATGCGTGAACTGTGAACTCCCTGACGTTCAAGCTGGTTTTAGAAAAGGCAGAGGAACCAGAGATCAAATTGTCAACATCCACTGGATCATGGAAAAAGCAAGAGAGTTCCAGAAAAACATCTATTTCTGCTTTATTGACTATGCCAAAGCCTTTGACTGTGTGGATCACAATAAACTGTGGAAAATTCTGAAAGAGATGGGAATACCAGACCACTTAACCTGCCTCTTGAGAAATCTATATGCAGGTCAGGAAGCAACAGTTAGAACTGGACATGGAACAAAAGACTGGTTCCAAATAGGAAAAGGAGTACGTCAAGGCTGTATATTGTCACCCTGCTTATTTAACTTATATGCAGAGTACATCATGAGAAACGCTGGACTGGAAGAAACACAAGCTGGAATCAAGATTGCCAGGAGAAATATCAATAACCTCAGATATGCAGATGACACCACCCTTATGGCAGAAAGTGAAGAGGAACTAAAAAGCCTCTTGATGAAAGTGAAAGAGGAGAGCGAAAAAATTGGCTTAAAGCTCAACATTCAGAAAATGAAGATCATGGCATCCAGTCCTATCACTTCATGGGAAATAGATGGGGAAACAGTGGAAACAATGTCAGACTTTATTTTGGGGGGCTCCAAAATCACTGCAGATGGTGACTGCAGCCATGAAATTAAAAGACGCTTACTCCTTGGAAAAAAAGTTATGACCAACCTATATAGCATATTAAAAAGCAGAGACATTACTTTGCCGACTAAGGTCCGTCTAGTCAAGGCTATGGTTTTTCCTGTGGTCATGTATGGATGTGAGAGTTGGACTGTGAAGAAGGCTGAGTGCTGAAGAATTGATGCTTTTGAACTGTGGTGTTGGAGAAGACTCTTGAGAGTCCCTTGGACTGCAAGGAGATCCAACCAGTCCATTCTGAAGGAGATCATCCCTGGGATTTCTTTGGAAGGAATGATGCTGAAGCTGAAGCTCCAGTACTTTGGCCACCTCATGAGAAGAGTTGACTCATTGGAAAAGACTCTGATGCTGGGAGGGATTGGGGGCAGGAGGAGAAAGGCATGACCGAGGATGAGATGGCTGGATGGCATCACGGACTCGATGGACTTGAGTCTGAGTGAACTCCGGGAGATGGTGATGAACAGGGAGGCCTGACGTGCTGTGATTCATGGGGTTGCAAAGAGTCGGACACAACTGAGCGACTGAACTGAACTGATCCAATTATCTCAGCACCATGTATTGAAGAAAAAACTGCCTTTTCTCCATTGATTATTCTTGACTCCCTTGTTAAATGTTAGTTAACGGTATATGCTTGGGTTTGTTTCTGGGCTCCTGATTCTGTTCCATTTGTTTTATGTGAGTACCGTACTGTTTTGATGGGGCATCTTAGTTCCCCGACCAGGGATTAAACCTAGGCCACAACAGCAAAAGAGAGAAAGTGCCAAGTCCTAACCACTGGACAGCCAGAGAATTCCCTCAACACTTTTTACTCATTTCACTTCAAAATAAGCTACTTAGGAAAAGACACTTCAGCATAACGTATGAAGAGCACAGATTTTAGAAACAGTGACCAGCTTCAAACTGTGGTTCTACCACTCACTGACTTCTCTATGTCTCAGTTTTCTTATGTGTAGGATAGAAATAACACTCACTGGAAAGGACCCTTGTTAGAATTCAATGAGAAAATTAAGGTAATACTAACCACAGTCCTTGGCACATAGTAAATGCTCAATACATATCTAACACTGTTATTATTAGTGTTTAGCAGATGTGAGGTTTTAGAGTTCAATGTGTGCGTGTGTGTGTGTGTGCACACACGTGCTTGTGCTCAGTCATATCTGACTCTGCAACTTCATGGACTGTAGCTCACCAGGCTCCTCTGTCCATGGGATTTCCCAGGCAAGAATATTGGAGTGGGTTGCCATTTGCTTTTCCAGGGGACCTTCTGACTCAGGGATTGAACCTGTGTCTCTTGCACTGCAGGTGGATTCTTTTTTTTAAAAAAGCATTTAATTAATTAATTTATTTTTGGCTGTGCTTGGTCTTCATTGCTGCCCAGGCTTTTCTGCAGTTGCAGCGAGCAGGGCTACTCTCTAGTTGTGGTGCCTGGGCTTTTTACTTCAGCGGCTTCCCTTGCTGCAGAGCACGGGCTCTAGACTAGTGATCGGGCTTCGGCAGTTGTGGCATGTGGGCTCCTTAGTTGCGGCCCCTGGGGTTTTAGAGCACAAGCTCAATAGTTGTGGCACACGGGCTCAGTTGCTCCAAGCCATGTGGTATCTTCCCAGACCAGGGATTGAACCTGTGTCTCCAGCACTGGCAGGTGGATTCTTTATCACTGAGCCTCCAGGGAAGCCCCATTAGAGTTCAACAGATGACTAATCATATCACTAATCAATAGTTCTTGATGAAAAGTGTCTTGATTTCTCATGTGTTCTTCTGTGGCTACTACTGATATTAATGAACCACAGCTTACAATTTAGAAGAGGGAACTATATTAGGGAGGGCTTGGGGATGTGCTGAAGGCCAGGTCACCCGGACAACACCACCATTTAACATTAAGAAAAAGAGAACAGGAGGTTGAGTCCTGGAGCTGTATATTTCTAAAATGTGAGCAAAGATAAATGGTGAATTTTTAGTTTCTCAAGATGGCAAACAATTCAAGCGCTCCTGGAATCTGAAATGAAGGTTTAGGGTGGTAGCTGCTGCTGCTGCTGCTAAGTCGCATCAGTCATGTCCGAGGGATGGCCAAATCAAAGCTGTAGGTGATCTTGACTTAATGAGATTAGCAGGTGCAGCCTGCTAGCAGAGGGCTCTGAACTTGAGAAGGTGAGCCCTAAGGTGGGGACCCATGGAGCCAGGTAAGGTGGCCACTTCCCAGGGGCAGGTCTTGCTGCACCTGCGGCAGTGTGTAGAGCAGTTGCTCCTTGGGATGGAGTGGGTGGAGTTCCACATCTCAGATTTTCACTCCACTTACAATGTCCTTATTCAAGCCTTCCTTGGACAGACCCCAGGCTGGGGTGGGACCCCCTCCCCTGGCGGAAGCTGGGATATTTTACTCCATAATCATGATCCTGCCTGGCAGCTCCTGCCCCTCCCTCTCCCACTCCCTCCAGGGCACACTCGCCACCAGACAGAACCACCTTTAAACATTTCAGCGGCTTTTAGATCCTATAAGGACTGCTGCTCTTTAGGAAGAACTAAGTTTATCAAACTTAACATCCTAGGCAGCATCATTCAGAAATTTGGTGACCCTCCCACCTTTCAATTCAGGCTTCCCTGGTGGCTCAGATGGTAGAGAATCTGTCTGCAATGCTGGAGACCAGGGTTTGATCCTTGGATGGGGAGGATCTTTTTTCCTCAACCTTTTCGCTTGAAAACTTTCAAGCCTACATAAAAGTTGAAAGAACAGTACAAGGGACATTGTGATATCCTTCACACAGACTCATGAATTCATTCTGTTGACACTTATTGAGCCTCCAACAATATGCTTGGTACTCTGGTAGCCATTGGATAAACAAATATGAGTGAGTTCTGCTGCCTGAGCTCCAGGTCCTCATGGCTCACGGGGCAAGAGCAAGTGTAAGACAAAAAGACCTCTTCTCTGCATCTGAAATTGGGGTCTGCCATCCAGGTGGGATCCCACTTCAGCCCTCAGGCTGCATCACAGTGTTTTCCTGGGCACAGAGGGGTAGATTTACTGGGCAGATGGCAGCTCCACACCCACAGGGAAGGTCTACTTACCATGAGAATCTCTGGTGAGAGCCGGAAGGTTCTTTCTTACTCTATGTGGCTCCAGGTCCACAGGATGACCTGCGAAGAGACGGAAGCCTTGCCTAACTGAGGACATGATGACAGATCAAAACATGGAACCGTTCTCTTGTCTTTTACTTCATGACTGAGGCACTACAGTACCCAGAGGAAACAGTTTGCCGTTTATATAAAAAATTAAAGAGGAACTTACCTGGTGGTCCAGTGATTAAGAATCCGCCTTGCAATGCAGGAGACTTGAGTTCGATCCCTGGTTGGGGAACTAAGATCCCACATGCTGTGGAGCAGCTAAGGCTGCATGCAACTACTGAGCCCACACAATGCAACTAAAGAATTTGGGCATCACAATGATAGATTCTGCATGATGCAACTAAGACTCAAGGCAGCCAAAGGAAGAAAGAGAGAAAAAACAAAGAAAACACCTCGAAAGGGCTTATTGCTTGGATACTTTCTATCTAATGCTATATTCAGACGGCACTGGATGATTCCTAGCTGGTTTTGGATCAAAGAATTAAACGAGTAACATTTTGGAGGGTCTGTTCTTTTTATTCCATTTAAAAATTCCCCCCAGCTTTATTGAGATATAATTTTGATGTCTAGCAGCGTATAAGTTTAAGGTGTTCAATGTGAGGAACATATGCATTGCAAAATGATTACTGCAACATGGTTAGTTAACACCATCATCTCATATAACTGCCTTTTTTTTTTTTTTTTGTGGTGAGAACACTTAAGATCTGCTCTCTTAGCCACTTTCAAGTGTACAATAGAGTATTGTTAACTGTGGTCACCATGCTGTACATTGGATCCTTAAAACTTACTCATTTTAATGAGGGTTGCCCGTTCAGTAGAAAATACAGGCATTTAAGGATACCTTTCTCCAAACAACTTGAAATCTTAAGGAAAAACAAGGCACACAGAAGTTAGAAAAGATGTAGTGAGTGTAGAAGGAGATCAGAGGAAAGACATAATAGAGCAGTCTGAGAAAGCTTCCCAGCTGAGCGGCAATAAGCCAGTAAATTTAAACTCAGCAGATGTCACAATACATAAATGTATGAAAAAGGGCCTGGCAGAAACACACCAAACTGTTTCTTGGATTGAGTATGGGAGGTATTAAAGGGGACAGTTGATTCTGATTGCATCCAATAAAAGATGACTAGCATTACTTGTATAAGCAGTGGTGTGCTGTATTAACACATATATGTGGAATCTAGAAAAACGGTACAGATGAACCTGTTTGAATGGCAGGAAAAGGGACGCAGACCCAGAGAATTGACATGTGGCATGGAGGGTGAGGATGAATTGGGAGATTGGGAATGACATATATACACTACCATGTCTGATACATGGCTGCTGGAAACCTGCTACACAGTGCAGGGGCCTCAGCTTGTTCCTCTGTGATGATCTAGAGGCGTGGGATTGAGGGTGGGGTGGGAGGGAGGTCCCAGAAGGAGGAAGGAGATAATATGTTTGCATACGGCTGATTGACTTCCTTGTACAGCAGAAACTAACACAACATTGTGAAGCAACTATACTGTGATTTTTGAAAAAACGTTTAAGAAGCAACTTTCTCAAAAAAAAAAAAAAAAAAAGGTTATACTGTGTGTTGTTTTATCGCAGTGTTTTCCATGGTGTAAATACTTCCATCAAGGCTTCCCAAGTGGCTCAAATGGTAAAGAATCTGCCTGCAATGCAGAAAATTTGGGTTCAGTCCCTGGGTTGGGAAGATCCTCTGGAGAAGGAAATGGCAATCCACTCCAGTATTCTTGTCTGGAGAATTCCATGGACAGAGGAGCCTGGCCAGCTACAGTCTGTGGAGTCACAAAGAGCTGGACACGAGTGAGCAACTAACATTTTCACTTTCATGGCTAATTTCAAGCAACCAAAGTCAAGGCAACTAGCTCACAAATTCTTGGAAATTTAACAGTTCAAGCAATTGTTATGTGCCAGGCTCTGAGTCAAGTGCTGGGGAGTGATGCAGAAAAGATTATGACGCAATGCTCGTCTGCCAGACAACAGAAATACAGTGGGGGTGCTGGAAGAGGAACTAGAGGAAGAGGAGATTAGCTCTGGCAAGATGTGGGGAAGGAGGAGACCCAGAGTAGTTCCTTGCATGAGCTTTGAAAGATGGAATCATAATTTAAGAACAAGAGGGAAGGCCCCAAAGCATGGAAGCATATGATACATTCTGCAAATTCAAGATTGCTCACTTTGCACAAGATTATTGGCACCAAATGTAGATTGAGGCCAGAACAGAGGGTTGGGGCTATATTATCAAAGGTGATGAATTTCACTGGTTAGTAATGTGAGTTACAATTTTTGAGAGGCTTCAAGCGATAACTGATGGCAGCGTGGAGACTACACTGTAAGAGAGAGCAGAGAGGATTGTGCTTCGTGCATGCTCAGCCGCGTCTGCCTCTATGGGACCCCCTGCACTGTAGCCCTCAGGCTCCTCTGTCCATGGGTTTCTCCAGGCAAGAATACTGGAGTGGGTTGCCATTTCCTTCTCCAGGGGCTCTTCCTGACCCAGGGACTGAGTCCTGCATTGGCAGGTGGATTTTTTACCACTGCTGCCACCTGGGAAGCCCAAAAAGAGAGCAGAACAATGTATGAAACAGGATACAATGAGGGCTTCAATTAAGGCAATACAGTAGAGATAGAAATATCACGGACCCAAGAAGCATTTTATGAGGAAGAATTAACAGGACAATGAAGTGAGGGGAATTAACAGACAATGAATTAACAGGCTGAAGTGAGTGGAGGAGATTGGTTGCTTGAAGGTAATACTCGATGCTGCTGCTGCTAAGTCGCTTCAGTCATGTCCGACTCTGGGACTCTGAAAAATGATCACTCTGCCTCCTGTGGGAATGAATGACTTCACCAACAAAGAAAAGAAGCATTTTTAAGAGACTATGAAGGTTAGGAGTTGGTAGCCCAATTGGTTGTTTAGTGGACTTTCCTGGTGGTTCAGAGGTAAAAAACCCGCCTGCCAATCCAGGAGACTTGGGTTCAATCCCTAGGTTGGGAAGACCTCTTGGAGAAGGACATGGCAACCCACTCCAATATTCTTGCCTGGAAAACCCCATGGACAGAGGAGCCTGGTGGGCTACAGCCCATGGGGTCGTAAAGAGTCAGACATGACGGAGCACGCAGTGACATTTGTGAGTTTGAATGCTGGAGACTTGAGTGGCAGGCCCTGAAGATGGTTTCATTTTACTGTATTTGGATTTATGGATCTTGGTCCTGGGTAGTTATGTGATGGAAGTGATCCACTTTTGATTTGAGATGGAGGACATCTCCCCAAATTGAGAATAATAACTAACCCAGGAGTTTACTAGATAAATAGTAATTTATCCATGGAGCTTGAAAAGAGAATAAGTGAGGGAAGGGAGGAAAGCAGCCAGGTAAACCTGTGAATCTAGTTACTCTGAAGAGTAATAGGTACTCTTAGAAAGAATAGAAAAAATAAGGGAGTGAGAGGTGCCTGTTGATTCATGTGAGAAACCAGTTGGGAAGGAAGCCAGAAACAATACTTAAGGCCTCAGATGTCTAAGTACAAACACATAGGGCACAGGTAACAAGGAAATTAAACTTGAGGTTTTAACACCAGGCATAGACAAGATGACCTCATTGAAACCTTGTAGACAGGGCTCAAGACGGATAGACACACTTTAGGGTATAGCTGAAATTAACACAACATTGTAAGTCAAGCATACTTCCATAAAAAAACAAATTTTAAAAAAGTTAGAAAAAAGAGAAATGAAGCAACTTCTTGTACGTTTACACAGAAAAATGTGAAAACATATTCAGTAAACAAAGTAAGTTACAAATAGATGTACATAATAAGAGATCCAATTTTGGTAGAATGAAGAACTAGTACTATTTTTTTTTTAAAAAAAAGACTGACATACAGTGATGAAATGAAATATATGCCCATATTTATGAGACAGAGAAGCATATTTATTTGGGTGTATTTACCTGGATGTTGCAGAGGAACTAGGTGGAAGAGCATAAAGATGAATATTTAGGAGGAGAGGATCAGAACATAAAAGCAGTTACTACACACCATTTGCCTAGAAGGTGAGTGGGAAAATATTAAATATCAAATTTGAGATAAATATTTTGATAAAATCCTTTCAAAAACTTTAATGGAAAATCTGACCCTGATTTTGTGAACATAACTTTTCTATGCCCATTTCTGTGTTTGAAATAGGTACATAGAGTTCCTTAAAAAGACTTTTAAAAAATGTCCTCTTGAAATTCTAATCATCTCCATCAAGAAAAAAAAATTTGTCTATGTGGGTGAAAAAATTAAAATATTTTCATAAAGATTAAAAAAATGTACAATTGAGACTATAGAATATCAAACAGTAATTCCTTTTTTTTTTCATTGATAAATACGATGCTGAAATTCATGTGACCAGACAAGCAGATTCTTTATGATGGGCAGATACACTTGTCACTCATCCAATGGAGATAACCCTCCAGCAGGCAGAATAACTCCCTGTAGCCAAGTAGCACGAGTCTGTTAAAAAGGAATCTGATAAAAAATCCATTATCAGTGGGGAATTCTCTGGTGGTCCAGTGGTTAGGACTCTGTGCTTTCACTGCCAAGGGTGCAGGTTTGGCCCCTGGTGGGGAAATTAAGATCCCACAAGATCCGTCTCAGCTGTGTGGTAAAAAGAGGAAAAAAAAAAAAAAAATCACTGAGAGCTCTAGAAAGTGTCAGGCCTGAGGCTTGTTGATACCCTCAGGCCTTCTCATCTCATTTGGAGTCACTGTCCACCAGTGCCTCAGGATGTTGTGGGTTAAATCCTGTCCTGCCCCCACCGTTCCTCAAGTTCGTATGTAGAAAAGCTTACTACTCCTCAGAACCTCAGGATGTGACCTTATTTGGAAATAAGGTCTTTGCTGATGTAATCAAGTTACATGGAGGTCATCCTGGATTAGGGTAGGCCCTAATCCAATGACTGTTGTTGTGCTTAGTTTCTCAGTCCTGTTTGACCCTTCTGAGCCTTTTTAAGGAGAGGGGAATTTGGACGCAGAGAAACATGTAGAGGGAAGACAATGTGAAGGACAAAAGAAAAGTTGGACATTTGGTGCCAAGGAGAGAGGCCTGGACCAGAGCTCTGCCTCTCGGCCCTCAGGAAGAACCAGCCCTGCAGACACCTTGATCTTGGAGCTCTGTCCTCCAGAGCTGTGAGACAATGGATTTCTGTGGTTTAAGCCACTCAGCCTGTGGTGCTTTGTTACAGCAGTGCTAGTGAAGCAATACACGGGAACAGAGCTCAGCTCCCAGAGGAGGGGGGCACGGGACCAGTCAGGGGGCTGGGGGGACCAGCAAGGACCAACCAAGTGAGGGAGTGAAACTTCAGCCTCACGGAGGAATGAAAGTGAAAGGGGAACTGAGACAAAGCCAGTGAATTTCGGGGAGTAATGAGGGAAGATGAAGCTACACTCATGGGCTTTCCCAGGTCTCATCTTCCAAACACAAAAGAGCCAATGTCAAATTCAGGTCAGGAAGAGCCTAGGAAATTCTTTGTAAGTTGCCTCCTTGGGGAGTGGCCCAGTGTCTGGGTCAGGTTGGTGTGTATATGAAAGTCTCTAGTACCTATGGCTGAGGGACTGTGGGCAAGGCAATCATGTGAAAGAAGGTTTAGAGTTTGTCATGAAAGTGAAGTCGCTCAGTCGTGTCTGACTCTTTGTGACCCCGTGGACTGTAGCCCACCAAGCTCCTCCGTCCATGGGATTCTCCAGGCAAGAATACTCGAATGGGTTGCCATTTCCTTCTCCAGGGAATCTTCCCAACCCAGGGATTGAACCCAGGTCTGCCACATTGCAGGCAGATGCTTTAACCTCTGAGCCACCAGGGAAGCAAGAGGAGGATAAATTTTGGCTCAAAGTTAAGAGATTTTTCATTTTTTTCTTGCTAAAAATATTTTGACAATTAAAATATCATAGGAAATTTGGAAAATTTCCAAATTCACCATGTATTTCTTTTGCCTTTTTTCACAGATGCATAGTTTAGGTACTCGGATTTAGAAAGTGTACATGTAATTTGCATCCTGACTTTTAAAGGAATAAAATTATAGTGCAGACATCTTCCCATTTTGCTGTATGATTTTGCTGTATGATTTTGCTGTATGATTTCTCGTAAGAACAAGCTTCACTGGCTATGTAAGTCCAGGGAGTGTGTGAAGCATAATGAATGATTTCCCTGATGCTGGATATTAAAGTTGTGGCTAGTTTCTTCCTTATCAATAGTCTCCCCCAAGTTTCCCTCCAGTACTGAGATTCCATGATTCTATGTTTGGCAAAAGGAAAAGAAAACCACTTCTCAAATTCTCTGTCTCAAATTCTGAAGAGGGGCCTTTTGAGACACCCTGACATGGTACATCAAGTCCTATTTCGGTTTATTTCCTCTGAGTATCACTTTCACAAAAATGATTTTAAGAAATTTCTATCTGGGACAAGGAAGCCCAGCATGAGGTCGCAAAGAGTTGAACATGACTTGGTGACTGAACAACAACAAAAATCTAGTTGCCTATTTGGACAGTTTTTTTTTTTTCCTCCTCAGATGTACAAAACAAACAAACAAACAAACAACAAAGAAAAAACGCACAATTAGAAACAAGAATTCCTATATACCTTTTATCCAGATTCACCCAAAGTTAATATTTTACATAGCACTATGATCAAAATTGAAACATTATTTCTAACATGTCACTCTTATCAAACTCCAGACCTGATTCAAACATCACCGTTGACTTCTGGCCCCAGATCCAATGAGGAATCCGAGGTTGCAGTAGCTGCCTGCATCTCCTCTGTCTCCTTTAATCTAGATCACTTTCTCAGTCCTTTGTTTTTCACAACTTCTGACATGTTTGAAAAGTACTGACCAATTATTTAATGGAGGGACCCTCAATCTGGGTCATCCTGTATGTCCTCATGAAGTTTTTGTACCATCAGAATGAGGTTGCATCCTTCTCAGAGGACCTATGTGTGGAGGCATGTTATGTTGATCCATCTCATTATAAGAGATGATAAATTTAATCAGTCTGGTTAAGGTGGTGTTTGTTAGGTTCCTCCACTGTAAAGTTACTGCTTTTTCCTTAGTAAGTATTGTAGGGCTCTACTTTGAGACTATGTAATAAATAGAAATCTTGTTTCTTATCATACTTTCACCAACTAATTTTAGCTTTCAGTGATGATTCATCCCTTAAGCAATGATTGTGGTGTTTTCCAGATGGTGGTTTTCTGTGTTCATTATTCTTACTATGAATGTTAGTTGTGACTTACCTCGGACAGTTTTTATAGATTTTCCTTACCTATACAGCCCTAGATTATCCTTAAAAAAAAAAAAAAAAAAAGCAAGAGAATGTTTATCCTCTGCTCATTCTGTTGTTCCTGTAATCCAAAAGCATGCGGATCGTTAAAGGTGGAGGTGCATAGACAAAGGCTTGGAGTTGGTGAGGCATCTTCATACCTGCATTGACTCCCGTTTTTCTGAGGTTCAGCCAATTATAGTTTGTTCTGCCAAGGAATTATGGGCACTTTTTAATATATGATTTATCCTTAAGTCATCACTGTAATCAGAAAGTAGCCATTGCTACTTCCATTCTACAGATGAGAAAAGTGAAACCCACAGGTGTTTTCTTAAATATATTAAATATTTATTGATTTATTTGGCTGTGTTGGGTCTTAAGCAGTACTCTTGATCTTCTTGCCGCATGCTGGATCTACGAATAGTTTGCTGACTAGAACCAGGGGCCCCCTGCACTGGGATCAGGGTCTTAGCCACTGGACTACCTGGGAAGTCCCTTTTTTGGCTAATTATTATGTACATTTCACCCATAATAATCCAGTCTTCTCTTCACAAGCAACAACAATAGTAGTTATTTAAACAGAAGTTTTTTGCAGATATAATTTACAAAAGTTATTTTTATCTCAAGTTGAATTCTTCAGGGTGACCTGTCATTCTAAATACAGAATTCTATTTATCCAGAATGGTTAAGAGGTTCTAGTTAACTTTTCTGTATGTAGCAAGACCCCCATTCTTCAAAGAATCCAAATACAAAGATGAAGGAAAGGTTTTCTTTAAAATCAAATAGACATTTTAGGCCATTCCATAGATGTTCAGGATTAGTCAAGTTGCTATAAATAAAAAGAGAATGAGATGTGGCTGGAAAAAAATCAGACACTATCTTACATCAGTATGAAAAACGACTCTCACTGAACAGTGGGAGATGAGCTAATCACCTTTTATGGCACCTTGTTTTCTTAACCATTTATCTTTTTCTCCTAAAAATTGCATATAAGAGAAAGAAATTTTTGATAAAGTGGACTTTCTGTTCATTGGATTTTGGATTTTAAAAAGCTACTAATATAGCTGCTATTACACCAGCTTCTTTTCCTTAGGGTACCAGCAATTAGAACTGACTAACAGGATACCCTGGAGAAGGCAATGGCACCCCACTCCAGTACTCTTGCCTGGAAAAATCCCACGGGCAGAGGAGCCTGGTGGGCTGCAGTCCATGGGGTCGCTAAGAGTCGGACACGACTGAGAGACTTCACTTTTACTTTTCACTTTCATGCATTGGAGAAGGAAATGGCAACCCACTCCAGTGTTCTTGCCTGGAGGATCCCAGGGACGGGGGAGCCTGGCGGGCTGCCGTCTATGGGGTCGCACAGAGTCGGACACGACTGAAGTGACTTAGCAGCAGCAGCAGCAGCAACAGGACACCCAGCTTCCACACTTGTTCACACAATCAAGACTTGTGAGGACTTCCCTGGCGGCCCAGTGGTTAAGACTTTACATTCCCAATGCAGTGGGCATGGGTTCCGTCCCTGATCAGGGAACTGAGTTCCCACATACTGCATGGAGAGGCCAAAAAAAGATATAAATCAATTTTAAAGATTACGTAAATTTACAAGAAATCTAAAAAAAAAAAAAAAAAGACCCGTGGACTCTAAGTGTCTCGGCCCAGCCACCCCTGCTGATTGGCATTGTTTTATTGTTGTCATTTTTGTGTCCCCAGTGTTCATCCCTGTGCCTGACACAAAGTAGGTGCTGGATAAATATTGCTGCCTGATCCACTGACCCACTGACAGCCAGACTGCATGCTCAGGGTGAGGGTCCAAACTCAGCCTTCCTGAATTCCTGGAATTTATTTTTTCTTATTATAAAAACAAGGCACGCTCATTCTAGACACATGTAAAATAGGGAAACTCAAGCACACACACAAGAGAAAACCAAGCCCTTCCTATCTCACCAGCCACAGAGATGATTATGCCATAAAGATGAACATTTGCCCATTGACTAAATATTCCTTAAAAACCTGTTTTTAACGGCAATAGAATGGTCCATTGTATGGATGTGCGACGTTTAACATTTCCTTGTTGTGGGTCATATAAATTCTTTACAGTTTGCCACCACTGGAGTGAGTGTTGTAATGTTGCACAATAAACTCTCTGGCTATTAAAGCTGATTATCACGTTACTTTCCAAAAGATTATATCCATTTAAGTCCATTTGTGACTGCCCCATATATTTTAAATGCTGACAGTTGAGAAATGAGGGTTTCGAAACAGCTCCTTTCCATTTAAACAGCCTCTAGTGTGCTGTGAACTAACCTTTTCCTCCAGGCTTAACTATGGGCCCCTCGAAGGGTAGGGAAAGTCACAGGGGAGTGGGATAATTTGGAAAACATTCCTGGAAACCTCAACCTAAATTGAGGAGGGAGAGTTCGCCCTTAAAAAAAGAAAAAAACAGCTTGTGCAATAAAGCGAAGGGGCAATGACACCCCAAACTGAGCGATAATAATGCAAAACAACTAATATCGTTATACTGATCTTTGTCCCTGTATTCACGGCCCCAAATTAAAAGCAATTTTCTTTACAGAAGATAAAATCATGCTAGTGAAAAGGAGAAACTATTTGGGAGAGGAATTTGGTCAAAAGGAAAAGGAATATTTTTTTTTTTAAATTCACTTCTAGTGACTTAACCTGGTCCAGTGGATACAACTCCACCTTCCAATACATGGGGTGTGGGTTCAGTCCCTAGTCGGAGAAGTAAGATCTTCTATGCTGGGGGGATGGAAGGTCGGGGGGCACTTCTACTCCGCAGAATATATGTGTTTCACTCAGAAACAGAAACTTCATTTTCAAAAATAATATATGATAAAAGCCAAAACTTCCAGGAGTTATTTGCCGTGATCAGAAAGAAAATTCCATTCTGGTTCTTGTCTTTTTCGGCAACTGCATACTGCACCTCTGAGACATAGAACAGGTGTCAACTTTGCTCAGGATCTATGGCAGGTAAGTCAGTTTCTAAATACGGCACCTGTACATCTCATTATGAAGTCAGCATTTCATGTGACAGTGAGCCATACTAGACAGCTAAATTATTATTATTGCAATACAACAGGCTCTTTTCCATTGAACACTTAATGGGACAATTTATTTCCAGCCTTCCACTTCCAGTCAAGCAAAGACTGCATTACTTGGAACTCTGTGGAAAGCTCTAGAGACACAGAGCCTGGGCTCCAAGCCAGTCCTGCAGTGGGAAACCACCATTTTAGAAAGTGGGATTTTTAGAGTACAGTGGAGTGAGATTGAAATCAGTCTTTATGTGGGACAATTCCTCTGAGAAGCCTGAGTAACTGACCCTTTCTCTGTTTTACTCCTGTGTTTTCACTGATTGTTGAAAATCCAGTCCCAGACTATTTTCTAATCACAAGCCTATTTATTCTATTTTATAGCTTCATGGCTCAGGGATGAACACTGTACCCAGTGTTAGTCAAAAAGAGGATACTCTGCAAAGAGTTGGGTATATGTAGCTTTATTATCATGAGGTTATTGGGAAAGAAGTATTAATCTCACTTTCTATATTTCTTTAGATGGTCTCATGTTGACCTTGCAATTTTTAGTACCCAACTGACTACAGATAGACCATTAAAAAGTGGATTCGAAGCCATCACGGGGACTTCTCTAGTGGTCCAATGGCTAGGACTCCATGCTCCAAATGCAGAAGGCCTGGGTTTGATCCTTGCTTGGGGAACTAGATCCCACATGCCACAATTAAGAGTTTGAATGCCACAACCAAAGATCCTCCATGCTGCAACTAAGACCCGAACAGCCAAATAAATAAATGTATGTTTTGTAAAAGCCACCGGACTTTCCTGGTGGTACACTGGATAGGAATCTGCCTGTCAATGCAGGGGACATGGGTTCCATCCCTAGTCTGGGAAGATTCCACATGCCACACAGCAACCAAGTCCACAAGCTCTAGAGCCCATGCTCCACAACAAGAGAAGCCACCCAGAAGCCCAAGTACCACAACTAGAGAGTAGTCCCCACTTACAACTAGAGAAAGCCCATGCACAGCAGCCAAGACCCAGCATCAGTTCAATTCAGTTGCTCAGTCGTGTCCAATTCTTTGCGACCCCATGAACCACAGCACGCTAGGCCTCCCTGTCCATCACCAGCTCCTGGAGTCTACTCAAACTCATGTCCATTGAGTCGATGATGCCATCCAGCCATCTCATCCTCTGTCATCCCCTTCTCCTCCTGCCCCCAATCCCTCTCAGCATCAGGGTCTTTTCCAATGAGTCAACTCTTCACATGAGGTGGCCAAAGTATTGGAGTTTCAGCCTCAACATCAGTCCTTACAATGAACACCCAGGACTGATCTCCTTTAGGATGGACTGGTTGGATCTCCTTGCAGTTCAAGGGACTCTCAAGAGTCTTCTCCAACAGTACAGTTCAAAAGCATCAATTTTTCGGTGCTCAGCTTTTTTTATAGTCCAACTCTCACAGACCCAGCATAACCAAAAATAAAATAAAATAACTTTAAAAAAAAGCCACCACAGTTTTGTCCCCAAGCATACTGATCAGTCAATGGGTGCCTAAGCCACTTTGTCAGGGGACAAAGGGTAAGCCGAATTCCTATGGCCCTTGAGTTTCCCTTCTACAATGAAGTGGAATGAAGAGGAAGATGGAAGATGTAACCACTTTTAAATGATGTAGGAAAAGATATAATTTTTCCATTGGTGTTTTTCTTTCTAGTGGTGGTGGTAGATCCTAAAGTTCTAAGGTAGAGTGAAGGTCTAGGGGCTGGGATCTGGGACAGAGTAGGGACTTATGGCCCGGGGCTCCTTGAGGATGGGAGTAGAGTGTACCCCAAGATGGAGCAGAGTAGAATATTTCCGTTTCCCCACACTTGTGTGGGGGAAAAAGCAGAGACATTACTTTGCCAATAAAGGTCCATCTAGTCAAGGCTATGGTTCTTTCAGTAGTCATGTATGGATGTGAGAGTTGGACTATAATGAAAGCTGAGCATCGAAGAATTAATGCTTTTGAACTGTGGTGTTGGAGAAGACTCTTGAGAGTCCCTTGAACTGCAAGGAGATCCAACCAGTCCATCCTAAAGGAGATCAGTCCTGGGTGTTCATTGGAAGGACTGATGCTGAAGCTGAAACGCCAATATCTTGGCCACTTGATGCAAAGAGCTGGCTCATTGGAAAAGACCCTGATGCTGGGAGGGATTGAAGGTAGGAAGAGAAGGGGACGACAGAGGATGAAATGGTTGGAGTTTGTGCAGTTGGTGATGGACAGCGAGGCCTGTTGTGCTGTGGTCCATGGGGTGGCAAAGAGTCGGACATGATTGAGCGATTGAACTGACTGACTGACACTCATGTGCCTGGCCCTGCTAGCCTTGCTTAGCTCCACCAGCCATATAATAACTTCCTTCAGCAGTTGGGGCTGGGGTCAAAGGGGAAAGATAGTTTAGTAGCTATTGTTGCTTATCTATCCATTTCCCCTCTTCACCCAACTCAATGGGCCCACATTTTTGTCTTAGTTTACATCATTCTCACCTGTGGACTTTGAGGGAAGATGTTCTCAAGCTTCATTCTTGATTAGTTTAACCCGATTGGCCCATTCCATTCCCAAGCTAAGGTCATTGGTTCAGGGTGGATGTATGACTTACAGGATCCAATTAAAGTGAATTCCAGGACTCTGGCTTGGAATCCTGTGGCCTGGGTTTCCTCTCTCTTCTTTTGGATGTAAGAAGTCCTTTTGCCACCTGAGAGAAGTGACCTGAAGATAAAGTCAACAAATGGGAGAGACACAGGCAGGGGCATGGCAGAGAAATGGGGCAGGAACTCCTGGATTCAAGTGACTCTGAACCTCAGCTACATCAACACATGAATGTTCTCACTGCTCAATCCAGTTAGAGAGGGGTTTCTGCATCTGGGGAGCTTTAGAGAAGGTTGGAAGTGTCTCATATCTAGCCACCATATGGCCCATCTCTAAGGGCTGTGTCTTCCTTCTGACATGTTAGAAGTGGTAGTCAGTTGTGCATACTAACCAAGAATGTAGTTTAAACAATACACACTGGCAGTGAACAATATTAGAAACAATTAATGTTCAAGTGCACAATACTGTATAATGATGAGGGGAGGGGTGGCATTTTGAGTTCTAACCATCATCTATCACATTATTTCTATGAGAATATATGCTCCAACATTCAAGTAAGCAATTTACCGATGAACTTTGGGGGATCCTCCTAGCTTTCTTGATTCTTTTTTAATGGATTCATTTTAAAGTAAGTAAAAGTGAGTCCTTGTAATAGGGCAGCATTCTTGAATAATAAGGCATCTGACAGTTGTTCACTGGCCTTTAGCAAGTTCTATCTTGTTCATTTTCACAGCAGTTGAGAATTTGCTGTCATTATTTTAACCACTTTTGAAACTCTAGTACAGTGCTCACATCTTGCCTCTCAATATGTATATACAGAATACCTTATTTTTTACGGCAAACTCATTTTTCGATTTGTCAGTTTTATGAAAACCTGAGGACTGAAACAGGCTCACATTTCTAAGCAAAAGCGAATAGTAATTTTCCCCTTCTCCACCCATGGGTTAGTCAAAGCAGGGACTTTTTTTCCTAAGAATAGAGGTATCTGTCATCTTTAGATGGTTTCAACACAAAAATGTAATAGTTCATAATATTTTGGGTTCAGGGTCTTCCTGGTGGTCCAGTGGATAAGACTCTGTGCTCCCACTACAGGGGCCTGGGTTCAAGCCCTGGTGGGGGAACTAGATCCCACATGCCTAAACTAAGCCCACACGTTGCTACTACTACTGATTTTGCGTGCTCTAGGGCTCAAGCACCACAAATAGAGAAGCCTGAACCACAGGAAGACCTACCACAGCCAAAATAAATAATAAGTAAATAAATGAAATTTGTAAAAAGCCATGTTTAAACTATTTTTGTTGTTTAGTCACTAAGTGTTTAAGCCACTAAGTCAACTCCATTGCAGGCTCTTGGACTGTAGCCCGCCAGGCTCTGCTGTCCACGGGATTTCCCAGGCAAGAATACTGGAGTGCATTGCCATTTCTTTTTCCAGTTTAAATTATAAGTTCTCTTTTTAAAAAAATCTAAAAAGCAAACAAACAAAAAAACCCAAAACTTTGAGCTCAATAGTTAAGTTATAGATTGAAAAACAAGTGATCAAGTGAGCTCATAGAATGACTTGAAATGAAAGATCCATGCTTGGAGTCATGGGTGATGACCTACCTGAATTAAATATTACTAGGAGAGCTTCCTCCAAAATCTTTCCCTCAAGGATGCCAATGAGCATGAAATTCCACCAGTCTCACGTTATAGAAATCATACTATACAAAGTCTCCATGGAAACAAGAGTATGTCTCCTCTGATGGGCTGGTTATTATTAGCCCATGAACTCCCAGTAGCTTAACTTAGATCAGCCTGGTGTCTACTTGTTTTGGGTGGGCTGTTGGGAAAGGGAAGAAAGGAAGGATTGAGTGTGGGGTAACTGATGAGAGTTCTTGTTGATTTCACAGCACTGGGTTTGGGAACGAGAGTGGAGATAATACGACCTATTTCATAGCATTGCTTTGGGCTTTCCCTACATATCTTGATTTAAAGACATCATCTCATTTTCCTTCTTGAAGTTCAGAGGATATGGACTGGAATAACTCTTCCCTGTCCATCAGTCTTGTTCTCTGCCTTGTTGTCGCTTACTACATAGGGCCAGGACCTCCCCAAGGGGTGTTAGTTGCTCAGTCTTGTCTGACTTTGTCACCCCACACACTACAGCCCGCCAGGCTCCACTGTTCATGAGATTCTCCAGATGAGATTATCTAAGTAGGTAGTCATTCCTTCTCCAGGGCATCTTCCCAAACCAGGGACTGAAGTGCAGGTTCTCCCGTATTGCCGGCAGGTTCTTTACTGTCTGAGCCACCTTGCCTACAAAGGGGTACACCAGGACCCCTGTATGTGGCCTTAGCTGTTGCTCTGTAGGTAGAAGAATAATTGTATGGTGCAGCTTCTCTCTCTTGAATGAGTTCCTTAGGATCATGCCCAGAGTTAACATCACTTCAGTGAGCCCCTGGTTTGGTATATGGAAGGAGGGAGTGAGAGAGAATTCTTCCTTTGCCTTTTCGTCATGACCAGCCCATAGTTCCTGCATCAGTGTGAGAGATGAAGCAAATAAGAGAAAATGTGGTGGCTTCTTTTTTTGGGGAGCACAGGCTCTAGAGTGCTCGGGCTTCAGCGGTTGTGGCACGCAGGCACTGATGTTTGCTCTCGATGGTGTGTTACAGGAGAAGTGTAGTTGATCTGATATGGGTCTGCAACCGTGCTGTGAATCTATCTGGGGTGTTTCTAACTGGGTGGGACATTTTATGCTGACAATTCTTTCAGGAAAGGATTCTGTAGGGAGGAACTTTATCGACGGTGTTCTAGTAAGGAGCTCCATCTTTTGTGGTGTTGTGTGAGGATGTTGGGACTTCATTTTCTTAGTTTGTCTTTCCCTGTTTCCCATGTATCTGGGGGCTTCCAGGGAGGGAGGACATGGTGTGGATGGTGGCTGGTTTTCTCCAGGTAGGTCACCAGCTCTCACACTAGGCATATCTGGACCATTAAAGAGACATCTACACTGCCCTGAACCCCAGGACAGAAAACGTAGGTGAAAAAGTTTGACATTGAATTCCAATGAACCCTCAGAAGGGACCCTTGTTTCTCTAGTACTGTTTAACCTTTTTTTTTTTTTTTTGATGTGAACTTATCCTATTTTATTTTTGGCAGATGACAGTTATAAATCTGTTCCTTCATTATAACTACTGGTGAAAGTGAAAGTGAAGTCGCTCAGTCGTGTCCGACTCTTTGCAACCCGGTGGACTGTAGCCTATCAGGCTCCTCCGTCCATGGGATTTTCCAGGCAAGAGTGCTGGAGTGGATTGCCAGCTACTGGTAAAAGGCAGTTATTCTCAAGACTGACGTTTGTTTGTTAACATTAGAATGATGAAAACAAAGGAGGAGCATGTGACTGGTACTCAGAATGGATTTTACACCTCACTTCGTGTTCATGGTGTTGGGGATGCTGGTGTTGCTTAATACATTCTTGCTGACTGTTCACCATTGATTCTCCTTTTAAAGTTCTCTTTCTAATTGGCTTAATAAATTATTGGCCAAAAAAGAATTCTGAACACAGACAATATAATATTCTTAAGTGGTTGAATTAAGAGGAAAAAATGTGGACAGTATTTAGAAGTTGGAAGTAGTAGAATGTAGTGAAATATAAAGTCCATAAAATCTGAGATGGAGTCTGGAAAATAAAGGACTATGTCTGCTGCAGTATCAGCCTCATGATGGCTCCTATAAGGACCAATGATACGATGCTTGGGATTAGAGAATTTGCACAGGCCATAGTTGGGATTTGTCTGTATTAAGATTATTGGATCAGAAAGTGGCTTATAAAGACATCATTTGATAATCAGCATTATTCAATATAGAATCCTCCCCAAAAGTTGATGTTCATACTTCTGGTTGAGAATTTTATTTAGGAGGATATAAGAGAGAGAGAGAAAGAAAAGAATTTTCAAGGAAGTTTATCTCTTCAAATAAAGAGATCATTAGCGTAGAAAGATCTGACATCAATAATGTTGGAATTCACTATTGGGGCTTACAGCGTGGTAGCTTAAAACTTTAAGGACTTCCCTGGGGGTCCAGTGGTTAAGAATGTGCCTGCCAAAACCAGGGGCACAAGTTTGATCCCTGGTCCAGGAAGATTCTAAATGCCGTGGGGCACCTACACCGGTGTGCCATGAGTACTGAGCCTGTGCTCTGCAACGAGATAAGCCACCGCAATGAGATGCCCCAACACCACAATTAGAGAGTAGCCCCTGCTCGCCACAATTAGAGAAAGCCCGTGCGCAGCAATGAAGACTCAGTGCAGCCAAAAACAAAACAAACACCAATGACAACAAAAAACTTTCAAAGTCATCACACTTAACAGTCTAGCTAGACGCTGTGTGTGTCCATGAGGATATAAAGATGAAAGAGACATGATCTGAGCCCCCGAGGTCTCATGGGCCAGAGCAGCACAGGGATGCAGTAAACATTAGCCACATATGGCCCACCTTGTGTCCCATTGACCATAGCACTGCCTGAGTGTCAGGAAGGCAGCCATAACAAATGTGGTGGGGTGGGTGGAGAAAGAAGAGGGCCACTGTGTGATGGATGACAGCCTTCACTGGTTTTAGGATGGATCTCACGACCATCAGAGTCACACCAGTCATGACTGTGGACACGGCAGAAGCTCACCAGGACAAAGTGGAGGATGTAACCCCAACGCCAAGTTCTAGCCATCATGCAGAGTGAGAAAAGTTACTGACTCGCCAGGAAGAACTTTTTACACTTGCTCATTGTTAAAATATTTGCACCTTGAGAATTTTACTGCCTCTGCAACCTTCACTTTTGTCTCTGATATAAACACAATATGCTGGGTGAGAACCTATGACTCCGTTCACTGCTCAAGACATTGGCACATTCATCATTGTAAAGACAGCACGTTGGAAGGTTTTATACACAGAAAGAGTGAGTTTATGACCTTAAACGATCCCCAGTAGGAAATGTCTGACATACTTATAGGCTTTTCCCCATACCTTTTCTTTCTGCCTTTGATCACCTTCCTACCTAACTTCTTTGAGACCTTGAGATGTCCTCCCTTCTCCCGTCATCTCTCTTCTCCTAGAGAGGTGGCCTGAAATGGAAATGTGTGTTTTTCCTTATTTATCAAATGGCTCAAATAGTCTGCCTGTTGAGCCAGACATTCTTCTAAGCATTTGATAAATATTAACTCATTAAGTCTTCATAAGAATTATTTGAGGAGGAGGCTACTGTTCTTTTTAAAAATTTAATTGATTAATTTATTTTTTGGCTGGGCTGGGTCTTCGTCACTGCATGTGGGCTTTTTCTCTAGTTGTGGCGAGTGGGGTCTACTCTCTAGTTGTGGTTCACGGACTTCTCAATCTGGTGCCTTCTCGTGTTGTGGAACACAAGCTGTAGGGTGTTCAGGCTTCTGTAGTTGTGGCTCCCAAACTCTAGGGCACCCGTACAGTAATTGTGGTGCAAGGGTTAGTTGCTCCTAGGCATGTGGGAATCTTCCCAGACCAGGGATTGAACCCGTGTCTCCTGCTTTGACTGGTGGATTCTTTACCACTGAACCACCAGGGAAGCCCAAGTCTACTGTTGTTACCACTCTGTTACAGATGAGGAGAGTCACAAAAAGAGATATTGGGGAGCTTGTATAAGGACACACAAAGACAGTGAGCTGCTGAGCTGGGATTTAAACTCAGACCTCCAGCTCTCAACCTCCATGTGAAAGTTTCATCTAGCCATAGTGCTCAGGTGTGGATGAATTCTGCTGCCGGCCCACCAGCTCCACCACTGGGTAGGCTCATTTCTATTCATGAAGACTTTTTCACTTCTGCCCAGAGCAAGCTGAGCTCTCTACAGAAAGGTGCCTTTGAAATGCACAGGTTGACAGCTTTATTTGTGGAGCCACACTGTGGTCTTTGGCTAGAGCTGGCTGGGCATGGGCTATGTGGTTGTCAGTCTTTTAAAAAATGGTGTAATATTCCCAGTGTTTTTGTTGGATAATTGCATGTCTTTAATTTGTGGGATTATAAACAGAGCAGTAACCTAGTTTAGGAGTAGCCAGAAAAAGTTATTTGATATCCACTAAGTCAAGCTTCTATTTTTAGATACCTCTGTAGAAGCGAATATTCTTACCATCAGGAAAGAAAAGCAACATCATAATATACTCTAATTGGCGTCTCTCGACTGGATAGGTTAAAAAAAAAAAAAGCCTTCGAAAGAACATAGGCAATAATTCAGCTTCTTTCTCTAATAGGTAAATATAATTTTCCTCTTAGATATTATGAGAGTTTAGGTTTTTTCAGAATAGGAGCTTTAAAGGGGGAAAAAATATCATATCTTTTAAAATTCATGGGGTTTGGAACAGTGATTAAAAAAAAAAAAAAACGACCTACCTAAATTTCTGCTTACCTTACTCATAAACTTCTGACTGTTGTTGTTTAGTCGGTAAGCTGTGTCTGACCCTTTGCAACCCCATGGGCTGCAGCACGCCAGGCTTCCCTGTCTTCCATTATCTCCCGGAGTCTGCCCAAATTCATGTCCATTCAGTTGGTGATGTCATCCAACCATCTCATCCTCTGTGTCCCCTTCTCCTCCCACCTTCAATCTTTCCCAGCATCAGGGTCTTTTCCAGTGCTTCGGCTCTTCACATCAGGCAGCCAAAGTATTGGAGCTTCAGCTTTACCATCAGTTTTTCCAGTGAATATTCAAGGTTGATTTCCTTTAGGATTGAGTGGTTTGATCTCCTTGCTTGTCCAAGGGACTCTCAGGAGTCTTCTCTAGCATCACAATTCGAAAGTATCAATTCTTTGGTGCTCAGCCTTCTTTATGGTCCAACTAGGTCGAGATAAATGAAAACATTAAACTACGTAAAATGTTTACTTATGTAGTAAATATGAAGTCCCCATAGAGTCACCATATTGGAAATAAGGACATTCATAGTCAGGGACTGCTTTTTGTCACTGTTTTATAATTTAGTTGACATGACATATTCGTAGGCAAAGAGTAGATTATTTAGATGACATTTTCCATTGGAAAACCTTTAATTGGTTTGAAAACTTGAGCCTGATTTAACTGTTCTGTCTCTGAAGACGAATCATTCCTTTCATTTAGCACATTGGTATAGTATTTAGATTAACTAGTAGGTTTGTATTTAGCCTGGCAGAATCCAAACAGCCAGATCAGATACATGCTAGCGGGCTTCCTGGGGCTCTAACAGAACTAAACACAGGGAAGAGGACTCTAGTCACTGATTTGTGATTAATGTGTGTAGACAGTAATATTTCTACCATTTTATGGATGGAGCAACTGAGGCACTGTGAGGTTAAGTGGCTTGCCCTCGATCATAAGGCTCTTTCATAAATCCAGGAAAACCATGGAGAGACTTCCCTGGTGGTCCAGTGGATAAGACTTTGTGCTCCCAATGCAGGGGGTCTAAGTTTGATCCCTGGTCTGGGAACTAGATCCAGAGAGCCACAACTAAAACCGGCACAGCAAAAATAAATAAACAATAATAAATAATAATTAAATATATATCAACAATATTATTTATTATTTAAGTCAATAAATTATAATTTATTCATAATCAACAAATCTAATATTAATTTGTTAATATTTAATAAATAAATGGTTTTAAGAAAATTATGTAAGCTGACCAGGATTTTACATCTAATTCTCACCAACTGTAAAATTTGCAAGTTACTATTTCTGTTCCTGCACAGGCAGCTTACAAACTGAAAGTTAGAAATAAAATGAGAGAAGGTTGACATCACTTTTCAGGGGAAGGAAGCTACCAAGGTTCGCCTTGACTAACAGAGCTGACATGGGTGCTGCTGTTCCCCTCTGTTGATCCCACATGGCTTCTGTCCATGAGGATTCAATCAGCCAGGGGACCGCTGGCCGGGCTGGGGGGCAGCCGACTGTAAATCTGGGAAGGCTGCAACTCTTCAGGGTCTTGAACTTTATCAGGTTTGAATGTGTGATTGTGAAAGTAAAGAGCAGAGAAATGACAGCATTCAGTAAATCAAAAGGAGAGAAGATCAAGACTGTCAGAGACAAGAGAAAAACAGACTCTGGGCACAAACCTGGCTGGAGACCCGCGTAGAGTCCCTCCAGACCTTGCCTCCTGAAAAACAAACCCATTTTTATCTAGGAAACAGTATTCTTTGTTGTGTCCCACGGATTTTTTTTTTTTTTAAGTTTTCATTATTGAGGTTTAGGTCTTGTTTTAGAAGATGGGATGCTATAAGAAAAAGAAAAACATAAAGAAAGGAAATCAGTTGGAAGAAAGTCTGGAATGATCTAGATTTTCCGCTATCAATATTGAGGCCCTTAGCTTCTGTCTCATAGATCTTTATTTACTTATTTTTTATTCCTTAACAAAATGTGATTAATGTAGCGTAAGTCTGCATAAACAGGAATACAAAACTGAAAGGTAAAAAACATGAGCGTAGTGAATGACCAGGTCAATTTAATTAGTTCTCCCCCCACGCCTTATATGTAATGCCCATCCTCAAGTCTGCCTTCCTTCACGGCCCCAGCTGTTGATTTGCTCCTATCTCCTGCCAGAAAGAAGCTTTTAGGGAGGCAGTGTTGCTGAGGATTGAGGTTCTTGGAGCAGATTACCATCTTTGTCCAATAGTCTGCTGCTGGCATTTGCAAGGGCGACAAAGAATTGCTCCTCTTCAAAGGAAACAAAAACAAGATCTACGCTTGTGTCACCCACCCTTCGTTTCCTATCATAATGTGATAAATAAGTCCCCACTGCTGTACAGAGAAAAACCCTTGCGAATGGCAGGTCTCAAAGTTGAATGAGTGCTCGAAGTTCTTTTCTGGGAACTAATTTAGCTTCAGGGGGATAGGTGGGTCACCCCCTAAATTGAAATCTGATGTAGTAGGTGTGAGTTTGTTACAATACAGATACTGGTAATAGTTCATGATTACACAGCACTTCCGATGTGCTGGGTCCCCTCAGCCCCTCACACTTAAGACCATTTTTAACCCTCTCAACCATCCTGTAAGGGAGGTGCTTCTCTCAACCCCATTTTAAAGATGAGGAAACTGAGGCAGAAAGGTCAGGCAAGTTGTCTTGGTCACTTAGCTAGGAAGGGGTGGAGTCACGACTCAAACAGGAAGGCTGGCCCAGACTCTGAGCTCCCTGGGCTCACACAGGATTCCCTCAGTGTGTGAGCTAGAGCAAACACCACCCTCCCTCCTTTTCATATGTTCATCATGAAGACTAGAGGAAAATCTGAGCATGGGCACTTTTCTAGAGAAAGAAAAAAGGCTCAGACATCTCCCTCTGTCTTGAAAGCTGTCTGTGGTACTTTGCCTAACCGGCTCTACAGGAGTGCCAACCTTCTAGACTGTAAACACTTCAGAGCCAGTAGGTGCCTCTCCGAGTTCTTCTTTGTGAGGTGCACACTCAGTACTGTTGGGCAAGGGCAGGAAACTGGAGGACTGCATATGGGCAGACAGCCTTTTGGTCCTAATTCTCTGCATATTTGCAACTTAGCTGGAGAGGTCGTATTTCTGGGTAGCAAATGCAATACTTAAAAAAAGAATTTATTGGGCACTCCCCCCCCCCTTGATTGAATCATGGAGGAGCATAAATTACTTAGCAAATTTCCAAGTGTCTATCATCTCCTTTTTCTGCTTCTCCAATGGCCCCTGCCCCAGCAGAAAACCAGTCACAAAGGTCTCTAGGCTGAGACAGCTCTGGGTCAGTGGTATGGGATGCTGACCCTAGAAAGGGCATCGCCTAAACACCTGTGGTATCACCTAGTGATACCTGCAAAGCCCAGAGAAAGCCCAGAGAAAGCCCAGGTTTCACCTGTCTAGTGGGATGGAAATTTCTGCATCTCTCTCACCTTTTTGAGACATAAATGATCCCTTTCTGTCTGATGGTCTGATTTTTCCCACTGTTGGAGGCTGAGTGAAGGGGTCAGGATTAGATGAGGTGAATGATCCTCACCTCAGAATTAAATGAGGTGGAGTTCACCTTATTTGAGTGAAGAGATGAGAAAAAAGAAAGAAAGTGAAGTTGCTCAGTCGTGTCCGACTCTTTGAGACCCCATGGACTGTAGCCTATCAGGCTCCTCCGTCCATGGGATTTTCCAGACAAGAGTGCTGGAGCGGATTGCCATTTCCTTTTCCAGAGGATCTTCCCGACCCAGGAATCGAACCTGGGTCTCCCACATTGCAGGCAGATGCTTTACCATGTAAGCCACCAGGGAAGCCCCTAGAGAAAAAAAGGCATCTTTAATTCCTGGAGCCCAGGATGAGATGATAAACAGAAGCTGGAGATGCTCAATGGCCGTTCGAAATTGAGTCTTGTCTCTAACGCTGCCAGAGAAGAGAAGATTGAAAAGGCGGAAGATGCGGGAAGAGGCCCCATAGCAGGGAAGCCAAGAGGATTCTCAGCCTCTATCCCCAGTTTCTTGCCTTGCCGTATTTCAAAGTGGTGCACGTGTGGTCGGTGGCTGTCAGGTCTGACTCTTTTGCGAACCGATGGACTGCAGTCCACCAGGCTCCTCTGTCCATGGGATTTCCCAGGCAAGAATACTGGAGTGGATTACCATTTTATCCTCCAGGGAATCTCCCTCACCCAGGGATCAAACCTCCTGCATTGGCAGACAGGTTCTTTACAGCCGAGACAGCTGGGAAGCCCATTTCAAAGAGGTTAGAAAAGGCTTAGGTGGACCTGAAGTGTGGATTCTTCATTCACCTAGGGGATGGAGGAGCGACTCAGTGCAGGAAACTGAAAACACAGCATCTGACTCCGCACAGCCCTGTTTTCAGCCCTTGATCAGGAAACTGGATATTCTTTGCTTCACCTTTGGTGAAGGGGAAGGCATCACTCAGGGCCTGGCCTCAGCATGGCTGGCAGTCCAAGGCTTTAGGCAGTGATTACAGCAGTAACTAATAATAATATATACCACACTTCATAACCCAACTCAACTTGGGGATGCCTGAATACTTGGATTGTTGCCTCCCACGTGCACACTGTCCTTCTGACGTCCACACCCTCCCCCATTAGCCTCCCTGTGATGCAGAGGCCGGGTCCCTTCCACCCACTACGTTCTGACTGAGGTTCAACAGGTCTGCTTCGGAGGATCATTGGTGCGGTGTAACACTGCCCCTCAGCAAAACCGCAGAAGTGGGCGAGAGGATAGCAGTGGTTTGGCTTTGTAGTGTAAATTCAGCATCAGCAAATAATTCAAATGGGAGCTAATCTGGGGCTTCCCTGGGGGCACAGACGGTAAATAATCTGCCTGCAATGCGGCATCTCCGTGTTCGATCCCTGGGTCCGGAAGATCCCCTGGGAGAGGAATTGACAACCCACTCCAGTATTCTTGCCGGGAGAATCTCATGGACAGAGGAGCCTGGCGGGCCACAGTCCAAAGGGTCACAAAAGAGTCACGATTGAAGCGACTTAGCTTGCATGAGCTCGGTTTAGGTCTTCAGTCTAGTGCGGGGGGTTGGGGAGTCCAGCTCAGGCCTGGAGTCCCCGGCTCTCCCGGGTCCCCAGGGCCTGGCACTCTTTGGCCGGGCAGCGGCCGCAGGTCCCGCCCGGCCCATCCGAGGTCTGAGCCGCCAAGTGGGGACTGTCAGGGTGTCGGGACGCAAGCAGGCCGCGGGGAGGGAGGCCGGCGCCGGTGTGGAATGTCTTTATCGAGATGGAGCCGCAAGCTTCTCCTTCGCTTCTTTAAGCGATCACGGAGAGACACCTTTCGATCTTTTGTCAGACATCTTGGCCCTTAATAGCTAAATTTATTTGGTTTAAAGCAGCCTGGGGAGAAGCAGCGAGGGAGAAAATCTTTCGTCGGTCATTGGGTGGCCTAGATAACAAGCTTTAAAAGAGAGAGGGAAGAAGAAAGTAAAAAGGTTAATGGATGAGGGGAGGGCTGGAAGGCGCCCAGCGTGGGGCTTTTACAACGACCCTCCCCCGGCCGCCCCCTTATCGCGGCCCTAACTTACCCGCGGCGGACGGAGTACATTAAGTCACGTAAACAGCGCGCGGAGAGGAATGCCACCGCGGTGACCTTTCGCGCGCCCACCTCCGCGCCGTGCTGGCGGCCGCCGGCGGCGCGCGGGGTCGGCGCGGGGCTGCGGGGCCGCGATCGCCAGCGCCTGGGGCCCGGAGCCCGGGACGCGGCGGTGGGCAGGGGGCTGGGGGGCGCAGGGCACACGGTGGGGCCACCTCCAGGCTGCGCGCGGCCCACGCTTCCGCAGCCGCCGCCACCTGACGTTTCTAAGCAGTATTTCGGGCTTTTAGAGAATTAAAACAAAACAACAAACCCCGTCACCATCACTGTCAGGACTCTCTGGGCGATGACCTGCGTCGGAGTGACAGCGGTGGAGTCGAGTCGGGGGGACGCGCCATCCCGACCCGGCGAGTGGGCCTGGGCGCTGGCGGGGGTGGAGGGGGGCGCCGAGGTGACCCCGTGTCCTTCGCCCAGAGCGTCCCCGGGGCGGGAAGAAATATGGCACAAGCGAGAAGGTCCCATAAATCTGGTTTGAAAAATAAAAACCAAAACCAAAAAGAGAAAAAGAAAAGAAAAGAAAAACTCTCGAATTAAAACCATGCTATTAAGTCAGAAATCGCATGTATTCGTTTTCTTCCTGAAACGTCCGCTGGAGCACCCGAGATCGGTGGAGTGACGGAGGATGCGCTGCCGTTTGCGGGGGTGATTGCGCGTCCTCTCCGGGTCTCGCGGCTCCTCCGGAAGCGGCGCACAACGGCCGCCCCCCCTGCCCCCGTCACCTTTCCCCGTTTGGCCGCCAGGCCCCCGCCCCCCCCGCCCGATTGGCGGCTGGGTTCGGCTGGATTCGAGTGGCGAAGAGCGGTGTGGCGCGCGCGGCCCAAATAAATCAGCCCTGGGGACAGGCCGCACCCGGGAGCCAGCCCCCCTCCAGGGATGAGGAGGGCAGGTCGGGGAGGCAGGCTTGCTCCGGAGGGGCCGCTCCCCGGGTCTAAATGATCCTGAGAGGAACGATTTCGTTCCAGATTAGCCAATCCCCAAGGAAGAGAGAGGCGTTAGGAAAAGAAAAGCGGGGTGGGGGTGAGGGGGGGTGGTGGATAAAGAAAGGAAAAGAAACAACTTCTAAGGACATAACCGTCTACCTGGAGCACTGTGGAGGCCTTGGCCAGCTCTTGCGGTGCCCTTCTTTCTTTGCGCCCTCTAATATCCCCCACTTTCCGGGACCAGCTGGGGCTCTCAGAGGAAGCTCAGAGCGCCGGGCCTGGGGCCCCTGGGAGGGTGGCTTTGAAAATGTGCCGCTCCTCAGGGGTGTTGTCCCCAGGGCCAAAGTCGATGCGTTGGGAAAACTGCAAACTGGAAGGGTCAGGCAATCTGGCTTTCTGTCTGAATCAATTCCATGGGTCAAACAGTTTTATTTTTTAGTTAATTGGCAAGAAAAAGAAAACTAGTCTTTAAAAAAAAATTGTGACCTTGCAAGAGAGCAAACAATTACCGCCCTGCCCCCACCTTTGTTCTGAGGAATACTCAAACGCGATCGGAGTTCTGGGGCGGGGTGGCGGGGGACGGGAGTAAAACGTCAGGTCCTTTCTCGAGCCTTAGAAATCGCACATAGTGAAGTTGGTGGGCGTCCCGCCTCTCACCTCTGTCCCGGCCGTCCGGGGGCCAGGGCACCCTCTCCCGGCTGCTGCGGAGTGGCCGGAAAAGCAGGTCTCTGGGGATCATCTGTTGTCCAAAGAAATTTACACGGTCATCCCCGTAATTGCAAATATAAAGTAATACACACAGCAGGAATCAGTTTCTTGCGGGGGGGTGGAAGGGGGCTCAGTCTTTTTTGGGTTCAAACTTGGAGGCCATTCACAGCCTGTATTCCCAACTTAGCCAAAGGATTTATTTGTTAACTTGGTTTCATTAGAAATCACTTCACTGAGTATGTATTTTAAAAAAGAAAACTTTGCTTTTGAGAACAGACCTCAGAAACATTTAAGAACCCTTGGACTCAAAGAAAATCAAATGCCCACAACCGTTCTGTAACGGCTTATAGACGAGCTTTTGCAAAACTCAGTCTGCGTAAAAATTAGGTCAGAATTCAGGTTAAAAAAAAAAAAGGCATTGGAAGCCCTGGTCGGAGCTAAGTGAACGGCGGACGCCGGGTTATCTGTTCGGGTAGAAGCATTCGATCGAACCCAGGTTAAATTTTAAAGCCCCTGGATCCTGCTCCAGTCGCTAGTCTTTCCAGAGTTTTCTGCCTTCAGTCTTTCGGAATTGCGGCCGCGCTGAAACTGGGAGCCGCCGCAGTGGTCGGGGGAGGTAAAGAGGAATGTAATAAAAGTGACTAAATTGGATGAGAACGGTTTATGGACCTTCTCGGTAGCAATTTGAAATTCAGAAGTGTTTAGCAGCAATTTACAACGAAGAATGTGGGGGAAAAAAAAGAATCGCCGACTTTCTCCATGCCGTTCCCTCCTCCCTCGGGCTGCCAGGCCCTGTCCCCTTGTCCCCTAGGACTCACAGGTTCACAGTTACATCTAGAGGAAACATAAATTTACCCAGGAGGTGTCATGATCTCTAGAAACCCTATTTTACCAAGTCTCTACCTAACCTGGTTCAACTCTGCTAAGGCGCCTCTCCCTTCTCCAGCTGGAAACACACATATACACAAACACACACACACACTTCAGGGAGACTGACCTTTAGAAAATCATTTACTTCGATTTACCTAAAAAAAAAAAAAAAAACTGTAAAAATCCATTCCCACAAAACAACTCCTCTTGCCCTAGTTAAAACTCTCTCTCTCTCGACAGCCTCCCGAGGTCACATCTGTTGGAAAAAATCCTTTTTGCGCGTGAAAGGGAGCGAGACATACATCACGGCTCCTGCAGAGGACGAACCTGCGGCCCCGCGACGCCCTGCTGACAGATCGGCGCTGATAACCCCGCGACGTTCATTTCCAGCCCCTCTGCCAGCCAAGGACCGTATCAGTTTGTACACAGTTGTGATAACCATTTGGAGGGAGAGAAGAAGGGGTGTGTATGTGAAGGCGGGGGCGTGGGGAAGAGGTATTTCTCGCTGGGACCGGGGAAGGTGACCCCCTCCTCTTGCCAACGACTTATCTGAGACTTACCTGAAGTTCTCCAGGGAAAGTTCAGAGCAAACGGGACACCCAAACTGGGAGAGCACCTCCGGGCGCGACTGGCGTGGAAACCCCTTTCCACTCTGCGCACTTCAGGGACTAACCTTTCCGTGCACCGTGACCCCGAATTAAAAGTTTCAGGTTAGCTGGGGAGTGCAGATGGGAAGCTCCCGAAACTTCCCAGGAATTTAGCACATTTAGTAGGACAGAGATAGGGAGTTGGACATTCGAGTTCTTTCTTTCTTAGATCCCAGGAGACGAGACCCCCGACGGCCACCAAGACCTCGAGAAGAGATCGGGAGAGTTTAAGGTCGGTCACACACAACTGTGGAGCAAAAAAAGCTCATTTACTGGGTCGAGAGGAGAGGGGAAGGCCGGCGGAGGAAAGCATGGTCTCCCCCTTATTAGGGGGGAGCGCTGACCCGAGAGCTGGCGGGTCGCTCCGGCTGCGGTGGCTGCGTGGGGTTGTGCATAGTCAACTCCTCCCGCGCCATCGCCCTCCCCTCCCCCCAACCCGCCCCCTTGAGCGCGCGTGTAACGGAGGGCGGAGGAATGGGTGTGGGTCGCCAGCCAGATCAGGCATTCTGCCACCTCCGCCCCTCCCCCGGCGTCCCCGGGATCGGCGCCCCCTGGATGGACTGGCCTCCTGCTCCCAGGACGGCGCTCGCTGCTCAGCCCACACCCGCAGGCTGCGCGGGGCTCATTGTCTGCCGGGGCGGCGCGCTCCCCTCCCCCCGCCGCTCGGCGTCCCCTCCCCACCCTCTTTTCTCTCCTCCCCTCGCTCCCTCCTCCTCCTCTTCACCTCCAGCGCCCAGCTGCTCGCAGAACGCAGTTCCGACCCACAGCCTGGCACCCTTCGGCGAGCGCTGTTTGTTTAGGGCTCGGTGAGTCCAATCAGGAGCGCAGGCTGCAGTTTTCCGGCAGAGCAGTAAGAGGCGCCTCCTCTCTCCTTTTTATTCACCAGCAGCACCGCGCAGACCCCGGACTCGCGCTCGCCTGCCGGCGCCCTCGGCCTCTCCGCGCTCGGGAGCACCCTCCGCCACGGCTGTTCTCCATGCGCAGCGCCCACCCGAGGTTCGGCTGCTTCCTTTCTTGCCCCAACTCCCCTCTTTCCCCCTCTGCACCTCCCCTCCCTAGTCGCAGGCCCCTTGGCCTCGGCTCTCCGGCCCTCTGCGGGCCGAGATCGGCTCCGGGGGTGTCTACCTTCTCCATTCCCGGCAGGCTCCCAGGTTCCCGGGACACCGCGGACCAACTTATGGTGTCTTTTCCTCTCCCCGAAGCGCTTATCTGCCCTCAGCCTTATCTCAGAGTTATCTTGGCGCAAAGGGGCGGGAGCCGGCAGTCAGGCAGGCAGAGAATTCTTTCTTGCTATCTACCCCGGGTCTGTGTGTGGGTATTAATTTTGGTATGGTTATCTCCGATGAGCCGAAGCGATTTGAGGAAGCGGCCCCGAGAAGGCCAGTCCGGCTGCGTTCACCTCCCTCCTCCACCCCCTCCCAGTCTCCCTGTCATTCTTCCTGCTCTCCCTTTTGGGGTGGCCTCGGCTCCGGGGCGGTCTCACGTCCCCCCACCCCACCCCCTTGCATTTCCCCCTCCTTTTTTCTGCACTCCGCTCCACCCCGCGACGTCCGATTCTAGAACGGTCTGGCTTTTCCGTGGCTGGGGATGACCGCGGGGTGGGCCGGGGTGGCCTGGCCGGCGTGGGCCAGCCGGCGTGAGCGCACGCGCTGGCGGCTGTATAGGCGAGCGGTACCTAAGGTGCGTGGCGCCGGGGACGTGGGGTGGGCAGGAGATTCCGGCCTCGCGGACATCCCGCACAGCTGTGTGTCCCGAAGGTCTGAGACTCCGGTCTCCGCCCTGGCGCCCCACCTTCCCAAGGCTGGGTTGTATTTCACTGCAGGGCTCGCGTTCTGTCTCAGCGCAGTCCAGGAAGCTCTGGGAAAGCCCGAGTGGGAGAATGCGGCGGTTTCGTTTTCGGGGGACAGGTTGCCTTCCCTACGCTAATGATTTTCACGCGGGCAGCCCTCACCCCGACCCATTTTGGGCGAGCGACCGCGGTACGGAGGCAGGATAAGGCAGCACAGACACTCATGGCTCCTTAAAAAGTTCCTTTGTGTGCCATTGGCCGGCAGGGAGCCACTTTGGGGCGGAAGGAAAACCTCGGCCAGTCTCCCAGTCACCCCTGGGATCTGGCGCGCGCGGATGAAGGATGCTGCGTCGGGGGTGGGAAGGGAGCTAGAGGGGATCCACGCCTTGCGGGTGAGGAGGAGCGGGTATCCTGGCCCCGGGAGGACCCTGGGGCGGCTGCGCAGGCTCCAAGCTCCTTCCCCACCCCTGGAACCCGGAGCAGAAAATGGGATTTTTGAGGAATCTCATTAGCTGGAGAGAAGAGTGGAGGTGAGACGCGGTGCAGCCCGCGCCTTTGATAAGTCCTTTTAAAAATTTCTCTTCTCGACCCTGTCTCCCTCCCCGTCTAGTCTCAGGAGCTAAAAGTCAGCTTGCAGCGGCGCCGGACCGTGGATGGCCTTGACTGACGGCGGCTGGTGCCTGCCGAAGCGCCTTGGGGCCGCGCCTCCTGCGGACGCCAGCGACTCCGGAGCCTTTCCAGCGCGGGAGCCCTCCACGCCGCCTTCCCCCATCTCCTCCTCTTCCTCCTGCTGCTCTCGGGGTGGGGAGCGCGGCCCCGGCGGCGCCAGCAACTGCAGGACGCCGCAGCTCGACACGGAGGCGGCGGCGGGACCCACGGCCCGCTCGCTGCTGCTCAGTCCCTACGCCTCGCATCCCTTCGGGGCTCCCCACGGACCTTCGGCGCCGGGGATCTCGGGCCCCGCGGGCACCCTGTCGAGCTGGGAGGACCTACTGCTCTTCGCTGACCTCGACCAAGCCGCGACCGCCAGCAAGCTGCTGTGGTCCAGCCGCGGCGCCAAGCTGAGCCCTTTCGCGCCCGAGCAGCCGGAGGAGATGTACCAGACCCTAGCCGCCCTCTCCAGCCAGGGGCCTGCAGCTTACGACGGCTCGCCCGGCGGCTTCGTGCACTCGGCGGCCGCCGCCGCTGCAGCCGCGGCCGCCGCGAGCTCCCCGGTCTACGTCCCCACCACGCGCGTAAGCTCCATGCTGCCCGGCCTGCCGTACCTACAAGGGGCGGGCGGCGGGCCCGCCAATCACGCGGGGGGCGCTGGCGCGCACCCCGGCTGGCCCCAGGCCTCGGCCGATAGCCCCCCGTATGGCAGCGGAGGCGGCGCGGCGGCCGGCGGGGCGGCGGGGCCCGGCAGCGCCGGCTCAGCCGCGGCGCACGTCTCGGCGCGCTTCCCTTACTCGCCCAGTCCGCCCATAGCCAACGGCGCGGCCCGGGACCCCGGGGGCTACGCGGCGGCCGGCGGTGGGGCCGCGGGCGGCGTGAGCGGGGGCGGCAGCGGCCTAGCGGCCATGGGCGGCCGCGAGCACCAGTATGGCTCGCTGTCGGCCGCGCGGCCGCTGAACGGGACGTACCACCACCATCACCACCACCACCCGAGCGCCTACTCGCCCTACGTAGGGGCCCCGCTGACGCCCGCCTGGCCCGCCGGACCCTTCGAGACCCCGGTGCTGCACAGCCTGCAGAGCCGCGCCGGAGCCCCGCTCCCGGTGCCGCGCGGCCCCGGAACAGGTAAGGGCCAGGGTCGCGCCGTGGCGTGCGGGTTGGAGGGCGCGAGGCGGGTTTGGAGCAGCTTTTTGACCCTGGCCCTGTTTCCGGGGCTCTCCTAGTGTGGGTGCCCGGAGTCTGGCCGCGTTGCGATGGTGCTTCTGTTTTGCACGAGAGAGACTAGATGCGCCGGTACGCCTCAGTCCAGGGACTGCAGTGGGCCTTTGGGGAAAGTGAGCCCAGGAGGGACCCGGCAGGGCCTGAGCCTGGTCGCAGACCCCAGTTTTCCCGGGTGGAGGGGTGGGACTCCCATTTGGGAAGGTGACTTTAGGCGAGTGCTGAGCATGGCAATCACCCTCTCCTCAGATACAGTCTTACCCAATTCAGCTCTCCAAAGATCGGGAGTTGAGTGTGTTTTTCTCAAGGAGAGTGTTTTTATTAAAAGAGCCCCACGGTGGAAAAGGACCTGGTTGGCATCTCCCTGCGTCTCGTTGGGAGGGAAGGCAGAGAGGTTAGCCTCGTGACTGTCCCGAGGGAAAGCTGGTGGAAGGGCCCTTTCGCTTGGCATCAACAGGCGGGGTGTCTGCGGCTGCTGCTCCCGTCTGCACCCCACCTCCAGTCTGGGACCAGGGGTACCCCAGCACCCACACCTATTCCTCCGCCAGAGTGCACGCCAATAATTTTTCAGTTTCCAATCCCACTCATGCTTTCCATTCCAGTGTCTGGGGGCAGTTTGGAGTGAGCTGGGAAGAGTTGTCAAAGACCCCCTGCGCGTTCTTGAAGAGCGTTTGTCCTGCTCAAGCTGGGAGGGTGTGAACTGTTGTCTGGGCCGACGAAGGGGTTTTGGCTTCTTTCCTCAGCCGCAGGGTTCTGGATCCTTCTTCGTGCTTTTAGGGGTCTGTCTTTGTATTTCACGCGTTTGCTATAACTTGACAGTTTCCTAAGACCAAAAAAAAAAAAAAAACCCACAAAAAACCCCTTTTGGTCCACTGCTTCTTTAAGGGGTGTTGTGGGTGTCAGAAGGGGGCAAAGACAAGGAGGCCTTTCAGCCTAAATTATCCCACCTGGGATTGGCACTCCCCAGGGCTGGGCTCCTCATTTAGGACTTTTAGGGGTCCTGGTAAATGAGGGTCAAGTGGGGCACAGCCAGTCTTGTGCTCAGGGACAATCTGGGAATGCCAGTGGCCTGAAGGTGAAGGATCTGACTTGAACCTCCCTCTCTCAGTAACATTGGGCCGAAAATCTTTACAGTCTGTGGGTCTGAGTGTAGAGTGGGGGTGGGGAGGGGCCCCGTTGAGGTTTGGAGACTGCAGAGAACAGAGCTAGGTCACTCTTGCTGCTCCACGGGGACCCATGTCTGGCTCCTGGGAGCAGAGAGACTGGGAGACCCATCTTCAAATGATGGGGAGGAGGTGGAGGTTGGGGTGTGAGGCGCTTGTCAAGTTGGGGATCCAGCAGGGAATCTGAAAGCTTGTGTGAATTGTGTTGGGGGCAGTTCTGCTGGCCTGACGGACACACCTTAGCCTGACCTCCATTTCCCTTTGCCCGGTTTCAGCATTTCACGGGACAGAGGAAGAGCAGCAGTCGAAAAGGCAGAATGGAAGTCTTGGGTTGTTTAAACTGATTGGTTCTGTGAAGAAAACCCTTTTAGAGGGGTTGGGTGCAGTTACAGACAAGTTATAAGTTATTTCATTTTAAACGTAGTCTATCCTTTCACTATTTTTTTTGCTTTCTGGGTAGGATGCTGCAAAGTTAGAAAAGTCTTGTATAGATTCAGATTTTTTTTTTTTTTTTTTTTTTTAGGGAGAGGGGTTTGGGAACACCCAACTTTTGTGTAAAGAGTCTTTTAAGAAGGCAGGAAGCAGCTGAGAATAAGCCAGTCTGAGAGCTGGGGAGATGAATGACCCTAATTTTGCTTGTCCCCACAGGTATTCCCCTGCTAGAGAGACCTTGACCCCCAGCCCCTCTCCTCCCAGGTTCCTTATTCTCTGCTTCTCCACTCTGATTTTAAAAAAAAAAAATGGAGGCATTCTTTTAACTGATTTGAGTGGATGGCAGGGCTCAGTGTGAAGGCAGGGGTGTGGTTGCGTGCTCTGGAAACCTGGTGTGTCCACCTCTCCCTGGTGCTGGTTGGTGTGTGGTGGGGAGGCTGGGGGTGAGCTTTCCTGCTGAATTGGGTTCCATTCTCAGTCTGAGGATGACTTCACCCTTCTCCCCAGAGTCTGTCACTCCCTGGGGCACCCAAAGCAGACAAGTTAGGATGAATAGGGGGCTTACTGGGGGCCTGTTGGTGAGAGAGCTTCCAGCATAGTCAAATTTTGTGCTTTATAAAAAGTCGCATTTTTGCTTACAAAATCAAAGCTACCAAACAAGGAGTGGGAAAAGTATGGAGGGAATGGGAGCTGTAGATTTTACTTAATTAAAAATAGGCAAATTTCCTAAATTTTATTTATCCAAGCAGGGCTTTACATTTTGTCTCTAGGTTTTCAGCCGACCAAAGAGATTTACCTGGGGCGCTCACAGTCTTCTATTGGGAGTTTCTTTATTGTTCCCATCCTTCGAGAAGGAGGCCAGGCATGGGGCTGGGTTCTCCAGGGAATGCCCCACTTCTCCATGGAGAGGGGCTCTGATAGGTAACATTTTAAAGTCAACAACAAAGACAAATACCTTGTTTAACTTCAGTGTCCTTGAAGTCCTGAGCATTTTACTGATTACCGTAGTCAATAGTGGCTTTTAGGGCGGAGAAGAATAAATCTCTGTGATGTGTTCTAAGTTGCAGTATCCCCATGACAACTTTAAACTGGGGTTATGGGGGGTGCTAGTTTCTTTAAATTTATTTCTTGAGGAGGAAGGAAACTTGTTTTGCAGGGAAAATAATATTAATTGAATTAAAGATTTTTGTGTATCCAAATCAGACTGAAATATCTCTACAAAAGCTGATGGTAGACACAAGCTATAAACCAACCACTGACAAATAGAAAGAGAAAGAATAGAAAGTTTTGCTAACACAGTCTTCAAATAAACTCTAAAGTGTAATGTTTATTTACTTTAAAATTTGATTCAAAATGCCCCTTGAAAAAAGCCAAACTGTAACATTTAAATTTTGTGTAATATAAATAACTCTAAACAGTTATTTTAAAGCAAATATTTTCAAAAGTACTTGATAAGTACCCATCTCACTTTAGTTAATTGTTGATATTTAGCTGATTTAAGGGAAAGTAGTAAATGTTAAAATCATTTACTCTAAAGGCTTTTTTTTTTTTAAGTTAGCAGGTTTAGGTTAATTAATGAACTTTGGAAAACTAACCAAACAGTAAAATGACAAATACTAATTTAAATAGATGACATAAGTTGAAATTTTAGTGTAGGAAAGTAGGAAAAACTTTGATTTAGCACTGAAACAGTGCTGGTAATTTTCTGAATCCATTCAGTATCGACCGTTTGTAGAAATTTTGTAGATTGTAGCAATTAGACCCATTTTAAAATCATAATATTTTAGTGTTTGGTTTTTGTGACATGAAAATTAAACTAACATTCATCTCTGTTCTTACTAATTTCTTACTGCGTTTCCCCCCCAGGAGTCAGTATTAATTAATTGGTAAAAGTGCTCAAGAACAGTATCTCTAATTTCAGTTGTCTGTTCTTTATGGAGGAAAAGGAAGAGTGGTAGCCATAGCAAATACTTTCAGAAAATTACTTGAGATAAAACAGCCTCGTTATGTCCCGGGGTATTTACGGGGATATTTGCGGGTGGAGGCTGGGGTGAGCCATCACTGTTAATATTGCAAAGCTTACTCGGGTTTTGGCAAGTGGTATATCATAATTATGATGGATTTCAGTTTTGAAAAGCTTGGGAACAGCGGGAAAGGAGAGGTCAGGGGGCCCACACCGACCACCCCACGGCTCATCTCAACTCCGAGGTCCTTGGGGAGACGGAAGGCGGATGATCCGGGCCGGGTTTCTAGCTCTGTCACCGGACTTTGCAGGGCTTTGCACGGGGCGCGCCCAGGGGTGCAGAAGTATCGGACAAAATAATCGGTCAACAGATCGGTCGCGGTGACATCAACAGCCGGCTCCGGGCTGGGCCGCCGAGCAGAAAGGCCGGGTGGGGAAGGGCGCGGGAGCGGGCCCGGGGGACTCTGGGTGCGGGTTGTGGGGTTCGCGGGGTCGGTCGGGCGGGCGGGCGAGCGCGCGGCGGGACCTCACCGGCCTCTCGTCCCGCAGACCTGCTGGAGGACCTGCCCGAGAGCCGCGAGTGCGTGAACTGCGGCTCCATCCAGACGCCGCTCTGGCGGCGCGACGGCACCGGCCACTACCTGTGCAACGCCTGCGGTCTCTACAGCAAGATGAACGGCCTCAGCCGGCCCCTCATCAAGCCGCAGAAGCGCGTGGTGAGTGCGGGCGCCGCCCTCCCCAGCGGCCCGGCCCGGATCCGCGCGCTGCCCGCGGGGCCCGGGTCTCCCCGCCCGACCCGGCCGGCACCTGTGCCCGCGGCCTAGAGCGGACCCGAATTGGGGGTCCCGGGTAGTTTCAGCGCCCACCGGGGCAGATCGTCCCCGAAACTAGCCGCAGGGGAATGAAGGCAGCCCTCTGCCCAAATTCACACAGAGTGACATCCATCCTTAAATGAAAAAAAAAAAAAAAAAAAAGGAAGGTGTGGTGTGCTACTGTCTTTTTAAAAAAGTACCAACCCCCTATCTTTACACATCTCTAGATGTACTTGCAAATGCACTGAAATAATTTTGGAAGGAGATCCAAGGAATGAGTAATGTTAGTAACCTCCAGGGAGAGAAACAGACTACAGCCCCAGATCAAGTGAAGGTTTCTTTTCATTGTGGACTCTGGTCTGGTTTGGAGTCGATTTCTTGAAGAGATCTAGCTCCTCTGTAACATCCGGTAAAATGGATGTTAAAATGGAACCCACAGCACTCTTGTCCCCCAGGCTCGTCTCGAATCCCTTTGACTCTGTCCTTTCCACCTCCAGACCCCTTGCACCTCTTCAGATTAGTTTTAGCTCCAAATTCCATCCGTCCTTTGGATTGTCCTTGAGTCTAGTGAAAAATTTATTTACTCTAACTTTTGTTATTTTGAAATCTGGCTGTTCAGAGAACTACTGTTCATAGAGCTTGAGGGGGAAAATGCAGTCTGCACATTTTTCTCAAGTAGAAGATTTTCACCATCCCAACACATTCCACTATGATTTAAAGTGTGGGAATTTTGATTTTTCTTCAGGGATTAATCTCTTATTGTCCCCTGTGTTTTAAAGAAGGAAAGGGTATTTACTGCTGTCCTGATTAGAGAAAATAAATGAAAGCTTTCACACGCCCCACTGTAAGGCTAACATTTGTTTAGCCAAGTACTCATACTCTAATACCTTTTAAAGTAAAATATTTTACAGTTAGATGCCAGACATCTTAAGTATCCAAGCAATTTATTTAATTGTTATACTCTAATTAGCAGGAACAAATGCTACACATGTTGTTTGTGTTAAATAGATTAGAGTGAAATTGCATCACAATGTGAGTCTGCCACCTTAAAGAGAAGCAATTAGTTTTATGGTTGTTTTGTTTTTAATGCATTTAAAATAAAGTGGCCGAGGTTAATTTAATGAGTGTATGTGCCTTAAACTTGTTAGTCACCCGCAGCTTAGACTTTGCTTCAAAGGGCATCCTTAACTTCTGTGCCTGACTCCCTGTGTTTTTTCATTTTTCTTACATGCATCGTATTTAAAAAGTACTGCTGGTCAGTATTCCAAGGAAGTTCCTCGTCTTCATGCATTAGCCAATGTATGAACAATGAAGGTGATGATTATTTTGGGGAGAAGGCACATTGAACAGAGTCCTGGCTGAGCCCGGAAGGGCAACATTTTCTCAAGATTTAGCAAAACACTGGCAGAATAGTAGTCATTTCGTTTCTAGTGGCATTTTAAATTTGATCTGTTAACATCCATATTTAGAGAGTGGCCTTAGTTTTGTGCACTTACCAGTAAAAATAACTGTTAACAGGAAACACAAAACCCAGTTTTTAACATCTCTGAATCTATTAGTTTTCCTTCTGTATGGCAGGTGTCTTGGCAGTGACCAAGGTCCGACAATGTGCTTTGTAAATGGGTTATAAATGATACCAATTGAAGGGTGTGTCTATCAATTAGTTCTCCTGTGGGCTTCTTATTTATGGTTTTGCTGGATCTAGTTAGTTCTCAGACATAGAATGTTGAACCCAAGTTTGTTTAGCCAGCAGTACAGCTACCAATCACAGTGAATTTGAACTTGTAATACATTGCAAAATAAGAGATTTATGGTGTAACTTGAATTCCTTGTTAGCGATGAATATAACTGAGATCGCTTGTTACAAGAAACTTTTATAACCCACTCACCTTCATTTCACATGTTTATGGGGACTGGCTTCACTTATGATCTGCAGTTGACAGTCATAAAGTTCTTTGTTATAATGGCAAATTCTGATAACAAGTTTGCCTCACATTGGCTCCAAATTCCACTGCAAACTATCATAAATGACCTGTTTATAAAATGAACTTTCCTGTCCCTAATTTACTTATTTCATATTTATGAAGAGAAAGGAGTGCTCTTCTGGGAAGTTATTCTCTTTTAAGGATAAAGGAAAAAAAAAAAGACCCGAGGTGTAAGAGTTCATGTTCCCAAATAGTTCTGTCAGCCAAACATACTCGGTTCCACCAAAAGTCAAAGTGATTCTTTCTTAGCACTGACTTCTTAAAAATGTGCCAGTGCTAAGAGGCTTCCCAGTGTCTCTTTGGTTTTACAACTTGTCTGTAAAGAGTATGCTGTAGCAATAACAACAGGACGTGAGTTGTAAAAACAAAATTCAATTTTTAGCTTTTGACTTTGCCAACAAAGATTTTGAAAATCTCTCTTTTAATCTGAATAGTCAGTGCATGCTCAATCTATGTTTTGTCGTCTATTCTTTATAACTTCTTTTCTTAAATTAATCATCCGGCCAACTTCCCTAATTCTATATCTTTCAACTTGTTTTGGTCTTTTTCCCCATAGGTTTTTTTTTTTTTTTTTTAAACTGAAGTCATAGCACATTTTTAAAGTTGCCTATCTAGGTAATCGAAAAGCAAATTTAGATTTTTGTCATTCTAGGTAGGAACTTAGACTAGCTTAAAAAGCCCTTCTTTATAATTCACACATAATAGTTTAGAGAAGATAAACTCCACATAAGGATGTTATGGCTATAAAGGAAACATAGAAATCAGAGTGACAGTTGACCTTTTCTGATAAATTTAACCCTTTGTACTGAGAAGGAAAAGGCAACCCACTCCAGTATTTTTGCCTAGAGAATCCCAAGGACAGAGGAGTCTGGCAGGCTACCGTCCTTGGGGTTGCAAGAGGTTGACACGATTTTATCGACTAAAGTACCACCACCACGTGAGGAAAAGTACTATACTGACAGGGTAAATCAAATATAGCAGCATCACCAAGACAAGGCCAGCAGTAACACAGTGTTGTAGAATTTGCTTGTCCTTTGGAGAATGGATAATACAGAAAATTCAGGCAATAGGTGATCATGATGATAGTTAATGAGATGTATTAAAATATGTTTCTTTACAAAAATTTTTTGTGCATCTTCCAAAATTCATTTCTATTAATATATATAGGCTTTTCTACAGTTTCTAGTTTATTCCTCTGCACATATCTGAGAAATAGACCTGGTTATCTCAGTTTTCAGATGAGGCAGAGTCCCCAAAGCCACTTAACACATTGGCAGGCAGTTTGTTGATTGCATTTCTTTACTCAGACCTCTGACAACAACAGTGAGAGCAGGCATTGGCCAGTATTGTGACTGCTTAATCTATGCTAATGAGCTGGGGCAGGTCAGTTGATCTATATTACATGGGCACACTTTGGTCCAGGAAGGTCAACCTAATTACACTTCAAGGGTTTTTTTTTTTTTTCTTCCCTCAAGGGGGGACTGCTTATTTATAATAACCAGGACTGCTTGTTGCTGGCAGGGACACGACACATTGACGTGTGTAGCTTATATGTGAAAAGCACTTATGTCTGTCCACTCTCTTGTGCTGCTTTCTAGCCTTCCTCCCGGCGGCTTGGATTGTCCTGTGCCAACTGTCACACTACGACCACCACTTTGTGGCGCAGAAACGCCGAGGGCGAGCCTGTGTGCAATGCTTGTGGACTCTACATGAAACTCCATGGGGTGCGCCACCTCCTCTGCTTCTGTGTATCACTGTCCTGTTTGTACTTAGTTTCAGCTTCAAAAAAATCAGCAAAGGGGAGGGCATGGAGGTGAAGGGTCTGATTTTTGTATACGCACGTTTGTGAAGCTAGGGGCCTGTTAATTATTCTGGAAACTATTATCATACCAGTAAGAAACAAAAAGTGCTGCCGGTTAAACTCACACACATCTATAGTCAGACATCCAGATTGTAGAAATACAAAAATGTGGGAAATGTGCATTTTAGAACTGGTAAGATGGTAATAATCTTTTTTTTTTAAGCTGTAAAATTGAAGTCTAGTTGATTTATAATGTTGTGTTTCAGATGTACAGCACAGTGATTCAGCGATCCATATGTGTGTGTATATTCTTTTTCAGATTCTTTTCCATCCTAAGTTATTACAGAAGGTTAAGTATAGTTCCTTGTGCTGTACAGCAGGTCTTTGTTGGTTATCTATTTTGTATATAGTAGTGTGTGTATTTTAAAAAGCTGTACACTTAAAAAGAAAAAGACCATGGAAACTACTAGAAATGGACACTAACTAGTTTATAGCTTAAAAATGTGAGTGCAATCAAATACATCTGTACAGAAGAGTCATCACATTGGATAGCTCTAGTTAAAAAGATTCTACATTTTAAGTATAGCACAAGATATTATAAAATATGCCAATTTTAAAAAGAAAAATAACTGGTATATGTAGAAAGAAGAATTCACAATTTCTTTTGAAATAAAAATAAGTAATTCGGTGGTTTCACTCCGTAATTAAAAGTTGTTTAAGTTGAGGGAAGAGATTCTACCTGGCAAATCACCCCATTTCCCACCCCCCCGCCTCCCCCCCCCCAAGAATCTTTGCATTTGATGGGGAAAGTGTAGTCTTTGTGCAGTTGGAATCTATGAAGTGTGTATAAAAATTGGATTGAAATTTATGCCAAGTTCTTTTAAATGAGGGCCTTTAGTACTGACGTTCGGTCTTTAGTTAGTTTGGTTTTTCTGCAGTATAATATTTATTAAACTTATGGCCTATGTGAAAAATTTTTTAGGTGCCTCGACCGCTTGCTATGAAAAAAGAGGGAATTCAAACCAGGAAACGAAAACCTAAGAACATAAATAAGTCAAAAGCTTGCTCTGGTAAATATAAGAAAATGCTGTTCGACTGTAAAATATTTGCCAACTTTAGTAGAGTATATGTATATTTATGAGGTTAATTTTGACCGTTGCAGGTAATAGCAATAATTCTGTTCCCATGACTCCAACTTCCACCTCTTCTAACGCAGATGACTGCAGCAAAAATGCTTCCCCCACCACACAACCGGCAGCCTCAGGGGTAAGTGTTAAAACAGCATAGACTCTTTCTGAGCTAGTGAGTTGCTCTCCTGTATATTATCTCCAATTTTATCTTATCTGGTAGTACAATAATCTAAACCAACAGTTCAGTTTAGTTAGCTGATACCTAAGAATAGTTTTTAGAGGAAATTACATTTAAATGTCAACAAAATGACAAACTTAAGTACTTTACAAACCTCTTAATTAAGATCTATATCATTTTTTTATGGTTGAATTAACCTAAGTAAAAGCAAGAAGTTTGGGTTTGAAGTGCTTTAAATTGTTTTATTTCCAGGTTTTTATCTGAGTTTATATATGTGTGTATGTGTATACGTACCTATGTATGTATATCTATATATTTCTAGTGTAGATCAGGAAAAGTACCACAACTCAATGGTTTTATATATCCCAATGCCCATGATATTTAAATTGCTTTTGCTTATCTTATCAACGTCTTCCCTGGTGGCTCAGTGGTAAAGAATCTGCCTGCCAATAGATGAAGCAGCTGCAGGTTTGATCCCTGGGTTGGGAAGATCCCCTGGAGAAGGCAATGGCAACCAACTTCAATATTCCTGACTGGAAAATCCCAGGGGTGGAGAAATCTGGTGGGCTATAATCCGTGGGGTTGCAAAAGAGTCAACTGAGCAACTAAACAACAACAAATCTTATTGACTCCAGCCTTTTCTGTTCTCCTCTTCTCTTCCTTCTTTCCCCACTTTTTTTTTTTTTAAATCATCTACCCAAAGCAATACGTCATCACCATGAGCCACGTGCTGCTGTATTCACTGATCTTCACCTAACTGCTGGTCCTCTGCCGGGCTGGGCAGCCTTGCCTTCTTCTAATGTTCCTTGATTGTACCCAGGCTTATTTCAGCCTGAGGATGCCTGAGTTTTGGTGCAGATCACAGACTTAGTTTCAGTAAAGCCATGATTCAAACTCAGTTTTTCTCAAGTGAAGAGCACTTTCCCACCCTAGGGTTTCCCAGATTTACCTGGAATGCCCTTTAAAAATGACCTGGCCGCACCCTGGCCCTCAGAGATGCAGGCTGGCCCTGGGGCGGCAGGTTTTTGCAAAGTGCCCTGGGTGAGGATTACACTGAGACTAGTTTAGGATGAAACATTAGCATTAAAATCCCTACTTAGTAATTCTTTTTTCCATTGAATTTTGCTTTATTTGGGATACTTTGAAATACTACAGATTCCTGGGCTCCACCCTGGGTTTTCTGAGTCAGCGTCTCTAGGGGTGGGGCTTGGAAATTTGTGTTTTTGAACAATCACCGCAGGTGAAATTGAAACTACTGCCCTCGAGGTGTCTTTGAACTGGGAACCTTGGAGCTGGTATTTTTGCTGCCTTAAACTAACAAAAATTAGACATTAAAATAATCTGTTTTTAAACTGCTTTAAACGATATTTGATATTTTCTTTATCCTCCAATTCAAGCTCTTTTGGGGGGGGGTTCTTTAATAAACAGGTTCAGAGTTTCAAAACAGAAAAAGCTTTTTTGCTGTTATTTGTTGCAGACACATGTTCTTAAAGAACATTCTTGCCTTTATTACCTTCATAAAGGTGAATGCTGGTGAAGGACTTTTTTTTTTTTTTTTAACAAGAGGCTAACATGTAACTTAAAGAGTCTAAAGTGGTGAATAGAAGTTACTTGTAAGGAAATGAAAAGATCAATATTGTTTTAAAATTTCCTTTATTAAGCCCTAAGTCCTCAGAAGCAATTATGTAGAATGAAAGTGTGTTAGTCACTCAGTCATGTCCTACTCTGTGACCCCATAGACTGTAGTCTGCCACACTCCTCTGCCCATGATATTTCCCAGGCAAGAATACTGGAGTGGGTATCTATTCCCTTCTCCAGGGGATCTTAGGGCCGTTGGGGGAAGCAGGCTTACTTGGCGGAAGCCAACCTGCTCGCCGCCTTATGGAAACTGTCCCCTCCAAGGATAATTGAAGCCGACTCAGTGGTGTCCCCATGAGCGCCAGGGTGTATCTTTGTCGGTCCCTTGACCCTCCTGGGCTGACCGGTTCTGCGTGCGCGTGACCACTGTGGCAGCGGAGGTGCCATGAAGAGTCTGCTGGAGGCGTTAGCTGTGAGCAGCTGGCAGAAGCGTTTGTGAAAGGCGGCTGTGTTGACAAAGATGTGACATGTTCCCACTTAGGTCTCAGTTTATGATGTTGGAGGACAGCTGTTATTGTGACCGACTGCTTATAGGATTTTGTGAGCCCTAAAGGGGATGTTGCTATATCTCCGTAGCAAAGGTGTATTTGGTCTGTAGCCCAGGGTTCCTTCTTTGGCTTGACCCTTAAACCTCCTGTGGTGATAAGTCCGCACTGTGGATCTCCAGCGGCCCCTGTGACAGGCGGGGTGGAAATTAGTCCTGCAGGGAAGTCTTGGTTTAATAGGGACGACTGAACTCCAGAACAAAGGGTGATCATAGGCACGCTCCCAGTGGGACAAGGAAACGGGCCACGTGCTCGACTTAGAGACGTCAGTGGCTACATATCTGCTTCTCCCACCTTCCTTAAGGATCGTGAGTTAAAGCAGAGAAGTCGGGTCTTTGAGAAGAGACCTATCAGACTGGTTGTGTTAATTCCCGTCTGAAGAATCAGCTGCTGGAGATCACCAGCAGGCAGTCCTAGAGGACTTCTTTCTTTTACGTTCCGAGGCCCCCGCCGGTGGGCACGTTCAGCGATGGTCTTCTGAGGACCTGGTACCTGAGCAGATCTGGCTGGACTGGAGTATTCTAGCGGGAGAGATAGGAAAATCATTTTTGCACTGCTCTGAAGCTTCATGCTGTTGACTTTTTGGCATGTCTTAGCTTTCTGTTGCTCCTTTGTGTTTTACACTTGATTTTAGCCAAAAGGCTAAGAAGCGATGCCCCTTTGTGTTTTAACTGGACTTCTGTCTAATTCCTTCTCACGGTCATCAGCTCGCTGACCTGGCTCCCTTAGAACTCAGCTTCTCTGTTGCAGGCTGTGCCCGTGTGGTGTGGTTTGGGAGGTGGAGGGAGGGCAGTTTGTCTCCTTTATGAAAACAGGAAAACCTGTTGCTGCTGCCGCGCAGCCTGATAGTAAAATAACCCCTGTCTTGTTCCTTTTAGAATTTTTAAAAAATGATTGCAATAAATGATTTATTTGCTTTCATTTATATGACACTTATTATTCACTAGACCGTATTATCTTTCATTTTTCTTTTCCTTATTTTTTTCTGTGTTGATCAGAATTTTAGAATCAATTTCTTGTATGGAATTCTTTGGGTTGAGAAATGTGTTGAACTTAATTTTTGATACGTTGATTAATTTTGTGACTTTGGAACTTAAATTTCCCCAGAGTAGTTTTTTTATTCAGTGTAAAATTTTCTTATAGCTGTAAATTTACTGAAAAATGAGTCTTTAGTGGACCTGAATAGACATCAGATTTTCTTTGCCATTTGTGTTCTCTGTGGATTATAGGAATATTTAAATCTTTCACTCAATTCCATTCCTTGAGTTGTATTTTTATGGTATTTGTTGTTATTGTTATTAGACAAATATAATAACATTTTGTTTCAGCAATTCCCAAATAAGGTTTAACAAGTAGCCTCTGTAGACTCCTATCCCTCTTAGGACTTGTAGCTAAAAATTTATAAAATTGGAGGATACTTTGGATATGTACTCACATACATAGAGTGTGTGTGTATATATATTCTACATATACTTGTGCCATATGTTTATAACTCATCCCCCAATTTTTAGATAAAGGGTATTTCTCTTAATTTTCTTTGGGACAGGGAGGATTAATTTGGTGAGAAAATGAACAATAAGACAATGTCTGAGAATAAGAAATCACTGAACATATTTTGCCCGCCTGAAAGAAGTTCTGTTGAGGATTATTTTAAAAAGTTAAAGCCTACTTAAATTTATATTAACAGTGCAAATATAATGTTGAAGTCATCACTGAACACATAATGTTGAAATAAACACAAATTTCTGAGTAGCCTTTGCCTTGCAGTCATTGTTCTATTTAAGGAGCATTGTGCTGGGGTGACACTGTTTTTCATGTAGTAAAACAAGGTTCCAGACATTGGATTGCTCATAATGTGGTGATAGTGGTGGGAGCATGTATGTACAGACAGATGAGATTTGAAAAAGCTATAAATGAACAACAAAGTAGAAGTCAAAAAGTAGGGAGCCGTGAATTCCGAGTACAGGGTTGGAAACGGCTTCACAGAGGAAAGGAAATCTGAATTAGTTGTGGAGGATTTTTGTAGGGGAAGAATTGGGACCCAAGGCCTCCAGGAAGAAGACCATGGGTAGCTATGATTCTTCAAGGGCACAGTTTTAGGAATTCAGTATGGCTGAGCTTATGGTGTAAAAAGACAACAGCAGGAGATGAGATGGATCCATTAGGTGGAAGGCAGATATTTCAAACTGCTTTCAAGTCCATATTAAGCCTTAGGTAGGGTCCACACTAAGTTCATTTCTAAATGGTGTACTTTCTCTAATACCTACTGTGGTTTCTCGTCAACCATGTAGTTATAGTCTGACAATTAAGCCATCCTGAACTGGACGTGTTTTGATAATTGATGTAAACTAATGCTCACATGATCCTTTTTTGTGCATTTTACAAGCAAGGAAAACTCCCTCTTGAAACTTGTGGTGTGTCCTGACCTTAGAACTTAGAATGTTTGGTTTCTTGGTCCCTAGGGGCTCCTTGGGGGCAAGATGGTTTCGGGGTGGCTGCCAGGTGACCCTTCAGAATGGAGACTATTAGGGAGGGCGTGTTAGTGATAGGGATTCATTTCCTCACTTTGTGGTTGGTGCTTGGTGATAGACGGCTTCCTGGGAGAGAGGCAGGCGTCCTTAGACTGAGACACAGGGATCGCACCTCTGATTCCTCTCTGGGTGGGTGGGTCTCTGCTTTTGGGTGGGCCTTGCTCATTGGTCCGTTTCTCTGTGCTGAATAGGTATCTCAGTTCCTGCCTCCTTTAACCTCAGGGAGGCTGTCTGCCTAGGGAGACTCTTTTCCCTGCAGCCTCCCCTTGGTAACAGCTTTATGCAATGACCTTGTCAGAAGCAATACCTCTGGGCTGCATGGTGCTAAATCTCATGCTAGAAGTGGTTTGAAAGAGTTAAGTGCTTAAGTGCTCGTAGATGAGGGGTAGTGATTTAGGGACTGACATTTCTTGGGCTGTCTGGATGTCTTTATAAGGCCTCTGAAGAAAGGTTAGGTACTTGGCAAGTTAATCTTTTATATTCTTTTTATGGATTTTATTTTATATGTTAATATTTGCATCCTATGATTAAAACGGGAAAACATCCCTTGAGTCACGTAGCTTCTTTCTTTATTAGTAAGTTTTATATTCCACTGTCTTTTCCCCTGAGTAGTTGAACTACTTTGGATTTACTCGACATAATGATTGGCCACACAATTAAAGCTTCTATTATTATTAATTATCCTTAGAGTGGTTAGATAGCTGAAAGGAACATTCATGAAGGACCTACATACAGTTGGAGTTGCTTTCACTCAGAGGGCCTCACGTGTCAGAAAGAGAAGATTTAAGAGGCTGCTGAAGTGGGGACCAAAGTTCCTGCTTAGCTCTTACATTGAATGTTCCACACACACCTTTAGGGCACTCAAGAATCGGGTGTTAGTGGATTAATCATCATGGTGGTTGCAGAGTTTTCTCTGTTTCTTGTACTTTCTCATTTGTAAGATTGTGGGATGTAGGAAGGCAGGAGACTAACTTACCAAGTACCTTTTATGTTCCAGTTGTTTTATGTTATGTATCTTTTTTATTCCCAATTATCACTGTACAAATGAGGTATCTTTTTCTATTTTCTATTTTGGGGAGTGACACTCAGTGATAGGCCCAAGGTTATGTATCGGATTAAGAGACAGGCTTGAAATTGGATCCAGGCCTGGCAGATTCAGAGTCAGTGTTTTTAACCGTTACAGTGCACTGAATTCATATGTGATAGTACACGCGCTGTTGAAGTCTTTAGAGGGAAGAAACGGCATTTTCTTAAAGAAATCTGATTAATTTTGGTTAGTTTTGGCTGATGGTACAGCTAGGAGAATAGCACCGTAGAAGTGATTTGCTCATGACCAAATATATAAGCTATAGTGTATACATTTTCTTGTTACATATACTTATTAATAAAACCCATTGCATTTCTAGGGCTTTGTTAGCTGGGTAATAGGGAAAAAAAAATAGATAGGCAAGTTTACTGTGTTGACATGCCTATATGATGGTAAAAAGTCTCCCTTAAAATATGAAACACAAGATCGAGGTACCAAAATCCTTTTGAAGTGGGATTTAAACCTGTGCTTAGTGAGTGCCAAGTGAGTTGGAACTTGCAGAATATGCAAATTGCCTTCAATTTAATTTTTATAAAATCATTAAAAAGCATTTCTTACAGAGGCTAGCGTCCATTTCCCCCACGTAAGAGTTTATAGTCCAAGATATTTTTTTTTCTCTAAATGAATAAAAAGAGTTAAAAAGGCATTAATCTTGCACGAGGGTATGGGAGAGAGTTGCACTTAGGTATTATGAGGGGCTCATTTGTAAACCAGGATCCGGAGTGACTCCATAAGGTCACAAGACAAGCCCGCCTTGCAGCCGGGGCTGGAGCCGACGTCTCCCACCGCTCCCAGGGAGTCGGCCCATCATCGCAGTTATTAATATACCACTCGCCACTTGCTGCAAGCCATGAACATAAATATTTTGTTGGCATTTTATCTTCACGCTCCTTACGTGCCAGGCTCCCTTTCTTTTCTTCTTTCACAGCCCCTTCTAATAACTCACTCACGTTCCTGTCTGACCACATTGGCCTTCACTGAGAAAGTCACACGTCACCCTGGCAAGGAGTGTGGAAGCATGTGGAGTTTGCATAGTTTCATTTTGATTTGAGGGCCTTTTTGAGACTTCCCGGTTTTTTCTTTTTGTTTTTAATCCTTGTGTGCTTGTGTCCTGAGGAGGATGGTGGTTAGAAATACACTTAATACACTGATACCCAATGAGTCTGTATGTCTGTTAGGAAACAGTAAAGCTGTTTCCCTCTTTAGTTTGTAACCTATGTGTCCACCCAATTTATCACAGGACTGTGGTTTGTTTAATAAGTGACTCATTGTCACAATCTGAAAGCTAGAATGCTAGGTAAAGAATAGTGTGGGTTGGGTGTCGCCTTAGTTATGGCCTCAAGTTAGACGGATTCATCTCAGAACACAACTTTTCTTTGCAGATTACAGATACTCTGATTTTTTTTTTCTTCTGCCTCTATAAGAATATACAAAATTGTCACAAAACATGAAATAATGTTACGAGAAAACACAGCCAAATTTAAGAAATCTGGCTTAGGGTGCCCTGAAATGTTATTGCTAAATGAATCTTCGAAGAAAATGAATTCCTTTACTGGAACAAAAAGTAATTTATTATGCATTTCATGGGTGTCTGCCAAAAGAGTTACTAGCAATATGAAGATCTAATGGATATGAATTAAATACAATCTGTTAGCTTTGTGTTTAGACCAATTTGTTAATTTTCTCTGAAATTTGAATAATTTTAAAAAGCATCTCCAAAGACAGGTCTTGACACAGGCGATCATTCATGATTCGGCTACCACATCAGGGCAAGTGCTCACGCGTTTGTGAGCTGAAGTGAAAAGAGATGATTTTATTCACCCTAGATTTTAAGAACAATTTGAACAAATAACAGGTATTTGGAGTCTTTTGAGTAAACAATTCCAAGTCATTACTTGACAATGTTTAAATGATAATTTACTTGGCGTATGGCCCCTTTTGGTAGCTGTTAGCATGGCATGGTTTTACCAGAGCTGGTGAACACGCTTCAGAATCATATTTTTATTCTATTAAACACAGCACGTGAACAAGTGCCCAGCCACTTCAGTCGTGTCTGCCTCTTTGCGACCCCATGGTCTGTAGCCCGTCAGGCTCCTCTATCCGTGGGATTCTCCAGGCAAGAATACTGGAGTGCATTGCTACGCCCTCCTCCAGGGAATCTTCCCGACCCAGGGATCAAACCGTGGTCTCCTTCATCTTCTGCATTGCTTGCGGATCCTTAACTACTGAACCACCAGGGAAACAATACTTGTAATTGAAAGCTCTCATTATGTTTAGTCATCTGATTCATGGTGGAGCCTGAGTATGGTCTGAAGTTTATTCTCTGGGTTCACGGATTAACAGCTGGAAGGACACAGTCAGGCAGCCAGGCGCTAGCTCCAGCTCTGTGTGTGACTATAGTGAGCTGCCAAGGTTTTGTAAAGCCCCTGTTTTCCTCCCTCTACTAAAGGGGAAAAATAATTCCCACCATCTGGTCCTTAGGAATAGAGTGTAGCATAAGTGGGAGATGCCTACAGACAGCTTTGAAGCTCAAGAAGACTAGCACTGTTTAAATATGACCTTGGAAGTTGATAGTGATGTGCTTTATTTGCATGGCATTTTTTTTTTCCATCCCAAGACATTAGACATAAATCTTTACTTTCTTCATGGAGGGAATTTAGAGACATAAAGCTATTATGTTAACAAAGTAACTGTGTTTAAATACTTTTATTTCCCTGATAGCAACGATTTTTCATTTGTTGTGATTCTTAGCAGTTTCATAATGCTTGCTTACTTTTTTTTCCCATAATGCTTTCTTGTCAGTGTTGCTGGGTTCGTGGACTGCTGTCCATTTTCTCTAGCGGAGGTGGCCAGAGCAGGGGGCTCATCCAAGCTCCTATAGCTAATTTTTAAAAGTTAAGATCCTGATCCACCAGGTTTTTTATCTTGCCACTGGGTCTTTTACCACTGAATTTTACTAAAGTCATCCATTTTGGTTCATTTCAGAAGATAAACCTTTTCTTCAGGAGGCCAGTGATTTCAAGTTGTGGGACAAACCCTTTTCCCCCTGCAATTTAGACTTGTATCAGTTTGGCCAAAAAGGTAGTTCGGATTTTTCCATAACATCTTATGGAAGCTGTGGGGGAAAAGAACGAAGGAACTTTTTCAGTATATCAGGCTCTTACTGATAAACCCAGGGTCCTTGTAAACTTGGGGCCAGCCTTCATCACAGCATGCTTGCTGTTTGTGTGTACAAACGTGTAAAACAGTTTGCTTCTTTGCCCAGAGTAGAGTGTGTCTATAGAAGAAGAATTTTCCTCCTTAAAAATAGCAGCGTCTAGCCTATGGATCAGAGAAGGCAATGGCACCCCACTCCAGTACTCTTGCCTGGAAAATCCCATGGACAGAGGAGCCTGGATGGCTGGAGTCCATGGGTCTCGAAGAGTCGGACATGACTGAGCGACTTCACTTTCACTTCTTACTTTTGTGCATTGGAGAAGGAAATGGCAACCCACTCCAGTGTTTTTGCCTGGAGAATCCCGGGGACAGGGTAGCCTGATGGGCTGGCGTCTATGGAGTCACAGAGTCGGACACGACTGAAGCGACTTAGCAGCAGCAGCAGCAGCAGCCTATGGATGTAACCTGGCCAATTAATTCAGGCCCGGAAGGGGGAAGAGGGCTCAAGGGGGTGGCTGATGAACTCTTCTCAGTAAAGAATTTGTTTGCTAAATTACAAAGAAATAAACTCTTCTGTGAAACACTGAGTTAGGTCATCAGCTGAGGTGACCGTGACTCTTCTTCTTGAGCTTTGTTGAGCAGTTGTGGGAGAATTCGCGGTTTTGTCGCCATGGATGGCTTTCACACATCCTGGCGGAGACAGAACCTGTGTGTGTTTGTGTAGCTTCCTTGTGTTACCTCCGCAACTGTCAACTGGGTCACTTTTGTGTCTGGCCCCTCTTCCCTCCATCCAAACTGAAATGATCATGGAAGTTTATCTGAAAGTGTTTCTACTTTTGCTGAAACATACTCTTAGTTTTTCTTTCTTCTTCTTTTTTTTTTTTCTTTTTTTCTTTTGAGGAAGGCTGCTGTGAAGCACCACAGGGTCTAACCTAGAGGTTATGAAAGCAGTCTGGGCTAAGTGGCTCTATTTGTGTCTGACTCTTTGCAACTCTGTGGGCTGTAGCCCATCAGGCTCCTCTGTCCATGAGATTCTTCAGGCAAGAAGGCTGGAGCGGTTGCTCTGCCCTCCTCCAGGGGATCTTCCCAACCCAGGGATCGAACCCACATCTCTTCCATCTACCTGCATTATTGTTGAGTCGCTGAGTTGTGCCCCACTCTGCGACCCCATGGACTGTAACCCACCAGGCTCCTCTACCCATGGGGATTTACTAGGCAAGAATGCTGGAGTGGGTTGCCATTTCCTCCTTAAGGGGGCCTTCCCAATCCAGGGATCCAGAGTCTGCTGCTTGGCAGGTGGGTTCTTTACCACTGACCCACCTGGGAAGCCCTAGAAGAGACGACAGCTTTAGCAGTGAGGGGTGGCTGGCTTCCCCTCGCCCAGGAAATAGCTATAACCACAGCTTACTTAGAGGTGTAGGAAGGAGAGACACCGTGGAAGCTGATAGCCTGAATCCACACTGAGGAGGCAGGGTGGTCATCTGCAAAGTCCTGCGCTCTGGGAATGGCCGCACTTCCCCCAACCCGTCGGGGGTGCTGGGTTTGCTTCTCCAGATCAGCCCGTTCCTTTTTGGTTTTCTTCCTCAAAAACGAAATTTATAATTCGCAAGCCAGAGAACCTCTGTAATTCTCCTGGAAAGGCTGTGTCTTTTAAGGGTTCCCTTTGCTCTGACGTGTCACCTTTCCAGGACTGCTCCTTCAGTACTGTAGGAGGCTTTCTCTGGGCCTGCCTATTATGGGATGTGACGAGTAAAGGAAAAGGGAGAACTGACACAGCTGTTGTGTCTGACTCTTGCGACCCCACAGACTTCAGGCAGGAGCCCACCAGGCTCCTCTTCCCGTGGGGATTCTCCAGGCAAGAACACTGCAGTGGGTTGCCATTTCCTTCTCCAGGGGATCTTCCCAACCCAGGGGTTGAACCCTGGTCTCTTGCATTCCTGGTGGTCTCTCTATCCTGGTGAGCCCCAGTGTGAGTCAGATGCTGCTGGGCATCCACTGGAGGAGCTCACCGAGTCAGAAATCCTAGGCTTTGCAGATCTGTGTCTGAAAATGAGCAAAGGCTTATTCTCACGGGAAAACAGTCTGGGTGAGCCAGAAATCACTGCGTCGCCTCATAGGCCAGGGGAGATTTTCCGTGTTCGCGTCGGCAGCTGCTACTTGTCCCTAAATTAATTTATTCCTGTAGGAGGTGGGGTGTCCGGCTGGTTGCTCTGGGTCCCCCATCTGACCTGGCCTGCTTTTCAGTGCTAAGCCCGGCCTGGGTCGGGGCTGATAACACATTCTTTCAACAGGAAGTGCCTCCATTTTCAGTCTGTGGGAGGGTGGAGGCCGATAAGCTGGGAGTGGAAACACAGAACAGATTTTTGCTCCACCCTGGGGTTGCACTTTGATCAGAGAAAGAGCCAGGACCTGGGCTGGCCAGGCAGCCTCCCAGAGGAAGAAGGATGGCTCGGCTGTGGGCGTCCGGAGTGCTCTCTCCTGCTTTTGTTCAGGAACTTTTGGGGGATTAGGCTGGTTTAGGTTAGTGACGTGCCTGCTTTGAGATGTCTGTGTACTGATCCTTCCAGGGATTTATGTAGATGTGAGAAAACCTTAACTGGTTGACAGTTATACTTGTCTTTGTGTGTGTGTGTGTGTGTGTGTGTGTATGTGCTGGGTCCAGGGTTATAATAAGTTATCTCTGATTTTCTCCCCAAATCGAACTGATTCTTTTTTTTTCCTTTTAACTTTTATTTTAAAACTTATTATTTTGGTTTGGCATATAGCCGATTATAGGGTCTTCCCTGGTAGCTCAGCTGGTAAAGAATCCACCTGCAGCGCAGGAGACCTCAGTTCGATTCCTGAGTTGGGAGGATCCCCTGGAGAAGGGAAAGCCTACCCACTCGTATTCTGGCCTGGAGAATTCCGTGGACTGTATAGTCAATGGGGTCACAAAGAGTCGGACACAATTGAATGACTTTCCCTTTCATAGCTAATTAACAATGTTGTGGTAGTCTCAGGTGAACAGTGAAGGGACTCAGCCATACATGTACCCATTCTCCTCCAAACTTCCCTCCCATACAGGCTGCCACATAACACCGAGCAGAGCTCCCTGTGCTATAAAGGAGGTCCTTGTTGGTTATCCATTTTAAACACAGCAGTGTGTACATGTCCATCCCAAACTCCCTAACTATCCCTTCCCCCATCCCTCCAGCCGGCAAACATAATAAACTGCTTTTTGAGAGGCAGCTTGCATATGCCCAGTGAGGGGAAGATACTTAACATGACAACTTGACAAGGCAGGTTTCTTAGGAAGGAGTGTTATGCCAGTTCTAGACTTCTTCTGCAGTTAGATGCCTGTTTCAAGAGCTCAGGTTATACTGATGGGCCCAACTGTGTACTCTGATGTTTTCAGGTACCTGAAACTGTTTCACACGTGCATGGCTGGCCAGGTTCCAATCTATGCCAGGTGGTGTGGAGGTGACTTCAGGGTGTGTGTGGGCCCTTCTGATCTCCCTCCATCTGATTCCCCCCTGTTTTTCATGCTATTTTATGACTCTGTCCAGCCTAGCTCATTTCTCAAGCGCTGGTGTTTCCAGACCTGATGTCTTCCACTCTCCCCCAGAGTTAGACTGCGCTGTGCCACTCCATTAAAATATTCAAAAGGAAGCTATGGATGGCTAATAATAGGTTGGGCCCTCTCAGGTGGTCCCTCACCTCCTCACCTAGGTTCTCTTGAAATAACCTATGTATGCCCCTGGATAAGTTGTAATTATTTAGAATTTCTTTCCTGTGGTTTTTCAATTAACTTTGCATTACAGGATTTTTCCCATTTTGCTGCATGATCTTATTAGGTTCAATAATTGCATAATTGTTCACTGAGTGGATATCCCTTGCTTTCCCAGACCATCCCCATATTATGAGACATTAGATTATTTCCATGGTTTCCACTATAACAATAATGGATGTCTTCCTGTGGGGCGTCTTTCCCTCCCTTTGAATTCTTTCCTTATAATCCATTTCCAGAAGTGAAATTACAGCACTTAGAAAGGTATAAAGTTCTTGATGGGTTCTGCTAACTGCCTTCTAAGGTTAGTGCCAGAGTGTAGCCCCACCAATCAGGGATGGAAGGGTCTGGCATTATCTGTCCCATCTGATCTCATCATGTATCATGACATAAAATTTCAATTTTTTAAAATTGAGGTATGATTGACATGGAAAAAAATGCTGTTTGCCACATTCCTTGCTTAAATAGTATGTGATAAGTGAAAGTGATAGTCACTCAGTTGTGTCTGACTCTTTGAGACTCCATGGACTGTAGCCATCCAGGCTCCTCTGTCCATGGGATTTTCCAGGCAAGAATACTGGAGTGGGTAGCCTTTCCCTTCTCAAGGGGACTCTTCCTGACCCAGGGATGAAACCCAGGTCTCCTGCATTGCAGGCAGATTATTTACCATCTGAGTTACCAGGGAAGCCCTTAAATAGTATATCCTCATTTAAAAATTAAGTTTCTCAAACCTTGGGCACAAGTACTTTTTTTTTTTTTTTTTCTCACATGTAACAGATATTGCTTTCGATTTCACATGAGTTGATATTTTTTTCAGGAGCACATCACCCATGTAATTTGGGATTTGCTTGCCATATAACATTTTTGTCTGAACAAAGAAGACAATAAGCATTTCAATAGTAGGTTTTAGGACTGTTGTTCAGGTGTAAGAATAATATTCAGGGTATTAATATTTCTTTAATGCGGCTTATTTAATAAAGAGCCAGTGAACCTTTTGAAAGGGTGCAGGAGGGCCTGGCTTTCTTTCTGAGGAGAGCCGTCATCGATGGTTAGAATAACGTCCTGGTTGAAGTGAACTTAGCTCTGGCTGCTCCCACCCATGCATGGCTGCAAATTGCCTGGTGAAGAATGACATTGGGGAGATTCCATTAGGTCCATGCTCCTTCACCGCAAAAACAAAATTCTCAGAGTAGCAAAGGGCTTCCCTGGTGGCTCAGATGGTAAAGAATCTACCTGCAATGCAGGAGACCTGGGTTTGATCCCTGGGCCGGGAAGATTCCCCTGGAGCAAGAAATGGGCTACCCACTCCAGTATTCTTGCCTAGAGAAGTCCATGGACTGTAGCCCACCAGGTTCCTCTACAGGGAGGCCACAGTCCATGAGGTTGAAAAGAGTTGGACACGACTAAGCGACTAACACTTTTTCATAGTAGCATGCACACACTCGGGCTTGCTTTATATATTCTAATTTAACCCTTGCAACAATCTCCTGATGTAGCTGCCTGTTTATTTCTATTTTCCAGGTGAGGAAACTGAGAAAGTTCTAGGTCAGACTTTCCAGTTTCCCTCTCCCATAGCCTCTTCTGACTCGTTGCTTTATGTCCTTCCCTTTCAGCCGTCTTGTCTTGTGAGCAGGCCTCCCCACATCCTGCATTCTTCCAGTTTTGAACACCCTTTCCTCACCCACAACAATAGCTTCCCTTGAAGGAATGTTTAACATGGCAAGGGATTCTGCGTCTGCAAACATTAGCTCACTTAATTGTCGTGAACATACTTGAGGTAGGGCTGGTTTCCTGGGGAGGAGGCTCAGGAGGTGGGTGGCTGCAACCAGGGTAGAATTGGAACGCCAAAGCTGGTCCCACCGTGCAGGCTGTCTGCGGCCGTCTGCAAGGTATCTTTTCTTTGCAGTTCCTTTTCTGACCTCTCGTTCCACCTTCCTGTCTCAGACAGTCATAAACTCATGACAGCTGTTGAGCAGTCTTACTTTTGAGTGTATCTGTCCTGGTATCCCCACACCACCCGGCAGCGACTGTCTCTGGGGCTGTCAGCCCCACTGTCTGGCTCTGCTGTGCCCTGCTGGTGGTGCTGGCTGTGACTTGTGGTGACAGCGCAGCACGTTTGGCCCTTTGAGGTGAGCTGCTTCCTGGGCGAGTCTAGGCATCCCTCCATTCCAGAAAACAGCACTCCCTGCGGTGAAGTCAGATTTGTTAGGTAGATGCGAAGAAAATGCTTTTGGGGAGAATAGGTAGGTAATATAAAGCTGGATATGACAATCGTGTACAAGGCACCTCACTCTACTGGTTGTATGACAGCTCTTTTCTAAATGGAAGACTCCCTTTATAATTGAATAGCATCCTTTTATGTATTTCTTTGGGGGTTAAGTCTGGATCCATGGTTAGTTTGCTGATAGCTGAGGTTTTCTAAAAGGAATCACCGTATTTGTGCATGCGTGCTCAGTCAGTCGCTTCAGTCGTGTCTGACTCTTTGCAGCCTCATGGACTGTAGCCCACCCGGCTCCACTGTCCATGGAATTCTCCAGGCCAGAATACTGGAGTGGGTTGCTATGCCCTTCTCCTGGAAATCTTCCTGATCCAGGGATCAAACCAGGAACTCCTGCATTGTAGTTGGATTGTTTACCCCTGAGCCACCTAGGAAGGCCACCATATTTGTATGTGTATGTAAATCCATAGCTTTAGTTTGTTTACCAGGGTTATTTCACCTATTTCACAAGAAACCTACTTTAAATATTAGACATCTCAATGAGTTTGTGAAACTTCCTTTTTTTTGGCACCCAGAGCCCTTTGTTTACATCTTTAAGCTCGTGTTATTTAAAAAGAAGTTTTGGTGGGGTGTGCTGTTTCTGGATTTTCACAAACCTTCATTTTTTGCCAGGGAGCGGAAGGGTTGGTTAGCCGTGGAAGGGACCATTTCGGTCTATCCAGCTGGGGGGACGTTCCGTGGTCGGACTTCCTGCAGCCCTGCCTCTCAGTTATTCTGAAGATTCGAGACAAAACCAGATCTTCTCCTGAGAGGAGAGGGTAGGGCTGCATCCACTTCCAGGCCCCTGAGTGGAGCCAGGAACCCTCTGGGAAACTTCCATTCATTTGTTCTGTGTCTGGTGCCCTGTGTTTCTCTGAAGTGGATGTAACATCAACTTGGCAAGACAGATGGATGTTTTAGGATTTAATGGGCTTGTGAATGTAAAAAAGAAATGCTTTGAAAAGTGCAAGATGTTCTACCTGTGTTAAAAAGACAAATATACTGTAGTTTATGGAAACCCTGGAAGTTCAGAAGAAATATCAGGCTTCCCTGGTGGCTCAGTGGGAAAGAATTCGCCTGACAATGAAGGAGACGTGGGTTTGATGCCTGGATTGGGAAGATCCCCCAGAGAAAGAAATGCAACCCCACTCTAGTATTCTTGCCTTAAAAATTCCATGGACAGAAGAGCCTTGTGAGCTACAGTCCATGGGATCCCAAAAGAGTTGGACATGACTTAATGACTAAACAACTACAGTGCTTTAGAAGGAGGACAAAGTGATTTAAAAGTATTTGAATTTGGTTAGATTAAAAAAAAAGCCAAATGCAACTGTTTTCTCAAACCATGGTCTAAACATGATTTTAGTTATTTTGATTTGATTTTACTAAATTATATCATGTTTGCTATTTGACTTTTTTAATTTGGATGGAAGGAATGAAACGAGAAAAATGACCTTTTGCTTCAAGAAATAATTGTCATGATCACGACAGATATAAGATGCTAGGCTAGCATTTTCTTTATCATGTGGCCTGCTTCAAATATGACCTGTTCTTCTTGGGAAGAATTACAGCCTGTGTATGGACGAGGGAGCCTGGTAGGCTGGGGTCGCACAGAGTCGGACACGACTGAGTGACTTCACTTTCACTTTTCACTTTCATGCATTGGAGAAGGAAATGGCAACCCACTCGTGTTCTTGCCTGGAGAATCCCAGGGACGGGGGAGCCTGGTGGGCTGCTGTCTCTGGGGTTGCACAGAGTCGAACACGACTGAAGCGAATTAGCAGCAGCAGCAGCAGCAGCAGCAGCATGCATGGGTTAATTTTCCATGAAGTCAGTGCCCAAAAATTTCATTTATCAGGCCTTGCTGAACTATGTATCTTTTCCTTCTTAGACTTTAATAGAACTGCTAAGCCTCATGGTTCTGCTGTGTGTGTGTGTGTGTCCATGCAGTGCTCTGCACTTTCTCTTTTGCAGAGATTAGAATGTGTGGGCATCCTTAGGGCCTGTGGACCTATGTGTTGTGGTTTGTTTCACTGTCAGAGATCTGAGCATTTGGCACTTTTTACAAATAGGCTGCCTCCAGTTCCCCTTCCTACCTGTGTCCATGCAGATCTTGCTGGCTGGTTCCTGCCATGAGTTAATAACATGAACAGGAGGCTGATTCTAAGAGCTGAAATCACCAGGGTTGGGTCAAGGGCATCTCACTGCCCAGTGAGCAGCTCTGCCAGCTAGTCTACCATCTCGATTGTCTCTCCCTGACATATTTTTTAAAAATAATCATTTAATATATTTTTTATTATGTTTTTCATTGCTGCACGAGCTTTTCTATAGTTGTGGCGAGCGACGGCTCCTCTCTAGTCTCCGATGCTTGGGCTTCTCATTGCGGTGGCTTTTCTTGTTGTGGAAAACAGGCTCTGGGGCACGTGGGGCTCAGTAGCTGTGGCTCCTGGGCTCTAGAGCACAGGCTCAGTAGTTGAGGCACACAGTCTTAGTTGCCCCGCTGCAAGTGGGATCTTCCTGAATCGGGAATTGAACCCGCAAATCCTGCACTGGCGGCGGATTCTTTACCACTGAGCCCCCACCAGGGAAGCCCTGCCTGACACGTTTGTCGGTAACTGTCTGTCCCCTTCTCTCCGTCCCCCTCTTCACCAGGCAGGCGGCTCGGTGATGTCCGGTGCCGGGGACAGCACCAACCCCGAGAACAGCGAGCTGAAGTACTCAGGTCAAGACGGGCTGTACATCGGCGTCAGCCTGGCCTCGCCGGCCGAAGTCACGTCGTCGGTGAGGCAGGATTCCTGGTGCGCCCTGGCCCTGGCCTGAGTGGCTGTGGGGACCAGAGGAGGACGCTGCCGGCCCACGGGACCGCCTTCACGGATCCTCTTGGCAAGCAGTCCGGACTGGGCCGAAGATGCTGACCAGACATCTTCCTCTGATACATGATTTCTGTGCCTTTATTTGAAAGAGATGAATCTCCCGAGAGGCTTGCTCTGCCTTGCCCCTGGGGCCCTGTCTTGAAGACCCAGGGAGAAGAGGGACCGTCTCTCCAGGGAAGGACCAGGGCAGCCCGCAGCCTCCCTGGCCACGGTGGCCGCTTCCAGGCAGCTGGTCTCTGGGTCGGCCAGGGGAGTGGATGTCCATTGTGCCACGTGCAGAAACCGGAACTACGACCGGGGCCTTGCCTGCCATGGAATAGCGAAAGAGTTTTAAACCAAAGTTTTCTGTGTATTGCCCCAAATCATGTGCTTCTTCTGATCGGTTTTGGTTATTCCAGAATTTCTCCACCCCTTTTCCACAGCCCCCTTCCCTGATTTCCCGCGCGTTCATGGAGAAGATCCTTCGTTTGGTACACACCTCCGGAGGCTGAGTCAGTTCTTGAGGTCTCTTCAAAAATATCACTCGGTTTGCAGGACTGCATCGTAACTGTAACATACACTGTGACTGACGTTTCTCAAAGTTCACATTGTGCGACTGACCCGAAGTCAGTCCGAATTTGTAAACAGGGTAGCAAACAAAAGATATTTTTCTTCCATGTAAACAATAATTTTTTTAAAAAGTGCAATTTGCGTTGCAGCAATCAGTGTTAAATCATTTGCATAAAAGATTTAACAACATTTTTTATAATGAATGTAAACATTTTAACTTAATGGTACTTAAATAATTTAAAAGAAGAAAATGTAAACTTAGACATTCTTATGCTTCTTTTACAACTACATCCCATTTCTATATTTCCAGTTGTGAAAAAAATATTTCAAGAACAAATCTTCTCTCAGGTAAATTGCCTTTATCCACTTGTTAAGAATTTTTGTATAAGAACACCAGTATCGCCCCTTTATTTTACTGTGGAATATGTGCTGGAAAAATGGCAACAAAACTTTACTACCTAACAGATAACATTTGTAAATACTTTAGGCATCTGTACACACCATGATGAAGTCTCTATAGTGTGACTAACCCACAGGCAGGTTGGTTTACATTAATTTTTTAAAAAATGGGATGTCATATGGAAACCTATTTCACCAGAGTTTTAAAAATAAAAAGGGTATTGTTTTGTCTTCTGTACAGTGAATTCCTTCCCTTATAGTTTCATTCTGATACTGTGTATGGCTATAGACATTCATATAAAGCAAATATATGTGATATTTGCAAATGGTCTTACAGACTTTCAATGAATTGTCCTCTTGGAGCTGTTTTATACCTTGTTGTGTCTGAAGTTGACATATGGTGTCAAGTTTCCACTCTTGTTGCATTGAGGACAATTTTATGTGATAAAGACCCAGTATTATATGACACTATCTGTGATTATAAGCATTCTGTTTAGGATCAAGCCTTAAAAACATCGAAAAAGTCCAGAGTTTCTTTTTCCACTGAATGAAATATACTCTGTGGCCTAGAGACAGAAGGAATTCCTTCCTAGTTCCTCCCTTTTACAGAGTGTGGTGACGTCTCCTAGCTCACGTGAAGTTAAAGTCTTTATACTCAGCAGAAGAAAGAAAATGGTTTGAGCAGCCTCTTTTTTTTACATTGCAGCATGGGTTTCAGTTGGGAGGCTGTTTCACAACACAAAATGATAGCCTTTCATTTTGGCTCCCTAAACATGACACCTTTGTAAATCATGTACTGATTACAGCCAGTCTGTGGGGTCCAGTCTGAGCCCGGAGAAGGGAAGTCTTCTTTTGGGGTGGGGTGTTGCTGGAAGCCAGATGCAGGCCTGGGATGTGTGTGTGGCGGGGGAGAAGTCAGTGAAGTGAAGCTTGTGCCCTGATACGCTATGATGGGCAGGGACAGTGTTTAAGAGAGTGAGGTCTGGAGTGAGACCACGAGGTTTCAAGTCCCTGCTTTGCAAGGAGAGCTTGGTGACCTTGGACAAGCTACCCAGCTTTCATTTTCTTTATAACATAAGGCATGTGGTGGCACTAAAGAAGCTGCCTGCCAGCGCAGGAGAAATAAGAGATGTGGGGTGGATCCCTGGGTCGGGAAGATCCCCTGGGGGAGGGAATGGCAACCCACTCCAGTAATCTGGCCTGGGAAGTCCCAGGGACAGAGAAGCCTGGTGGGCCACAGTCCATAGGGTCGCAGAGTCGGATGTGACTGAGTCGACTTAACATACGCACACAGGTAGCTCACAGGACTGAGAGGACCCGTGTGAAGTACCTGGTGCATAGCCGGCACTGTGTGAGCTTGGCATTGGAGGAAGGGCGTGAGCTCTCAGCAGTGCCTGCGTGCTTTGGATGTCTCACTCCACGTGGTGCTGCTCCGAGTGGAATGCTGCCCACTCCACTGTTCTTGGGCTTCCCTTGTGGCTCAGCTGGTAAAGAATCCACCTGCAATGCACAAGACCTGGGTTCGATCCCCGGGTCGGGAAGATCCCCTGGAGAAGGGAAAGGCTACCCATTCCTGTATTCTGTGGCCTGAAGAATTCCATGGACTGTACAGTCCATGGGGTCACAAAGAGTCAGACATGACTGACTTTCACTTTTCACTTTCACTCCATATGGGGTACCTGAAGTTTAGGGTCAGTGAGAGTCGTGTCCCTTGGCTTACCTGCACTTTTGAACTAAGTAGGGCAGAGTGGAATGAGGAATTCCCCCTGTCTCCCCTCAGCCCATGTGGCTGGTGGCAGAGATGTTTGCTTCAGAAATGTTAGTCTGGCTTCGGCTGATTGTTTTGTAGAACTGGTATGGTCTGACAGCAGAAGAAAATTACCCCCACTGGCTCATTCTTTTTCCCCTTCCTCCTCTTACGGTTCTCATTACCTTGAATGATTTCTGGTGTGTTGGGAGATGTTCAAGTTAATATGCTTTGATTGGAAAATGAATTTTTCTTAGAGTCTTCCAGAGGATCTTTTTTTTTTTTTTTTTTCTGGGGATGGTCTCAAATATTGCTCCTTCTAATCCTAAGATACCAGTTAGGTTCTAAAGTGCCGCTTCTTTAAAAAAAAACAAACAAACCAAAAACCAAAGGGGAAGGAATTCATGAAATATAAGGGGCAGAAAGAGGGGGAAAGGGCTTCTTGTAGCCTGTCCTAACACAATGGACTCCCCTAATCTGGCCTTTTCAGTGGTACTTGCTTACATGTAATTGTCTAAAGCAGACGTTTGGTAGTTTCTTCTAAGTACATAAATTCAGCACTTTCCCCTAAAGGATAACCTAGAAAACCCAAGTCATTTCTTACTAGGGGATACATTTAAATACAAGGTGTGCTTCAGTTTAAAGAATCCTCAGACCCCCTTACTGAGTGTCGCAAAATTTCTGTCCTCTGTCACCCTTGGCCGAGTCCAGGCCATCTTATGTAACTGAGGGCTCTGTCTGGGGGTCTGTCTTCAGGGTCACTTCATGTTGTTTCCTGGTGCCGATGGAGGGAGCCATTCATTTCCCCCTGCAAATAAATTAACTTCTTGCTCATGGGAAATGTTTTCTCCAGTTCTTGGAAATCTGATGTAGTTTCAGATCAGAAATAAATTTGACTGTTGGGAGGGCAATACAGTCAGCCTTTGGCTCAGCCATATTGCAGGCTGCTCTCCATTTGCAGCAGCGTGGTGGCTCTAGCGTCTACCTGCATTGTCCACTGGGCTCTTTGGATCCCTGTGACTCTGAGAAGGTGTGTGGACAGAGGGTGGGAGGGCAGAGCAGAGATCAAACGTTTTTTTCAGAACAAGGCAGCTCAGAATAATTAAAATGCATTGTTTCTGGGTTGAAATAGCAAGTCAGTTTGGCGACTCTGGTTACCTTCTGTTGTTTGGTTGCTCTGATGGACCATCAGATGTGACTTGGATTATTTAAAAGGAGAAACAAATATTAATCAACTTGCTAGGCCAGATCTTTCAAAACACAGTCCATGGGTAAAAATTTGGTATCTGCAGCTTTGGCCAGTTGAAACTCCAGGATGGATTCTGCGTGGCTGAACCTTTAGCAGGAGCTGGGTTCTGAGAAGATCCCTCTGCTGTGATCTCTGGGGAAGGGAGGAGTGGGTCAGGGCCAAGGTGATAACTGTCTGGACCTGCAGAGGAAAGGAATCATGTGGTGTTTTCAACTGGTTCAACTATAGGATATTAGGCGGAGAGCCTAAGTAAGTTTGTAGGAACTTTGGATAAGTACATTATGCTTGGTAGTCCCAAATAGCTTTGAAAGGGAAGCTAGGATGATGGAGAGGTGGCGCTGAGATTCAGGTCAGAGTGGTGACCCCTCCAGGCACTGTGCAGCATCTTTGCAGTCTGCCCTGGAGAACTAGTAAGACAGTGGATACATCACCATGCCCCCTGCTCAGCAGTCGTTACAGGGAAGGGATAGTTTGATGGCTGATGTCATTATTTTAATGAGATACTTATGTGTAATAATAAGAATACTTTTTTTTAAGAATGGCTAAAATATGGCAATTAAAGATGAAATAATGTTTAATTAGTAGAAGGGCTTCTATTTTCAGTTAACAGTGGTCCCTGTGGTGAGGTAATCATCTAGGTATTACTGAGCTTCGGGTTGGGTCATTTCCTCTCTCTGAACCTCAGTCTCCACAGCAACCATAAAACGGAGAAAGCAGGCCGTGTGGTCTTGGGGGAGCCCTTCCATCTGCTTTTTCTGCCCACAATCCCATGTGCCGATTATTTGCAATGAGGCCATGGTGGGCCCGCAATCCGGTCTGGGCTCCCAGGGTCCATGACCAGGGAAGCTGGTGAATTTGGGATTCCTTTTGAACTCTTCTAGTCCCCTCGTCATCTCGGGTTTTTCTGTGGAGATCAAGTCCTCCTGTTGCCTTTGGGGACACTGAGGGTGGCAATCCTGGTCATGTTCATGAGCACAGGGGCTCGGTAAGAGGTCCTACCACCCCCTAATGCCAGACCTGCTGGGTTGGAGGCTTCTGATATAAAACTTATCCAGTGATACAGACCCAGACCGGAAAATGGAAAGGTCTGGCCGCCGAGCATCAGCCGAACAAGGAAAAAACAGCTTTGCTTTGCTTGGCCCGTTGCTTCAGTATCTTGTAGTTGGGTTTTTATTTCTTGGAAATAACCAACTTTTCATTGTTGTTTGCCTTTTGTGTCTTTTTAGCTATTACAGGCTTCTCCTCCCTGTCTCTCCACCCCTTCCCTGGCTTTACCATTTGACAGTCTATGACTTATCTCAAATAGTAATTACAGGTATTTATCCAGCACTTACCAGTTTCTATACAAAGTGCTGCACCTATATCAATGTAGCTAATTCCCATGCCAAGTGAATGAGGTGGTGCTATCCCCATTCTACAGTTGTGTCTGCCGAGGCACAGGGAAGTTATGTAATTTGCTCAAAGTTACACAGTGGCAGAACTGGGATTTGAACCCAGGCCATTTGGCTCCAGAGCACATGCTCCTAATCACCTCCACCATCTGTTTTTTTCACCTTGGTTTAAAGGGGAAGAAATTGAACACAGAGGAGGAGCCAAAATGGTGTGAACCTTGAGGCTATGCCCTTGCCCTCCCCACTAGCATCTCAGAAATACACAATTGTGACTTGCAACACAGACATGCCTAGGCTTAAGAAATCTATTAAACGTATATGCTTCTTCCTTTCTCCCAGTCATCAGCTTCTTTAGAACACGGAAAGTGCATAGTTGTTAGCTGAAAAGTGGTGAATTTGGAGGAGGGCTGTCTTTGAATATTTCACTTCTCTCCTTTTCATATAATTTCAAGTAAGGCTTGTTATGCTCTTACCTAGCTCAAAAGATGATAGTAAAGCATTTTGCTAAACTATTAAAAGCTGGTGAAAGGATTAACAGTGGTTAAAACCGACCACCAGCGAGAACAGGGAATACTTCGTCATGGAGTAAACTCTTTCTATGCTTGGTTGTGCCAAAGAATTTTTTTTTCTTTTTTTCAGGAAAGCTTGTGCAAGATTTTGGCAGTGGTGTCTTAGACTTTATCTTTCCAAAGAAGTGTTCATTACTGCTTACATCACTGTTGCTATTATTATTTTGATAACTTGCGTTTCCAGTGATTTTATCCGTTGGGGCTTCTCAAACTTTTCTGCACAAGAATCACACACAGTGCTTGTTAGAATTGCAGCCCCTGATTCCTGCCCCAGAGAATCTGATTCTTCAGGTCCTGTCTAAAGCTGAAGAATCTCCAGTTTGGGGGCCTTTGTGTTCATTGAAGTTTCTTGAATAGTACAAAAATAAAACGTTATAAGTGGGAATATAGTGGAAAACAATTGCCCTTCTTATATCTGTTCTCCAGATACTCAGTTCTTGTACTAGATACAACTTATTTCTTGCATTGATTATACGCATTAACTATCCATGCATACACACGCATTATAATAGCATTTTTTTTACACGTGGTAGGGTACTATACACATTGCTTTACATTTTGCTTTTTTTACTTAGTATGTCTGAGTAGTTCATTATTTAATCAGTACCCTCTTGAAGGACATTTGTTTCCAGTCATTTGCTTTTCAAGCAATGTTGCAATTACTATCCCATATCTGTGTCATTTTACTCCTATGCAAATATACCTACAAGATCAGCTTCTAGAAGTGGCATTATTGAGTCAAGGGATATCTCTACCTATAAAATTTTTATAGATATTGCCAAATTACTCTTAGGGGTTTTTCCTATTTGCAATCTCATGGGCAGTTTTGAGTGCCCTTTTTTTACCTTAGTCAAATGAGCCTGTTATCAAACATTCTGGTTTTTGTTGTCCGTTTACTATCCCTGAGCTTTGTTTTGCATTTATCTTACTGTGACTGAGGCTGAACATCTTTTCTTATGATAAGAGCTAGGTGTATTTCCTTTTTTGTGAACTCAATTCTTCATATTCTTTACTTCTTTTTACTTCTTTTTTAAAATAGACTATTTATCTCATTGATTTGAGAAGTTCTCTGCAAGAAGGAAATTAGCTTTTTGTCTAAAACATACTTTAAAGATATTTATTCCTGATTTTTCATTTGACTTTATGTTTTTTTTTTTTTAAATCAGGACTTTTTAAAAAGGTAATTCAGTTTATCAATTTTTTTCTGAGTTTGGAATTTTGTATAATATTTGGGAAATCTGTTTCCACTGTTGAGATTGTTTTTTAAAATCTCATGTTTTCTTCTTGGACTTTTGTGGCTTTGCTTTTGGGGTTTTCATTTGGAATTTTTGTTCTTGGTTGTTTGTGACATGTAGAGTATACATGTTAAATATATTTAACCGATATTTTTCCAAATGGCAACTTAATTGTCTCAGCATCATTTCCTGAATAATTCCATGTACCTCCCACTGATTCAAAATGGGAATTGAAAAAAATATAGATTCTCATATGTATATGTATTCTTGTGTATGTATATGTATACATATGTATAAATATATAAATTCTTATGTGGATATATATTTAACATAAAATTTTTTTATATATTTGGGTTTATATCTGGAGTTTTCTATTCTGTATCATTAATCTATTCATGCTTTGGTATCAAATGCTTTGACTATTATACCTTTCAGTATAGTTAGAAGGCTAGCCCATTCTTATTAATCTCTTAAACAATAAGAATTTGATCACTATTTTTGCTTATTTATTTTTCATAGAAACTTTAGAACCACCTTGTTCCATTAAAAATCCCATTGGTGTTTTACTAGGATAATATTAAAATTTGAAATTAATTTTGAGAGAATCAATATCTTATTTTGTTAAGTCTTCTGGTCCAAGATGAAGTGTGTGTTTTCATTTGTTTAAGTATTTTTCTATGTCCTTCATCAGCATTTTAAACTTTTTTTCATGTAGATTTTGTGTGTGTTTCAAGGGAAGTTTATTTCTAGATGTTTCACACTTTTTAATGTTAGTATAACTCTTCTCACTGGTTGTTAGGTATGCTAAAAGTATATTAAGCTTGTTTCCCAGAATTGTTCTGAATTCTGAAATTCATTCTGAATTTTCATTTGCTTCTCTTGCATTTTCTGGGAGAAGATACAGTTTTTACTTGCATGGCTGGTGTATTGGGTGTTGATGGGAGACCCCTGTTCTTGGTGTTGTCTGATCGAGGAAATACATAAGTGCACTTGTTCATTTAAATCATGGGTTCATTTAACTTTAGAAATGGAAGGGCCCTTGGTGAGGTCCTGCTGAGGAAACTGACTCCTCAAGAGGTTAAATCCTGCAAATTGATATGGAACCTGGATTTCCAGATTCCTTGTTCAACAGCCTTGGCTCTGGGCTAGGCTGAGAGATCGTGGAATGAAACTCGAGAACCAAACGCTGTGAGCAAAAGCTTGGCCTTTGGCAGAGTCTGGCAACTTCTTCCTACTCTGAGCATTGCTTCATTCATCAGTTTAGGAATTAACAAGCTATTGAGACTTGGGCCAATCTGCATACACCCCAAACACCAGCTCTGAGTTACCTCCAAGGAGCAGCACAAATGACAGTTGGTCTCCAGTGAATCATCAGGCTGCATTTGCTGGAATAAATGAAAGCATTGTGAGAGCAGGAAATCAGGACAAACACCTACACTTGCGAACCCAAACAGTTTTCCTCTCTGAGCCCCTGGAGATCACTTATCACCAAATGGAGAGATAGACGCTGCAGAGTTTTTGCAGGCCTCACAGCTTGTAAATAAGAGACTGCATTCTTCATGCTCTCCTCTTGTTGTATCTGGAAGAGTGGAGATCTCTGGCTCCAATCAGCTGGGCAATGGCCAGTGACTGGGCTGGCTGGGTGAGAGTGATGACTTTTGTTGAGTGAACCTTGTAAACTCTCTCTGCTTAGTTCATTGTTGTTGCTGTTTAGTCAGTCAGTTGTGTCCAACTCTTCTGTGACCTCATGGACTGTAGCCCGCCAGGGTCCTCTGTCCACAGGCTTTTCCAGGCCAGAATACTGGAGTGGGCTTCCATGTCCTCCTCCAGGGGATCTTCCCGACCCAGGGTCTCCTGCATTGGCAGTGGGTTCTTTACCACTGAGCTAACGAGGGAAGCCCTGTTTAGTTCATAACACCCTATATTTTGAGAACACAGGCATCTTATTCATGGAAAATCACACTGGGAGCACCTGCTGGGTATTTCCTATCACTCATTCGTCCCTGTGGAACACACTGCATGATTATACAATATTTGACATTTCTATAACTCTTATCCTATTTTCTCTCTCTTACATACTTATTATTCTTTCTACTTTTATAGGACTTTTTAAAAAAATTCTACTCTTCCACTTACATTTTGACTTGAGTCTACAATAGACATTTCTGACTTTTTAACTCCACTAGCTTCAGTGGTGGAATTTCCAGTTGGGTCCTTCTAGGAGAAATTCCCAAAGGTGTCTCTTCTCCTCCACAAACAGTTGAGAGAGTCTTTTATTTTGGAACGGATGGTGAGAAGCTGTTGGTTGGTGGTTGTATCTAAGATCAGGGCGGTGGAGGGAGCTGTTTCCGGTTCAGCCTGCCTCCCTTGACCTCTTTGAAGCATTTGACACTACGACCCACTCCATTTTTCCTGAAGCTTCTCCTTTTGACTTTCATGATGTTATAGATAAATCAGGGGTGCAATGAAGTGGAAAGACTGTGGACTTTTGAGTCATGCAAACGTGGGTTAAAACCCTGCCTCTGCACACCAGCTCTGTGGCTTGACCAGGTTACTTACTTAACCTCTCAGACTGCAGTGTCCTTTTTTCAAGGAGAAGAGCAGATTTCCCCTGTGGTCCAGTGGTTAGAACTCTGCGCGCTTCTGCTGCAGGGGACACAGGTTCAATCCCTGGTCAGGGAACTAACATCCTGCATGCCATGGCTCCACCAAAAGAGAAAAGGAAAAAGCAATATTACCGCCTTACGGCCTTGAAGTCTCACTTACTTTCAGCTTTATGAAGGGAGGAGCAGAGTTTGCAGCTCTGACCACAGGGCTAGCTAGCACAGTGCCTTCATGAGACAGTTACTACTCTGGTTGCTCTCTAATTTCTGTGTGCAGCTAAGAACATCCATCATTCATTCATTCTCCATCGTTTAGTCAGGATTCTCCAGAGAAAACCATATGTACCTGTTTATATACATACATACATAAACGTTTCTGTGTGTGGATATCCATCTATCCATCTACTTACCTATAGATATTTATTTTAAGGAATTAACTCACTGGATTATTGAGGGGGCTGGCGAGTCTGAAATCCACATGGCAGGCCAGCGAGCTGGTTACTCAGGTTACGAGTTGATGTTGCAGTCTTGAGTCTGAATTCTGCAGGGCAGCAGGTTAAAAACTTAGGCAAGATTTCTACGTTGCATTCTTTTTTTTTCTTTTTTTCCTGTTGAAGTATAGTCGATTTACAATGCTGCATTATTTTCAGGTGTACAGCAAGGTGATTCAGTTATATATATATATATATATATATATATAATATATATTCTCTTTAGATTCTTTTCCATTATAGGTTATTTCAAGAAATTGAATACAGTTCCCTGTGCTATACAGTAGGTCTTGTTGTTTATCTATTTTATATATAGTAGTGTGTATCTGTTAATCCCAAACTCCTTATCCTGACCTCCTCCTTTTCCCTTTGGTAACCAAATATTTGTTCTGTATGTTTCTGAGTCTGTTCCTGTTTTGTAAATAAGTTCATTTTTATCTTTTTTTTCAGATTCCTTATATCAGTAATATCATGTGTTACTTGTTTTGACTTAGTATGATAATCTCTAGGCCCATCGATGCTGCTGCAAATGGCATTATTTCATTCATTTTTATGGCTGAGTAATATTTCACTGTATATGTGTACCACACCTTCTTTATCCATTCCTCTGTTGATGGGCACTGAGGTTGCTTTCACATCTTGGCTATTAAATTAGTGCTGCTGTGAGCATGAGGGTATGTATATCTTTTGGAGTTAGAGCTTTTGTCTTTTCTAGATATATACCTAGGAGTAGGGTTGCTGTATCATAAGGGTAACTCTGTTTTTAGTTTGTTTTTTTTTAAGGTTAATGAATAAAAGATGTAATTTTTTCTTTATCTACATTGAAAGTGAAGTCACTCAGTCGTGTCCGACTCTTTGCGACCCCATGGACTGTAGCCCACCAGGCTCCTCTGTCCATGGGATTCTCCAGGCAAGAATACTGGAGTGGGTTGCCATTTCCTTCTCCATGTTCTAGTTTTTTAAGGCACTCCCATACTGTTCTCCATAGTGGCTGCACCAATTTACATTCCCACCAACGGTGTAGGAGGGTTCCCTTTTCTCCACACCCCCTCCATCATTTGTTATTTGCCGACATTTTGATCATGGCCATTCTGACTGGCGTGAGGCAGTCCCTCATTGCCTTTTTTTTTTCTCATTGCAGTTTTGATTTGCATTTTTCTAATAAGTAGCAATGTTGAGCATCCCTTCACGTGCCTGTTGGCCATCTGTATGTCTTTGGAGAAATGTCTGTTTAGGTCTTCTGCGTCTATGTTGCATCCTTGGGGGGATTTTTTTCCCCTTGCAAAACAGTCTTTGTGCTTAAAGACGTCCACTGATTGGATGAGACTCAGCTACATTATAGAGGGTAATCTGCTTTATTTATCAGTCCAGAGACTGATATTTGACCAAACAATTGGGTGCCATAGCCTAGCCAATTTGACACCTAATGTTTACCATCATATTCCACAGGCGTGGCCATTGAACCTTAGCAACTGGGCTTTAGTCTAATGTTGGTGGGGTTAATTGAAGTGGATGTTGTGATGATACAGCTTGGAGGGGCCCTTAGGATCTTTAGAACTCGGGCAGGATCAGTTTTCTGTGCTGGGTATTTCCCTGGGGACTCTCTCAGGATTCTTACCCAGGGGAAGTTTTGTGGAAGGGGCTGTTGTCTGAAAGCGCAGGATGCCCTGTGCCCACCTCCTCACTTCTGGGCTTGGCTCCCACGGTCAGTCTGTATGACCCTGGGCAAGTCACTGGGCTCCCGTGGGCCTCCACTTGCTTACAGAGAGTGACATGTAGACTCGATGCTGGAAGTTCCTTCCTCACTTTTCAGCACCGAATTTCTCTGCTCCTCTTTTGGTACAAGATTTGTAGAGACTTGTTAGGAATTTGCAGGTTGTGATTGCTTTCTTTGAAAATGGCTCCTGATTTGCAAATAGCATTAAGAATTGACATCATATGTGTTTACTGATCAGAACACTGAAGCCTTTTTATCATTGTAATGTGATGATGTCATACATTCAGTAAGTATCATAGGTATTTTTCAGATTAAAAAATATTTTTAAAAGTATGTCTCATTTAAAAGACATGCTCATTGTAGAATCTCCAGGGTAATGATAGGTAGACACACACTCTGCCTTCATTTTCTTGGAGTTTAGTGATCTGTAAAATATGTTGGAAAGAAGAAATACTTTGGAATAAGACGGATCTGGACTTAAACTTAGGCTTTTCCACCTTCCAGCTGTGTGAACTTGGTCATAGTATTTAACCTCTGTGAGCCTCAGTGTACTCATCTGTAAAATGGGGGTAATGAGATGTCATGACAGGGTTGTCATGAAATTAAATAAAATGGCCTGCGTGAACTGCCAAGCATAAAGCTTGACACAGAGTAAATGTGAAATAATGAGTTCCTTTGGGTGTTTTCTGACGTTCTAGGACCCTGAAGTGCCACTAGGATATCTGAGGCCAGATGCTCACTTTGTGACATGCCAAAGTCTACCTTAAAAAAAAACCAACCCACATCAGGATGTGGTCACCTTCTGAGCTTGTCAAATGTGAAAAAGGAGGGTTAAGCTGTGTTGCTTTACTTTTATAACAGATAGTCTGTCTTCTAGGAATTGGCTGTTCTTCCATTCTAGGAAGAAGTGATGAATCATTACAAGAAACACTGTTTTCTTTCTCAAGTACCTTATCAATGTGAGTAATTAAAAATAGAACCTTCAGTTGGGAGCAATTTGGGGAGGCATCAGAGTGGAGATTGCCATCCCAGGGTCGGAGTCAACATCTTTGAGTTAGTTCATCCTGGCTTTTAATTCCTGTCACTCTCTCCCCAAGGCCTCAGAAGGCTTGTAGACTGGAAAAAAAAAATTACTTAAAAGATAACTTTTATCAAAAGACTACAATCGGTGAAATAAATAATGGTAAATAATATTCTAACTAACTAAGTGACTAACTAAAAACAGGACTCGTGGATACTGGAGAGAAGCTTTGACTTGCCTGGAAATACTATGGTGCTAGGGCGCTGAGCCAGCTTGCCCTCTCCTCAGGCAGGCTGAGCACAATCCTGACCACTCTAACAGCATCGTTTGTGCTCCTCTGTCCAGCTGGTTTCTTTCGAGCCCTAAATTACTGTCAGTTACCGTTAACCTGTTTCTTTCAACTGTTCTGCTCTTCAAAGAAGATAGATTCTCAGTTATCCTTTCCTTTGATTATGGCTGCAAGGTCACATCACTACATTCTAAATGTGATTGTAATGGGGATTTCCCTGGCAGTCTAGTGGTTAAGACTCTGAGCTTCCGGTTCAAATCCTGGTCGGGGAAGTAAGATCCTCCAAGCCATTAGGCCAAACAAAAACAAAAACAAAAACAAACCCAGAAGTCATATGATTGGTGTTTGGTGTTACTTGTACCCTTAGCTCTACATTTTCTTTGGGTTGGTTACTAACCAGCCACCGGTCTCAAGTCCACTTGTGTGTGAAGATGTTTCTTACAAGGGTGGTTGTAACCGAGGGCCAAGTTTTCAGGGGTCTTGCTCTTCTTTTCCAAGGAAGATCTTGCCTTCCTCCTTCACTAGTCTCTGAATCTTTCCCTGCAGTGAGGTGGCTGACATTTATATGGTAAGAGGAAGAGAGTGAGAAAAGAGAGAAAAAGAGGGTTAAACAGACCTTGGTTGGGTGTTTTTGTAGAGCCCACGCCCCATGGCTGGGCTACAAGAGGCGGTAGTTTGTCTCTCGCCTGGGGCTGAGACCAAGGTAGGCGGGCCCCGCGAGGGAGTCCTCCGTTCTGCTCATCTGCTCTGTCTCTCCCTTCGGGCGTGGAGGGCAGGGGTTCCAGTGGTCCAGCCTCAGTCCCTTTGCACACAAAAGCTGGGACTGGCCCGAGTCCCTTTCACAAATTCTTGGAGATTCGCTGCTCACATTCCAACAGGGTCAGGAAACAGGAAGCCAAACAAAGAAAAGAAGTACAGAGGGAGAGACCTAAAGACACAGAAAAGATATGCTTTCACATCTGGTCTAGAAATTGGCACTCTGTTAACTTCACATGGCGTGGGCAATGGAAATAGAGCAGACACATTTTATGTTTTTTTTTTTTTAATTGATGGATAATTGTTTTATAATATTGTGTTAGTTTCTGCCATCCATCAACATGAATCAGCCATAGGCATATATATGTCCCCTTTCTCTTGACCCTCCCTCCCTCCCACCTGCCACCCCATTCCATGAGAAGAATTTTAGATGAAATGTTTTATTTTCATGAAATATACAATCAAAGGAGCATGTGTTTGTGTAAAATCAGTTTTAATAATAATAATAAGCCCAGCTTAAGAAATAGAACATTATCAGTATTTTATGGGGCATAGGGGCAGTTTTCAGTTACCTGTGGATATTTAATCCAGAGCCAGATGTTGGGGCTCCATCAGACATTTACATTTAAATATGTCAAATTATCACCTCTTTTAACATTGTCCAGATAAGAGTTGGTTTTAGTGGTTTGAAATCTTGAAATCCCTACTCTCCAAAATCTATTCATTATCTGACCCCTACCACTATTAAAGATTCCCCCCAACTTTTGTCTGCAAAAATATGGGTTGATAATCCATATCAAGAGCCCTATTTCTAGGAATAACATCCACTTAACTACCCAATTCTTCCTAAATTCTGTGATGTTAGAGCCAGGAATCCTTACAGACTTGAGGAAGCAGCAGTACCTCCCTTGGCAACACACATAAGGGACATATTTTGGGGTCTTTCAAGGAAGGGGGATGGAAGGGTAGGTTGCAAATATGACTTTCCTCTCCTTAATATACAGACATTGGGTCTTGCCACCAAGAATTCTCTTCTTTCTTGTCTGGCCTTTTCCAGAGGGACATCATAAATGGTTTAAAATGTTCTGTATGAGTGACTTAGTGTGCATGTGTGCTTGGTTGCTTCAGTAGTGTCCGACTCTTTGTAACTCTATGAACCATAGCCCACCAGGCTCCTCTGTCCATGGGATTCTCCAGGCAAGAATACTGGAGTGGGTTGCCATGCCCTCCTCTAGGGGATCTTCCTGACCTAAGGATGGAATCCGTGTCTCTAATGTCTCTTGCATTGGCAGGTGGGTTCTTTACCACTAGAGCCACCTGGAAAGTCCCTTGGGTGATCTGGGGAACTATTAATACAAGTTGGGTGCTTGGATGGAGCAGGTAGGCTTGGTCATCTTCAGACAGGTGGCGCCTGTGCTGAGTCTTCGTTGCTGAGTGGGGTTTTCCTATGCAGCAAGCGGGGGCTACTCTCCAGCGGTGGTGCGTGGGCTTAGTAGTTGTGGCGTGTGGGTGTAGTTGCTCCATGTCATGTAGAATCTTCCGAGACCAGGGGTCGGTCCCATGTCTTCTGCATTGCCAGGCAAATTCTTTACCACTGAGCCCCTGGAGAGGTCATTCTGAGCAGCACTGACGTCTCCCTGCTGCTCAAGGTCAAGAAGCAGCTTCCATTGCTCATCACTCAAAAGCAGTGATGATGTTTCCACCCATACACATCCTTGTATGAGTGTTCCTGCCAATCTCTCATTTCCTGGGTGCCACCAGACATGGTTTCTAACATTTTTAGGTGCTTCCCACCCCATTCCTATACCCTCGGCTGCTGGGCTGAATCTGGACTGACTTCTAGCTCTCCTACCTTCTGCTGCTTTCTCCACAGGGCTTTGAGCGTGATCTGGATCTGAGACCTAGATGGACCTAAATTTGTGTTTCTTGATCTTATTTCAGAGTCACCTCTCCTTCTCCCCATCTACTTCCTAGATCCCAAAGACCTTACACCACCAGGTGGAGCTTTCTGGACCTGGACTAAGATGAACTTCTAGCCTTGGGGCTTTTCTGCAAGGGGGTGAGGGTGGGGATTGTTTTGGATATGGCATATCATAGATGGGCAGGGTCCAGGCAAAAGGAGAAGAAGCCCCATCTTTGTTATTCCTCTCATAAAAATGCATGCCTTGTGCAGAAGGCTAGTCCTGAGAGTCTCAGGGTCTGAGTGTGGGGTCTTGTCTTGAGTCTACTGCAGCTTACAGAGGACCCCAGAGCCATTTGTGATGACAAGAGGATAAAGTCATAAGTGAGTCACTCACTCACATGTTAATAAACATCAAGTGTTCCCTGACTCAATGGCTGAAGACGGAAAATATCCCAGAAAGGATGAGAGAGGGACTTTCTGGTTGTGGAGAGTGGCGTCCTTGCTTGCTGACTGGTTTGTGAATTTTCTGTCCGCTCTTATTGGTTTCCTTCCTTGAAAAGGGAATCTCTCACGGAATGCAGACTGCCAAGAGTGAAGCTCCTGTCAGCTTCGGGCGGTGGTAATGAGGAGCTTCAGGGGTTGTTACTGAGGTGCCACCCGGGTGTGGACCCGGGTGTGGACAGTCCTCGGGGACTGTGCATGTGTAGGGCCCCTCTGGACTTTCCACTCAATTTTGCAGTGAACCCAGAACTGCTCTGAAGATGTGTATTAACAACAGCAGCAATTGAATGTGTGAGCTGTGGGCTTTGCCAAAGATGGGGCTGCCAGGAAGATAAAGCCTGTTAAATTCTTTTTTTATCCATTTGGATAAAAGGTGCTTTTGAAAGAGAGGGTTTTGTCAAGTGCCATGATCTCATTATCTGGCAGCACCCGCGGGAAAGAATCCAAGGGAAACCCGGGGCGTCGACATGTGGGTGACTCAGGGCCCGCTCCGCTGACGGTGAGCAGCCGGGGCTGCGAGTCCGTGGGAGGGGGCCGTGTGGAGGGTAATGAGGCCTGGAGGCTCCAGCCAGGGGCTCCTGCCTGCTCAGGAGTGCCGGCCGCTGGCCTTGGCTTCTCTCTCCTAAATTTCCTCTGTGCTCTTCAGTGGATGGTTGTAATCTGTGGAGGTTCTTCAAGGGCTCGGCTAACATGGAGTAGCCCGGACCTTAGTTTGCTGACAGTCCAGCCCAGTTCCCATGCTGGGCCTTCACTGTCAATTCCTGGAGGCGACTAACATGCCTGAAACATGTCCTTTGATGAGTTTTGCTCATCTTTTCAGTTTACTTAATAATATTGCTAACATATGGAAAAAGGTTTTTAAAACTTTTTATTCCCATATCTCATTTGATTCTCACTGCAGTGTCTGATGAACAGGGAAAGTGACTGATAGCGGAGTGGCCGGTCCTTGTCTTGCAGATGATGAAGAGACAGACGTTCTGCCCTAGAAATGACTTGCCTCAGCTGCATGCCAGTGGGCAACATGGATGATGTAGGCAATGTGGACCACAGTTCCCAGGACTCTTCCTGGGCATCCCAAGGTTTCTGGTCTTCTAAGCCCTGGGGTCCCACCACTGCTGCTGCTGCTGCTAAGTTGCTTCAGTCGTGTCCGACTCTGTGCGGCCCCAGGGACGGCAGCCCACCAGGCTCCTCCGTCCATGGGATTCTCCAGGCAAGAGTACTGGAGTGGGGTGCCATTGCCTTCTCCCTGATGCAGCTTAAATGCTGTGTATTTGTCGCCACGTGTTAGTCGCTCAGTCATGTCTGACTCTTTGCAATTTCATGGACTGTAGCCCTCCAGGCTCCTCTGTCCTTGGGATTCTCCAGGCAAGAATACTGGAGTGGGTAGCCATTCACTTCTCCAGGGAATCTTCTTAACCCAGGGATCAAACCCAGGTCTCCTGTATTGCAGATTCTTTACCATCTGAGCCACCAGGGAAGCCCAAATACTAACTAGGTCAGCAAAATAGGTGATGCTTTACTTATTAGCCACTGAAGAAGACAATTTACCCTGTATGTGTTTGCATTTGCAGGAATTTTCCAAAGATAGACTTTCACAAGAGATTTAGGATCAGGATGAAAAACAATATAACAATGAAAAATTCTTTAAAAAGACTTTTTTTTCCCCCCAGTTTGGCTGTGCTATTGGTGCTGAGTCCTTGAATAAGCCCTTTTTATTTTTATCCATGGAGCTAAGTTTTAAGAAACAGATTACCAGGGAAAACAAGGCTGAGTGAAATGTTTAGGTAGGGCTCAGGTCTCATCTCAACCAGGAAGACACTGGGTGGAACCACGAGGCCCTCAGGGAGGCCGTGTTATCAGGATTTGAGGCAAATGGTCCAGGTGGCTGTTTAGCATCTTCGAGTTTACAGCTTCCATTCCAAGCCAGTAACTCAGTTGCGCTCCCCAGTGACCTGTGTTCCACACCTGGAGCAGTTTCCCTGGAGGTGGCTTATTCATTAGCAAATGTGAGAAATTACTAATTAGCACCCCTCTACCAAGTTAAAGCAGTGGAGGTTGTAGGTGGGTGTTTAAAAAGGAGACCAGCTCCTCCTCCCATTCTCTTCCCTTCTGAGCAACTTGGATTAACACTGAAAGGAAGTCTCCATTCATGAAACCACTATAACATTCAAGACTTTTAAAAACGAAAGTTCAGTTCAGTCGCTCAGTCGTGTCTGCGACCCCATGAATCGCAGCACGCCAAGCCTCCCTGTCCATCACCAGCTTCCCGGAGTTCACTCAGATGGGTGTAAAAATAAGGCTAAAAACATTTGGAAAAAAAAAAAGAAAAAAACTCACAACACTACCATCCTAATATGGCCGTAGTATTTATTTTTGTCCACACATGTTGGAAGAGGGTGTTTGCTATGACCAGTGCGTTCTCTTGGCAGAACGGTTAGCCTTTGCTCTGCTTCATTTTGTACTCTAAGACCAAATTTGCCTGTTACTCCAGGTATCTCTTGACTTCCTACTTTTGCATTCCAGTCTCCTATGATGAAAAGGACATCTATTTTTTGGTGTTAGTTCTAGAAGATCTTATAGGTCTTCATAGAACTGTTCAACTTCATCTTCTTTGACATTAGTGGTTGGGACATAGACTTGGATTACTGTGATATTGAATGGTTTGTCTTGGAAATGAACAGAGATCATTCTGTTGTTTTTGAGATTGCACCCAAGTACTGTATTTCAGACTCTTTCATTGACTATGATGATTGCTCCATTTTTTTCTAAGGGATTCTTGCCCACAGTTGTAGATATAATGGTCATCTGAATTAAATTCGCCCATTCCAGTCCATTTTAGTTCACTGATTCCTAGAATGTACATGTTCACTCTTGCCATCTCCTGTCTGACCACTGCCAATTTACCTTGATTCCTGGACCTGACATTCCAGGTTCGCCTGGCCTGCTGCAGTCCATGGGGTCTTGAAGAGTCGGACATGACTGAGCGACTGAACTGAACTGAACCACACATATCCTTTGGCAGTGTGGCAAGTTCATTAGAACATAACCATTTAGTATTGTGGTTTCTTCCCCTAATATCATATCATACGTATACATTGTCTTCACCATGATAATTTTCAGTGTCTACACCATCTTCGTCGGGTTGATACTTTCAATCTACTGACCAATTCCTTTGATGAATATTTTGATTATTTCTAGATTTTTTGTTATTGAGGTGGCCAGCTACATTTTGGTGTGTTAGATACTTTGTCTTCTTTGAAATGGTTTTCTTAAGGAAATACCAGCAGGCACACCTGGAAACAACATAGCTGGGAGGATGATATCACTCTTCTGCTTCTGTCCCCACTGGAGGGAGACGCTGAGGGGTTTCAAACCATCTCACAAGGCTACTCTTTGAAGTGCTTTTTCGATTGCCTTAAAATAATCTGTTCTTGGGGCTTCCCTGGTGGTCCAGTGGTTAAGATTTCACCTTCCAATGCAGGGGGTATGGGTTCGACCCTTGGTCAGAGAGCTGAGATCCCACATTCCTCAGGCCCTCCCCCCCCCAAAAAAAAACCCAAAATGTAAAACAGAAGCAATACTATAACAAATTGAATCAAGACCTTAAAAATTGTCCAAGTCAAAAAATCTTTAAAAATAAAAAAAAGGAAGAAAAAAACAAAATACCATCCTCAGTTCTTTCTTATGCTTCTGCCTTCATTCCTGTCTCCTGCCCATCTCCACCCCCCACTTACCTCTCTCACTGTCAGTCCTCAGCCCAGATCAGCCCCTTGGACCCCTCATAAATATCCGTCTCCCCATCCCTGGAAGGGTCTTGTCTGACCCATCGTTTCACTCTTGGCTCTTTGCTGAAGATCTGCTCTCAGAGGAATGGAAAAGGCAGGGGAACAACACACAAATGAATCATATCAGTCTCTGCATCTGATGTCTTATCTCAGCATTATTTTTTGTCCCACTTACATCAGAGGCCCTCAAGGCAAGAGCCCTGCCCCTACATGTGCCATGGAGAACAGAGAGCCCTGTCGGCACTGGGTGAATGTGGAACGTTGTCATTGTAAGATGTTGATGGGAAGATGTGAATAGATGTTCAGGGAGGCAGAACCTGTGCTAGAAATGAGTGAGTGGGGCTTCCTGGGAGGACGATGAAGGGAAGAGTCTTCACAAGAAGAGGGTGCCTTCTGTGTTTTCAGAAAAGTGTCTAGGACTTCTGCTACTGGGGGATACTGGCATTGGAGAAGGTGCTAGGTTGGAGGGCTGGCCACTGGAATATGCTCCATGGAGCACTTGAGTCCTGTCAAGCTGAGTTCAGGGCTATAGACAAGGGAATGACACACAAACCTTTGGGATAATCATTCAGTGATACTGAGCAGTGGGACTGGAGCCCCTTTGACAGGTTCTATATTTTAATACTTTAAGTTTCCAAAGGGAAGTTGAACTTGAGAGAGGATTTGTCAAGGATAAAAATCCCTTGTCGAGTCAAGCCAGTGGGACCATCCATTCTCTGCTGACATCCATTCTCCATAAGCCCTTTTGACATTATCCTAAAATACTGGTGATATATACTTAACCTTCCTAGATAATTTTAGCCAAGGCCCTTCATGAGTTAAACAGAAATTACAACAAGTTGGAGAGAAATCAAAATCCTATCTAGTCAGGGCCTTTCACTTCAGGATTCAAAATAGCTTAGAGGAGTAGGATGCCTCTACAAATGGGTTCTTTCTAATGCAAAATCTGTTCTTGTGCTTGAGATGTGTTGACTGTTACGAGTCTGTTGTTATTTTTATACAAGTTGCATGGGTAAGACACCTATAATTCTATGTACACATCATTCTATAGTCAACAATTGTTTTAATATACATTTTCTCTTTATTCTTAGAACAACTTGTGAAGTAGAAGTAAGTCTGCTCCCATTTACAGAAGTGGACAGTGAGGCAAGAGAGGGATTCAGGTGGTCCACTCCCCACTTAAAATAATGCATTCTGTACAACAGTGTGAATGTATCAACACTTAATGTCATGGATCCATACACTCAAAAGTGGTTAAGATGGTAAGTTTTAATGTTATGTATATTTTACCACAATTTTTTAAATGAAAAAAATTGTACTTATCAGCAGTGGAAGAGCAAACTTGGCATTGATAGTACATGTAAAGGCAAGTTAGCCTGTATAATAGTAGTAATAGTTAACATTTATTGAGCCCTAACTAGGGGATTCCCAGGTGGTGGAATAGAAGAGAACCCACCTGCCAATGAAGGAGATGCAAGAGATGTGGGTTCAATTCCTGGGTGGAGAAGATCCTCTCAAGGAGGAAATGGCAATCCACTCCAGTATTCTCGCCTGGAAAATCCCATGGACAGAGGAGCCTGGCAGGCTGAATTCCATGGGGTCAGAAGAGTCGGATACAACTGAGCACGCATGCACGTAACTAAGGGATTCATTTCAACATAATCTAATGACCACATGTGGTACACACTAATATTATTGCCACTTCATAAATGAGGAAACAGAGGCACAGAGAGGTGAAGTCACTTGCCCAAAGTCACACAGTAGTGATACTAAATGTAGTAAGAGACCCTAAAGACAAGAAAGGAATTTATGTGCCTACATTTGTGGGCACAGCACATCGCAGATGTCAGCAGGGTCTTGCACAGAGATTAGGGTGACCATTGTCTGGTGGTTCTCTGAGCAACTGTCTTTCTTCATTTCACTGGCTTCTTTTGCTCAATCTTTTTGAACTTTATGAACCTGAGAAGTGAAGGCTTGGGTTCAGATTCATTTTGTGGATATTATTTGTTGGAATTTAGCAACTCAATAGCAGAGAGAACTGTTTGGAAGACCTATGCTCCTTCATCAGAGGTTCATGATTCTTGTCTTCCAGGGAATGTGGATAAAGACTGGTGCAGGACTTGGTGATTTTACTGCATTCCTTGAGATAGACAAGGTCAGAAATTTAGAGGGTGGCTTCCTTGGTGTCTCAGGCAGTGAAGAATCTGCTTTCCAATTCTGGGGATGCAGGTTCGATACCTGGTCAGAGAACTAAGATCCCACATGCCTTGAGGCCACTACGTTGCAACTAGAGAAAGCCCTTGTGTGGGAGCAAAGACCCATCATAGCAAAAAAAAAAAAAAAGGAGGTCAAGTTCTGAAAATCATAAGGTTGTGAGGGCAAATGGACCTTAATAAAAATGGGAAGTCTATGTCCCCTAGCTTTCAGATTTTTTATTCAAGTTGCTAGTGGCACCATAACCCCATAGCTAGTGAGCATGAGAACAGCTGGAAAAGGGACTGATCTAAAGCTTGGCACATGTGTCTGCAAATCCAGCGTCAGAAAGGTGGTTTGAAATTCATTTACTCTTCCACCTATTCCTTCAACTAATGTGTACTGAGCATGTGCTAGAAATTGTAGTGGTCCCTGGAATTCTGCTTGAAAGGATCTCATCTCCCCCAGAGAGGGTTTATTGCAAGAAGTTTCTAAAATGTAGCTTTGGGGGACACATGCCTTTTATCCCTAGTGTTCAATTAGGTATTTAACTCTTCTGGGCCTGTTTAGTGTGCAGGTGTCAAACAGATACAAGCTTTTCAATACCTGTGAGAGATCCTCAGTTGGCAGACTATTAAACATCAAAGGCCATCAGCTGTCTCCAGGGTGGATGCTCCAGCAGTTTCTAGGAGCTCAGAGAGTGAACTATTGGCAGACTCAAGGGTCCAGGTGCACACACCTAGAGGCAGCCACCTTGGGGCTAGAGGTTTTCACTTTTTTCCAGCTTTATGGAGATATCACTGGAGTACAACGTCATGCAAGTTTAAGGTGTTCCATGTACTGATGTTATGTGTGTCTGCCACTCGATGATTGCCACAGTAAGGTCTGTTAATGCACCCATCACCTCACGTAGTTACAATATTTTTGCTCTGTTGAGAACTTTTAAAATTGACTCTTGGCAACTTTCAAGTGTAGAACACAGTACTGCTAACTCTAGTCATGGTGCTGTACATTATATACCCAGGATCTATTCATCTTTTTTTTTTTTTGTAGTTGTTAAATATTTGTTTATTTATTCAGCTGTGTGGGGTCTGAGTTGTGGCACGCGGGATCTTTCACTGTGGTGCAGCGACTTTCTAGTTGTGGTGCACGGGCTTAGTTACTCTGCAGCGGGTGGGGTCTTAGTTCTCCAACCAGAGATTAAACCAGTGTCCCCTGCATCGGAAGGTGAATTCTTAACCACTGAGCCATCATGGAAGTTTCACTTATTCATCTCATCACTAGAAGTATGTAACGTTTGACCAGCTTAACCCATTTCCTTCACTCCCCATCCCCTGCCCCGGCAGTCAACGACATTATACATGTAGTTTTTTAAATTTATTTTTATTAATTTTTTTCAGTTATATTGATGAAGAATTGACAAATAACATTATAAGATATCTAAAATCTTCATCAACATGATTTTTATAGGACATTGGATTCTCAGACCTCATTCATTTTTTTTTGAGCTTCTTTATCAACCTCTTCCTATTTCCCTTGGAGTATACTTTTTTTGGATTCCAGATGTAAATGAGATGCTACAGTGTTTGTCTTTCTCTGTCCTACTTGTGTTAGCACAGTGTCCTCAAGGTTCATCTATGTAAATGGAAGGATTTTTCCTTTTTCTTGAATAACATTCCACCATATATATATATATATATATATATATATATATAGAGAGAGAGAGAGAGAGAGAGAGAGAGAGAGAGGCTTCCCAGGTGGTGCTAGTGGCAAAGAACCCACCTGCCAATGCAGGAGACATAAGAGATATGGGTTTAATTCCTGGGTCAGGAAGCTCTTCTGGAGAAGGGCCTGGCAACCCACTCCACTATTCTTTCCTGGAGAATCTCTTGGACAGAGGAGCCTGGTGGGCTACAGTCCATACAGTCACTACTGTTGCAAAGAGTCAGACACAACTGAAGCGACTTCGTATGCATGCATACGTGTGTGTGTGTGTGTCTATTATATTTTCTTTATTGTAAATAATGCTGCAATGACCATGGGAGTGCAGACACCTTTTTGAGATGGTGATTTCACTCCCTTTGGATAAATACTCAGAAGTGGAGTTATTGCTGGGTCATATGGTTCTGTTTCACATTTCTTGAGGGACGTCCATACTGTTTTCCATAGTGGCTGCACCAATTTTAATTCCTACCAAAAGAAAAAAAAAGAAGGCTCCCTTTTCTCCAGATCCTTACCAACACTTGTCTCTTTTCTTTTTTATATAAAGATTTTTATTTAGTTATCTTTCCCTCCATTCATCCATCCATCCACCCAAAAAGCACTGCAGATGCTCACAGGCACTGGGAATTTTCATGAGCAGGGAATCACATGAAGCATTTCCCCTCTAGTCTGATTGTGGAACCCTAGATATTCTGTGGAGCAGAGTTTTGGAGACATTAAAAACTATGAAATACTCTTGCATTCCTTCATTACCTCTCTTATAAACCCTAACCTGACTAGCCTTTGTATCTACTGGGGTGTTTTATGAAGGGTAAGATTTTGGAGGAGAAGAGGGTGACAGAGGATGAGATGGTTGGATGGCATCACTGATTCAATGGACACGAACTTGGACAAACTCCAGGAGGCAGTGAGTGACAGGGAGTCCTGGTGTGCTGCAGTCCCTGGGGTTGAAAAGAGTTGAATGCAACTTAGAGATTGAACAACAACGAGATTTTGGAAAGCAGCAGCTAGAATTTGTTGTGTCCCTGAGATGTTGTGAAATCTCTTCTTCTTCCAGTGATCTGCAGCACCGAAGTCTTAGTTTGGATGAAGAGTATAGAGACGTGGGTATCTGAGCATGCCAGGCCTCCCCTCCTGCCTTTTCTAGATAAACAAAACTGCCACCTTCCTTTCATGCAGAGCCACCTGGCCTCTGGCCTCGCACCTGGGATGTTTCATCTCGAAGTATCTGATTGACCTGCCTTTCCACTCTCTGCCTCCTACTCCTAATTGGAATCCGGGGAGTTGTGAACGTGTGTGTTTGGGGAGAAGGTAGGAATTGTACCACCACCTGGAGGTTTGGTAGGCACACCCCTGCAGTGTTTACGTTTGTGTGAAGGTGCAGAGGTCCTGGCTGGAAACTCAAGTCTTGGGTTGGGTCTGCCATACTGGCGATGCCTAGGGAAATCCATGCCCAATTTTCCAGGGTCCCCAGCCTCCACCCTCTCCCTGAAGTCACCTCCCTCATCCCACCCTAGATGGGGTGATGGGGTAGAGGGGGAGGAGATGAAGAAGGATGTCTCCCTTTATGTATTTAAGGGTCAAAGAGTCATAAACATTTTTTTGGCTGAAGAACCCTGCTTCCTGACATGTTGCTTGACTTGCTGTCAGGCTTCTTAGCAGGAAGATACAGCTTTCTCCTCCCCTCCCGCAAACATTCCACGGTATGGAGATGGTCACACTACAGAGATGTGGAATAGGAAAGAAGACAGCTTCGAGTCCCTTCCTGCCCATCTGGAGGAAAAATAAGAGTGAACCTACAAACAAAAATAGTTGTTTCCCTAAGTTTGTAAAAACTGCCTTAAAAATACAAATGGCTTCATTGTCTTGTATGATTGATGTGCTGAGTGGCATGTTTAAGGAGCCACCAAGATTTTAGTTTCAGGCACGTATGAGTGTCAGTATCATAGTTATCAAAATAAGACCATATATGTGAAAGTGCTCTGTAAACAGTAAAAGCAGTATGAATGGAGGTGATTCTTGTTCTTGTCTTGTTACTAACGCCACCTGTAAGCTCTGCTTCTTATGGGTGTCATGATGGCCTTTTCTAAGGCTGGCTTTTAACACTTAAACCATGTCAGTACCCATCCGATGGAGCTCTGGAGGCTCCTGGGGTCAAAATATCTCTCTTTGTCATGTTACCTCAAATTCCCATCATTTGTCTTGTTTATATGTTCACTTCGTGGAGCAATACAGTAAGGTATGCTTGTTATAACATAGCTTGTTTGAAACTTTAACAGAGAGCAGAGGTTTTTTAAAAAATATTTATTTATTTGACAGAGTCAGCTCTTAGTTACAACATGTGGGATCTTATATTGTGGTCAGTGGGCTCAGTAGTTATGGCACAGGAGCTTAGCTGCCCCACAGCATGTGGGATCTTAGTTCCTCAATCAGGGATCGAACCAGCATTCCCTGCATTGCAAGGCAGATTCTTAACCACTGGACAGCCAGGGAAGTCCTGAGAGCAGAGTTTTAAGGGCAAAGGACAGACGTATTTTGAACTGGGGGGGTGGGGGGAGAGGAAGCTGACGACCTGAGATTGGCAGTGCCCTAGGCACTAGAAGTCTGAGAAGCAGCAAGGACAGAGCAAGGGAGAAGGAACAGGGAAAACCCCATTAGCACCAATATTCACTGCTTTCCCCTGTTTCTCAGTCTCGGTGAATCTATTGGACGCTCATGATCATTGGGACAACAGAGAAATAGATGAACATAGTCTTGACATTAACACATACCTATGTTAAGTAAAGTATTTCCTTCATGCTAAATACAGTCAGTAGGGTGATGAGTTGTGGGGAATTTTATGAAGTTCATTTTCAGATGGGGTGTCTGAAAATGTCCCCTCCTAGGGAGTCAGCAAGGAACAATAACCTTAGGAGCCCTTATAGCATGGAAGAGGGTCTAGATGAGGTGATGGGGGTCCCAGGCATAGGATGAAGTTCGAAAGAGGGTTTACAACTTGAAAGAGAAATTTGCACATTAATGACTGAAGCATGCAGGAAATATTACATAAACTAACCCAGACGCTGTCCTGGGTTAACACAGAAGAATTTCAATGTGTTGTCAGAAATCCTGATAAATAGATCTTTTTCTCTAAACTCAGCACAAATGCCAGGTCCTTTAAGTGCGAGTAGAGTCTTACTTGGGCTTCCCAGGTAGTGCTAGTGGTAAAGAACCCACCTGTCAAGGCAGGAGATACAGCAGCTGTGGGCTCAATCCCTGGGTCGGGAAGATCCCCTGGAGGAGAGCATGGCAACCCACTCCAGTACTCTTGCCTGGAGAACCCCATGGACAGAGGAGCCTGGCAGGCTGCAGTCCATGGGGTAGCAAAGAGTCGGACTCAACTGAAATGCCTGAGCGCACACATGCAGAGTCTTACTCCAGAGGATGTATGTGGCTTCTGAGCAGACTTTCTGTGCAAGCAAAAATGTGTTCACTGAAATGTACGCCATCAAATCGGAGCTGATCCTTGGAATACAGACTCTACAGTGCTTCTGTGAACTGCGAGTTTGGCAAAGGCTCTGGGTCCTTCTGGATATTTTGCTTGCTGTACATTTCCTGAAAAAAAAAAAAAATACAGTCTACACTCTGAGGGATAGGAGCGACCACTTACTGGCTGATTGCTGGATTAAGCTAGTTTTTATTTCTTTTGGACTTTGGAGAAATCTTAGCTGAATTTACCTTGAAAGGGTTATTTCTTTGAAGTTCATTAAAATATGTTCATTAAAAGCTATATTTCCAAATTTGAAAACATGTTTAGTCAAAACCACTGAGATTCTGCCCCTCTGTGGCTTTGGCCAGATCCTGCCAGAGTGGAAGCTGATTCTTAGAAATATGGAAAATGTGATAGAGAAAAAGATTCGGATTCCCTGAGGTTCAGAGTTGTAATTTATAATCATGACTTCCAAATGGTTGACATTTCAAAATATCCAGAGCCATTATTTTCATTAACTAAGAATTGTTTATTGAGGTGTGTCTGAGTTCCAACTAACACTTCAGGGTGAATGTACAAAAACCAAGGACTCTTGCTTCAAGGATCTTATAACAACACACCAGCCCCTTGTTGAACACTCCAATTTCTGCCATGTATGCAGTGTTGTCCCAAGAACCGTGGGGAACACGAAAGCAATCTAAGCCTGTGTGCTTCAAGAATTTGTGGTCTATTTGGATATTAAGATCAGTACCTAGGAAACAATGGAGCCTATCTTAGGATGCTTTAGACTGTGAGAAATAAACACCTCGGCTGAAACTGGCTTAACCAAGTAGATGGTCACGTAATAGGCTGCCAGAGGTAGAACTGGTTTTAGGCTAGAGATCTAGAGACTTGAAAACTTTAAGACCCAGGTTTTTCCAGTCATTTCCTCCTTGCCAATCCCAAAGCTGTTTCATCTTGGGCTGTAGAACAGCAGCTGGTAGCAGGCTCCTTCTTTGTGTCCAGTAGGGGAGACCTGTCATCTCTCTCCTAGCTCTCTCAAAAGAGCAAGGAAATTCCTTTCCCAGAAACTCTCAGAAAGTCTCCTGTTCCTTCTCATTGGTCCTAATTAGTTACACACCCATTCCTGAACCAAGCATTTGGTACACAGTGATGGGAGTGGTCCAACTGGCTCAGATTAATGGGCTGACCCCTGGAGCTGGGATAAAGGTAAGCTCCCATCAAAAAGTAGGCCCTCATGGAAGATACTAGAAGGGGAATATAGATTCAACTGAAAAGGAGTCAAGTGGAAACAGCCTAAATGTCCACCAACAAATGAATGGATAAAGATGTAGTTCATATATACAATGGACTGTTACTCAGCCACAAAAAGAACAAAATAATGCCATTTGCAGCAACATGCGTGTGGCTAGAGATTATCATAGTAAGTGAAGTAACTAAGTCAGACAGAGAAAGACAAGTGCCGTATGATACTACTTATATGTGGAATCTAAGAGGTGGCGCAAATGAACCAGTCTATGAGACATAAACAGAGATATAGAGAATAGGCTGCTGGTTACCAAGTGGGGGCAGGGGTGGGTAAGAGAGGGTTGGGTTGAGAGTTTGGGATTAACAGATGCAAACTAGTATATATAGGATGGATAAACAAGGTCCTACTGCACAGCAGAGGGAACTATATTCATAAAGTTTATAAACCATAAAGGAAAAGAAAATGAAAAAGTATTATATATATATATATATATATATATAACTGAGTTGCTTTGCTATACAGTGGTAATTAACACAGTATTGTAATTCAACTATACTTCAACAGAAAAAATTTTAAAAAAGAAAGAAAGGAGGTCAAGTGGCTACTGGGTTGACCAGTGAGCATGTTCACTATAGGATACAAGCAATATGTTAAGATGTACGTGCTTCATGCTAAGTCGCTTCAGTCATGTCCGACTCTTTGTGACCCTAGGGACAGTAGCCCACCGGGCTTCTCTGTCCGTGGGGGTCTTCAGGCAAGAATACTGGAGTGGGTTGCCATGCCCCCCTCCAGGGGATTTTCCCAACCCAGGGATTGAACCCGTGTCTCTTACGTCTCCTGCTTTGGCAGGCAGGTTCTTTACCACTAGTGCCACTGGGGCAGTCATTTTTTGCTGTCTATAATGACAGCTGCCGTCTGATGCTGGGTGTAATGAGATGGCATCTTGCTAGTGCCATCTTTGGAAATGCACCGGGTGTGGAATATGAGGTGGTGAGTACTGACCAGCTCTACACAGTGGAGATAAGAAGAATTGGTAGTTGGGGGTCAGAAGAGGAAAAATCCAATAAAGAATGGAGCCTGTGGACCAGGCATTGCTGGGGTAGGAGCAGACACAGAAATGCTTGGGGTGGCTGAGGGGGAAACAGCAGGTGAGAAGGTTGTGGGAAAATATTCAATAAAGATTTTTAAACTTGCCGCGGTCAAATGCCCTGGAAATCCCTTCCTCCTGGGAAGCCCCATGAGCACTTCTCTTAGATGCTGCGTCAAGTTTACATTACATTATTAAACCTTCTGTGTTAGTGTTGGAGTTTGAGCATATCCTGTGGTTATGCTCTTACACTCCAGTTTGCCTTTTTATCATTTCTTTGTTTCATTTTCCCCCTTCCAAACAGTCTTCTGCAGCAGGGGTCCTGGAGAAACCTAGACACTTCCGTCCTCCTCCTCAGTGGCTGGGTGGATGCCCAAGAGTGGGCACCGTTCAGCAGCAGAGATTGGTTCTGATGTCCCTCAGATGGTGCTTCTGATGGTTGTTATGATTTCTTCACATGTAGAAGGAGCATGGATGTTCCTTGGTCTGCCTGAGGTCAGATGTACACTATAGCATGTATATACAAAAGAATCGTCTCTTGTTTTGGCTACACCAAGAGGCTTGTGGGATCCTAGGCCCCTGACCAGGGATCGCACCTCTGCCCCTTGCAGTAGAAGCGTAGAGCCTTAACTCCTGGACCACCAGGGAATTCCCAAGAATCATCTTTTTCCTCTTGGTTCCTCAGGGGCAGTCGGATGACATGTTTTCCCCTATTTACAACTTACAGCAGCATAACGTGGCAGGTACTATCAAGATATCCACTCTACTGATGAAGAATTGAAGCTCAGAAACACTCCGGTCATATAACTAGTTGAGGTGAATCCCAGATTCACTCGGAGTCCGTGGTCCTCACCAGCACACTGCACCGCTTGCTTGGAGAGGTTTACAAATGAACTTCTGGCTAAAGAGCAGAGAGGCAGGAGGCCTGGCATCTGTTTCTGCCTCCCCGGCCAGGGATCTTGTTCCAGTCACTGTAGGGAGCTTGGGCCTCAGATACCCTGTCTGTAAGATAAGGGAATTGTAGTCAGTGAGGCTTCCTGTAGCGTTAATATCTGATGAATCCATAACATGGGTGAATCTGAGGCCTTGTGTTAATAAATAAAGTTCCAAGAATGAGGTGAAACTTAACCTTTTTATTAGCTCTGTTTTAAATGTTTTGAGTGTCCACACTCAACATCCAATTTTGAACATCCCCTAAGGGTTAGGCACTTTTCTAGTAGTGCCACAGGCAGACAAAACCCTTCAGTCCATTCTGAGTAAATTTTTTTTTTTTTTAAAGAAATTCATGAAGATGTCTTTGGGGGCCAGAAAGTGAGTTTTACATTGTTAGCATTCTTTCCCTTATGGTCCTACTGAGTCCTCTTATTCTCGGGGGATATGACACTTTGATGGCCCTGGTCTTACTGATTTTCCCCATTCATGTCATAGAACAGGAGCCTAGTTCAGGAAAGATCTCTTGCTACTCTGCCATTCTAAAATAGAGTCCACAGCCAACCAAAGTTGATGGGATGGACTAGCCAGGCCCTTCCTTCAGCTTGCACCTTCCATAGCCTGGCCCCTGGCTTGTTAGGCACAAATGAATGAATGAACTCATGAACTAATGATGCAACTTCCCAGGAACGAGGCAAAAGGAAAACCTGATGGACTGAAAATGTTTCAAAAGTCATTTATATTTTCACGACATTTTCAAGACATGTTTCAATATGTCTTCTCAGGTTTGCTTGGAAATTTCAATTCCCAAAAGTTTCAGTTCAGTTCAGTTCAGTCATTCAGTCGTGTCCGACTCTTTGTGACTGCATGAATCGCAGCACGCCAGGCCTCCCTGTCCATCACCAGCTCCCGGAGTTCACTCAGGCTCACGTGCATCAAGTTGGTGATGCCATCCAGCTACCTCATCCTCTGTTGTCCCCTTCTCCTCCTGCCCCCAAACACTCCCAGCATCAGGGTCTTTTCCAGTGAGTCAACTCTTTGCATGAGGTGGCCAAAGTATTGGAGTTTTCAGCCTCAGCATCAGTCCTTCCAATGAACACCCAGGACTGATCTCCTTTAGGATGGACTGGTTGGATCTCCTTGCAGTCCAAGGGACTCTCGAGAGTCTTCTCCAACACCACAGTTCAAAAGCATCAATTCTTCGGCACTCAGCTTTCTTCACAGTCCAACTCTCACATCCATACACGACCACTGGAAAAACCATAGCCTTGACTAGACGGACCTTTGTTGGCAAAGTAATATCTCTGCTTTTTAATTTGCTATCTAGGTTGGTCATAACTTTCCTTCCAAGGAGTAAGCGTCTTTTAATTTCATGGCTGTACCACCATCTGCAGTGATTTTGGAGCCCCCCAAAATAAAGTCTGACACTGTTTCCACTGTTTCCCCATCTATTTCCCATGAAGTGATGAGACCAGATGCCATGATCTTCGTTTTCTGAATGTTGAGCTTTAAGCCAACTTTTTCACTCTCTTTTTCTACTTTCACCAAGAGGCTTTTTAGTTCCTCTTCACTTTCTGCCATAAGGGTGGTGTCATCTGCATATCTGAGGTTATTGATATTTCTCCCGGCAATCTTGATTCCAGCTTGTGTTTCTTCCAGTCCAGCGTTTCTCATGATGTACTCTGCATAGAAGTTAAATAAGCAGGGTGACAATATACAGCCTTGATGTACTCCTTTTCCTATTTGAAACCAGTCTGTTGTTCCATGTCCAGTTCTAACTGTTGCTTCCTGACCTGTGGCTGTAAATCCAGATCAAAGAGAATGCTCTGTTTTTATATAGCTTTACTACTTATTTATTTATCTTTTATTGGGTTGTGTCAGGTCTTAGTTGCAGTGGGCTTAGTTGCCCCATAGTATGTGGGATGTTATTTCCTTGACCAAGGGTTTCAACCCAAGTCACCTGCACTGCAAAGCAAATTCTTAACCACTAGGCCATCAGGGAATTTCCTTATATGGCTTTGTGTTGATAGTTTCTCATTCACATGATCTCCTTTATATTGTGGACTTACCTGGTACAACCTAAACCTCTGCATAACAGGCTCCCTCCATACTCATGTGACCTAACCCAATGCACTTTAGGTAACATACTTTAGATGCAAAGAAGCCTTAATAAGGAATTTAGAACCTGCATGGATTTCAGTTGCTTCCTGCTCTATTTCTTCCTGCTTGACACCAGGGCAGCTTATGCTGGCCATAAGTATACCTCTTTCCTGAAATGGCAGCTATCTCAGTAACCAACAGGGCACTTAAGTTCTTGCATCTTTCTTTTGTTGAATCCAAATATTGACACATTTTCTCTTAAACATTGAGGATGCCTGGGAAAAAGTCAAACAGTATTACTCAAATTCCTTAAATCAATGATTAAAGATTTTTAATCTTGTCTTTCACACAGTAAGAATGGCTGACAAGCCTGGTGTACAGTAACTAAAAAAAGAGATCTTTTCAACAAAACCCAAGTTAATTCTTGCTTGATGTTGGTTCACAATCCATCTCAACTTAATCCCTTTTGTTACTTAACACGACTTATACTGGAGAAAAAAAAACAACTATCCTGAAGTCAACTATTTATTATTGTTACCTGATAGAGAGTCATAGGAATTTAGGACTGGAAAAGACTTAGGAAAACTATGGGTCATCTGGGACCTAAACATTGGAGGTCCAAAGGGGTCAAAACTTTCCCAGAGATTTCAGAGACAGTGATGACCTAGGAATAGAACCCAGTTTTCCTGACCCCACTCTCAACTGTGACCTTAACACTCCAGCTGAAAAACGAAGTCTCAAACTCACTTTGAGTTGGGAACTCGTACAGGTGAGCCTGAACTGGGAAACTGCCACTGTTCTCCTGGGTGGCCTATTCAGAAAAGAGGAACATTTCTCTTTTTCTAAATCACATTTGTTCTAAAGTAGGGACTGACAGTTCGTTTCGGGAGTATTTATCAGGGACTTCCCTGGCACTCCAGTGGTTAAGACTTTGCCTTCCAATGTAGGTGGTGCAGGTTCAAATCCTTGTCAGGAACTAAGATCCCACACACCTGTGGCCAAAAAGCCAAAACCTAAAACACAAACAATATTGTAACGGATTCAATAAAGACTATGAAAATGGTTCACATAAAAAAAAAATCTAAGAAAACTCCAAAACAACAGAAAAACTATTTATCATACCCATTATCATCATTGCAAATAATAAAATATTTGACATTTTACAGGGCTAACGTTTTCTAGTACTTTCACACGCACCCTTATTGTTACTGTAGCTTGGAGAGGCAGGTGTTAGTGTCCCCATGTTGCTGGTGAGGCCTAGCATGTAGTTTCCTGGAAGTCATATAACCAGCAGGTACGAGCTCTCATTAGAACACAGGTCTTTTCAATCCCCAACTCCCTTGGTGCATTCACTTACATTAAAACTTCCATTACTGAGATGACGAATCCTTGTGTAACTCTGGGTGGTTGTTGTTTAGTCATCTAGTGTGTCCGACTCTTTGCACTTCTAAGCCTGCCAGGCTGCTGTGTCCATTGGATTTCCTAGGCAAGAATACTGGAGTAGGTTGCCATTTCCTTCTCCAACTCCGGAGGAGGAATTTAAATCTTCTGTGGTTAATGTTGAAAAAACCCTTGGATTATTTGATTCCTACTAAGCCACTCTTCGGCCTCTGATTTTTGAAAATCCTCACCAAAAGTCTCGTTCATTGCCTGGGTTTCTGCTTGGAAGGTTCTTATTTCGGGTGTCTGATGTGTGGTCCTGGACTCCACTGCACTGTTTCCACTCGGGGAGGATCCCAGGCCCAGATGGCCATAGTCCTGTAGTTCCCAGAAGACACACCTGAGGCACCTGTCTTAGCTTTCATCACATGCGCTTTCCGAATGCTGAAATCCATGGATTTCTGGAAGTTTCTCTTGCAATCTCAGGGGCTGATTCTCATGGTGACAAAGGGCTGGTTGGGCCAATTTCCTTAGGGCATGACCTCTCTCTCTGGGGGAATTCTGCACCTACAAATCAAGGCTGGAACAAAGAAGTATTTTTATTCGTGTGTCCCACATTCCCTTTTTTCTTTTGAGCAGTCTCCTGGAGGCCTCGGGATTACCCCTGCGCACCCGCTCCTCGCCTCAAATGTAAACAAATCATAAATTCTGCAGTAAAAGCAGTGCAAAGGTTTTTAAAGACTGTGTTTACAACCTGGCTTGATCTTCTAAAAACTGAATTTTACTCAAGATAGAGAAAAATCCAAGGAGGAAAGAAAAGAGAAAGAGAGAGCTTGCATTGCCTAAATCTCTCTTTTCACCTTGCTGTCCTCCAGTCCCAGAGAGAGGCATTCCTGGGACTCAGAGCCCGGCGTTCTCACCTCCCGACATCTGCCACACAGGTTAATGGCAGGTGGGTGGGAAGACTGCCCGCCAAACCTGTTCCTCGTGATTCACGATCAGTTAGTTACATGTTTCAGATCTATGGGATGGCTTCTGTGGATGGGAGAAAATGTTCTGAGCTTCAAATGTTTTTGTTCTCTCAAGAGGTCTGGCCATGGGCTCAATGGCATCCACAGCTGTGCATGTAGGGTGGCCCTCAGAGATGGCCCTGCCTTGGGGTCCACTGGCCCAAACCTCCAAAAGCCTGCTTTTCCTGCTTCCATTCTTGCAGGAAGGATCTTCAGAGAGACTGGCAAGTTGAGGCTATTAGCAGTCCCTAGGGAAAATAAGAATCCCAAGGATGGGGGAGCCTGGTGGGCTGCGGTCTATGTGGTCACACAGAGTCGGACACGACTGAAGCGACTTAGCAGCAGCAGCAGCAGCAGGGAAAATAAAGGGCTGAACCTGGGAATTTGGGGGTGGCTCGATCATTTAGACGATTTGGGGAGGTGTCATCAATTTTTTTAAATATTGAGAGAGTTCCCCATGGCCACTTTAATTATCTACCTTGGCAAGAGGATCTGAAGGAACATTTACCTTTCTTTTAGAAATTTTTAATTTTAAAAAATCGGAGTATAATTGCTTTACAGTGTTGTCTTGGTTTGTGCTGTACAACAACGTGAATTAGCTATTCTTTTTGTTTTCAATTAGCAACGAGCAACAATGAGCACTGGGTCTGCCGACTTTGCCCCCTCCTCAGACTTCTTCCCCATTAATCCCAGCCAGCCCGACCCTTCAGTCATTCCCACCCTGGTGGGCTACAGTCCCTAGTGTTCATAGAGTCAGGCACGACTGAAGCGACTTAGCAAACAGGGAAAAAAGAGCTTGCTCTAAAAAACAATTTTTCAAGGCAAGTTCCTGAGTTTTCTCCTTTCAATCTCATCCTCTACTATATGGAAATCCTGGACCCATGGCTAACTACCTCTGTGGGTTACCAAGATGGAATTTGAGGGGCTCACAGTCAAAAGAAAACCTGACTAGTCAATATCGGTCAATATGGAAACACTATCATAAGGCCAGCAAATGTCAGAAGCAGACATTTTATTTGAGATGTCATAAATTTCAGGGTGTAATAGAAGGACTGTGACTGATGAGTACCTGTTTCAGAAGTGGATGGAGGTAATTTTGCTGCACACATTCTGCCAAGGATGGGGTAAATAAATAACATTCAGCAAGTTATGCATTTGTTGAAACAGTGGGCGTCTCCCCAGGTATCAGAATCATAAATGTGCCTGAAGTTCCTTTTATCCCATCTTCTGCATAGAACAATCCTGATGTCTAACTGCAACAGTTTGGGGATTGTTTCAGAGCACAAACTGTACTTTAAACATGAACTGTTAAGCAACAAACTCGGATGAAAGTTAAGCTTGCAGGAATCAGAACCTCCCTGATGCATGGTGTAAATCCAAAATGATAGTGAGTTTTCCTAGGTGGTCCCCCCAATCTGCATAACCACCTGTGAATAGGTGTGATGATCCCATCCCCGTTATACACATGAAAAGACTGAGGTTCAGAAGGTAGCTACTGTGCCCAGGTGAAAGTGTTAGTCGCTCAGTCATGTCCAACTCTTTGGGACACCATGGACTGTAGCCGACCAGGCTTCTCTGTCCACGGGATTCTCCAGGCAAGAATACTGAAGGGGGTTGCCTTTTCCTTCTCCAGGGGACCTTCCTGACCCAGGGATTGAACTGCAGGCAGATTCTTTACCATCTGAGCCACCAGGGAAGCCCCTGATGTACCCAGGAGTAGACCTGCAAGTCTGCACACAGGCCCCTCTGACAACAGACCTCTTGCTTGTCTTACTTTTACAATATGAATACAGAGTTGGGTTTGGCAGCAAGGGAGTCAGTTGGAATCATATTCCAGATATTTTCCGAGCCATCTATTTTGTTTTTTCCTTTGCCATCTGGCTTAAAATTTTTGATGTTGTTGTTGAAGTGTAGTCGCTTTACAATATTGCGTTAGTTTCAGGAGTACAGTAAAATGACCTAGTTATACATACATATATATGGTTTCCCTGGTGGCTCAGCTGGTAAAGAATCTGCCTGCAATGCAGGAGACCTGCGTTTGATCCCTGGGTTGGGAAGATCCCTTGGAGAAGGGAAAGGCTACCCACTCCGGTATTTTGGCCTGGAGAATTCCATGGACTGTACAGTCCATGGGTCGCAAAGAGTTGGACACGACTGAGCGATTTTCACTCATACATATATGTGTATATATCTATATTCTTTTAAAATTCTTCTCCACTGTAGTTTAAGGCAATGGCACCCCACTCCAGTACTCTTCCCTGGAAAACCCCATGGACAGAGGAGCCTGGTAGGCTGCAGTCCATGGGGTCGCTAAGAGTTGGACATGACTGAGCGACTTCACTTTCACTTTCATGCATTGGAGAAGGAAATGGCAACCCACTCCAGTGTTCTTGCCTGGAGAATCCCAGGGACAGGGGAGCCTGGTGGGCTGCTGTCTATGGGGTCGCACAGAGTCGGACACGATTGAAGTGACTTAGCAGTAGCAGCAGTGAATAGATTTTCCTGTGCTATGGCAGAAAGTGAAGAACTAAAGAGCCTCTTGATGAAAGTGAAAGAAGAGAGTGAAAAAGTTGGCTTAAAGCTCAACATTCAGAAAACTAAGATCATGGCATCCGGTCCCATCACTTCATGGCAAATAGATGGGGAAACAGTGGAAACAGTGGCTGACTTTATTTTTCTGGGCTCCAAAATCACTGTGGTTGGTGATTGCAGCCATGAAATTAAAAGACACTTGCTCCTTGGAAGGAAAGTTATGACCAACTTAGACAGCATATTAAAAAGCAGAGACATTACTTTGCCAACAAAGGTCTGCCTAATCAAGGCTATGGTTTTTCCAGTAGTCATGTATGGATGTGAGAGTTGGTCTATAAAGAAAGCTGAGCACTGAAGAGTTTAACTGTGGTGTTGGAGAAGACTCTTGAGAGTCCCTTGAACTGCAAGGAGATCCAACCAGTCCATCCTAAAGGAGATCAGTCCTGGGTATTCATTGGAGGGACTGATGTTGAAGCTGAAACTCCAATACTTTCGCCATCTGATGTGGAGAGCTGACTCATTTGAAAAGACCCTGATGCTGGGAAAGATTGAAGGCAGGAGGAGAAGGGAACGACAGAGGATGAGATGGTTGGATGGCATCACCGAGTCGAAGGACATGGGTTTGGGTGGACTCCGGGAGTTGGTGATGGACAGGGAGGCCTGGCGTGCTGTGGTTCATGGGGTCGAAAAGAGTCAGACACAACTGAGCGACTGAACTGAACTAAACTGATACAGTAAATCCTTGTTTGTCTATTTTATACATGGTAGTATGCATCTTTTAATCTCATACTTCCAATTTATCCTTCTTCCCCCTCCCCCTCCTTTCTCTGTTGGTAACCATTACTTTGTTTTTATATATGGGAGTCTGTTTCTGTTTTGTAAATCTGTTAATTTGAACTATTCTTTAGATTCCACATGTGAGTGATATAATAGTTGACTTTCTCTGTCTAATTTACTTCAGGTAGTATGATAATTTCCAGGTCCATCCATGTTGCTATAAATGGAAAGTTTCATTTTTTTTTATGGCTGAGTAATATTCTATTGTATATATGTACCATATCTTCTTTATCCATTCATCTGTTGATGGAGACTTAGGTTGCTTGCGTATCTTGGCTATTGTAAATAGTGCTGCTATAAACATCTGGGGGCAAGCATCTTTTCAAATTATAGGTTTCTCTGAATATTTTCCCCAGAGTGGGATTGCTGGATCATATGTTAACTCTACTTTTAATTTTTTTCAGGAACCTCCATACTATTCTCCATAGTGGCTGTACCAAATTTTATTCCCACCAAGAGTATAGGAGGGTTCCCTTTTCTCCATACCAGCACTTACTATTTGTAGACAAACAAACAACTTATTTTAAAAGGAAAAAGGGGGAGAAGGTCGTATATTGCTTTATTGCTTTCTTCTCTTCACCTCTCATTTCGTTGTTTTTTTTTTTTTTTTTCTTTCTTCATTCCAGTTCCTCTCTTGGTCACCTCAAGTCCTGCCTAGATCCTATATTTTTTAAAAATAATGTACTTTAAAATAATTTTAAACTCTATAGAAGTTATAAGAACAGTATTAAAAACCTTATATCTTTTTCAGGTTCCCCAATGATTAATATTTTATATGTGCAGGCCCTTTGTCTTGCTGTCTCTCTCCATGTAGTTTATTTACACATAATGTACATAGATAAATAACTTCTGTGAGGTCATTTTCTGAGCCACTTGAGAATAGCATCATCCCTCATGTATTTCCCCACAGCAAGGATAGCCCTGTACAACCAGCATACAATGCCATCCAAGTCACTTATATGCTTTATCATTTCGTCCATAGACTTCATTCTCATTTTGCCAACTGTCCCAACGATGTCACTTCGTTTCTTGTCCTGCATATGTTTCAAGGCCCTGTGATGCATTTAGTGGTCACGTGTCTCCAATGTCTTGTGGCTTTTTAAAAATATTTTGTTTTATTTGTTTATTATCTGGCCGTGCCGGGTCTTAGTTGCGGCATGCGGGATCTTTGGTTGTGGCAGAAGAGATCTCTTTCCCTGACTAGGGATCAAACTCAGGCCCTCAATGTTGGGAGTGTGGACTCTTAGCCACTGGACTGCCAGGGAAGACCCTCCAGTGTCTTGACCTGGAATGGCTCTTCAGTCTTCCCCTCTCTTTCAGGACCTTGAGTGGAAAGTGTATTGGTCTTTTGTTCTGTAGGGTGGCCCTGCCCTGGGTCTGTCTGATACCTTCTCCTGTCCAGACTCTGGCCGTGTATTCTCAGCAGGAATCCTACAGAAACGATGCTGTGCACTGGGCAGTTGTCTCACCATGAGAGACGTTTCTCAACCCCAAGTTTCCATTTTCTCTTCATAACTGAGGAGGATATTGTGAGGAGACTGCATCAATACCCTGTTCCCACCAGCCCAAGTCTCCACCAGTGGCTTCCTTCTGGTCAACCACCTCTATGGTGGTTCTCCAATAATGGTTCTCTATTTCTATCATTCCTTCTGCCTTCCACTGACATTCCAGTGTAAGCAGAACTTTCCCTCCTCCATTTATTTGCTTCTTATATATATATATATTATATATATGTGTGTGTGTGTATGCTGCTGCTGCTAAGTCGTTTCAGTTGTGTCTGACTCTTTGTGACCCTATGGACTGTAGCCTGCCAGGATCTTATGTCCATGGGATCCTCCAGGCAAGAATCCTAAAGTGGGTTGCCATGCCCTCCTTCAGGAAATCTTCCTGACCCAGGGATCAAACCTGCATTTCTTACATCACCTGCATTGGCTGGCAGGTTCTTTACCCCTAGCACCACCTGGGAAGCCCACACAATATAAAATATTCACAGTTATAGTATATGAGATAGGTAATATTTACAGTTATATGAATGGATACATAAATTCCAATGATTTAATGGGCTTTTTGAAGTTGAAGTGCAATTGACATACAATATTATGTTAGTTTCACATATACAACATAGTCATTCGACATTTGTATACACTGTGAAATGATCACCACAATAAGTCTGGTTACCATCTGCCACCATACAAAGTTAATATAATATTATTGGCTGTATTCCATACTGTGCATTATATCCATGACTTATTTATTTTATAACTGGAAGTTTGTACCCTTGATCCCCTTCACCCTTTTCTAATCCCACCTACCCTGCTACCCCTCCCCTCTGGTGACCACCAATCTGTTCTCTGTAACTACGAGTGTGCTTTTTTTCTTTGCATGCTTGTTTGTTTTTTGTATTCCACATATATGTGAAATCATGTGTTATTTGTCTTCCTCTGACATTTTGTTTAGCATAATGCCCTCACGGTCCATCAAGGTTGTCTCAAATGGCAAGATTTCATTCTCTCTCTTTTTTGGCTGTACTGAGAGGCTTATGGGATCTTAGCTTCCCGACCAGGGATTGAAACCCCACCCTCTGCACTGGGAGCATGGAGTCTTAACCACTGGACCACCAGGGCAGTCCTCTTGAGAAGAATTTTGCACAGTATCTTTGTGGGACTCTTTCTTATGACCCATAATGTATTGAGTTTGGTTTTATAAAGTAGATACCATTTCCTGACAACCAGAAAAGCTCAGCATTCACTTTTCCCCTGAACTTTTTATATGTGTACAAAAAACATTTCTATAAAAATTCTCACCTGGCCTCTTTAGGAGAACAGAGGGTAAGAAGTTAAAACTCACATATCACTAGGGAAAAAGTGGAAGTTGTCAAGTTATAAAGTTGAAATCAGAACAACCATGGGACCTCAGATATATTTTCTATCCAGGCCTTTTCAGAAGAGTCAGGGCAGGGGTTGGTGTGGGGGAAAGGGTTGATGGAAATCTGTGATCTTAAGGCTGGTTTTTAAAATCCCCCAACCCCTAACAATATTACTTTTTATTGTTTAGCTGATAATTCGAGTCCAACTCTTGGCGACCCCATAGACTGTAGGCCACCAGGCTCCTCTGTCCATGGGATTTCCCAGGCGAGAATACTGAAGTGGGTGGCCATTTCCTTCTCCAGGGGATCTTCTGGACCCAGGGATTGAATCCATGTCTTTTATGTGTCTTACATTGGCAGGTGGGCTCTTTACCACTGCCGCCACCTGGGAAGCAGGTAAAGGAGCAGAAGTGGGACGAGGAAGCTGGGTCCTCAGGCTGGGGTGTGGCTCAGGAGGAGTCCCCCAAGGGGAGCTTTAGCCCAACTCTGCTGAAGATTCCTGGACTGTGAGCTACCCTCATTCAGAAAACAAAGATCATGGCATCCAGTCCCATCACTTCATGGCAAATAGATGGAGAAACAGTGGAAACAGTGGCAGACTTTATTTTGGGGGGCTCCCAAATCACTGCAGATGGTGACTGCAGCCATGAAATTAAAAGATGCCTACTCCTTGGAAGGAAAGTTATGACCAACCTAGACAGCATTTTAAAAAGCAGGGACATTACTTTGCCAACAAAGTTCCATCTAGTCAAGGCTATGGTTCTTCCAATAGTCATGTATGGATGTGAGAGTTGGGCTATAAAGAAAGCTGAGCACTGAAGTATTGATGCTTTTGAACTGTGGTGTTGGAGAAGACTCTTGAGAGTCCCTTGGACTGCAAGGAGATCCAACCAGTCCATCCTAAAGGAAATTAGTCCTGAATATTCATTGGATGGACTGATGTTGAAGCTGAAATTCCAATACTTTGGCCACCTGATGTGAAGAGGTGACACATTTGAAAAGACCCTGATGCTGGAAAAGATTGAAGGCTGGAAGAGAAGGGGACGACAGAGGATGAGATGGTTGGATGGCATCACCAAATCAATGGACATGAGTTTGAGTAAGCTCCGGGAGTTGGTGATGGACAGGGAGGCCTGGAGTGCTGCAGTCCATGGGGTCACAAAGAGTTGGACGCAACTGAGTGACTGGATTGAACTGAACAGACTGAGCTACCCTCAGAATGGTCCCATCACCTGTCCTTCACTGGGCAGGGCTGCCCTGGGGGCAGGATTCCCAAACCCTCTGGCTCCCTGCCCTTTGCATTAAGTGATTCCAGTAACTTGAGGGTGGTCCTCCAGGGAAGGGCCTGAGGGTGCTGGTGTGGGATTGAAGGCATCTTGAGGTGGGAGTGGGGAGGGAGGGAGTGGTGGGTTGCGGGTGGAGCATTAATGTCTCTGCCCCTAGACAACCCCCTCCCCTGATCGGGCCTGAGGCTACCCATCTTCTCCCCCGGGATTCAGATTTCTCCCCCAGGGACAGGAAGGACGTGAAAAGGCCCTGGGGCATCTGACCTGGTTCCCTCCTCTCTGCCAGGATGAACCACAGAAACCAGACTCCTGTTCTGCCAGCCCACTTCTCTTCCATCTCCCAAGCCTGAGGTTCTGCTCACGGTAATTATTATCAGCAAATATGAGTCACGGAATTCTCAATCAGAGAAGCATCATCTCTCTCAAGATGTACACAAGAAACTATAGTCTGTATAACAGAAGGACTCTAGTGAGGAAGAATAGGGCTGTCCGGGATGGCGGCTGGAGAAAGAAGGCAGTGCTGAGACTTAGGCTGGTCTTGATGGTGGGTTTTGCATGGTAGAAGAGGGGGGCAGCAGTTGGGCTGATACAGGTAGAGTGAGGTATTCACGGTGAACCACAAACCACCCTGTTAGTCAGTGGCGCCCAGTGAGGCAAGGAAAGAAGAGGTGTGTGTCGGGGGGACCAGTGAAGAGGCTGAGCAGCAGCTGACCACCCCTAACCTCCCTCCAGGGTCAGGATGGATGCAGGGGGAACAGAAGGGACTTTCTTCTAGAGCTCCTGAAAGCTTTGGCCAATTCTTTTTTGCTTTTTGACTGCACCATGCAGTATGTGTGATCTTAGTTCCCTGAACAGGGCTTGAACCCAGACCTCTGCAGTGGAAGCTCGGGGTTCTAACCACTGGACCACTAAGGAAGTCCCTGGCTGATTCTTCAGCAATTATTTTAAACATCTAGACAAATTGTGAACTTACATATGACACTGTGACTTTGTCCAGAGGAGGGGAATTTTGACAGAAGGTACATTCTACCCACTCTCCATGCTTTTAAAGTAGCCTTCAATATTGGTGATCCTGGCACATTTAAGAGACAAATGGCAGTGTGAATTGTCAGTCTCTGCACATGGAGTCACTCAACAAACCATTCTTGAATCATTAGAATAATTTGCTCAGAGCACATGTGGTAGTTGATTTGAGTCTTAGCTCCATATTGTTTAATGCAGTGTGCAGCCTCTAGGCTGAGTCTCAAAGACACTCAGAGAGTGCTGAGAACACAGGAGAGGTGTTGTGTTTTGGTCTTTGAGGAAGCGTTTTCCTGAGTGCCAAAGAGCACCAGCTCCTGCAAAAACACAAGGCTCTAGAATGTTCTAGACTGTGTGCATGTCTTGAGGGAAATATTAAAAAGCAGAGACATTACTTTGCCTGCAAAGGTCTATCTAGTCAAAGTTATGGTTTTTCCAGTAGTCACGTACGGGTGTGAAAGTTGGACCATAAAGAAGGGTGTATACCAAAGAATTGATGCTTTTGAACTGTGGTGTTGGAGAAGACTCTTGAGAGTCCCTTGGACAGCAAGGAGATGAAACCAGTCAATTCTAAAGGAAATCAGCCCTGAATATTATTTGGAAGGACTGATGCTGAAGCTGAAACTCCAATACTTTGCCACCTGATGTGAACAGCTGACTCAGAAAAGATCCTGACGCTGGGAAAGACTGAAGGCAGGAGAAGAAGGGGACGACAGAGGATGAAATGGCTGGATGGCATCACCAACTCAATGGACATGAGATTGAGCAAGCTTCGGGAGATGGTGAAGGACAGGGAAGACTGGCGTGCTGCAGTCCACGGGATCACAAAGAATCAGAGCAACTAAACAACAACAACATGAGGCACAGGATTACAAACTATGCAGATTATATATCGTGGAAGGAAATTTCCCCATTGATGCACCCCTTAGCCTCTCATTTTCCCTCCCCAGGAGGAACCGTTGTGCCAGTTCCACACAGAGCCTTTCAGAGACTCCCTGCATATTTGTGTCAAATTTCCCACTCAAATGGTTGCAAAATAGATACACTATGTTGTCCCTTTGAAAGCTAACAGTAAATCTTAGAGATGATGAATGATTCATGGTATAGTGCTATTTCACTTTTAAAATTTATATATTTAATTACTAAGCAATCACAGGTAATGAAACTTTTAAATAATATAAAAATATACAGAAAAGTGAAGGCCTCTTACCATTCCCCTCCCATGACTTTTTAAACAAAAAGTCTTCACATATACACAGATGCATATATAGATGGACACATATGCTGAGTATTTTTTAAAACATAAATGGTTTATACTGTATATATTTTGTGTGACTTTTCTCATATATATGTTTATTTCTATAGATATCTGAATAAAGCTACCTTATGCTTTTAATTTCATTTATTATTAATAACAAGGTACTAACTTTTTGGAGTAGATGATGTATGTAAAATTAAAAAGATATGAACAAGGGTTGAAGCGACAAAGAAGTCTCCACCTACCTCTGGGCCCAGCCATCTTTTTCTGTTTCTGCATACAACCACTGTGACTGTTTATACTGTGTCATTCCAGAGACAGTCCATGTGTTTACAAACATATGTTTAAAAATCTTTATGCATACAGATAATAGGGTGCTGTTCATCCTATTCAGTTCCCAGTGTTAGTCTTCTTCATACCAAGTAGATTGTAGACATTTTTGCATGCATGTGTATATATGTGTTTCCTTCTTTTAAGAGCCACACAGTGCTGTAAATAACAGGGATGTACTGCAATTTGCTTAATCTGGTGAGTGGTCATGTGCCTGTTCAGAGGGTACCTGTTGGGTCAATTCCTAGAATACAAGGCTGTTTGCTTCCCCTGCTCCTCCATTTCTCCTTTATCAGTCTGTTCACTCTTGTTCTCACTCACTCACTTGTTTATTTACCAATTCTTTCAACCCCAAAGCCTGTGTTTTGCTGCCTATCACTTCAAGTTCTTGACTACTTTCAAGCCAGCATTCTGTATTTACACGTGATGTTATTTTGCAAACAAACATTTGTTCAGCAATAGTTAATGGCCTTTGTATGGATTCCCTGCTTTGTACTCTGACCACCTGTAAGCTCCCAATCAGCTGAGAGGTCCTAAACTCTCCAGGGAAGAATGTACCTTAGTGACTCTGAGTCCGGGGGCCTCTGGGGACCCTGCTTTCCCATTCCACCCAACCCCCATCCCCTGGCCTCTCCTGCGAAAGAGTTTGCCAGTGGCTGGGAAGCCAGAGGATTTTATTCCAAGTGCCAGATGAGTAGGAGAGAGGTCTCATGCCAGCCAGCCAGTAGGTAAGTATTAGTCACACTGGGGCACAAACATGTTTCTAAAGCCACATCTAGCCAGCTGTGGCCAGCGGTGTCCCAGGGCTGGCTGCCTACAGACACCTCTGAGCCACATTAAGAAAGAGTTCCCATTTGTTGCGGCAACAAAGCCAGCTGCTGGGAATTAGACAGTGGAGCTCAGGGGATGAGGGGGTGGCCGCGGGGACTGAGCGAGAGGCTGAGCCACGCCCTGCACAAACAATTCCTTTAAGTCTCCTCCAGATGGGAGTTGGCACCGGGAAAGGAGGTGGGTCGGAGGAAAGGGAGGCAGTTCTCCAAACCCTCACCATTTATTCAGTGAAAGAGGGAACCTTTGATTGATGGTCCTGATGATGGAGACAGGCATCCCTCAGTGGGAAAAGGTGGGGTGGCGATATCGCAAGGCCCCTACGTCTTTTCTCTTGCATGAGAGATGGAAGAGCGTTTTCTAACAAGTTGGTTCCAGCGCTCACCTCAGAAAAAAAACTAGCTCAGAAGTCCTGTGCATTTTCTGTACTATTTGGGCTTCAGATGGTGAAGGATCTGCCTGTAATGCAGGAGACCCAGGTTTGATCCCTGGGTAAGGAAGATCCCCTGGAGAAGGGCATGGCAACCCACTCAGTATGCTAGCCTGGAGAATCCCATGGACAGAGGCAGGTTACAGTCCATGGGATCCCAAAGAGTCAGATATGACTAACACTTCTACACTTTCATTTCTCACTAAGACCCTGGACTTCCTGGTCAAAGAGTTGATTTCTATCTACAGTCAAGGACTGCTTTACAAGTATTTCTTTCCTAAGTTTGGATGTGATTTTTACGTTCAGATCTCAGAGTATCATCTTTATTTTTTGAATTTCTAGTCTTTAGGAAGTGAATAGTAATTCCTTCCAAAATAGGTTATTTCCTTAGGATAGACTCCCAGAAGTGGATAAATATTTTCAAAGCACTTATCAAATAAAGGAAGACTTGTCCATGGTTCTTTCTTTTTTCAAATTTGCCTCCTTAATTCCCTCCTGATCTTTTTTTTTTTTTAATTAATTAACTTATTTGGCTGCACAGGGTCTTAATTGCAGCATTCAGAATCTGGTTCCCTGACCAGGGATCGAACATGGGTCCCATGGATTGGGGGCATGACGTTCATTGTTCTTAGTCTTTCACTCATTCACTGATTATTTGACTTAATAGGTCATTAAGTGAACATTTCTTTAGTGCTTATTATATGCCAGACAAAACACTCTCTGTGTCTGCTCTTACTTCCGCTCATAATAATTCCTCTCGAATGAGGGCTCCATATGGATACATCCTTTGTCCCTTGTTGGCTGTTTTGTCTTAAGTACCTAAAATTGTGTCTGCCACATACAGATTTGTTGGAAGAAAAAAACACAGGAGGAGGTAGGTAATATTATGATGTCCCTTTACAGATAATGAAACTGAGCCTTAGAAGGGTTAAAGAATTTGCTTAAGGATTCAGAACTCATACCAAGCAGAGCAGGGATTTAATTTCATGTGACTCCAAAGTCCTTAAGATGACCTCTGTTTTCTAAAGCGCTTACAATTTAGGGAAGGAGATGTTATGTGTTCAAATAACTCTCAAACAAAGCAGAGGAAATGAGTAAAGGTAGGAGCAAGGTGTTGTGGGATCATAAATAAAGGATTTTTTTTTTTTTTGGTGGGGGAACCCAGGAGGGCCTCCAGGAGGAAGTGGCATTTGGATCTGGATCTTGAGGGATGAACTTCTGTATTTGGTCTCACATGTTTGTTGCTGACAAAGTAAGTTTGGACTAAGCTGTGATTTAATGGGGAAAAAAATGCAGGCCTGTTTCAGATTGCTTATTTATAATAAGACTTCTTTAGTGCAGATTCCTGCCTGAGACCCTTCTGTCCCTGGCTGTGATGGTATCTTGTCTCTGTGGGTTGGATGGAAAGTGTGCTGTCACTATCGCTGTCTGAAAGGTGTTCCTAAATTGCTCTGCATAGTGTTCTAAATCATGGGACTTGTATCTCCTTTTCAGAAGTTACTACTTGGATTAAACATATTTGCTTGGCTGATGACTGTAAAAATCCTCATTTCTTACTAATGGTGGAAAACTGCTCGGACAGTTGACGTCCCCCCTCACCCTATCTCGCCCCATCCTTCGTAATTGGAAGGGGACAGTGAATACTCTTTGCTTTTGATCAAGACATGTCTCCTGGCAGGAGAACGGAAGGATGTGTAGGAGGGAATGTCTCCGATAGTAACAATAACAAGAGTAATGAGTAAAAGTTCTCAACAGGATCTTGGGCAACTAAGTTACCCAGGCGTTTATACATGTTTACAGTGTGAGTGTTTTTTTTCTCCAGCTAACAATGGTTCCCAAATGTCTTCCTTCCCTGGGCCCCCTCCCAAGCATGTGAATGGTCCTGTTTGAACTATAGAGAAGCAGCTTTCAAAACCAGACTTTTTTTTTGGTTCCTGCTTGTTTTTGGCATAAAGCTGAGTGGGGTGCCCACTGGCCTTTGGTCATGGAGGGCAATGCACTCAGGGAGCCTGGGTCCTGGCTCCAGGGCTGAGAGCATCACGTGCCCTTATTGAGCTGCTGGCGACTCTTCAGCCAGCGCCACTGCCTGTCCAATGAGAAAACGTTTCCTTCATTTCCCTCCCCTCTCAGCTCTAAGATAATCAGAGTTGAGATCCTTCTGTATAAGAAACAAAATGTGACTTGAGCTACAACGAACTGACTTCCTACATACCCCCCTGTGCCACCTCTTGGGTGACTTCAGAGGAAACAAGGTTTCCTCCTCCCTGGCTCTGCTGGACAGAGTCTCGACCTCCAGCTCGGGTCAGCCCAGGCTGAGCTGCGAGGCTGCAGGAAGTTTCTCTCATCCTCTCTCATCCTCCGCACCCCCTTCACATCCTGGTAACAGGAGGATGAGCAGGAAGCAGAGAGTGTCAGGGCGAAGTCTTTCAAGCTCACAGTGGGTTCAGGCAGCACGGGGGCCTCTAGGAAAACAATACAGAACTTTCCGAATGGTCCTGCTAATGGCTCTCTACAAAGCCTTTACACGGTTGTGCTAGAAACTGTGAGTCACCAAGACGCTGGGTTGTTTATTTATTTATTTCATTTTGTTAAAAAAAAAAAGAAAAGTGAACTTTGAATGTTGCTCTCAGCTACTCTTTCTGGTTGCTTGGGAGAGCTCTGTGGTGGGCGGGACTGGCCACTATGAGGCCTCTTGTAGGAGGGACAGCCTGTGGCAGCCCCTCTGCTCAGGGTAGGATATAGGTCAGCTCACAATGAGGCTTTAAATTTGGGAAAATGCTGGGATTTATCTGGTGGTTCAGTGGTTAAGACTCTATACTCCCAGTGCAGGGGGCTCAGGGTTGATCTCTGATCAGGGAACTGGATCCCACATACTGCAACTAAAGATCCCACATGCCACAAGTGAGACCCAGTGCAGCCAAACGAAGAAATATATTTTTTAAGTTGGGAAAATGCTCTTGCATACAGGTGCCAGCAGCTGGCTTGTTCTGAACCTTTGGACAGTCCATCACTTTCCCGCATGACAGTGTCTGGTTCGTAGCATAAAGGGGCTGGAATGTTTAAGATATGAGGTTTCTCTGAGTCAGTGAGACCCACACAGAGATCGTCTGGACCTCCTGGGAGCAATGAACCTCAGGTACCCCTCAAGTCCCCTTTTTGGGGGCACGTCCTTCCCTTCCTGTTGGGAGTTGGCCTTGGAAGATTGTTTAGCAAATATCCATGCCCTTGGTGTAAGACACGGTCCGGCGTTGGAAATTTCAAATGGTGGTTTTCCAGAGTCTTTATTTATTTATTTTAAAAATTTATTCTTATTTTTGGCTGTGCTGGGTCTTTGTTGCTCCGTGGCTTTCTCTAGTTGTGTTGAGCGGGGGGCCACTCTTCATGGCTTCTCATTGTGATAGCTTCTCTAGTTGCAGCTCAGGGGCTCTAGGGTGCCCCGGCGTTAATAGTCGTGGCACGTGAGCTCAGTACTTATGGCTCCCGGGCTGTAGAGCACAGGCCCAGCAGTTGTGGTTCGCAGGCTTAGTTGCTCTGTGGCATATGGGATCTTCCTAGACCAGGGATTCAACTCGTGTCCCCTACACTGACAGGTGGATTCTTAACTGCTGGACCACGAGGGAAGTCCTAGAGTCTTTATTTTTTTAAATAAAAGTGATTAATTTTTTTTTCTTTTAGCGTAGGATTACAAGCCATGCTCAAACATGGCACCTGCTCATAAAACCTTTGCTTTTTCACCAACTTCTCTTATTTAAGCACTCTTGTCCTTATTACTGTTACTCCACTTACTGAACAAAGCCAAGATGGAAAGTAACCCAGAATGCTTCTCCCTGGCCTCTGTGCACTGTCCATCCCTTTTCTTCTTTAGCTGTTGTGGGAGTGATAGGAAAAGGGAGGTCTGCTTTTTAGGAGGTTGGCATTTACCAAAAATAACATTTTCCCTGACTCATTTCCAGATACTGCCCATTCATTACTTTTGAATGTAAATATATTTGAAAGCAGTCCTGTCCTAAGGCACTCCCCATCTCCCACCATTAGAGACCTCAGGGCATCATCCCTTTAACTCCTGGGAGATTGGCATTCAGAAGCTCCAGGCAAGATGCAGAAACCAACTCCTTCTATTCCAAGCTAAAGGCAATGATACATGGCAGAGTTACTTCTACACAGGGCCACTCTAAACTGAGAAAATACAGGACCCGACAGAGAGAGACATGGTCAAACTGGAACTGAAAGGGATCTTTGGGGAGTTATCTTTCTCATTTGCTAGTGAAGCCCCTTTATTCCTTGTTCTGTGTGAGATGGCTTGTAACAAGCATCTGGCACAAAACGGGTCCTCAGTTAATGTGAACATCCTTCCTTGTTCCCACTGCTTTCCATTTCCCAGTAATGGGTGGCTGCAGCTGTTCAGGGCTGCCATCCTAAAAGGCCAAGGAGCAGGGGTGGGGTTTGGGGCAGGGGTTGGAGGAAGGAGATCAGGAGACCTGTATCTGCTGGTGGAGAGCCCTTGTCTCCAGAATAAAATTGTACAAATGAAATGGTGAGTTCTCAGCAGATGCCTAGGGCAGCCTTCAAGGAAGAAGGGGCAGCCTGGATGATGTGTTTGAAGGACGTGAATGGACATGTTCAATGGACATGAATTTGAGCAAACTCTGCGAAATAGTGAAGGACAGGGAAGACTGGTATGCTGCATTCCATGGGATCGCAAAGAGTAGGGCATGACCGAGTGGCTGAGCGCACACACACAGCCCAGTACAAAGGAAAATCTTTTTAAGAAGTACCCAAGGAAAAGGGGGGGGGGCTTTGAAAAAACCACAAAAGAGTTAGCTGTGGAATCTACCTAACCGAGGAGGGTGAGAGATAGGCCAGCCCTGGTAGTCTTGGTTCTCTTACACACCACCCCATCTTGTGTTTACTGGCACGTCCTTGTGAATTCACGTGTCCTTCCACTGATGTTCAGTCACCCAGTCGTGTCCGACTCTTCTTGACCTCATGGACTGCAGCACGCCAGGCTTCCCTGTCCTTCACTAACTCCTGGAGTTTGCTCAGATTCATGTCCGTTGAGTCGGTGATGCCATCCAACCATCTCCTCCTCTGTCACCCTTTTCTCCTTTTGCTTCCCTTGCTGCCTTGTATTTAGACTGAGGCCCAGATGCAGGGGCAGGTTGCTTTTGAGAGGTGTGCAGCTTTCCACTTTTACTGCTTTTCTGCTGTTCTCATGGTTTATTACATCAGTTGGTTTCTAAATTTGATGAATTTCTCTATTTATGGGAGTTTTTCCTCTCTTTTTCTTGGCTGCAAAGTACACAGCCTGTGGGATTTTAGTTCCCTGACCAGGGATTGAACCCAAGCCCTCAGCAGTAAGAACATGGACTCCCAACTTCTGGACCACCAGGGAATTCCCTCTCTGTATTCAGGGAGATTATACTCTGGTGAGGTCTCCAGATCTCTGAGGATCCTGCCCCTTGGCAGTGTGGCTGGTAACTATTCTGGCAGGAGCCACTCTGGCAATTCAGCCTTCCCGGCCTCCCTGGGGTTCAGCCTGGATGCTGCCTCCAGGAATCCTCCATTGACTTTGGAGGCGGTGATTTCTCTGGTAGCCTCTTTACAGTCTCAGGAAAAGGCTGCTCACCCCGCCTTATGGTTTTGAATGTGAAGTAGCTGCTTCCTAGAAATATGTGGTCAGAATACGTTCTGTCTTCTGGATGAGAACACAGATTTGTTGAGAACCAACTCCGAGGCAGGCACTCTACTAGGCTCCCAGGGTCCAGAGAAGAGAGACGAGCTTTCGGTCTTGGGGTTGAACACAAACATGTCATTTCAAGACAACTTGCTGAATTGAGGGGTGAAGCAGGGGAATTCCCCTGAAAGTCCCTCAGACCGTTAGGCTCAGACAAACCTGATGCCTGTGTCCAGCCTGTTTGGCTCTTCTTCTGAGTGGATGGCGCCCAGACAGACAGAACTGAATGTCCAGGGACAGACGCAAGCACAGCCCCGAGGAGGGACACTTAGCTGAGCCCTGGGATGTGGGAGGGGAGATGCCTCAGAATCTGGGTTTCTTATGGATGACTTGAAAGAGGAGGCTGAGTTGGTGAGGGAGGAGAAAAAGGATATATCTGGCAGTGGCATCCGCTGAGGAGAATGAAAGCAAGTGTGAAAAGGCAAGGCATATTCTCGCGTCCCCAGACGGCCAAGTCCATGGGGGTGGGGAGGTCAGGGGGGCAAAGGGTCCTGATGATGACGGGCAAGCTTGAGAGAGACCTGGTCAGGTTTTTCAAAAAGTATATCCAGTGGCTGAGAGGAAGATGGAATTGAGGGAGGTGAGGTTGGAGAAAGAAGTTTCATTAGGGACTTCATGGAACTGAGGGAATCAGGAAAAAGACCACTCCTTGCTTATGGGGTTTCCCTTCTTTCCCTCTTTATCCCATTTCTCTCTTCATTCCCAGCTTTGAGGGGAGTGACTGAAGGGCCATCCTTTTCCTCCTCTTTTCCCCTCCTTTTTTTTTACTTTCTATTTTGAAATGCTTTTAAACTCACACTTTAGCTTCCCTGGTAGCCTCAGCTGGTAAAGAATCCTCTTGCAATGCGGGAGACCTGGGTTCGATCTCTGGGTTGGGAAGATCCCCTGGAGAAGGGAATGGCTACCCACTCCAGTATTTTGACCTGGAAAATTTCATGGGGGTCGCAAAGAGTTGGACACAACTGAGCGACTTTCACTTAAACTCATAAGAACCTTCTTCCAGCTCCCCACAATGGTATCATCGTAAATTCAGGAACATATCAAAATCAGAAAACTGACATTGGTACAAAACTGTTAAGTAGGCTACAGGTTTTATTCAGCTTTCATTGGCTTTTGCATAGTGTCTGTGTGTGTGTATAGTTCTGTGCAGTCTTATCTCACATGCATATTTGGATGACCACCACTCTAATCAAGACCAACCCCACCAGGGACCTTCTTCTACTGCCCCTTTCTGGCTACTCCCTCCCCCAGTCCCCCCTCCCCCACCCACCCTGAAGGCCATTCTAATGAGTTAAGCGAAAGCATTCAAACTGCTGCTGACTCAGAAAGGGAAAAAAAGACCCTTCTTGGCACATATAAGTCCTTTGAGTTTTTCTTCCTTACTCTGAATAGGTCACGTCCACCTCCCTGGAGAGCATGGGTGTGGGGGGAGACTCTGTACTTGGGACCAGAAGCAGGATTGTTTTTATCCCCCAGAGAGTTCAAAGTCCTGCCAGGTCCTAAGGCTGAGGACAGGGGCTCTTATTTCTTCTTTGTTTTTTATATTTTGGGGCTCTTCTGGCAAACTCTGGGAGATAGTGAAGGACAGGAAGGCCTGGGGTGCTGCAGTCCATGGGGTCCCAGAGAGCAGGGCATGACTGGGCAACTGAACAACAATTTAACTTGAAAGTACCTCTTTTATGAGATTTCTTATGTCCTCAGTAGAGGACAGAACCCAGGCTTAGTCAAAAGTGGATAGGGTGATTTTAAACTTGTAATAGGGATGCACAAGAAATAAATATGTGCCTAATATATGTTCATTTTGTAAACTTTGAATATTGTTCTGTAGAAAGGTCCATTTTCCCCCAAATGATGAATGGTTAATTCAATAATGGCCTCCATCCTCATTCTAGAGTGTATTTGAAGTTCATAAGTATCATTTTTATGTAGACTGACCTCATCACAGGTGCATGTTGGAGATTTTACATACAAAGCAAGCATTTCAATATCCACTAGCAGGAGTAGTGAAACAATGTGATTGTAATTTTGGAGATGTCATATAATAACAGCTTAGATTCGAGAAACTCTTTTGGTATCATCTGGTATAACTTTTTAATTTCCTTTAGGAATTGCTTCTCTAAAGCACTGATCTTCATGGATGCGCAGGCATAGGAGCCCACCGGTTTGCATGCAGCTACCCCCTCTGTGTTAGCTTGAATTGTTGGTGTATTTTCCGTTTCGTTTGTTTGTTTTTGAGTCAAAATCTATCATGTGCACTTCGTTTACTTGTTGTAGCTTGTCTTTTCAAACTTTTCCACATGCCATCTTGTTGGAGTTAAAAGCAGTTTTCTGTTTCCGTGAAACCTTCTTCTAGTGTAAACATCTTCACTTCCTTTCATTGGTCCTCACAGGCCCGTTTCCCATACTCTGGGCCATCCCGTCACCACTTCCTCAGGAAGTGCCCTCACTTACCCATGTCACTATTAAAATGTGGAATCCACATTTGGTCTGTTAGCACACAAAGGAAAACAACAGCACATTTTGAGGGACCAAACTATGTAAGCCACATGTAGGAGATTAAATACTTTCAACAGTATTCTGCTTTAGCCATGTAACAGTCTCTGCATTTAATTCTCCCTAAATACCTTGTAAGAAAATCAGTCAAATGAGCACTTCCTCCACAGAGTAAGCACTTAAGGTTCGCTTTCATTATTATTACTAGTCTAAAACAATGAACACGATATATTTTAAAAACAGCAAAAAGATCCCTCCCCAAAACAAAATCTCTAAACAACCACAAAGCCACACATCAAAAGGTATGAATATAAGGAACAGTGAATAACCTAGAACGATAAGGCAGCCTTCCACACTTTTTTTTTTTTTTCTATTGAAATATAATTAGGGAATTCCCTGGTGGTCCAGTGGTTAGGACTCTGTACTTTCACTGCTGGAGCCCAGGTTTGACCCCTGGTCGGGGAACTAGGTCTGGCAAGCTGGGTGGATTGGCCAAAAAAAAAAAAAAAAAAATGTAACTGACATATAACATCGTGTAAATTTAAGGTGTACACTGTGCTGAGAGTGAAGGTGGCTCATTTGTGTCTGACTTGAGATGACCCGGTGGACTGTAGCCCACCAAGCTCCTCTGTTCATGAGATTCTCCAGGCAAGAATACTGGAGTGAATTGCCATTCCCTTCTCTGGGGGATCTTCCTGACCCAGGAGCTGAACTCTGGTTTCCTGCATTACAGGCAGATTCTTTACCTCTGAGCAACCAGGGAAGCCCCATACAATGCGCTGCTTTGATACATTTGTGTGCTGTAATATGAGTGCCACTGTAGTGAAAATTAGCACCTCTCTCGTGTTACGTAATTGTCATTTCTTTTTAGGGGCTGGACTAAGTAAGTTCTAGTCTCAGAAAATTTGCTGATATTGCTTGTATTCACTGTGCTTTGTGTTAGATCTCTAGGACTTATTTACTACTGATTGCAAGTTTTTTCCCTTAAACAACATCTATCTTGTCTCCACACCTCCATCCTGTGGGTGACTATCATTTACTCTCAGATTTTTACAAGGTTAGCTTTTTTAAGATTCCATGTACAAATGATATCATACAGTGCGTGTTGTTCTCTGCCTGACTTCTCTTGCTTCCATAGCTCAGTTACTAGAGCAGAGGCCAGAGGCTCCAGTCAGTTACAGACAAGCCTTCCTGACTCTTTAAGGATTCTTTCCTTTCTGAGAGAATAATGGTAAGAATCCATTCATTTTTGACATGCGTGAGCAACAATCTTATTTCCTTGCATTCCTGAGATAAAGCCTAATCGAGCAGTGTTTTTTTTTTTTTTAGACAAAGAGGAGTAAAGCTCTATCTCTGGGTTTTAGAAATACTTTTTAGGTAGTAAAACAAATGTTTTCTTGTTTCATTAAGTGATACTAGATATCAGAAATCATGATGCTGTGTGGCGAGGCCAGAAAAAAAAAAAAAAAGAAGTTTGGGACTTGTCTGGTGGCTCACTGGCTGGGACTCCATGCTGCCAAAGCAAGGGGCCCGGGTTCGATCCCTGGTAAGAGAACTATTGAGTTGGCCAAAAAGTTTGTTTGGACTTTTCTGTAAGTGAAAAAAACCTGCATGAACTTTTTGGGCAACCCAATAGATACCATGTACTGCAACTGAGTGTATGTGCTGCAACTAAGACCTTACACAGCCAAATTAAAAAAAAAAAAAAAAAGCATGTGGAAGAACTACGTATGGTCCTCTAACTTAAAATCATTCTGACATCTCCTTGCTCTAAAGTTCAGAATCTTTAAGCACAGTTCAAAAGGCCTTGTACGATCTGGTCCTATGTCTGTTACAGCTCTGTTCGTGCATGTACCCTAAATCAGGAATACCAGCTCACCTTTCATCTCCTGGGACTACTGGTCTCCAACACACCTTAGAGCCTTCACACAGGTCTCCCTTTTCTCTTTACCTCAGATCTCAACTGAGATCAGTCCTCAAGGAGACATTTCCAACCTCCCTTTAACCACTCCCTTCCTCCCCCTCCCGCCCCCCACCAGCTACGGTGATTTTGTTATATATCCTCAAGGAGTCCTATACTTTTTCTTTAAGTAAGTTCACTTAATGATAGAACATATTCACATTTATTTATATGATTGTTAATATTCAGAACTTTATATTTTATTATTTTAACTTGAAGATATTTGTATTGTATCTCCAGCATCATGTGTGGATTATACAACTCACTACAGACTCATGAATGAACCATGAGGGACTTCCCTGGAGGTTCTGGGGTTAAAACTCTGTTGCTTCCACTGCAGGGGGCAAGGATTTGATCTCTGGTCAGGGAACTAAGATCCGCATCATGGCCAAAATAATAAAGAAGAAACATGGGCTCTCTAAACCCCTCATGGCCTGACTCCTGTCTCTTCTCAGACCTCACCACTGTCCCCCTCACTCACTCTGCTTGAGCCCCACTGGCCTTCTGGGGTCCCAAGGAAGTCTAAAACGAGAATTCCATTCCAACTTAAGGCTCATGGGTTTTTCTCTTTGGCTCAATGCTCTGCCTTCTGGCCACACATATGGCTCTAGGCAGGGGTACATGACTCCACTAGGTGGGGGTCTTCCCCTACTCCAGGCTCTGCCAGGTGACCCTGCCCCCAGGGGCTTTGGGTGGTGGCAGCTCTACCTGTTGAAACCACGGCACACCCTTCAAAACCCAGATGGAGGCAGCCTGATGATCTCTGAATCACCTCTGGGTCATTCTTCTCTTTTCTTGAAGAGAAGCGTACATAAGCAGCCCAGTGGTGCAGTCCTGTGGGATCCACAATGTCCAACAACCTTCCTTCATCTCATCTTTGTTTCTCAATGCTTGGTCCTGGCAGTATTTCTGCTGGTATAATCCCGTCTCTTCCTGACTTCCTCTTTCTGTTCATATCCATACTAATCTCCTTATCAAATGGTGTATCAGCCACACCCTTAGTGTTTTCTTTAGAACATGTTCTTCTCACTTTTCGATGCAAACTTTTTTTTTTTTTTGCAAGGGGGATTTAAAAAAAACAATTAATTTTAATTGGAGGATAATTACTTTACAATATTGTGACGGTTTTTGCCATATATCAACATGAATCAGCCATACTCATGTATCTCTCCCATCCTGAACCCCCTTCCCACCTCCCTCCCCACCCTATCCCTCTGGGATGTCCCAGAGCACCAGTTTGGGGTGTCCTGCTTCATGCATCAGACAAGACTGAGCGACTTCACTTTCACTTTTCACTTTCATGCATTGGAGAAGGAAATGGCAACCCACTCCAGTGTTCTTGCCTGGAGAATCCCAGGGATGGGGGAGCCTGGTGGGCTGCCGTCTATGGGGTCGCACAGAGTTGGACACGACTGAAGCAACTTAGTAGCAGCAGCAGCAGCTTCTTGTGTTGAACTCACACTGGTTATCTGTTTTACATATGGTAACATATATGTTTTGATGCTCTTCTCTCAACTCATCCCACCCTCTTCTTTCCCCACTGAGTCCAAAAGTCTGTTCTTTATGTCTGTGTCTCCTTTTGTAGGATCTTAGACACCCAACCAGGGATGGAACCCTCGCTCCCTGCGTTGGAAGCAGAGTCTTAACCACTGGACTGCCAGGGGAGTCCCAAGAACATGTTCTTCTCATTTTTTGCAACATAAATAGGCTGAGAATTTTCCAAATCTTCATGCTCTGGTTCTTCTTGGCTTAAACTTTTCTCACTTTCTCTCTGTCTCCTCTTACATTTTATTGTAAGTGGTATGGGGAAACTAGCGCCAAGCCTTCTAAATTTTGCTTAGAAATCAGTTCAGCTAAATATCCAGTTCCATCATTCCCAAGTTCTATCTTCTGCAAAACGCTAAAACACAATTCAGCCGGGTGGATGGCCTTTCCTGCAGTTCCAGAAACATGCTCCTCCTTTCCACCTGAGACCTCACCAGGGTGCCTTTGCATGTCCACATTTCCACCAGCATTCTTCCTCTTTCTCTGAGAAGATGGAGACTATCTCTCCAGGGCTCCTGTTTTCTTTCTGGTCCGTCATCAACATTGCCTTTGCCATCCATCTTTCTACCAGGAGTCCCTTCACAGAAGTGAAGGCTTGCTCTCCCGTGCACCTGAGAACTCTTCCGGCCTCTACTCACTCCCCAGTCCCAAAGCCTCTGCTCGTATTTAGGTATTTGTTTCAGCAGCATTCCCACCCTGCCTCCCACCCCAGCCATGGTTCCCAAATCAAGTCTGCTTGGGCCATTGTCATAGAATACCACCAGCTGGGTGGCTTAGACAATAGAAATGTATTTCCTCACGATTCTGGCCTCTGAAAAGTTCAAGATCAAGTTTCTGGCAGGATTCAGTTTCTGGTGAAGACTCTTCCTGTGTGCTGTGCTTAGTTGCTCAGTCATGTCCGACTCTTTGTGACCCCGTGGACTCTAGCCTGCCAGGCTCCTCTTATCCATGGAATTCTCCAGGCCAGTATAGTGGAGTGGGTTGCCTTTCCCTTCTCCGGGGGATCTTCCCAACCCAGGGATTGAACCCAGGTCTCCTGCATTGCGGGTGGATTCTTTACTGTCTGAGCCAGCAGGAAAGTCCAAGAATACTAGGGTGGGTAGCCTATCCCTTCTCCAGGGGAACTTCCTGACCCAGGAATCGAATTGGGGTCTCCTGCATTACAAGCAAATTCTTTATCAGCTGAGCTACCTGGCAAGCCCTCGAAGATGGCCACACCCCGTTTTGTTACCCTCAGTAGCACTGAGCACTGACCAGTACTCCTTACACCTCACTTGCTTGTCTCCCTGCCCTGGGATAGGAAGCACCAGGAGTGGCAGAGCCCTGCATCCGAGTGGCTCACTGATGCACCTTCAGTGCTTAGAGCCAGCCTGGCACATGGCAAGTGCCAAATGGGTATCTGCCAAAGTGAAGAAATAAGTTGCTGCCCATTGTGTGTGTGTGTGAGTAATAAAAGATATCATTTAATATTTACTTTGTTCTTACTGATGAGGAAAGAAAACCTTGTCACAATGGCTTAAAATCTAAGGTTTCTCTTCTCTCCCCCCGTCTCCTGAGTCTTCCTCCTCCTTCTTCATGATTTTAAATATTCTTGTTCATTTTTATTTCTCGACGCCTAACAGACATTTCTTCTGAGTATGTGTTTGGTTTTACGTTCCTGAGATGCTCCTCTTGAGAAAACCCGTATTCCTGTTTTTCTCATCATCTGTCTTAAAACGGAACTGAGTGAGGCAAGGGGATGTGTCCTAGCACAAATAACATCCAAATCGGAGCAAAGTTTCCCACTGCAGGTGGCAGATAATGTTGCTGAGGTGAGAATCCTTGCGGCTGTAGGCAGTTGGTTAAAATGAAATAATAAGAGAATAGAAAGATAATGTATCATGCAGCAGCTTTTGTAGTCAGAACCACTGCAGGTTTGAGGCTCACGGCCAAGTGCCAGCGAAGCCAGCCTCAGCCCCAGCTCATGGGCAGAGTCTCAGCCCAGGCCCGCCCGCACTCCCTCCCTCCCACACTCCACATGTGGTTGGTGACAGCCACACAGGCTCCGGGCTCTGGTAGTTCCAGGTGGGAGAGTCTGTTTGCACAGGTGCGCCCCGCAGCCCAGAGTTGCAGTTTGGCTCATACTGTGTCCCTGAATAGAAAAGCAAAAAAAAAAAATGAATAAGAATCTCCCTTCAAACTACAGAAGCAGGTCATAGAGCATTTGACATTTTTGGACCTAGGGATGACCTGTCTTCCATTGTCACAGGGAAAGTTGCTTTCTGCTCCAGACAGAAATGGACGATGATAATTTGTTGAATTTATTATGTAGTTTGAAGTCTTTAGGGATTGAAAAACAAAACAACAAAATTTGTTTCTTCATTCCCAAACTTTCTTTTATTTATCTATCTATTCGGCTGCATCAGGTCTTAGTTAGGACACGCAGGATCTTTGTTGCACAAATTCTCTAGTTTTGATGGTTCAGGCTCAGTATTTAAGCCTTGGGCTTAGTTGCTCTGAGGTATGTGGGATCTTAGTTCCTCAACCAGGGATCGAACCCATGTCCCTTGCATTGCAAGGCAGATTCTTCACTATTAAACCACCAGGGAAGTCCCATCTCAAGCTTACTTTCAGACAAAGAAAGAAAGCAAGAAAGTGAAAATTACTCATCGTGTCCAACTCTTTTCGACCCCATGGACTGTAACCCCCAGGCTCCTCAGTCCATGGGATTCTCCAGGCAAGAATACTGGAGTGGGTTGCCATGCCCTCCTCCAAGAGATCTTCTCTGGGTTCAGTCCCTGGGTCTCCCACATTGCAGGCAGATCTTTATTGTATGAGCCATCAGGGAAGCCCTTACTTTCAGAAGAGGTCCCCAAATCACAGGTGTTCCTTGTCTTTTGATAGTTAAAAGGATTGAGTAAATGATCTTATCTATATTGCCAGTTCAGATTCTGCCTTTGTTTAATTGTATATGTGCATTACCAATACTATTGTTTACTATTTTAAAATCTGCATCAGTCACAGAATCGTTAGTCTCCAGTCTTGAAGAGTTGATGCATGAAGTGATTTCTGAATGCTGGTACTCCGGCTTCATCAACACAGAAATGCAGCAGTATGTGATAGTTGAAGAATACTTCTGGAGTCAGGTTGGCAGTCTAACTTTTAAAAGGTATGTTACCAGCACTTACATGTCACTTTTGATGTGCCCCCTGAACTGTAGCCCACCAGGCTCCTCTGTCCATGGAGTTCTCGAGACTACTGTAGTGGGTTGTCATTCCCTTCTCCAGGGGATCTTCCGGACCTAGAGACTGAACCTGGGTCTCTTGCATTGCATTGCATTGCAGGCAGATTCTTTTATCATCCGAGCCAACAGAGAAGCCTTTTTGATGTGCCAGACCTTTGAAAAAGGTTTAAAGTGTCAAAATTCATTTAGTCCCTGTAACAATTCTGCACACTGGATATTAACATTGACTTCCTTCTGCAAAAGAGGGGTGGTTTGGGTATCATCTTCTTAGCAGGTGGCAGAGTTAGGATCCAAATCCAGGCAGCTCAAGCCTTGAGTCTGCTCTTCCCCACTTTTGACTTGTGGTTGGTGGTCTCGGGTCGCTTGCATGGGGAGCTCAGGTTGGACACTGTGGGCTTGGCCACTTACCCATCTCCTGACATCACCTGTCACAGGCCTGAGGGAAAGGGAGCCACTTTCCTGGGCTGGGGCTCAGTCTCACTGTTGGCTCTTTCAGGTCTCTTGGGAGTTTTGAGAGTCCCAGGGTTTCAGTGCCTCCTCCCACACAGCAAGCATGTCAACCTGAATGCCTGCTCTCTTGCTGGGATGTTTTTGAATGTCCCTCCTTGGGATCCAAGGCGAAACTCCTACCTTTCACCTGGTTGGAATTCCCGGGCCCAGCGTGTGCAGGAGCCACTCAGTGAAGTGGGCGTTGGGAGTCGCTACTCAGAAGGCCAGAAAAGCATCTCTTTGTGATGGGAACAGAGAACATGACGTAATCCCTTGGCATCCCAAACAGAACAGGCTGTACTGTTTTAGAAATAGCGCTCACCTCTTAATCAGTTATTTCGGGTCTGTGCATCCTGAGCTGTTACCAGAACCTCCTGAACTTCAGGGCTGACTGAAGGTGTCGGGAGAGGCAGAGTCATCCTCAGCGCCTGGGGTCAGGGGCTGGGGAGGCACCCGGACGATGGACTGGGTGGCCCTTCAGGGGCTCTAAATAGCAACCAGCCAGGTTCGTGCCCTCCCATGAATGTGCTTTGCCATTTCTAATCAGCTCGAAAGAGGATGAAGTGTATTCTCCAGGGAAGTGCACTCCAGGTCATCCTAGAGACAAACCCACGGGAGTTTTTATGGTAACGTCCAAATTGTCTGACAGGGAATTCAAAGAGAGATGATTCCTTCAGCAAGTGCCCTGCTGGCCACTGGTCCTGCCCTGAGTGTCTAAGCACAACCCTTTGTCTAGACAGGGCTTTCTCTGTTGCAGTGGGTGGGGGCTCCTCTTCGTTGCAGTACACAGGCTTCTCATTGCAGTGGCTTTTCTTGTTGAGGAGCACAGGCTCTGGGCGCATGGGTTTTAGGAGTTGCAGCACGCGGGCTCAGTAGCTGTGGCACACAGGCTTAGCCGCCCCACTGCATGTGAAATTTTCCTGAACCAGGGTTTGAATCTGTGTCCCCTGCATTGGCAGGAGGGCTCTTATCTATTGTACCGCCAGGGCAGTAAGGATAGCCCTTCTGCCTTGACCTCTGGGGGAACCGTCCCACTGGCTTTCCACGTGGGTACCAAGGAGGTGTGATTGGCAGTGACTTCTTACAGTTTTTATGGACTGGGTCCTCAAGGGACTAAAAATATGGGATTAGAATAATGTGGGTCTCAAAACTGAGCCAAGAGCCAGCATGGCTGAAGGAGAGTGGGAGGCATGGGGAGAGGAGAGCTGGGATCCTGCTGGGTTGCTTTGGAAGCACTCAGCATCCACCTCCTGCAGGCGGGCACAGCCCTGGTTCCCAAGGTTTGGCTGGGGAGCAGGTGCTGACCCAGACCCTTCACTGGTTTTCATAACAGCCTCACACCATCAAATGAGATGATCATATGAAAGAACAAGGGAAGCCATAAAGCAGTAACCACACGAGCATGGAAGATGTTGTTGGTGTAATTTATTTCACTAGTTGAGTTTAGGATTGTTTTTGCCCTACTTTACCCCTTCCTTCCAGGCTTACTGGGCTTTCTTGGTGGCTCAGATGGTAAAGAGTCTGCCTGCAATGGGGGCGATCTGGGTTGGGAAGATCCCCCGGAAAAGGAAATGGCAACTGACTCCAGTACTCTTGCCTGGAGAATCCCATGCAGAGATGATCCTGGCTGGCTACAATCCATAGGGTCTCAAAGAGTGGGACATGACTGAGCACACACATGCACACACACACACTCACAGTAGGCAAGTCTATAGGGAAAGAAAGAGTAGTGGTTGCCTAGGGCTGGGTCAGAGAGAGGAGGTTTGACTACTAATGAGTATAAGGTTTATTTTAGGAACAGTGAAGGTTTCCAAGTTACATTGTGATGATAGTTATATAATTCTGTGAATATACTTAAGACCACTGAGTTGTATGCTTTAAATGGTTAAATTTATGGGGCTTTTATCTTATTAAAGTTGTTAGAAATTGATATATAAATTATAGGAAAGGAGACATCAATTTTGATGTAACATCCAGATATCCAGAGGCTTCAAGTTGAAGGAATGTTTGAATCAGCTCTTGAGTAAGTTTCCTGAGTGGAAAGTTCTGGGGCAAGCACTCTGAACAGAGGCCATGTGACTGCAGAGGCGTGGAGGAATGAAAAGGAACGACACCTCTGAGGAGCAGCCAGAAGCCTGGAGTGGCCAGAGCGGGCGCCACAGTGGCGGGCAGTGGCAGCATCCGAGGTGGGAAGGGTAGGGAGGGGCTAGAGTGTGTACGGCATTTTGAGGGGACCCAGGAGATGGGCATGTCTCATCCTTGGTGGAAAGTCACTGAAGGGCTTTCGTGAAGAAGCATCATGATCAGTGCTGGGAAAGATTGAGGGTGAGAAAAGAAGGGAGTGACAGAGGATGAGATGGTTGGATGGCATCACTGACTCAGTGGACATGAGTTTGAGAAAACTCCGGGAGACAGTGAATGACAAGGAAGACTAACATGTTGCAGCCATGGGGTTGCAAAGAGTTGGACACAACATAGCAACTGAACAACAATCATGGTCAGATTTAAGTTGTAGAATGCAATGGAGCAGATGGTGTGGTGGAGTAGAAATAGAGACAAGTTATATGGCAGAAACTAATGCCTTGGACTAATACAGTGTGAGTGAGATGAATTCAAGCCATATTTGGTAGATGGAATGTTCAGGACCTAAAGCCCAACCCTTTATTTATTTATTTATGGCTGCACTTGGACTTTCTCTAGTTGCAGGGAGAAGGGGCTATTCTCTAGTTGAGGCACACAGGCTTCTCATTGTAGTGGCTTCTCTTTTTGCAGAGCACAGCTCTAGGGCATGTGGACTCAGTAGTTGCGGCAAGCAGGCTTAGTTACCCTGAAGCATCTGGAATCTTCCCAATCAAACCTGTGTCTCCTGCACTGCCAGGCAGAATCTTAACCACTGGGTCATCAGGGAAGTTCAAGCCCAATCCTTTTGGAGTGAGAAGAAGTGGAGTAGGAAGTAAAACAGAAGAATGAGGAGGATGAAGGAGGAGGAGAAGGAAAGGAAGGAAGAGGAGGTAAGGGAGGAGGGAGGAGAAGAAGAGGAAGAGGAGGAGCGGGAGGGGGGAGGAAGGAGACCTGAAGTAAGCTAGCCTGGGTGACTGGGTGGGTAGAGGTACCACCAGACCAAAGCAGGATGTAGCAGACAGGGGCAGATCGGGACATACAGATCGGGAATTCAGGTTTAGACGTGTAAGGTTTGAGGACTCTTTGGGACATGTAGGTACAAATGTACAGAAGGCAATTGGGACTGATCACAATCATTATGAATCAGCAGCAACCAAACCTAACATCCAGAGGTGGTCTGCTACATATAAGCCACTGAACTAGGCACTTTATATAAAGATTTCTGGTCATAATGAGCAGTCTCTGTAGAAAGATATGGAACATCAATTCCATTTTATACACAAGGTGAGAAATAGAGAAATACTGTAGAAATAGACACTCTGGAAACATTGGACGTATATATTTGTTTCCTGAAACTTGACCGAATCATTCCACCATTGAAACGCAGTTTACAGAGCTTCACTGGTTGCTCAGTGGTAAAGAATCCACCTACCATGCAGAAGACACAGGTTCGATCCCTAGTCTGGGAAGATCCCACATGCTGCGGAGCAACTAAGGCCATGCATCACAACTACTGAGCCTGTGCTCCAACTACTGAAGCCCGGATTCCCTAGAGCCCGTGCTCCCCAGCAAGAGAAGCTACTGCAATGAGAAGCCCATCACTGCAACTAGTGAGTAGCCTCCACTTGTCACAACTAGGAAAAGCCTGCACAGCCACAAAGACCCAGGAGAGACAAAAATAAAAATAAACAAATGAATAAAAATTTTAAAAAAGAAAAGAAGTAGAATATGGCCAAGACTGTGACAAGGAGGAAAGCCAACAGAAGAATGGGAAGCGTTTGTGGGGGAAGCTAGTGGCTGAGATCTTGAGAGTTCCTTGGACTGCAAGGAGATCAAACCAGTCAATCAGAAAGGGATTCAATCCTGAATATTCACTGGAAGGACTGATGCCAAAGCTGAAGCTCCAATACTCTGACCACCTGATGCAAAGAGTCGACTTGTTGGAAAAGACGCTGATGCTGGGAAATACCGAAGGCAGGAGGAGAAGGGGGCGACAGAGGACGAGATGGTTGGACTATTCAATGGACATGAGTTTGAGCAACTCCAGGAGATAGTGAAGGATAGGGAAGCCTGGCATGCTGAAGTCCACGGGGGTGGGGGTTGGGGGGCGGTGGTGGGGGGTGGTCACAAAGAGTTGGACACAACTGAGCTACTGAATAAGTTAGAAAAGGAAAACCGAGAATCATCTGTGTTCATTGGTGACAGAGTAGAGCCTTTTCATTACCACAGGGCTCCTTTTAAGTATTCACCCAGTTTAGCATTGGAGAAGGAAATGGCAACCCACTCCAGTATTCTTACCTGGAGAATCCCAGGGACGGGGGAGCCTGGCGGGCTGCCGTCTATGGGGTCGCACAGAGTCGGACATGACTGAAGCGACTTAGCAGCAGCAGCAGCCAGTTTAGCAACTTCAAGAAAGTTTAGTAGTTCTTTCAAATTTTTAAAAAGGTGACTGGCCTAGAGATGAATTTTCCTTCTTTTCGGATTATTTACATCTTTGTTTTCTACTGAGCTCTCAGCTCTTTTTAAATCTTGCTTTTGCTAAATGAAAGTGTCGTTTAAGTCATGTTATGGAAAGTTAATTTTTTTTTTTAAGTCAAACAATATGAAACCAGGCAATAAAATTCAGGAAAGGGGCCTGTTTAAAACTCATGGCCTTGTCTAAACCTCTGAGTGTCCATAAACAGCTTCCAAAGCAGGTGAGACACCGTCTGCCTGGCTGTGGTCAGAGGGCCTGGTGTCCTTCAGGGGCCCATGGATCCCTGGGCTCTGCAGTCACATTCTATTAATGCCTCATTAGACCAGCTATTCAAGCCCTTGTCTTTACATGTTATGTGTTTGGTGAAGGGAGAGACAGATGCCAGTTTCCCAAGAGGGGGGAAAAAAAAGCAACTGGAAAAAAGGAAATGGCAGATCGTCAATGAGATAGCTTTTGTTTCAATTTTCCCTCCTTTGTTTTCTTTTGCAGCCCTCTGTGAATTACCGTACTTTCCCTTTTGGTATTTTGGACCATAGATCTCCGCATTAACCCGAATTTCACTTTTTTTTCCTTTTCCCTAATATTCATCTGGAAAATACCCGCACACCTGACAGCCTCATTCTAGCGAGACCCACTGGCCACTTCCAGATTGATTTACCGAGGGTGAGTGTCGTGGTCCCGTGGCTGGAAGCCCAGACTGGAAGCCAGGAAATTTGGGCCGAGTTCCCAGTCCGGTCACCACGCCTCTGCAGCGCCCACAGGTCCCCGCTAACCTGCACTGCGCCTGCGCATGCGTGGATGATACCCGCAGATAAGCCAAGGCCAGGCTTTGTCTGGCGGTGGTTCCCAGCTCCGCCATGAACTGGCCGCTTGACCTTGGGCCCAACCAGAGTTCCTATCTCCGAGCCTCAGTTTGCTCTTTTGTAAACGGGGAATGAGAAGCCAGGAGGTGATTACATGGAGTTGGGCATTTCAGCCTCGGTGGGCCTCACAGGGCAGACAGGATACAGGATGTGACCCTTTAGGACTAGGCAGGGCTGGGTGGGAGGGGATCAAGGGAGCAGGAAGTGATCAAGCTGTGGTGTCAAGGACAAGTTGTTCTGCTCTTCTACTTTCTTACTGTTTGGGGTAATAGGAGGACACTGGCAGCAGCCTCAGGTGGGTCCTATGCCAGCAGACCTATGGAGGATAGTGGCTGTTACGAGCAGAGAAGAGTAAGCCCTGCAGCAAGTGGGACCAGGCTCAGTGATGCAGGTGACAAGAGCCACTCACAGGGCTGTGACCTGGGGGTCTTTGTAGGGGACAGTGCCTCACTCTGGATAGTTTTGGTGATGTTGGTAAAAGTCACTCAGTCATGTCTTACTCTTTGCGACCCCATGAACTAGCCTGCCAGGCTCCTCTGTCCATGGAATTCTCCAGGCTGGAGTGGGTAGCAGTTCCCTTCTCCAGGGGATCTTCCCAACCCAGGGATCAAACCCAGGTCTCCTGCACTGCAGCCGGATTCTTTACTGTCTGAGCCACCAGGGTGTGGGTGGTGGTGCTGGTGGTGGTAGTTAGGTTGCTCAGTTGTATCCCACTCTTGCGACCCCATGGATTGTAGCTGGATAGGCTCCTCTGTCCTGGTACTTTCCCAAACTTTGATTCTGGCACCGATGGCTGTGATTTTTAACAAACGCAAGGAGGGAGAAAGGAGCACCGGACTTGGATTCAGACTAAGGGGATATTGGCTTTGAGTTTTGCTTTTTCCAGTTCTTTGACCTTGGCTAATTGCCTTAATTTCTGAGCCTCAGTTTCCCCAACTGTAAGTTTTACAACCTTGCTGATTTTTCTGGTTTGTAATACCAGCCCTGCTGATTTTTCTGGTTTGGTGTGAAGAGCACATAAATCCCCGTACATGGGTGCATTGTGTAGGGTTTATAGTATTGATATGTGCTGTCATAATTTGGCTTTTGTTTTCTCATAAGACATTTTATTTTTGGCTGTGCTGGGTCTTCATTGCTTTGCGTGGGCCTTTCTCTAGTTGCGGCAAGCGGGAGCTTCTCTCTCATGTTGTCCAGGCTTCTCACTGTGGTGGCTTTTCTTGTTGGGGAGCATGGGCTCTACAGCACGCAGGCTTTGGTATTTGCAGCACGTGGGCTCAGTAGCTGTTGTGCATGGGCTTAATTGCCCCAAGACGTGTGGAATCTTCCCAGACCAGGGATTGAGCCCATTTCCCCTGCCCCGACAGGCAGATTCTGAACCACTGAACCACTAGGGAAGTGCTCTTATAGAACATTTTAAGGACAAGCTAAATGAAAGTGGCAGTTGAGTGTAGACCTTGGAAGACCTTGGCATGTTCACTGTCTTGAGGGAACAAGGTCAAATGAACAAATAGCTGAGAGTGAAGAGGGTGTTCAGAGGGGCCCACCTCCCCCTCCTTGATTTCTCCTACTAATAGACATCTATGTTTCCACTCAAAATTCCCATTCATTAGTCAGGTACAAGGCTAGATACCAAAATAGCACTTGTGTAGGGCTGGAAGTATTAGGGCTCAATTGTTTCTGGGCTTTACTTCTTTCTCTCAACCCCACCTCTCTCTGAGTGTCTGCAGAAGTGTCAAGGCTGTAGTACAGGCCGGGTGATGGGGCTCAGACATGGTCCAAACATTACACACGAAGACAAGAATTTCAGAGATATTCCAGGGCATGGGTGCAAGCCTTACTCGTGCAAGCTGATTGTCCAGTGCCAACACGTGCTGCGAGAGACCAGCTTATGCAGGAAAAGAGGCCAATTCGACAGATGTTCAACTTTAAGTGAAGAATTTCAGTTACATTTCTGTACATGCGATGGATGTCATGGGTCAGCAGTTTGAAATTCATCACTTACGCTAACCAGAATATTCTTTTTCAGAAACACACCAGGGGGTTTCAAACAGACAGAACCAATGCGTCTCATGGTTTTTGGGCAGCAGCTGCACCTAAATAATGTCGGGAACACTGAAAATGTCACTTTGAGAAGGCATGGAGGCCTGGAGGACAGGCACGGACTTTAGGCCTCCTCTTATGTGCTGTATTTTCCAGTCTTATGGCCTCAGCAAACCAGCAACCTTCTCAGTTTCTGTTTCCTCATCCTCAAAGTGGGGGAAATTATATACTGAATTTAGGGGTCATTGTGATGGATTACGGAGAAGGCAATAGCACCCCACTCCGGTACTCTTGCCTGGAAAATCCCATGGACGGAGGAGCCTGGTAGGCTGTAGTCCATGGGGGTCACGAAGAGTCGGACAGTTACTGAGCAACTTCACTTTGACTTTTCACTTTCATGCATTGGAGAAGGAAATGGCAACCCACTCCAGTGTTCTTGCCTGAAGAATCCCAGGGATGGTGGAGCCTGGTGGGCTGCCATCTGTGGGGCTGCACAGAGTCGGACACAACTGAAGCAACTTAGCAGCAGCAGCAGCAGCACCACAGTGAAGGTCTAATACAGCCACAACAAACAGAAAAGAAATGTTTTTCTTGTATGGAATATGATGGACAGATTTAGTAGAACTTCCAAGATTTTGTTTACTTAGTATCTTAGCTGATTTCCCTATGGTAGTTTACCTTAGAAATTACCCATAAAATAAAAGGAATAAAATAAACCAGTAAAATTTGTATTATGTGCCAGGTAGACTGCACATTCTATGTGTAAAAACAATTAATACTCAACAGACCGCAGGCAGCAGATGTCATGCTCCCCCCCTCACTTTTCAGGCGAGAGAACTAAGAGTTTGGGTCATTCGATCAGGGCCTCGTGGTGAGTGAAGGGCAGAGCTCGGACTCAGAGAGGGTGTTTTATGACACCAGAGGCCACATTCTCAGGCACTAAACTTTACTGACTCTACTCTAAAGCTGCCTGTTATTGGACCTTCCTGTTTCAGAGCAGTTGTTAAGCTTGTCACGGATACACAGTGACTAGTCGGAAGTTTTGGGGAGATGATAAAGTGCAGTGAGAGCTGTCAGTTCTGTGGGATCCACTTCTGGACATTTTCCTTTGTATGTTTGACAGCTCAATAGCCACCACACCCCCCCACATCGCCCATCCTCCCCACTGCAAAAAGATGCCCTGTCCATAGCATCCCTCTTCTTCCATTTATCCCACATGCATCTCCAACGCACTTGCTCTTGGTCACTTCTGGTAGCACCTTCTGCTCTTTGGAGCCTGGTTGATTTCCAGTTATCTCGGAGTCAGTTCAAGCCCAAGGGTCTCACAAGGCTGCCTCCAGTGACCTCTCACCTCACCTTCTCGTGTTCCATCTCCCCTCAGTCCCAGAAAGCACACCCCTGTGGTGCCCTCTGTGGACTCAGCGCCTGCCCCGCCACCTTTGTGCCTTCTCCAGGCAGTGCTGCCAGCCATGTGGGAGGGCAACTCAGCAGCCTTGCAGGCAAGACCCGGCCCAGAGGTGGCCCTGTTGATGGACAATCCAGAAGTTTTTTAATTCACTCATGGATTCATTCCTCCATTCAACATTTTTTAAAAAATTGATTACCAGTGCTGGAACCAAAACAAATAATCAGACACAAGTCTGCCCTCACAGTGTGGTGGAGGGGACAGACTCAGAAACAAAAATGACAGGTGGGTGGGATTGGTCTAACGGGGTCCCATCACAGCATCACCGTGAACATGTGGAAGGGAACGGAGGCAGAGGAGCTGAAGGACAGGGCGATTCAGGTGGAGGGAATCGAGCGTACAGAGACCGATAGGCGAGATGGAGCTGCTGTTTTCACAGAAATAAAACTCTGTGACCGAAACAGACTGTGTGTGTAGAAACGGTAAAAACCTGCCTCAGTCACCGGCCACCGTCTCAGCTCGCACACAAGTGGAGTAATTGAGATATCACAGCCAATGCTTGCAGAGGTGTGGGCATGGCTGAAAGGAGCCAGTCACGGTTGGGGACACACCCTGGGGCCAGCTTTCATAGAAAAGAAGAGATATTCCCTCTTCCAGCTGGAGGGGCAAGAGGAGGAAAGAGTTATTAAAACCCCAAGAATGCTAGGGAACTTGCCTGGGGGTCCTTTAGACTCTGTGCTTCTACTGCAGGGGGCTGAATTCGATCCCTGGTTGGGGAACTAATATCCCATGTGTGTGTGGCATGGCCGGAAAAAAAAAAAAAGCCCCAAACAAAACAAAAAAAACCCAAGAAAGCTATAGCTGTAAGCCTAGGAGAAGGCTGCGAGATAAGAGCCAGGGACTTTGGTAAAAGAACCCAACCAGTTTCAATCCACAGCCTGGCAGGGAGCTACAGAGCAGGTGGAGGAGTATGGGGAGTTTTCTGGAGGGTAGCAGAAAACACCCAGCATGGCAGCCATCAATGCCGTTGTCTCCCATTTCTACCCCAGCTCCCATCCGTAATCTGTATCACAGACAACACACCTCGTTCTGCAAACGATCGGGCCAGCGTGCAGCAAAAATGCACAAAGAAATAAATATAGATTCAAAAATAGAATCCAGACCACAGGAGACAAAGAGGTCAAGTATGCGAAATGGGAGAAGAAGGCTGGATAATGAAACAAATCTGTGGAGATCATTTGGACGTACATAGGCACTGCAGTTGAGCCAGAAACACGAGTCTGAGCTTCTTGGTGGCCAAAGTTTGGAGGAAGATGAGGTCAGTTATATAGCTGTCCTCGTCCAAGACGTGAAAGCAGAGCAGTTTGTATCAGAAGTTGCATTTTTCCTGGACCTTAGCATGAATAGGCATTTTCTCTGTGGGGGCAGCGTGATTTAAGCAGACTGTGACCCTAAGAAAATGACTCCAGCAAATTCTGGCTGATGCCCCACATCTGTGTTGTCTGCTGGCCACGTTCAGCTCACTGCTAGTGCCCACTGATGGTGTCCAAGCCCCGTCTCTTATCGGATTTCACGTTCTGCACGATCAGGGATCACGCTTGGGATGTCTTTGCTATCTCCCATTCCCAAACTATTTTGAAATTGAATCCAGTGAAAATATTTTGAGTATTAACTTTTCTTCTGTCACTGCAGAAATAGTCTTATTACATTGTCGAGAATAATTAGACCAAGAACAGCCAACTCCCTAATCCTCTGAAAGTGCTCCAAGAGCAGGTGCTCCGGGGTTCAAGGTACAGTGGAGATGGTGTAGGCATCCTTGTGCAGCTGAGATGGAAAGAGCAACAGCAATTTATCCAGTTCTCAATTCAGCCTGAGTGACATGTAGTTGAGACCTATGATGCTTAGCACATGGGAGTCGAAGACCCCCTTGAAAAGATAATAAAAACTAAAGACTCTCTCCCCAGAAAAAGACAAAAGTTCCCAGCTTTGATTTCCATTTCAGGGAATTCACATACTTCCTGGAGCTCAGCTGTGGACTCCAGGTTAGAATCTGATCTAGACTATGGGCCTCATATTTTGCAGAAGGGGTTTTCTTCTGGAAACTCTGTTTTCCCATTAGTGATGGGGACAAAGGATATCCAGGTATCAAGTTCATCCCATAGGGGGTGAGGAGTGGGCTGATTATACAAGCAGCCTCTAACTCTCCTCACCCACACAAATATTCAATACAAAGGACAAAATATGTATGACACGTGAAATATTATTCAGCATAATTTGGATGGCAATTCTGATACACATTACAGCATGAAGAACCTTGAGGACGTGATGCTGAGTGAAACAAGCTGGTCATGGAAGGACAAATGTTATATGATTCTACTTATGATTCTCTAGGTAAAGGAGTCAAATTCAAAAGGACAGAAAGTGTATGGTGGTTGCCAGGGGTGGAAGGGAGGGACTGGGGAGTTAGTATTGCATAGGGACAGAATTTCAGTTTTGCAAAATGAATAAAGTTCTAGGGAAGAATGGTGTGATGATTGCGCAGCAGTGGAAATGTACTTAATGCCACTGAATTGTATACTTAGAAATGGTAAAGGGATTTCTCTGGCAGTCCAGTGGTTAAGACTTCACCTTCCAATGTAGAAGGTATAGGTTTGAACCTGGTGACTCAGACGGTAAAGAATCCACCTGCAATGCAGGAGACCTGGGTTTGATCCTGGGGTTAGGAAGATCCCCTGGAGAAGTGCATGTCAACCCACTCCGGTATTCCTGCCTGGAGAATTCCATGAACAGAGGAGCCCGGTGGGCTACAGTCTGGGGTCACAAGAGTTGGATACAACTGACTAAGACTTTAAAAAACTGTCCATATAAAAATTTTTTTTCTAAAAAATGGTTAAGGTGGTAAATTTTATATTGTGTATATTTTAAATCAAAATTAAAAAAAAAATTAGACAAGAGCTTAAAACACAGGAGTCTGAAGATGGAGTGTGCAGCCCTAGGCTAGTGGGGAGCCAGGTAGGCCTAATCTCAGCTGCTAGCTTTGGTGGACTGTGGATCCTTACCCACCTCCCTGCAAAAATAAAAGGAGTTCCTGGGATCTCTGCTGCCTGGTGGGCTCCCTGAGCTGTGGAGAGTGGTCGTGGCATTGAGCACCAGCACCAGGAGCACCTTGACTTGCTTTGGGATGCTCCTGCTTGCAGAGGGTAGTGGCGGGGTGCGGGGCGGGGGGCGCTTCCCTTGTGGCTCAGGCAGTAAAAAATCCACCTGCCATACAGGAGACCTGGGTTTGACCCTTGGGTTGGGAAGATCCCCTGGAGAAGGGAATGGCAACCCACTCTAGTATTCTTGCCTGGAGAATCCCATGGACAGGGGAGCCTGGTGGGAAAGAGTCCATGGGGTTGCAAAGAGTTGGACACAACTGAGTGACTTGTTGTTGCAGAGGTTTATTTCAGCCCTCCACCTTGTTACTGACATAGATTTTTCCTATATGAGGATGGCTAATAATGGCTCTCCCTGTAATTTCTAAAGGAAAACTGTGGCTGCATAAATGATTCACCATTCAGGAACTCTTCATTTTATAGGACCCATCTTTTTTATAACAGGAAGTAAATATGCGTTGCTAAGCTACTATGTCCACCAAAAAAAAATTATATAGTAGATTCCATTGTGTTCTTTGTGTTCTGTGAGAGTTGATGATTCCTCTATGTTAAGTTAGTCCTTTTGTTCTTGACCTCCTTTGCCTAAAGTTAATTAGAGCTTGGCCTGAGTGTACTTGGGGTAAACAGAAAAAAAAAAAAGCATAAATCATAATTTCCCATGAGAAAACAGTAGGTTTCTTTAGATTTTCTCAAAGGAATTTGAAAAGCATTTATTGGCCTTTATTTTCAGTTCTGCACCTATTTACTATTTATCTATCTATCATTTCATCTACCTTAGAATCTATGGTTCTAAGATTGCACACATGAGACTTAATCGTATTATTGCAAAGGAAAGAATACAGACTATACAGGTAAGTTTTAAGAGTTACAGGTAGCTCTTTAGACTCCCTGAGGATGGATCGTCAGTGCTCCACCTCTGAGAAGTATACAGCAGGTAGAGAGCATTTCAGGATGCAGCTTAAGGGATTTTGATCAAAGGAAGGAAAAGCACTGCATGTGAGTTATCCATTTCCCCAAGATGGAGATCTCAAAATAAAAAGGATATCATTGCCCATATCAGATGCCCTGACCATCAAGGTCACAGGAGGGTCCTGAGGTAGTAGAATTATGCCTTTTGTGTATTTAATTTACTTGAGCTCAAATATGCATACTTAAAAAAAATTTTTTTTTTTTCTTTTTTGGTTGCACTTTGTGACAAGTGGGATCTTAGTTCCCTGACCAGGGATCAAACCAGTGTCTGCCACACTGGTTGTGCTGAATGTTAACCATTGGACTGCCAAGGAGGTCCAGGAGGGAGCCATTTAAATAAAGCTGGCAACTAGGCCTTCCATTCCACCCAAGGTCCCACCTGAAGACAGGAGGGGAACACAGGAATTTGTTAATTCGCAACTGGAATTTCTTGCATGCTCTCTGCATAGACATCTCCTCCTGCTGAGTGTGATTCCAGCAGCTTATCTTCCCATACCGCATGGCTCCCACACGTAAGCCATCGCCTCCATCTGATGCCACTGGTCCGTTTCGACACTAGCGTAAGAGCTGACTGGGTTGAGGTTTCTGGTAGTGGGGATGGCTGTGTCCAGCACGATTCGGTCTAGCAGGGATCATAAAAACTTGAGAGAAAAGTCATCCCACTGTGGCATCAAGGACTAAAATGTTTGTTAAAGAGACAAGTTAAATATGTAGAAGACTTTCATGAAGACTGAAATAGCATCTGATTTGTGCCTGGAGGGCTTGGACTGTGAGTTGTGCCTCTGAATTTCAGCATATGTTCTAACTTCCTGCCCAAGAGGTATTAATGAAAAGGAATTTCCAAGAGTAATTTCAATTCTACATGCTTTTCACTCCCTTCTGACCCTAACTCTCATGGAAATTATAGTGGTCAAGAACTTGAATTTTGGGGTCAGATGTCAGATTCCCAGTTCTAGCTCCACCAACAACTAACACTAATTTGACTAAGCCTCAGTTTCCTCAAATGTAATGCAAGTTCTTACCTAATAGGATAGTTCTGTGGATTAAGTGGGACAATCCATGTGAAGCACCCAGCACCTGCATTTAATAAGTAATGCAATCAATGTTTACTCTGATTATTCAGGAAGCAAAAGCAATCCAATGCATTGGCTGCATGCCACTGGTTTGTGGGAAGAACAAAGGACTGGTTCTGTGCTCTGGATCCAAAGCAACGAAAAAGTTTCAAAAACATATTTGTTTTTTACTCTTTTGTCTGCTGTATTCTCTATACCTAACTTCTCAACAATTTAAATATACATATTTCCTACGCAACTGTTCACCCAGTGGATTTGATGGATATTTGTTGAGCACCTACTGTGTGCCAGGCTAGGGGCTGGCGATGCGGAAAGAAGGCAGTCTGAACAGTGGGAGGAGATGGATGTATAAGCTGGGAGTGATGAGACAGTGCAGACAATGAAGTGATGGGGGAACCTGAGTGGACTGAGGTGCAGGAAGTGGTGAATGGATGAAGGGATGAGAAAGGCATGGAGGTGAGAAACAGCAGGGAGAGATGGGGCAACCACAAGGAAGTCAGGTGATCAGAGTGCAAATCTGTGCAGATCTGGGAATGGTGGGGAGTGACAGATCCTGGAGACATTCCTGCTTCACTGGGGGCTTTAACCTTGACCGTGAGGGCTGTGGAGAGGCGTTCACCAAATGTGTATTCTCATCAAGATGGATCATCCTGTGTGGAGGATGGATTGGAGGGGGAGACAAAGGATGAGGGTATGCGGCCGGGACCACTGTAGCCATAAAAATGAGGGCTGGCCAGGAGACGTGGGCGATGTCCCTGGGGAAGGAGAGAGGCAGGGCCATGGAGAAGCAAATACGAGGTGAACTCAGCAGGACCTGTGATTGCTAGAGTGCAAAGTGAGGGGAAGAGTGGAGTTGGGGGCACCTCCCAGATGTCAAGACAACTGAGAAGATGGCAGTGCTACCAACTAAGGTATTTTCAAAATAGAAAGAACATGTATTGAGGTGGGAAGATGATTTTGCTCCTTTTGAAAGAACTTCCTAGACCTTACAGTCTAGGGAGATAATGATTCAAGTGTGCTGTTCTTTCATTACATCTGGAATTCAGTAATCAAAAAAAAAATATTTGTAATAACAAATCTTCAGAAAGCATGTCTAAACAGGAAGTTGCATAGCCACTTATTCTCAACCAGAACCAAACAATATCCAAGTTCAAATGACCTTCATGATTTAAGATAGGCAGGGGGAGAATCTTAAAAAAAAAAAAAAGAACATGGAGGCTGGATAAAGGAAAACCAAATATAGTAATACTAGTCTAAAAGAACTAAAAATGCTGATTCAGATCTTTCCCACTTTTCTCTGACATTTAATTAATTGCATTTTGATCTCTCTTCCTGTCCTCCTTTATCCTGTGATGAAGATTCTAGAATGTGGTAAACACACAAAAAAATGAAGTCAACAGGAGGAAGAGGGAGAAGCAGAGCTTTGATAACGCATCAGTTGACAATTTATCCCCTTATATCCGGTAGAGGCTGGAGTACCAAGTAGGCAAGACTGGGAGAAGATAGTAAAGAATCTGAGGGTTTAGCTACAAATTAGCGAATCTGGTAGACTCAAACCCTTGTGCTTCCTTGCCTGGGCAAGCAACATAAACTGCCTACATGTTTTGAATTTCATTTCTTTTAGCTTTAGTCATATGATTTTGGGTATGAGTTCTGAATAATATTCTTGCCTGGAGAATCCCCTGGACAGAGGAACCTGGCGGGCTACAGTCCATGGGGTCGCAAAGAGTCAGACACGACTGAATGATGAACACTTTCACTCTTTTCTGAATAAGTAATGAGAAATGGTTCCACCTCAAACTCTGGTTAAAGAAGAAGCTGAAAGCAGGATGGAAAAGATGCATACACATTCCTTTGCAGGACGTGGGTCATCTGGCAGCACCAGGCTGCCACAAAAAGGGCTTCTTAGAGTTATCATTTGACAAAGTACCAGCCAGAGGGCTGACGTCAGTGGGGACAAGGCCGTGGGAGGGTGTCCCCCGGATGACTTCCTCCCTTTCCTCTCCCTGCCAGAGTGCCGTCGTCGTCTGAACCTGTAATCCCTGCCCAGGCAATTCCAGCGCTGGGCGTTTCTTAAGCAAATAGAGCAGATCCTGCCAGGGTGAAGGGTTGCCACCTTTTATAACTCATGTTCCGGGGCAGCCGCTCGTGACCTTTTCTCATGACTCAGGATCACCGCCGCATCTGTGCCTTTGAAATGTCTTCCTCTTCCCGCTCCTTGTAACCCCCATGTCTCCCTGTGTAGCTGGCGCCTAGAACACGCCGTGGTGTTTGTTAATTAGCTCCTCTGTGGAATGGAGCACTTTCTTTGTTCAGTGATGCCACATTCTTCAGTGGGTTCTCCGGTCTGTGTCTTGCTGCCCAATGATGCTGGAAGGTTTCTGGGACGGGGAAGAAATCTGTCCGCTGCTCCCTGTATAAGCATCCTCCCACCTCCCTCTCCCTGCCCACCAGCCACACGCACCACAGGTGTTCAACAAATGCTGCTGGACAGTGAAGCAGTTCTTCCAATATGGATGTGCGTGCCTACATCCTTCGTTGTGTTGGATATGGATATCTTCTAGCTTAAAAAAAAAAAGTCAGGTGTCAAAGCACTGAACATAAAGTTTCTATGAGGAATGAGAACAAGTCCCTCCACCTCAAAGGATGTGGTTCAATAGTCACAGAAAGGCTGTAACAGTTACCCTTGGTAAGACCTTGCTCTGTGCCAGGCACTGTTTCGGGTGCTTGTATCATCGTTTGATCCTCGCAGTAGTCTTCTGCTTCTTATTATCCTCATTTTAAGGAGGCACCCAGTCTATGATATTTTGTTACAGCAGCTCTAATGGCTTAAGAAAGGAGGGAATTTTAAAAATTGGTATGTAATTGACATATGATGTTAGTTTCAGGTATACAGCATAGTGGCTCAATATATCTATCTCTTGTGAAAGGATCATCAGAACAAGTCTACTTAGCATCCATCACCAAACATAGTTACAAAGTTTTTTCCTTGTGATGAGAATTTTTTACTTACCTTCTTAAACGGAGAAGGCAATGGCACCCCACTCCAGTACTCTTGCCTGGAAACTCCCATGGATGGAGGAGCCTGGTGGCTGCAGTCCATGGGGTCGTTGAGAGTTGGACACGACTCAGTGACTTCCCTTTCACTTTTCCCTTTCATGCATTGGAGAAGGAAATGGCAACCCACTCCAGTGTTCTTGCCCGGAGAATCCCAGGGACGGGGGAGCCTGGTGGGCTGACGTCTCTGGGGTCGCAGAGTTGGACACGACTGAAGCGACTTGGCAGCAGTAGCAGCAACCTTCTTAAAAGCTTTCAAATATATAAGTCAACATTATTGACTATAGTCGCCAGTGCATCCCATACTTATTTTAAAATGGGAAATTTGTATGTTTTACATACTCCCTCGATTTTAACTTTTGTCTTTCCAACCCCATGGGATCACTGAAAGACTTGTTGATGTTCTGCTTCTTAGCAGCTGTCTTTTTTTTCTAGCTTTCCAGCCTCTTCTATCATTCCACCAAGAATCAACAAATGTCATGGGAGAAAAACAGCTGTGTGCAAAAGATTGGGGTTCCCTCAAAGACCTTCTCTTCTAGAATCTTTTCATTCTAGATTCTCATGCCCTGGCTATCCAAGCAGCTCTTTCATGACCTCAAACAGTTGTTCTTTTGTATTGTGTTCAGCTTTCTAGTGTTTTCTGTGGGTGTATTAGTCTGCAAAAAGCTAATATCATAGTAGGAGAGTTAAATTATCAGAAGCAATCATTTAATGTTAAGTAATATGGACTTTTGTATTAGTTCTCCAGAGGAACAGAGCCAGGATAGATATATAAGAAAAGATTTATTATGGGAATTGGCTAATGCAATTATGGAGGCTATGACATGCCCTCATGTGCCATCAGCAGCTGGAGAACAAGGGAGGCAGGTGGTGTAAGTCCCAGGATGAAGCCAAAGGACAAAGAATGGGAGAGTGGATGTTGGGATGGGCGGAGGGAAGGGTTAGTATAAATCCCGGAGATCGAAGCTAAGACCAGGAGCTCTGAGGTCTGGAGACAGGAGAAAATGGATGTGCCACATCTCAGCATGTACACCCGTGGTGGATTCACGTCAATGTATGGCAAAACCAATACAGAATTGTAAAGTAAAATAAAAAATAAATAAATTAAAAAAAAAAAAAGAAGAGAGAAGAGAATGTGTCCTTTCTCTCCTTGTTTGTGCTATTCAAGCCCTCCATGAATTGGATTATTTCCAACCACATTCTTTTATTTTTTTACTTTTTTTGTAGCGGGTCTTAGTTGCTGTGTGCAGACTTATCTCTAGTTGCAGCCAGCAGAGACTGTTTGTCATCGTGGTGCTTGGGCTTCCTATTGGAGTGCCTGTTCTTGTTGAGGAGCACAGGCTCGAGGGCATGTGGGCTTCAGATACAGCAGATGCACTCAGTATTCATGGCTCGTGGGTGTAGTAGTTGTGGTGCACAGGCTTACCTTTTCCATGCGTGTGGAATCTTCCCAGAACAGGGATCAAACCCATGTCCCCTGCTAAAAAATTAGCAGGAAGATTTTTTTTTCCCCCACTGCACCACCAGGGAAGTACCCCCCCCACCACCACCCACATTCTACTCAGTCTACTGATTCAGGTGTTAATCTGTTCTCTCAGACACTCCTAGAAGTAATATCTTCCTAGGTCTCTAGGTTTCCCTTAGCCCAGTCAAGTGGACTTTTAAAAGTAACCATTACAGCTTCTTAAGACTTTTGATATGTTTTATCAAGTTGCTCCCTGGAGAGCTATTCTAATCATGTTTCTGTTGAAAGTGTATTATGTAATTATCATATATAGACTTCTAAGGTAGTTCTCGGTGTGCATGGAAGGTCCCACTATCCAGGGGTAAGCTATGGATAGAAGAGACTTGCAACTGTGCTCCCCAGCTTACTCACAGCCCAAGGCCCCACTTACAAGAAGGTAGCAGAATGTGTATTAGTTGCTTCAGTCATGTCTGAATCTTTGAGACCCCATGAACTGTACTCTGCCAGGCTCCTCTGTCTATTGGATTCTCCAGGCAAGAATACTGGAGTGGGTTGCCGTGCCCTCCTCCAGGGGATCTTCCCGACCTAGGGATCGAACCTACATCTCTTTATGTCTCCTGCATTTACCGGCAGATTCTTTACCACTAGCACCATCTGGGAGGGTAGTAGAATGAGAACAGCACAGTTTCATCACTTTTCAGTTGTGCACTTTTGAATGGATTAATTTGATTCTGTGAGCTTTAATTTTATCTCAAAATGGTGTACATCTCCCAGCATTGCTTACATGATTAGTGGAACTAAAGCGTGTACAACTGCAAGCACGTGATATGTGTTTGTTAAATGGGAAGTATTGTTATAAGTGGTGAGTCGTAAATATTGGTTGAAAGAATAAGTGAATGAATGTGTGAATAAGGTAATGATTTAAGGAGCGTGAAGCTGCCTACGTCGGGTTCCTTGGGGTAGGGTATGAATAAGGGAATGAAGGCATCGGTAGCAGGGGACAGCACAGAGCGGACAAACAGACTTGGGTGTGTCGGTGCCGGTGATACGTTACAAACTTGCCAAAAGGCAAGAAGCTAATCACTAGAAAATAGAGGATCAACTCATGTTTGTTCTGTAGGCTGCTTTGAATTGCAGGGACTTCAGAATCTTTTGTACTATTACTTTCACCCTCAGATGAGCGCTGAGAAAGTGAATCTCTTTTTCTGTCACTTTAAATACATGTCAGTTTGGCTTGCCATAAAGCAAAGTCAATGATGATAAATTCCTTGGTAAAAACCTTTCTTCATGTCTTCTCCAGCAAGAAGATTTCTTGCAAAATCACAGAAACTCAGAATCATGGAAATCTCTGGAATCCTAGAACTGGAGAGACCTCAGAGAGCATTGGTCTCATATTTCATCATCATTGAAATCACTGCAGCAGAATTCCCGACTGTGAGGCTTACATCTGCTGCCTGTTTGCTCTATATGGTGCCATGAAGCCTCAGTTTAATGCTTGGGGCGGGTTGCTGTTACCTGCTGGCCCACCAGGCACAATGCTCATCTAGGAAGTGAGCTGAAATCAGCTTCTTGATAAAACCCCTCCATTGATCTGGTGTTGGTTGGCCTTCTCTTGATGAAAGTGAAAGAGGAGAGTGAAAAAGTTGGCTTAAAGCTCAACATTTAGAAAACTAAAATCAGGTCATCCAGTCTTCATGGCAAATAGATGGGGAAACTGTGGAAACAGTAGCTGACTTAACTTTTTGGGGCTCCAAAATCACTGCAGATGGTGACTGCAGCAATGAAATTAAAAGATGCTTGCTCCTTGGAAGAAAAGCTATGACCAACCTAAACAGCATATTAAAAAGTAGAGACATTACTTTGCCAACAAAGGTCCATCTAGTCAAAACTATGTTTTTTCCCAGTTCTCATGAATGGATGTGAGAGTTGGACAATAAAGAAAGCTAAGTGCCGAAGAATTGATGCTTTTGAACTGTGGTGTTGGAGAAGACTCTTGAGAGTCCCTTGGACTGCAAGGCAATCCAACCAGTCAATCCTAGAGGAAATCAGTCCTGAATATTCACTGGAAGGACTGATGCTGAAGCTGAAGGTCCAATACTTTGGCCACTTGATGTGAAGAACTGACTCATTGGAAAAGACCCTGATGCTGGGAAAGATTGAAGGTGGGAGGAGAAGGGGATGACAGAGGATGAGATGGTTAGATGGCATCACCGACTCTATGGACTTGAGTTTGAGCAAGCTCCGGGAGTTGGTGATGGACAGTGAAGCCTGGCATGCTGCAATCCATGGGATCACAAAGAGTCAGACGTCACAGAGTGATGAAACTGAACTGAACTAAGGTCCCATGGAATAATTCTAATCCTTTTTCCTAAAATGTGTTATTCAATCATTTGAAGGTAGCCCTCCATGGAAAAAACACTGGATGAAGGTCAGAAGACTTGAATTTTAAACCAACTCCTATCACTTGCACTGTGACATTGTAGAATATTCATTTTATAAAATAGGAGCCCGAGGCTTTAAAAGTTAAGCAACTGGCCCAAGGTCACACAGCTATTAAGTGGTGAACTAGAACTGTGAGTGAAGCTTACTGATGCTGAAACTCAAGTTCCTGTCCATTATGTTAGAGAGCATCTGCGTGCTACTGTTCGTTTGTTGTTGCAGTCAGTTAAACCTCAGTCTTTTCTCCTATGAATTTTAGTCAAGTCACATTTTCTTCATTTGGAACTTGTCTGAATCAATCCCTCTCTCTTTCCCTATCTACTGATATCTGTACCTGTCAAGTAATCATCTATTTTTATCTATCTATCATCTTACTTTCATCAACCCATCAATTTATTTTTACTTACACGTACTTTTCCTTATTAAATTTGGAGGGTGAAGGGTCACTGAGGGGTGACCATCATTTCAATCTGTCAAAATGAGTATTGGTTTTTATTGTAAAATATCTCCCTTTGAGTTATCTACAAAACTGACAATTTTCAAATCTGAAAATTGTAGGACACTGCTAAAAATTTTAATATATTAGTCAGGGTCATATGACAGGCCACTGGCAACCAGTTGTGAACATATTTAGCTGTCCAGTTATTTTAATCACGTATTTTCAATTTGACCACAATGACATCCCAACAGACTTGACCGCATTTCCTAGTGGATATGTTTGATGGTTTGACATCCTGACCTCAGTGAACCCATGCTGGCTGCATATGATCATAGCATTCTTTTCTAAGTCATTCACAAGACATGTAGTTAAAAATTTTATACTAGAATTTTGCCAAGGATTGACATCCAGACCAGTTTGCTTTGACCCAACTGTAATTACCAGAACCTAGGTTTTCTTGAATTTCACAATCAAACACTATTTTCCAATCTTCTGGCACCTCCTTATTCTTCATGTTTTCTTCCCCCCAAAGATTGCCAACCGAGGTTGTGTAATTACATCTCTGAGTCTTTCAGTACTTTGGGTTATGATCTGTCTGGGCTGGAAGGTGTGATCTCACTTAAGTTGTGATCTAGTGGAAAGAGACGCAGACTTGAATGTGGACTCCATTCTTGCCTTGGTGCATCACTTGCTGGTTATTGACTTGCGGTAAATGACTAAATCTACATAACCTCTGTTTCCTTATCTGTAAGTGAGGATGAAATCTCACAGGGGACTGAAAGGATTAAATGAGCTAACAACTGGAAAAGTGTCTGGAGTACCATAAACTTCAAAAATCTGAATTGCCCTTAATGCCTTTTCTATCTTGGAGTTCAATTTATTCTTTATGGTTTAAAATGTCCTTTAGAATTTGAAAACGGTTCTTCTTGCTGGAGAAGACAGAAGGGAGCCAAAACTCTTTGTGGATGAAGATGGTGTGGAGCACTGGACTGGGAGGAACAGAAGTTACTTACTGTGTGATCTTGAGCAAGTCATGGAATCACTCCAGGTTGTATTTTCATCTGTAAACTGAGGAGGAAGGACTAGGTGATTTCTAAGTTCTTATTCTTAGTTCTAAATCCTCTGAACCTAATTTTGCCGTTTGCCATGTCCTTGGACAGTAGCACCATCTTCCTGGAGCGGGGTCTATCACTTAGCCTGTTCTTGATCCACTTGCCACATGCTTCTGAGCTAAAAATCTATCGTCTGTGGGTTGACATGGACTATTAGACCGAATGAGCCCAGAATAGGATAACAATCCTGTTTGTTGTCTCCAACTTAGCTTATTATTCACCATTTTGAATTACCAGGGCTTTGATTCTTTCATTAGCCTAATGATTGAGAATTGATGGCATAATAATGCTATGTCAACATATAGAAATGTTATGGAAATTATGGAAATAATTATGTAGCACTTTCCATACTAAAGTGGGTTTTTTTTTTTTGATACATGAGAATGGATTTCAGATGTGAAATACAGCAATTACTCTTCACCCTAGAATGCTGGAAGAAATCTTTGGATATACCCAAGAAGTTGCTATTCATCAGTTGTGATAATTTGGAAAAAAGTCAGATTCATTGTCTCCAAAATATTAATAATAAGAATTTTCTTGTTACTGTGCTTATTTCCTACTCTGGGGACTACAGAAAGTGTCTTCTGATTTCAAGATAATTAAATACATAGGTGTCTTTGTTCTTCTTTTCAGGGAAGATTGTACCAGGCAAATTTTATTCATTCATTTGCATCATGTATACATTAACTTTTTGAAGACGTATCTCAAACACCTATTGTATGCTGTGCCACACAGGGGCTCAGAAAAGAATTGAGGGGGTGATTCCTGCTTTTAGAGAAGTCTCCATCAGTTAGGGAAGACTAGCTAAGGCTGATAGTGTAGTAGGGCTCTAAGAAAGTGTATTCTGGATCCTGGACCTTTCAAGAACCTTCTCAGGAGACTTGCTCTTCTGCTAATCCTTCTCTCTGCATTCCTAAACTCTTGGCTTTATCACCCAGACGCTGTATCTTTTACCTTAGAAGCAAATGGGTTGTTATATGGCAGAAGCTAAATGGATACATATATATGTATGGCTGACTCCCTTTGCTGTTCACCTTAAACTAACACAATATTGTTTATCAGCTATACCATAATACAAAGTGAAAAGTATAAAGTTTAAAAAAAAAACTGGGAAAGAAAATAGTCAAAATAAAAAAAAAGAAGGAACCCCCCAAAAAAGCAGATAAATAAACAGCAAACCTCTACTAACTCGTCACATCTCTCTAGGATTTCCCTGCATCTCTATTTCCCGGGGAAGAGCTGCATATGGTGCCAGAACCTTACCTCCCATTCATTCTTCATCTCTTCCTCCATTCCTCCAAAACTGACTTCCAAGTTACTGAATCTAATGGATACTTTAAAATTCTTATCTTACTTGACCTTTCTGCATCATTTGAACCAACTGGTATTCCCTCTTGAAACTCCTTTCCTTTGAAAATACCCTCTCTGGTTTCCTCTTTCAATGGCTGCTCTTTTTTCTTTTCCTCTGAGAGTTTGTCTTCTTCTGCTGCTTCTACTGCTGATGTTCTTCATGGTGTGTTGCTGGGCCCTGTTGTCTCCTCTCCTTGAGGAGAGGTTCTCTTTTCCTCTAGTTATTTTACTCTTGTTATTTCCCTTTTCTTCTCTCTCTGTTCTGAAGCAACTTCATCCTTTATCATAATTTAAATTCTTTGTATATCTTGAAGAGTCTCAAATTCATATCTGTAGCCCAGTGCTCTTTTCTGAGCTTCAGATGGAAATATTGCAGTATGTACTTGATACTGATGTTGAAATGTCTTGTAGACATCTCAAATACCTGAGTTCCAAATCTCCCTCTAAACATCTACCCTTTCTGTAGGATTCTCCATCCTGGTGAATATCTCCACATGCCCGGGTGCTGAAGGACATCTCTGGCCCATTCCTCCTTTTGTGTCTTGTAGGCATCTCAAACTCAACATATCCAAATCCAGTCTATTGATTTCCATCCCTGCCACTAACACTTGGCTCTCAAGAATCCTCAAAACAAAATAAATTTTAAAACACACATACACAAAAGGAAAGAATGAGGGAAGGAAGGAGTGAAGGAGGGGAGGAAGGAAGAAGGGAAAGAAGGAAGAAAATAAATAAATCCAAAGACATTTGGTTTTGCTTCACAACTGTCTACTGTACTACTAGAGTCAGAACCTGGTGGTGAGTTTTGACTCTTCCTTTTTCCTTTACCCCTTGTATCAAATTCATGCAAGAAAAAGTCACTTCCATTTCTGGCCATGATGCAATAACAGCAGTTAGATTTACCCTTCCATCTTACAGACGGAAAACTGGACAAAATATATGAAGTGATTTTCAGGGGCACAGACAGCTGGTTGGTTGGAAAAGAGTTAAGGCAGGACAATGAGGCCTATGAGAAGGGAAATAATTCATGGGAGCCCTAAAACTTATCCCCCAGGCTCTTTCCAAGCCTGTTAATATTTTACCTATTTTTGTGCTTGTCAAATTATCTGTCTCCCTTCTTTAGAACATCAGTTCCAGGAAGGGTGGGGACTTGGCTGTCTAGTTGAGCCCCTAGCCCAGGACTCAGCCCATTGTAAGATCTCAATGAGTTTTCCGGATGGGATAAATAAATGGGTGAATCCTTGATAACATCTGCTCCTTCACTAGCCAAATCCTATCTATTCTGCTTTTAAGTTGATGTTGCTAATCCATCCACTGATGCTATCTCCCTGATCCCAACATCGTCATATCTGCCCTGGACAAATATTATACCTCTACACGGTCTTCTTCCATCTGGTCTGTCTTCCTCCAATCACTTCCTCCAAACTGGTTATTTAAAGTGTGAACTTCATCCTGTCCCTGGGTATTTAAACATGTTAATGGTTTCTGCTCTTTGAAGAATCCAAACTCCTTCCCAGGGGTGGTCTGCTCTAGCCTGTCTTTCAGCCTCCTCCCCACATCTGTGGTTTCCTAATTCAGCAGCCCCTTGGATCCATGGCACACAATTTGAAAACCAGTGAACTAGATGATTGCTGGTGTCCTTATCTATAATATCATACTTAGACTTATTTGCCACAATCTAAGTTACCTGTTCAGAGAAGGCAATGGCACCCCACTCCAGTACTCTTGCCTGGAAAATCTCATGGATGGAGGAGCCTGGTAGGCTGCAGTCCATGGGGTCGTGAAGAGTCGGATACGCCTGAGCGGCTTCCCTTTCACTTTTCACTTTCATGCATTGGAGAAGGAAATGGCAACCCACTCCAGTGTTCTTGCCTGGAGAATCCCAGGGACGGGGGAGCCTGGTGGGCTGCCGTCTATGGGGTCGCACAGAGTCAGACACGACTGACATGACTTAGCAGCAGCAGCAGCAGCAAGCTACCCGTTGAAATGTAATGCTGCAAATTACCTGTCAGTTCAACAGTTCTAATAATAGTGACATGCATAAATACCATAAGACAATGGGAAAAATGAGCATCAGACTGTAAGAATTTATCAGGGTCACTGTGGTACCCTCTAGAGAGAGGGACATCTCATTCTAAATATTGGTCTTGGCTTTTCAAGCATAATAATCGTGGAAGGCAAATTCTCCATCTTCTAGAACTTTATAGAAATATCATGAGACAATAGTCTAGCTGCTTTCCTTTGATTCTCTGTCAACAAAACAAGGTTTTGCTTTGTTGTTTGTCTTCCAAGGTAGGTAGACTTGCCCCAAACACAATGTCCAGCATTCACAAATATGTCTTTAATTTTCAGACCAGTTTTATCTTTCTCTGTCATTTACTATGTTGTTCTCTGAGCTCATGAATCAGCCTTTTGAGGTTTAATTAGTATGAATCAATTTATCAACATCCAGATCACACAGAGCAACCAGATAGCTTGCATTTTGTGGTCCTGAATGTTGGGGGACCAGATTAGAACATGAACATCTCACCAAAGGCCCCCTTAGATGAAGAAATGAGGTCATGGCAGAGGACAGTCAGACACAGTGATGTACAACGTTGACTCAGGAAAGGTCATAGAGGACGCAAGGTCTAAGCAATGACCTAAAAAGGGAAAAGGAAGGAATAATAATAACCAATATAATTTGATATGATCCATTTCATATGTGTCATATATAAAGAGACAAATAAGATCACATTCCATTTCTTTAAAAAAAAATTAATTTCTTTTGTTCTCCCCCACATTCTTACATAAGCAGGGAATCCAGTCTCTCTCCTGGCCCTTCTCTCCCCCTCATATGACCAGCAATCTGGAGGGTCTTGTATATACTGTTCTCCTTATGTTGACCCCAGAACCCAGGTGCCCCTTGAGGTTGGAGGGACCCCCTTGCTGAGTTTTAAGAGCACTTCATTGTTGCTGGTTTCTGGTCCAAAAGGGGCACCCTGTCTGGGTCTCTGATTTGGGTCACAGCTGCAGACACCCGGGCGTTCTTTGACGAGAAAAAGAGCTGGAGCCTGGTCAGACCCGCCTTTCCCCCACTGGAACTGCCCTCCCCTCCTCTGACCAACACACACCCCTGCTCCACCCCAAACTGGCCTGCTTCCAACATTCTCCTTTTAAAATCCACTCACTTCACTGCCAGCTTCCTGGGTGCTAGTAACCTTGTGAGGGCTGGCTTGGGACAGGCTCCAGTGTCCACCACCACGTGGACCCTGAATGGCCACCACCCTGCGGTCATTGACTCGCTCCCTTCTAGATCCAAGAAGAGCCCGCCCAGGAGACACATTCTGACTTCCACTTTTAGAGCCACAGGAAGCAAATTTCTGGAAGATTTCCAACACATTTTGTCCCTAATTTCACCCTCAGGCCTTCAGAAATGTTGTGAACTGGTCTTACAACACCTCATTACATGCTCAACATCTTTAATAATTTAAAGAGTAGATATTTGTATTCTTTGTGTGTGTGTGTGCATTAAAAAAAATCTTATTAGATAAGAACCTATAGTGCTGGCTTCAAGAGCTGGACACCCCACACTCTGGCGACATACAGTGAAAAGATGGAGTGTGTGTGTGTGTCTGAGAGACAGAGAGAGAGAGAGAGAGAAGATGGACCTGCTTCTGTAAACACACAGGCAGGGAGAGGCTGCTGTGGGAATCCATGCAGGTCCTGTGTACTGAGTGGATGGGGTGAGAGAGTCAAGGGAGGAGAGTTAGTGGGTGTTTAGAGATGCCTTCCATAGAGACGGAAAACTCAGAGAGAGGATCCCTCTGGGGAGAGATGGGGTCTGTATGGGGTAGAAGTATGTGGATTCTGGAGCTAGACTAAAGAGCAGGGGTCAGAAACATCTTCTGCTGAGTAAGCTGGGTGACCTCAACTGCTTTATGAAGTAGAAATGAGAAATGATGATGAAAATGACAGTGATAGAGGAAGAGAGTTAATAAAGCAATCATAAACACTGTTAAAGTGTGCCCGTTTCTTATTATCCTCATTTTTACCCATGAGCACAAAGATAGAACAATGTTTTAATTTTTTTCTGAAACAATTTCTATCTTAAAGACTGCATGTATTGCATATTCCCAAGAGCATAAAGAACTGTAAGGAGTTAATGTTGAGATTGGGCTTCCCTGGTGGTTTAGACAGTAAAGAATCTGTCTGCAGTGTAAGAGGCTAGGATTCTACCCCTGGGTCTGGAAGATCCCCTGGAGAAGGGAATGGCTACCCACTCCAGTATTCTTGCCTGAAAAATTCCATGGACAGAGAAGCCTGGTGGGTTACAGTCCATAGTGTCCCAAAGAGTCGGTTGCGCCTGACACTTTCACTTTCAATGTTTAGACTAAAGGAGGGAGTTTTCAACGCTGTTGAGCTAGCTCTAGCTTTTTGGGTCTAGGTGGATGATGAGGTAAGCGGGGGAGTGTGCCAGGACCAGGATTTGGGGGAAAGGAGGGGTAAAGAGCAAAGCCTCTGAACCAAGAGGGGTGACAGAGGGAGGGAGGAAGTGCTGCCTAAGGGAGAAGACAGAGATGGGAAGAATTCAGCACTTTACCGTACAATGTGTGATGTGCATCGCTCCTTCACCGTGAAAAATAGCTCTGTGTTACAAGGCCTGAGTCAGATCTCAGTTTTTGTTTTGCTTCCTTTTGTTTTTCAAAACAGGCCCTGTTAGGAGTTCCCTGGTAGTCCAGTGGTTAGGAATCCACCCTGCAATACAGGTGGCCCAGGATCCATCCCTGGTCCAGGAACTAAGATCCCACATGTCACAGCGCAACTAAGCCTGCACGCCACAACTAGAGAGTCTGTGACCTGCAGGGAAAGATCCCAAATGATGCCACAAAGCTCCCATGTGTTGCAGCTGAGACCTGATGCTGCCAAACAAATAAATAAAATAAAGAAATATTTAAAAACAACAGCAACAATAAAACAGGCCCAATTCTATTACAGGTACTCATGGAAAGAGCTTTGAGGCTCCAGATAAACTATGTTCATACATTTCCCCTTATCTTCATATTTCTCTCCTAAAATACTAGATTAACTTAGGATGATCCTCCCCACCTCCAATTTGGACACATTTAAAACTTAAGTCAAATTTCTGCTTGATTTATCTTCTACTAGCTTACCTGTCATGGAAGAGAGCCTTGTGTTTCATTTGAACGTTTTTTTCCCCAAGATTTTTGCGTGGATCAGACTCTTACTGAGGGTCAAGCTTTGATAATGGGGGTCATGGCTCCTTCAGAATCTTGGGTGGCTGCTCTCTGGCTCCGGTGACTCTTGTTCCATGAGCTGTGTCTAGAACGTTCTGGGCATTTAATATCTTCCATCAGTGTGTTTCCAAACTGGATTTGGGAAGAAAATTTCCCCCAAAACTTCATTTAGTCTCTTTTCCCCCTTTCATCTTGAATCAGATCTTTCGAACCATGATCAAAAGGGGCCCCACAGCTTTCCAATCCGGCTGCCAAGTTCTCTTACCCCTGTGTTGAAAACCCACTCCAGTACTCTTGCCTAGAAAATTCCATGGATGGAGGAGCTTGGTGGGCTACAGTCCACGGGGTCACAAAGAGTCGGACACGACTGAGCGACTTCACGACTAAGAAGCTTAACATCCTTTTTGCTGCCCAATTTCTGGTTTACACCTTTTCCTCAAACTGTGTCTCCCTGTCCTTCTCACTTGGTCAGTCTCTATATTAAAAGAAAAGTTACCCTCTCCCCAAATACAGGTGTTTGTGTTTGTTTGTTTTTAGCAATTAGTGGTCATGCAGATTTTTTTAAAAACAAAATTTTAAAAAATTCATGGCAAATGCTTTTCTTGGGCTCTAGTAATATTTAAGCAATAACCTGGCTTTCTCAAATAATTTCTCTTTATGTGCTTCTTTTTAATCTCCCCCCACCCACCTTTTTTTTTTTCTTTTTTCCAGTTCATTGCCTGTGGGTTGGGCATGGTTCCCTTTTTAAAGTTGGGTAAGTGCATTATAGCTTTTGTTGAGTTTTCTGCCAGAATGTGGAACTAAATCATGTTGAAACTACTATTACCTCGTGGTTCCTCTGAAAATACTTTCTATTTAAGTTCTTATCTGGCACTCAAAGCCGAGACATGATATTTCCTTTGGTTGTGGATTCTAAAGAGCCATCATTTGTTTGATCCTCAGCCTGTGCCTCCCGCCTTATCAAACTGTTTCGTCAGCTTGTATGATAACACAGGGTCCACCATTTTTCTGCCTTGCCTGATCCTGTGGTTTCTTCACTTTCATTTAACATTTTTAGTTCCATCTCACAGATTTTTGGCTTTATAGTAAACTGTAGCACCATCATCGCGATTTAACCATGAGACTCTTTCTTAGCTCTGTAAGAGTTTTCCAAGATTGTGGTTGATTTTGTGCCTCAGATACAAGGTACCTCTTCACTGGATGAATGCTCCTTCCTCACCCATGTTTGTAACAGGCAGCTCTTGCTGTCTGTTTGATTTTTCTTCTGCTAGTGGTTGCCATGTAAAGCTCCTCATTTTCAGCTCAAGAGCTGAACCTATTTTTTCTATTTCGCTTGTTTCTAGGCAAAGAGGCACTAAGTATGCTGGCTTCATCTTCCCCAAACTGACCCTGTCAGTAGTCTAATTAGGTGGTTCTATTATTTTATCTTCCCTTTTTTCTCAGTCCCAAGTTGAAACTCATGTTTGTTTACACTGATCAGATTTGTTTTCATTGTTGTTCAGTTGCTAAGTTGTGTCTGACTCTTTGTGGTCCTGTGGACTGCAGCACGCTGGGCTCCTCTGTCCTCCACTATCTCCCAGAGTTTGCCCAAATTCATGTCCACTGAGTCAGCGATGCCATCCAACCATCTCATCCTCTGTCGTCCCCTTCTCCTCCTGCCTTCAGTCTTTCCCAGCATCCGGTTTTTGCCAATGAGGTAGCTCTTTGTATCACATGACCAAAGTATTGGAGCTTCAGCATCAGTCCTTCCAATGCATATTCAGTGTTGATTCCCTTTAGGATTGATTGGTTTGATCAGATTTACCTGACATTTATTTTGAAAGGACCCTGTCAACTTTTTAGTGCTCATGCCAGTTTGGTTTGGATTGAGAAGCTTGTCCTGCCACCATAAGCTCTAGTTATGGTACGGATAACTTTATTATTTAGGTCATTATCAGGAACTCACCAAGATGGAAGTTTATCTCACTGTCAAGGAAACATTATCTGTGGTTGGCATGGTGGCTCTGTTACCCACCAGGGACCCTGGCTCCCACACTCTTGTGTCCCCATCCTCATCCTGAGGTCTGAGGTCTTCTCTAGTTTCAGGCATTACACAGTACTTCAGTGACCAGAAACAAAAAAGGCACAAGAACAAGCTGTGCTCCCTTCTTCTAAAGACATTTTCTGAAGTTGCACTTCGATGTGTAATCAACTAACCAAAACTTAGTCTGACAGATCTACTTCAGCTGAAAGGGAGGTGGGGAAATACAGTCTTTACTTTAGGCCACACTGTGCCCTCTGATGTCTGGGAATTCTGTTAGGGGTAATATTAAATACTGGAGATCAGTTAGAAATTCCTGACGTAGATGCTGTGTTCAGTCTTTCAGTCATGTCTGACTCTTTTCAACCCCATAGATGGTAGCCCATTAGGCTCCCCTGCCCATGGAATTTTCCAGGCAAGAATACTGGAGGGGGTTGCCATTTCCTCCTCCAGGGAATCTTCCCGATCCAGAGATAGAACTCAAGTCTCTTGTGCCTCCTCCATTGGCAGGCAAAGTCTTTATACTGTGCCACCTGGGAAGCTGAATATATACCTTAATTTCAAATAAATTCCCAACTAACCCCTTCTATCATCTCATCTATAGCATCTAAAGTTGGGGAGCTTTTAATTTTATTTTGGGCTTCCCTGTGGTTTAGACGGTAAAGAATTTGCCCAAAATGCAAGAGACAAGGGTTTGATCCCTGGGTTGGGAAGATTCCCTGGAGAAGAGAATTGGCTACCCACTCCAGTATTTTTGCCTGGAGAACTCCATGGACAGAGGAGCCTGACAGGCTACAGTCCATGGGGTTGCAAAAGAGTCAGACACAACTGAGCGACTATCACTTTCACTTTTTCTCACTTTCTTATTTTATTTTTCTTTATTGAGATATAATTGATACATAATATTGTGTAAGTTTAAGGTGTACAGTGTGTTGAATTGATGCACTTAGATATTGCACAACTATTTCCACCATGGTGTTAGCTAATACGTCCATCACTTCACATAATTACCATTTATTTTTGGTGGTGAGACCATTTAAGATATCCTTTCTCAGCAATATTCAAGGATATGATACACTATCATTAACTGTGATCAGCATGCTGTCCATTTGATCCCCAGAATTTATTCATCTTATAACTGGAAGTCTGTATCCTTTGATTAGCATCATCTCCTTTCCTCTACTGCTCCTTTCCCACCAAGCCCCTAATAACCACCACTCTACACTCTGTTTCTGTGTGTTTGGATTTCTTCGATTCCACATATGAGTGAGATCATACAGTATTGGTCTTTCTCTGCCTGACTTTCTTCATTAGCCGAATACCCTGAAGGTCCGTCCATGTTGTTATCAGTGGCAGGATTTCCTTGTTTCTCATGGCTGAATAATATTCATCTATATCTCACATCTTCTTTATCCATTACATTGACAGACACTTTGGTGGTCCCCCATCTTGCTGCAATGAATATGGAGGTGCGGATATCTCTTCCAGATCCTGTTTTCATTTTCTTTGGAAATGCACCCACAAGTGGGATTGCTGGTTGGGAACTGTTTAATTCTGCAGCCTTGCCTTTGGGGACACAAGACAGAGATCTGAACATGATTCATTTAATGAAGAACTTATTCCCGTTCCCACTGGCTCTCTCCTACCCTCCCAGCACCATAAGTGATGCCACCTTTACTCAGACGCTGAAGACTCAGGAATCTGAGAAAAGATTCTACTCTTGACAGTGTCAAAGGCTAAAAGTCTCTACTAAAGACTTCATTTTCTACTTGTTGAGTCTTCTGTTTACCACACTTTCTCTCTCCTAAACTCTCTACTCACTGGTGGGAGTTTTCGTGCACTCCTTGCCTTTCCCTTTCCTCCTGGCAGATCTCCGTGTTTACATTCATTTCACATATGAACATTTTTTTCTACCCCAAATTTGCATGCTTTGCTTTCCACCAAGTTTTTAACATCTTTCCCAGGGTTTACCTTACTTTGGGTGGAGGGTCTATTCTGTTTTAGATTTTGGCATTAGTCGCACCACTTGCAACTTGCTACAGAAGTAACTATAAAAAAGAGCGGAGAATGTCAGGTAAAAGGTTTACATGATACTTAAAAGGTCAATTAGCTGTGTTATACCAGCAACACTCATTTAAGAACCATTTTGATTTTGAGTGCTGATTGCCTCTGCTAGTAAAATATGTTTTGATTACATATAGCTGCTCTGTTATCCTGTTATAGATTAAAACATGATCTGGCAAGTATATACTGCATTGATGTGTATGCTCCATCCCCCACAACTTTGTAAATTTTAAAGTTACAGGAAACTAAGCCAATAAGAATATTAACCTTAATTTTAACCATGTGTATTAGAAATTAAAAGGAAAAGTTCCATGATGACCAACTCGGTAATAAGTGTTGCAGAATTTAATCTGAAAGATGAGTCATGTAACTCAATTCTGAAACAGAAACATGTTTCAGAATTTAATCTGAAAGATGAGTCATGTAAGTCTTCAATTCCTCTTGCCGCTGCCCTGTCCAGGGTCCCACTTGCTCCTTCCTCTCCTTCACGTCGTGTGTCCAGTCATTCACAAGCATCTTTCCTTGCTCTGCAGAGTCTCTGCAACCCACAGGCTGCTGCCAGACTCAGCCCTGCTGCCAGCATCTCTCTCCCCTGATGAAGGTGTTGTTCAGTTGCCCAGCTATGTCCAACTCTTTGCAACCCCATGGACTGCAGCATGCCAGGCCTCCCTGTGCCTCACCATCTCCTGGAGTTTGCCCAAGTTCATGTTCATTACACTGATGATGCCATCCTCAGTTGAGTCTTCTGTTTAGACTCAACATCCATCTCATTCTCTGATACCCTCGTCTCCTTCTGCCTTCAATCTTTGCCATCATCAGGGATTTTTCCAGTGAGTCATCTGTTTGCATCAGATGACCAAAATACTGGAGCTTCAGCATCAGCATTGGTCCTTCCAGCGACCATTCAGGGTTGATCTCCCTTAAGATTGACTTGTTTGATCTCCTTGCTGTCCAAGGGACTTACAGGAATCTTCTCCAGCACCACAGTTCAAAGACATCAATTCTTTGGTGTTCTGCCTTCTTTACGGTCCAGCTCTCACAACTGTACATGACCACTGGGAAAGACTATAGCCTTGACTATATGGACCTTTGTCAGCAGAGGAATGTCTCTGCTTTTCAGCAGGCTGTTGAAACACTCTAATGAAGACCCTCCATTAATTAATTCAATTTTGACCTCCTTAGTCTGCTAACAATAAGCCTTTCTCAATAAATCATATTTAAAAATTTTCTCTCACAAAGTATCTTGCTACACATATCCTACTCCAATAAGTTCATTTTCTTTTCTATCTTTTACTCATATTTTTCTGGGTTTCCTGGGTTAGCACAGTGGTAAAGAACTTGTCTGCCAGTGTGGGAGATGTGGGTTCAATTCCCAGGTCACAAAGATTCCCTGGAGAAGGAAATGGCAACCCACTCCAATATTTTTGCCTGGGAAATTCCATGGGCAGAGGAGCCTGGAAGACTACAGTCCATGGGGTTGCAAAGAGCTGGACACAGCTGAGCACGCATGTACTAGTATTTTTTCATTTTTATGTCTTTGTTTATGCTGCACCTTCCTTGGAGAAGCCCTTACCTCCTCTCCAGTAATTCACATGATCCCTTCCCTTCAGTATCCCAAAGGCTCTGTGCTCTCACCCCATCCCGTAGTGACCTTTTTATACATAATGGTTCTGACTTTGGTCTGCATTTCCCAAATTACATCCAGTGAACTGAAGATTGCTTTAACGTTGTTATATAGTTGTTCTATTTATTTACATCTCTCCTCGACTGGTCTGTTTTAACTGCTTTCCAGTCCTAAATGTGTCTAGCTAGATATAATTTGATATTTGGTTTTATTTAAAAAAATGATGAGCTGGGAACCATATAAGATTCAACACATTTATTTTCATGGGTTTGCTTTAGTGTCTTCCTGTCTGTTCTTGGGAGCTTCAGTAAAGAATCTGTCTTCAATGCAGGAGACCCAGGTTTGATCCCTGGGTCAGGAAGGTCCCCTGGAGGAGGGCATGGCAACCCACTCCAGTATTCTTGCCTGGGGATTCCCATGGGTAGAGGAGCCTGGCAGGCTACAGTCCATAGGCTTGCGCAGAGTTGGACAAGACTGAAGTGACAGCAGCAGCATCTATTCTTGGATTGGGAATAAGATTTAAGTCTTTTTATTTATCCACAAAAGTCCATATTGATCTCTTAAAAAAATAATTCTATTTCGTTATTTTGGGCTGTGCTGGGTCTTTGTTGCTGCTTGGGCTGGTTTCTCTAGTTGTGATGAGTTGGGGCTACTCTTTGTTGGGGTGCATGGGCTTCTCACTGCAGTGGCTCCTCTTGCTGCAGAGCGTGGGCTCTAGGTACATGGGCCTCAGTACTTGCAGCGTGAGGGCTCAGTAGTTGCGGCTCTCAGACTCTAGAGCGCAGGCTCAGTAGCTGTGGTGCACAGGCTTAGTTGCCCCACGGCATATGGCATCTTCCCAGACCAGGGATCGAACCTGTGACCCCTACATTGGCAGGGGACAATTAAGGCAGATTCTTAATCAGTAGACCATCAAGGAAGCCCCATAATTGTTCTTGAATGTACCTTTGTTCCTTGTCTTTATGGCCTGGTAATTTCCATTAATTACTTAAATGAAACAATGATGAGATGCAGAACCTACAGGTGAACGAGATGAAACCGAGAAAGGAGAGGAGAAAGTAAAAACATGCTTTTCTGGGATCTGTGGCCTACCCGTGTTGGATTTAAACATTTAGAACAAGGGACAGTGGGCTATTTGTTCCCCTATTAGCGGCACCATCGATAATTGATTCGTGTAGGCTGTTTACCATGACACTGGCTGAGATATCATGCTTGTTATGCTCTTTGATAAGATATTGTGTATAGCCAAATAAAAATAGTTAGGTCAAGTCTAAGATGAGCTAAAAGGCAGAAACCTCTGGGAAAGATGTGCGTGCATGCTCAGGCCTGTCCGACTCGCTGCGACCCCATGGACTGTAGCCCGTCAGGCTCCCCTGTCCACGGAGTTTTTCAGGCAAGAATACTGGAGTGGGTTGCCATTTCTTACTCCAGGGGATCTTCCCAACCCAGGGATCGAACTTGCATCTCATGTCTCCTGCGTTGGCAGGCGGATTCTTCACCACTGGCACCAAGTTACCTTAAACTCTGTCTCTCGATGTTCATTTGTCCTAGCTAGAAACTACACTTTAAAATTCAGTGACTCAGGCTAGTTGTTAGGCTTATGCTATAGCTAGAACTGGGGCCCAAGAGGGCAGTGGTGCCAGGTTGCTCATCACCTTTAGACCACAGATAAAGGTCCATACTTTACTTGAACAGTATTGCAAACCATTCACAGATTTTAAATAAAGGTCCTGATTTTGTGTGTGGGTGTGTGTGTGTTGTACACTGACTGTGGTTTGGAGGATGGATTTGCGAGAGAAAACAAGATGATGAGTCAGGACATTAAACAACCGTCCCGTCCCTGCAAGATGGGATGGTGGCTTAAAGAAGGATGGAACTGGATGGATTTGGGTGGGAGATGAAAGGATGATTTTTCAGATGGATTGAGCATGAGGAGTCTGGGAAAAGAGGAATAAAGATTTATTAATTAATTCAACAACCACTAATTTAACACTTACTGTGTGCCAGGCACTCTTCTAGGCTCTGGAGACAGAGCTGAAAACAAAACAAACTGAGTCCTGGCTCTCCTTGACCTTATATCCCAGTGGAGAGAAACAGAGCGTGACTGACAACATCTGTCAGGTAGAGATAGTGAGACGAAATAAAGGATCATCGGGGATAAACAGTGACGCAGAGGGCTAGTGTTAGATAAGATGATCAGGGCCTCCTCTTGGCTGGGGTGATACTGGAGCATGGTGGTGAAGAAGGAAGCCCTGCTGCTCTCTGAGGCAAGGAGGCTCCAGGAAGAGGAAGCAGTGGATACAGAGGCCCTGGGGTGGAGACGTGTGTGGCACATCCGAGGAGCAGCGTGTAGGCACGATGGCCTCAGAGGAGTGGACAGAGAGGAAGTGGGAGGGGACGAGGTCATGGAGAGGTAGGCGGGTGGGCAAACCTTAGGCGAAGCTCAGGACTTGAAGTTATTTTGAGATGGAATGCCACTAAAGAATTTTGTAGAGAGGAGCAGAAGCAGAGAGACCAAGACCAAGCAAGACGATAGTAGACTTGGCAAAACATAGTGGTTTTGTTTTAGCCACTGGTTCAGTGTTTTGTTTTTTGCGTGAGAAAAGAAGCCTGACCTTTTAAAAATTTTCATATCATCTCATGTAATTCATAGCAATTCACTGAATACTTACTTAACATGTTGCTGTTGTTGTTTAGTCATTAAATCGTGTCTGACTCTTTTGTGACCCCCTGGATTGTATCCCACCAGGCTCCTCTGTCCATGGGATTCCCCAGGCAAGAATACTAGAGTGGGTTGCCATTTCCTTCTCCACGGGATCTTCCCAACCCAGGGATCAAACCTGGGTCTCTTGCATTGGCAGGCGGATTCTTTACCACTAAGCTACCAGGGAAGCCCTTACTAAGTATAGGTATTATATTAAGGGCTTTGCATACATTATCTTGCTCATTATTATTTCCTTCCATCTACTAGCTTCGGACTTTGTTTTTCTTTTTCTAGTTCCTGTAGATATAAAGTTTGTTTATTTGAGATTGTTCTTGTTTCTTGAGGTAGGCCTGACTGGTAGGCTTGATGGTGCCATTTTTGAGAAGGGGAAGTCAGAGGCAGAAATAAAGGAGAAGAAATCAAAGTTCTGTGTAGGACAGATAGAGGTTGAAATGCCAATTAGATACACAATTAGAGCAATCAAAGAGATATTGATAGTTGAATATTTGAGTTCAGAACTCTGGAGAGGGGTGAGGAGTAGATGTAAATTTGGAGCTGCCAGCCCAGAGGTGGTCTTCAGCACCCCCAGACAAAATGGGGTCACCCCAGGAAAGATTTGATGGTAAAAAGAGCTATGGCCTCAGGGATCTCCATTTTCTAGCAAGTAGTGCAGAAGGGAAGGAGATGGGAAGGAGGACCCAGTGAGGTTGGGTGAAAATCAGAAGAGTTTAATGTTACAGAAGGCAAGATAAGAAAGTGCTTCAAGTTAGAGTGCTCAACTGAGTCCAAGCTGTCAAGAACCCAGGAGGAGGAGAGACAGGAAAGTGGCCGTGGGGCTTGACATTGTGAAGTCACCGTTGACCTTGCCAGGGAGGCGCGAGTGTGGGAGAGAAAGATGTGGACAAGGGACAGTGATCAGCTCTTGGGACAAATTTTGCCAGAAGGAAGACAGAAGCACGGCAGTGAGGGGCAGGAAATGCAGTTTCCAGGAATCAAACTCCTTTTCCTGTTTCTTTGATCTCTCCTGGATGTTACGGGACAACGTTGCCTCAGACAGTGTCAGACCAATTTGTACAGGACTGTGGAGAAGGAGAAGTCCAGGTCGGAGAAGGCAATGGCACCTCACTCCAGTACTCTTGCCTGGCAAATCCCATGGACGGAGGAGCCTGGTAGGCTGCAGTCCAAGGGGTCTCGAGGAGTCGGACACGACTGAGCGACTTCACTTTCATGCACTGGAGAAGGAAATGGCAACCCACTCCAGTGTTCTTGCCTGGAGAATCCCAGGGACGGCGGAGCCTGGTGGGCTGCCGTCTTTGGGGTCGCACAGAGTCAGACACGACTGAATCGAGTTAGCAGCAGCAGCAGTGGCTTAAGGTATTGTTTGTTTCTTATGTATGTGTGCTGTAAAGGAGGGATCTTGTCTTTCATATGGTAGATACCCTAACATACGTGGGTACCAAGAATGAGGGCATCCCTGGTAGCTCAGTGATAAAGAATCCACCTGCTGCAGGAGCCACAGGAGACTCAGGTTTGATCCCTGGGTTGGGAAGATCCCCTAAAGGAGGAAATGGCAACCCACTCCAGTATTCTTGCCTGGAAGAATCCTATGGACAGAGGAGCCTGTTGGGTTACAGTACATGAGGTCTCAAAGAGTCGGTCACGACTGAAGTGGCTTAGCACCAAGAATGAATATTCTGACTAAGGCAACTCCAGAATGTGTGTGTGCTTGTGTTTGCATGTGGGTGTGTGAGGGTGTGCATGTGTGCGTGCGTATGTGTGTGCACGTGAGGGTGTACATGTGTGTGTAAGCACATGCAGTGTCTTCAAACATGGGGGGCTGGAAATCTTCCTGACAATCTGTTGGGCATCAGGGATTTTTATCTCCAGATGGGTGCCCTATTTTTCTTCTTGATAACCTCTTACTCACGAAGAGCCTGGGATGGGGGTTCCATTTACAAATGGTGAATCATTAGAAACAGGTTTGGAGGTGGAGGAGCATCTCCCAGCAGCAGAGCCTCACTTCTGAGGTCTGCAGGTGGTTTCCCCTCACCAGCAGGCCCAGCGAGCAGATCTGCTGAAGGAAGACAACTCCTTACCGCGGTCCACTCCCTCCCAGTGCCACTCTGACGCCAGCCTTCATAGAAAAAAGCCCGAGGGCAAAAGGACAAACTCTCCCGAGTCCCCGGCCTTCCCTCTCTTTCTTCCCTTCTTCTCTACCAGGTGTCTGGGGGGACGGGAAAATTCACTTGAATTACAGTTGCTGTTGGTGGGCTGTGACCCACACTCCCCGCCCACCTCTGAGCCCCCTTCTCTTATGGAGGCAGTCCCTGTGGGTGGCTGCCCTTTGCCCTTTGTTTGCCTGCCCGGCCTGAGAGGACACTTGCTCCCACTCAGAAGCAGGGAGCTTTTCTGTGATTCAGACAGTGTAGACAATGCCAGGATCTCCACACCTTCAGAACCAGGGTGAAAAGCAGGCTGGACCTGTGGACTTGCAAGAAACAAGACTCAGATCTTCTTTTTTTGAAAACCCACTAATGCTAATTATTTACCTAGTTTAAAAACCAACCAGCCACATTCTAGAATCTGTGATGAGATTCTACCTTCCCAATTCTGAACCCCTCATCCAGTGATGTTCTGAAAGGTTATTTCATCTGGCCTATACTTTTTTTTTTGGAGGCAATCATACAGGCTGCAGGATTATAGTTCCCCAACCAAGGGATTCATGGAATCCATGGTTCCTGCAGTGGAAGCTTAGAGGCCTAACCACTAGACTGCCAGGAGGGAAGTCCCCAGGCACCTCCTTCTAAATCCCCATCATCTGATCCTACTCATCACTTTCCATACAATCACCAGATGAGTGGTGGTACCTCCTTGGTGAATTTTTTTTTTTTTTTTGCATACGTATGAACCACTACTGCTAATTATTTACCTAACTTTTTTCTTTAAATCAAACTCACCATTTCACTGAAAATATTTACTTAATAAGGAAATGTTGTTACTACATAAATAGAAATTCAAGGTAAATAAACAATAAATAAAGACTAGAGACCTCTTCAAGAAAATTAGAGATACCAAGGGAACATTTCATGCAAAGATAGGCTCAGTAAAGGACAGAAATGGTATGGATCTAACTGAAGCAGAAGATATTAAGAAGAGGTGGCAAGAATACACAGAAGAACTGACAAAAAAGATCTTTATGACCCAGATAACCACAATGGTGTGATCACTCACCTACAACCAGACATCCTGAAATGAGAAGTTAAGTGAGCCTTAGGAAGCATCACTATGAACAAAGCTAGCGGAGGTGATAGAATCCAGTTGAGCTATTTCAAACCCTAAAAAATGATGCTGTGAAAGTGCTGCACTCAATATGCCAGCAAATTTGGAAACTCAGCAGTGGCCACAGGACTGGAAAAGGTCAGTTTTCATTCCAATCCCAAAGAAAGGTAATGCCAAAGAATGTTGAAACTACTGCACAATTGCACTCATTTCACACACTAGCAAAGTAATGCTCAAAATTCTCCAAGCTAGGCTTAAACAGTACATGAACCGTGAACTTCCAGATGTTCAAGTTGGATTTAGAAAAGGCAGAGGAATCAGAGATCAAATTGCCACCATCTGTTGGATTATTGAAAAAGCAAGATAATTCAGAAAAACATTTGTTTTTGCTTTATTGACTATGCCAAAGCCTTTGACTGTGGATCACAACAAACTGTGGAAAATTCTTCAAGAGATGGGAATACCAGACCACCTGACCTGCCTCTTGAGAAATCTGTATGCAGGTCAAGAAGCAACAGTTAGAACTGGACACAGAACAGCAGACTGGTTCCAAATTGGGAAAGAAGTATGTCAAGTCTATGTATTGTCACCCTGCTTATTTAACTTACATGCAGAGTACATCATGTGAAATGCCTGGATGGATGAAGCACAAGCTGGAATCAAGATTGCCAGGAGAAATCTCAATAACCTCAGATATGCAGATGGCACAACTGTTATAGCAGAAAATGAAGAAGAACTAAAGAGCCTCTTGATGAAAATGAAAGAGGAGAGTAAAAATGTTGGCATACAAAAGTTTTCTCAACATTCAGAAAACTAAGATCAGGGCATCAGGTCCTATCACTTCATGGCAAATGGATGGGGAAACAATGGAAACAATGAGAAACTTTATTTTGGGGGGCCCCCAAATCACTGCAGATGGTGACAGCAGCCATGAAATTAAAAGACACTTGCTCCTTGGAAGAAAAGCTATGACCAACCTAGACAGCATATTAAAAAGCAAAGACATTACTTTGCTGACAAAGGTCTGTCTAGTCAAAGCTATAGTTTTTCCAGTAGTCACATATGGATGTGAGAGTGGACTATAAAGAAAGTTGAGTGCTGAAGAATTGATGCTTTTGAACTATGGTGTTGGAGAAGACTCTTGAAAGTCCCTTGGATTGCAAGGAGATCCAACCAGTCTATACGAAAGGAAATATGTCCTGAATATTCACTGGAAGGACTGATGCTGAAGCTGAAACTCCAATACTTTGGCCACCTGATGTGAAGAGCTGACTCACTGGAAAATACCCTGATGTTGGGAAAGATTGAAGTCAGGAGGAGAACGGCATGACAGAGGATGAGATGGTTGGATGGCATCACCGGCTCAATGGACATGAGTCTGAGTAAGCTGTGGGAGTTGGTGATGGACAGGGAAGCTTGGCATGCTGCAGTCCAGGGGTCTTGAAGAGCTGGACCCGACTAAGTGACTGAACTGAACTGAAACAATAAATACAAACAAAACACCAGATTTATGTTCTCGAATTCTAATTGCATGCTTCTTTACCAAAGACTGTAAGCTTGTTGCCCGTCTTTATTTTAAATAAGGGCCTCATGAAATATTAGTGTTATTAAAGATATGTTAACACCAAATACATTTTCCCCTTGACTCAGTCTGAAGAATTAAAGAGAAGGGCTATGGACTTCCCTGGTGGGACAGTGGATAAGAATCTACTTGCCAACCCAGGGGACACAGGTTTGATCCACAGCCTGGGAAGATCCCACATGCCTTGGAGCAACTCAGCTCACAAGCCACAAACACTGAACCCACGTGCTGCAGCTACTGAAGCTGGCACGCCTAGAGCCGGTGCTCTGCAGCAAGAGAAGCCACCGCAAGAAGCTCACTCACCAGAATGAGGAATAGTCCCCGCGCACTGCAACTAGAGAAAGTCAGCACGCAGCAACAAAGACTCAGCAGAGACAAAAATAAAAATAAATACAGAGAGACATTGTGAATGTATCAGAAGCCACTATATGATACACTTTAAAAAGGTTCACACTGCCGATTTTATGTTATTTGAATTTATCTCAATTAAAAAAAAAGAAGCAAAAAAGAATTTTAATTCAGTGATTTTATACCATATCAACCATACCAGTGAAGCTGTAATGCAGGTGCCTTGGTCCCAGAGAAGTGCTGCTATCGAAGCCCACTTGTCCAAAGAAGTTAAACTAAGCCAGTTGATACTATATATAAAATAGATAACTAATGATAATAGTTATACTACTGTATAGCACAAAAATGCTCAGTGCTCTGTGATGACCTAAATGGGAAGGAAATCCAGAAAAGAAGGGATATATATATATATATATATATATACATATAGCTGATTGACTCTGCTGTATAGGAGAAACAATGCAACATTGTGAAGCAACTATACTCCAATAAAATTTTTTCAAAAAAAGAAGACATGACAGGATATATATAGTTTCAAAACCAAGCAAGCAAGCAGACAAACAAATAGATTATTCTGAGATTCACTTTCAGAATCACTGATTATTGAGATATAATTATTTCCATTTAAGAACCGTGGAATTGTTATTTGTTTTTCTGTTGAGTTTCTACGGAGTTCTCCATTAGTACAGTTCTGTAGGTTGGGACTTTGCCAACCTGGTTTAATTAATTCATCTTCAAGTAAAACCAAAGCATCTTTAGACTATGTCTGGGATTTCGTTATGAAACATCATCACTTTTGGTCCACTCACATTTGCTGTTTTTGGTCATCATCATTTGTATTGTTATGTTTGGCAGTGATCCTGGAAACACAATTTACTTTATGCTAAAACGATGTCTAAGGAAAACTGTGACTCCACTGTGGAGTGAAATATGGCAAACACTCCTTTGCGTTGTGTTCTTGGTTTTGGATATGCATCAGACTAGAAATGATGTGTTCTTTCAAACTTTAGAACTTGAGCGTAGGAAGCAGGGAACTTTCAGATGCCACAAACACACTTTAAAAAGTGTTCCAGAGCCAGTCTTCTCTAGGAAGAGACAGAGTCTCCCATCTTTCTAACCAAAAAGAAGGGTTTAAAGACAAGCCCTGGGATGGGGAAACAAGGAGTATCTAAGCAGAGGTTTCTAAGGCATCTGAAAAGACGAGCAAGGTATCATTTTGTATGCTTCAGGCCTAGTCTGGCTCCTGGAGTAAGTGAAGCCATATGAAGTGTTTTATGATGGATTTTACAGTTCATTAAACACTCACTTACACGGAGGATCTGTTAACACTGTCATTCCTGAGGTAGGCATTTTCCTTCCCAAAGTCCAGAAGAGTGAAATTCTCTATAACGAGAATCGGGTGTTTGCCAAATTAAAGAAAGTTGGATCTCCCTCTTCCAGGCTTTTAAACTGTGTTTTCAGCAGATGAAGTCATTTGGGGAGTATCCTGTGTAAATCTCTCTCATCCTTTGAGCAGAGCAATTCACATCTTTTTTGAAAAAGAACTTTCCAAACACCGACATCTTAAAAATGAAGACGTGGATATACATGTATTGAAAGCTGATATTAAATGTGTCCTTAGACTCATTATTATTGATCAATGTCCTAGGTCTGCACTAGAGACAAACTCTGTGGGTTTGTCACCAGTAACCTAAACTGATTATAAGTTTGGGAAATTTGGGCTCATCAAAGAGGCTTGGCTATGGCATAACTGATCCACTTGGCTGTCCACCTGAAACACACAATAAAAAGGTTTTTAAAAAACCACTAAATAAAGAGCCTTCATTATGGATTATGGTCCTCTGGAATGGTACTAACTATAGGAAGCCAAGCATATTTTTGAAACATGACTTTTATTTATTAATCTATTTTGGCTGTGCTGGGCCGTTGTTCCTGGGTGGGCTTTTCTCTAGTTGCAACAAGCAGGGGGCTGCACTGGCAGGCAGATTCTTTACCACTGAGCTGCCAGGGAAGCCCCCAAGCAGATTTTTTTGAATTCAATTTAATTAATTCTGAAACAGTTTCTCATCGGGCTCCCTGACCTGCTGTGAAACTGGACTGCCCTGAGTTTTAATCCCTTAGTGAGTGTTGTGGAATCATCATGTTACATAAACCAGCAAGCCTCTTGCCAGGTTTGGGGTCCACCTTGTTGACAGCCCTGAGATGGTAGCTGGCGTGAGTGCCGGGCGAGGGTCCGGCTCATGGGGCCCGAGATCACATTCTGTTAGAGAGATGCTGTTCACTCTGTTTCGGTGCAGAAGGTCTGTGTGATTAAGTAGACTCACGGCTTTTGGCGGTGCTCTTAAGAGGAACAGGCTTGCTTGCCTGTTGGAAGGAGAGATGTTGGCTTCCTCCTGCTTTGTCTAAGCAGTGCAGGTGAGCTCAAAATGCTATTGTTGCTTGAGCTTGTTGCTCAGAGAGAAGACAGGCTGGGCGTTCAAACCAGGAGCCAGGAGCCAGATCCTACCTCCACCCCCTGCATAGCCAGAGGCAGAGGCCCAGCACTGAGTGCCCCCCCATCTATACTCCATCTGATCCCAACAAGTCTGGGTCAGCTCTCCAGCCTTGTCAGCAGGCGCTCCTGGGACGTTTACTCATCTTCAATGCCCCTTGTGTTTGTTTTCTGTCTTTTTGTGGCTTTCAGTTACTTCCCCTTCATTCTCAGGCAGGTTTTTTTTTTTTTTTTTGCTCTGAGTGCTTTTCACCTCCTCTCCTCTAAAAACACTTGTTGGCAAAGACTCTGATAAACGTATTTGCACTGTGGTATCAGTGGCTAATAAATGATGTGCTGCTTCTCCCAGGAGTATCTGCATGAGAGCAAGGATCTAAATTTCCAGGGGTGGAGTTTCAGATCAGCTGGCCAGGTGGGAGGGGCTGAAGGGTGAGGGATCTCCCTGAGGCCACAGTAGCCCTGCTCCCTGAAACGCCGAGCTCCAAGGTAGCCAGGCCTGGTGCTGCAGGCTGGGCCGGGCCGCTGGTCGTGGGAGGGCCTAGGTACACAGCCGAGCCCCTGGCCTTGCTCCATGACTGGAGTTTGAAATCGTGGGGCCCCGTCTGAAAATCCTGAGCAAGAATCTTGCTTATCCTGGAGGAATTTTTGAAATGCTATTCCATTTGTGGTAAATGTTTCATTATCTTAACTGTTTTCTTCAGCTGGTGTGACAGACACCTCTTAGTTTTAAGGATTCTTGAACTTGCCCCTCAGTGAAACACCCAGAGTTCCCAAATATAGGTTAGCTCCTGATGACAGAAACCCTTTAGGCTCATCAGTCCTCAGCTTGTCAGAGTCAGAAGTGTTTTCCATAGTCACATGTCAACCTCTGGGCAAATGAAAAATTGTGAAGTCGCAATGAAATCCCTTCAGTCTTGGAGAACATGCTACAGTCTTGGACGCATCGCTACAGAAGGGGGTCACGGGGGCTGGTGTCAGGACAGGGAACAGTGGCACCTGGGGAAGAGCGCCCCCCCCCAATCCCGGCAACTCTCTGACCGGAACTTTGAGTGCCCTGGCTCTGCCTGATCCACATGTGACAGCTCTCAAAACCAAAACCAAAACCCTCCCCATTAAAAAAATCCATCCAGCTCCATCTAAATAAAAGCAAAAACTATTGGTTCACATTACTTTTTTTCCTAAAAAAATTAACATCTTAGACTAGTTTTGACTGTTTTGTCCCAGTAAGCTGAAAACTCATTCTGCTTTCCCGCTCCCCTGATGTTTATCGGTGCTGAATACCCAGGCAGAACTGTAGCATATCAGCTGTGCGTTTGCTTGCTTTCTTGTTTGTTTTTTATTGAAGTACGGTGCTGTACGATATTATACATTTTGTTGTTGTTTAGTCTGACTCTTTGCGACACCATGGACTGTAGCCTGCCAGGCTCCTCTATCTGTGGGATTTTCCAGGCAAGAGTACTGGATATTGGGTTGCCATTTCCTTCTCCAAGGCATCTTCCTGAGCCAGGGATCGAACCCACATCTCTTGCGTCTCCTGCATTGGCATGTGGATTCTTTTCCACTGCACCACCACCGGAAAAATGATTAAAGATGCCTATTTTTAACCTTATTTTTGTAAGTTGAAATCTTTCATTTCCTGACTGTTTTGTCTACAGCACTCAGAACTTCCAATACAGCCATAATAATATTGTTTATACTATAACACACATAAACTTCAGAAACATTATGTTCAGTGAAAGAAGCCAGTCACAAAGGACCTCATATTATATGGTTCATTCATATGAAATGCCCAGAACAGACAAATCTTTAGAGACAGAAAATAGATTTGTTGTTGCCTTGGGCTGAGGGGAAGAGGGGAAATTGGAGGAGGGTGACCGAGGAAGGTATGAAGTTTCTTTTGGGGGTGGTGAGAAAAGATCTAAAATTATACCATGGGGATGGTTACCTAACTCTCTAAATATACACTCCGCTGTACACGTTGAATGTTATGTAAACTATATATCATTAAGACTGTTAAAAATAAATAAACTATTGTCCTGGGTATAAAAGAAAGACAATGAAAGGTCTAGGCTTGGACTACTATCATTCTTTAATTGTGGGGAAAAGAGGAATGAATTTTAGAACTTTATTGATCCAGTACGAAAGTGCTTTGTGTGGTTATGAAAATGAAGATGAAATGAGACCTGGTAGCGTTTGGGGATGAAAAGGATGAAGTGGGGGGATTTAAATTTGAAGCCAAGCGACTTGTGGACACATCCTAAGATGAGCCTCAATGACCCAACTTGTGTAATTCCCTCCTCTTGAACGTGGGTGAGACCCATGATTTGCTTCTGACCAATAGAATATGGCTTCCCAGGTGGTGCTAGTAGTAAAGAACCCACCTGCCAATGTAAGAGACAGACACAAGTTCGATCCTTGAGTCAGGAAGATCTCCTGGAGGAGGGCATGGCAGCCCTCTCCAGTATTCTTGCCTGAAGAATCCCATGGACAGAGGAGCCTGGGGGGCTATAGACCCGACTGAAGGGCCTTAGCACAAGCACAACAGAATGTGGCAAAGGTGATGGGATCCCATGCCCTTGACTGTGTTTTGCTCTATAAGACTCCATCTCAGCAGTCTGATGGAGAGATTCTCCTGGTGGCCTCGAGGAAGCAAACAGCTCTGATGTGGGCTTCCTGTGCAGAGGGCCCTGGGACTGAGAACAGCAGGGGGCCTCTAGGACTTGGCGGTGGTGGGGGGTGGCTCTAGTCAATAGCCAGCAAGAAGCCAGGAACCCTCAGTCCTACAATCACTAGGAACTGAATTCTGCTAACAACCACAGGAGCTTGGAAGAGGACCCTGAGCTCCAGAAGGAATGCAGCCCCCTCCCCATACCTTGATGGCAGCCTTCTAAGACCCTGAGCAGAGGACCTAGCTCAGCCATGCCTGGATCCTTGGCTTACAGAAACTGTGAGATAATAAAAGTATATTGTCTCAGTCTACTAAATTTGGGGTAATTGTTATACAATAATTAAAAAAACTAATACAGAGCCATTACAGAAAGAAAAGGTAATTTCCAGGATCATTTTAGTTAAAGGACTTCTGGAAGAGAAAGATTGGGATGATGACAAATTGAGGTTGAGATGGGGACCTTGTTATTGACATTCACAGATGACAATTAAGATGAACAAAAATCTAATGACTCAAGGAATATGGGCTCCTGTCTACTCAGATCTGTGCTTGGAATTCACATCCACCAGACAAGCCAAGAGATGCCTTGCAAAGGAGAGCAGTATTAAAATATTGACTATTATTAAAATAGTGGTAACAACAATAATATAGTGAAGATTACTGTGTGCCAGGCACTAGGTCAAGCCCTTTATATGCATATTTTATTGTGTCATTTTAAGGAGATAGCAGAGAATATGTTCCAGCTCTGCATTTGGTCCATCAGACTCCAAGTTCTGGCTGTCAGCTTACCAAGCGAGGCACTTAACACCCTTGCCTCTCAACCTACGCATTTGTAGAACGGACTTGGGGATTGTATCTACTTCATGGAGTGGATGTGAGGATTAAATAAAGCAATCACTGTCTGATTCCTGGACCAGTGCCTGGCACGTGGTAAATACTCAACGACCATTAATTGTCATTGCTGTTTCTCCTACTGTTGATTATGGTTGTATCTCATGGTAACTAAGAGTCCCTCCTCTGCCACTTAATCATCAAGTGACCTTGGGCACGTTACCCTCAACTTCAGTTCTTTGTCTCTAAAGGGGGATCGAAACAACCCCTTTCCCGTAGGATTTTCATGCAGATTAAATGCTGCCTTTGGTGGCTGGTGCACTGGTCTGACAGGTGACTCAGTCCTCATTCCCTCCAGCAGGGTGGAGCCATGCCTCCTGCGAAGAGGCCAAGTGATGAATAAGACCTTCTAGTCTCTTCCTTCTTTCAGTAGTTTTGCCTGAAACTTGGGAAAAGGCACCTCACATGGCAGTCAATGTGTGTCAATTTTCAGTGAGTGTTAGTTACCGTTGTTACTACACATGATAATCACAACTCTTTTCCAGTTGAATTTTTTACTTAAAATTTTAATTTCTTATTTTTTGGCCACACTGTGAAGTCTGGGGAGTCTTAGTTCCCCAACTAGAGATTGAACCTGGGCCCACAGCAGTGAAAATACAGAGTCCTAACCACCAGACTGCCAGGGAATTCCCAGTTGGGTTCTTTATTATAGCTGTTTGATGTATGCAAAAACTGAGGCTCAGGGAATGCAACTCATCTAATGCCAAGCAGCCAGAATTGAAAGGCAGCTCTCCCTTTCCAAAAGCAAGAGTTTCAGGCAAGCTTTTTTTTTTTTTTGGAAAGCATTTTTTTTGTATGGACAAGGAGGGCAAAGACCTTTAATTGGGGTTAAGGCAAAGAATATACTTGGAGATGAAAGTTGGGGGGCAAATAGGTAAACAAGGACAGTCAGTAAATGTAGATGATGACAGGAAAGAAAAGGAAACACATGCTAAAGGAAATTTGGGTAAACAAGCCTATGGCATTAAGACACATCAAATTCCTCTTTTTTTTTTTTTTTTACAAGTAATGTGATTTTTTTATAACAAAACAGTGACACTGGGCTCAGAGTTCGCATTTCCTGGCTCCAGGGTGGAACGCATGGACAGCCCAAGTGAGCGTTTCTGTGTCTGATTTCTGTGGGCCATGATCTGAGACAGACACGAAAACAAAATCTCTCGGTCTGGCTGGAATTGGTTGGGAGGCAGGAATCAATTGGCCTCTTTCTGCAACTAAGAAAAAGAAGACAACAAGCAAGTGGGGTGACATTGTGCCAGGGCCACACGCTTTGTTTCGGGCCAGCTTGTACCCTGGTTTGACTCTTCAGAATCCCAAAGTCTCCCTTGACAGTCTTTCCTACCATCAAAGAATAAGCATCGCACCAGATCAAGTTTTGGGGCATCCCCAGAGGCTGCCAGATGAATACGATTTTGTTTGTGCAACAAAGTTACCACCCCAGGGCTGGCTGTGTAACCAGCCCAGCTAGAGTGGTTTTATGATAGGAGATAGACATGGTGACATGCTGGGCAGGGATGTGATAGTAATGATAGTGGTGGTGATGGTAGTGGTGATGATGATGGTGGTGGTGCTGCTGCTGACAGTAGTGGTGATGGTAATGATGATGATAGCTACCATTTATTGAGTCCATTGAGGCATTATGGTGGGTGCTAGGAGCACAGACCTGAACTCCATATTGTCTAGGTTTAAATTCCAGGCCTATTACATACCAGGTGTGTGACTTTGGGCAAGATACTTCATATGTCCCATTTTCTTCATTCATAACATGGAGGTAGTTACAGTACCTATGACATAGAATTGTTGTACAGATTATAAGTTGTTGCAGGCAATATGTGTATGTGTGTGCATGTGTATATAGTTACATAATATATAAAAGCACTTTACCTCAAGCACTGATACCATGAGTGGTATCAATGCTTGAGGGTTTCCTCTGTGATAAGGATGTGATCTCATTTAATTTTTACAACTGCTGTCACTTTTCCATTTTACAGATGAACAAACTGAGGTGGAGTGACATGCTACAGGTCACTCACTGATGGAGTCATGTTTTAAATCCAGTCTGACTTCAACATCTGACTATGCAAGGGTCATCTCCCCAGAGACTGAAGCAAAGGAAAACTTACCCACGAATATCATGGTTCTTATATTTCTCTAAATTATCCTTAGTTTATATGCCAGAGAAGAGAGTCAACTCTAAACCATACCAACACCTGCATAGTTTTAGTACAAAATGAGCTACAGTCACTCTAGTAGAAACCTGAACTTTACACTCGATACTTAAAATGCATGCCACTGGATCAATGGGTTTTAAAACCCACAGAGAAAGACTGAGTGTGATGATTCACCGAAAAGAGAATTTTTTCCTCTTTTCTTTCCAAAAGCTCACTCTTTGTCCAGGAATGGTGAAAATTGTAATCAAGTATTACTTGCTGAGGGCTCAAAGGTGAGCAGTCCTGAGACCCACAGGTGAGGGGGGCTTGTTCAGGGGAAGGGAGTATGTGTGGAGTGCAGTGGTCCAGGAAGGGTGTGTCTCTGTGGATTTGGAGTCCTCAGAAGCTTTGCGGTAGAAGCGAGCTAGATCCCCTAAATGAATGAGGGCTCACCAGGCACAAAGAAGGATAAAGGCCTTCCAGGTCAGAGGAATTATATTTGCAGAGGTATGGAGAGTGGGTGAGGCTGCAGGCTCAGGAAACAGAAGGAGGTTTGGTCTGGTTGGAGCCGAGAGTGAGGGAGGAGAAGGAGGGTGCAGGAGATTACGCAGAGGTTGAGATCGATGGGGGCTTGGGTGGGGAGGACATTGTATTCATGTCTGAGAGCATGGACTGTAGCTTTGGGAAGTGATATGATGGACGGGCAGTGACATGACTGCTTCCATGCTAGATCTTGTAAAGATGGGAACAGGAAAAGGCTGGGGAAAGATGGCAGAGAGGAAGTCAGTGCAATAGGTCACGACTGGAGAGGACGAGAGATTGAATTAAGGAAATTGCAGCAGGATTGAGTGGAAGGAGGGGCTGGGAGAGAGGCACGTGGTACTGAAGCAACAGGGGTAATTCTCCGGTCACATGGAAAGCTTGAGGGGCGGGGAGAGACACTAAGGGTAATGCTGAGATTTCTACTCTAGACAACTAGACACTATAAATAGGACATACAGAAGGAGGACTGGCAGAAAGAAAATGAAATACTGAGTTTATGATGGATGTGGTCCAGGGAGCAGGGTCTTAACCGATTTTTATTGCAGGTGGAAGGCAATCCATTCATGGTTGTTGACTTTGCTGGATTCTGGTTTGGGGAGCCCATGGGGAGACAGAAGGTGGCCCCAGGACCCAGGAGAGTTGAGGAGGAAAGACCCAGACTTGGGATTACTAGGATATGGCTTGTAGCTCAAGTCACAGGTGAAAGAGCTAGACTAGGAGTGAAAGGAGGGGTTCTGTGAATATGAGCACCCCCACACTGAAGGAGAGGGACTGGGGGAGACCTGGGTGACTCACAGAAGTAGGCAAGAAAGTTAAAGTCAGTTAAAGTCAAGAGGACAGAAAGATTCCAGAAGACAGAGGTGGGAGTGTCAGATGACAGGAAGCGGCGGTTGGGACGGACGTGAAAATCGGTGTTGGGTTTTCTCACCGGCAATCCTTGGAGAAGCCAGCAGAGCACCGCTGGAGGAGAAAGGCGTGCGTGGGAGATTGTTAGGATCAAAGGCAGTCATTTATGTGAAAGTGCAGTAATGATTGTCCAGGGTGGGGACCCGCATAGGGAGTCTGGTATAATCTCATTCGCGTCATAGGATCCTTTTACAGCCCGCTGTCACCAAATTCTAGAACCTGGGAAAAGATTTCGATCATGCTGACGTTGTTTCTGGCATTGATGCTGATGGCTTGTGGAAGCCTATGAAATTGGGGAATTTGGAGGAAATGCAAAGGTGTGTTTGATGAAAAGAAGAAAGAGTATCTCAGGTGGGAGGGCCAGCAAGTGGAAACAGTTGAGGAGCAGGCAGGTGGGAGGGGAGGGTTTGCAGGTCTGTGCTGAATGCCTGGCATGACTCCCCATGACTAAGGCCTTGGATCTGACCTGAAAGGCCAGCGGGAACCACGGTAAGTTTCTGAGAAATCAAGTGATGTTATCAAAACAACACAGTAAATGCAGCCTCAGGGTACAAGGCTACGATGTCAGGAATGACCCCCATGTTCTGGGCTTGGTCACCCAGTCTGAGAGGGAGGCAACCGTGGCATGGGCAGCTGGCACCACACTCAGTTGCACTTGCAAATACAGTAATTATGCCTGAAAAAAAAAAAAAAAAATCAGAGGTCAGCAGGAAGCCAGCGGAAGATTTGGCCTTTCTGCATCCAGCTTTTGAAATAGCAGATACGCACAGCTCACTGTCTTCCGCCAAGACCTTGTTACAAATGCTGGCCAGGATCTCAATTTACAATTTCCCTTCTTTTAAAGAGAAAGCCCCACACAGTGGTGACTCTGGCCAATCCAGTACTTTCTCACAGTGTAGTGACTACCAGTCACAGCTCCTGTTCCCATACCTGCTGGCTCCCTGGAACCCTGTGCTCATGCCACGGAGGAACATCTCCCCACGGACCAAAATTTTCTTAGAAACTTCTTGCAAGAGAAGGACCACATGGAGTCCTGAATCTTGTGTGTGTATGTTGTGTGTGTGTTAGTCATGTAGTCATGTTTGACTCTTTGTGTACCTATGGACTGTAGCCCACCAGGCTCTTCTGTCCATGGGGTTCTTCAGGCAAGAATACTGGAGTGGGTTGCCATTCCCTTCTACAGTGTATCTTCCAGACCCAAGGATTGAACCTGGGTATTCTGCACTGCAGGCAGATTCTTTATCCTCTCAGCCACTAGTGAAGCCCTGCCTACTACATCTCATATGGCACAATGATCTTAAATATTCCAGACAGGAAAAGTTTTTTGTCAAGGCTTCTGACAGTTTAAACTTTAAAGCTTCAGCAAAACTTTTAAACTTTTAAACTTTGAACCCGTTTGAACCTCTCATGATTTATGAATTATTAAATGTACCACTGAAAATCACAGACTTTCTCTCTAACTAGTAAAGCTTTCTGCTTTTTAAAAGTAACCGAGAAGAGGGTGGCTGAGGGGGAACACAGAGGGAAGAGAGGGCCGTGGAGTTTTTAGCTCTGAGATGCTCCTCTGGGTTGTGTAAAACCCTAACCCAGAAAATAGGCCATCAAAGGCTCAAACTGAGGCACAGAATGGAGGAAAGAGAGCAGAAAGGAAAATGTAGGCTGTCTGAAAATAGTTACATACATATATATAAATAAGAGGTCAGCTAATTTGTGTATATCCTATTTTGTGGTTGTTTAGTCACTCATTCATGTCTGACCCTTTGCAATCCCATGGACTGCAGCACGCCAGGCTTCCCTGTCCTTCTATCTTATACATTTTCTATATTGGTGATGAAATATATTAATGCAACATATCAAATACAAATATATCAATACAACATAAAAATAACCAACCCCATTTTAACCATTTTTTAGGTATCCAGTTCTATGGCAGTAAGTACATTCACAATGTTTTACAACCACCACCAGCATCCATCTCCACAACATGTTCATCTTCCCAGACCAAGACTCTGTCCGCATTAAACACTAACTCCCCTTTCCTCCCTCCCAAGCCCTGGTGACCTTTGTCCTAGAAATCTGAATATTCCAGGTACCTCGTATAAAAGGAATTTACACACACACAAATATTGTATGATTCCACTTGTATGAGGTACTTGAAATAGACAACATATAGACTATGTATATATATATATATATACACACACATATATGTAGGTATATATATGACTACACTTATAACAACATACAGGAAGAAAGTATAAGGCAGGGAAAAATCTGAAGTTTTCCATGCATTTTAGACAAAATTGAAAGGCAAGCAAAGTGAGTTCAGATTTTTTTTTAAAAAGGAGTTGGGTATAATTTATGCTCCCAGAGGGCACAATTCATTTCAGTCCCCAGGAGCCTAAATCCCCGTTAAAATGTCTGCGCTGATTGGAGCCCTGAGACAGCCTGGTCTTGGGGACTCCAGCAGGCGGGCAGGTGGGGGTGGGCAGGTGGGGGCGGGCGGGCTGGGTGAGGAGGGCCCCGTGAAGCTGAGCCTGCCTGGAGCCCAGGCTCCTGTGTGGCGTCCCCTGCTCCCAGCACACAGACTGGCTTACTTCCTGTTCGTGTGTTTTCATGGACTTAGTAACCAGTTCATAGCAGCTGCCCCCTCACCTCATAGCATGCAGTGTAAACTGTTTTTCTTCTGTACTCTAATTATTGATACAACTTTATGTCTTTTAAAGAAGTTGGGAGAAGAAAGAAGAGAAAGGAAATATTTTTAGAGTTTGTTGTATTGACTTTCTTGTTCATTACGTAGTTCTCATCATTTGTGTCTGTAGTCAATCTGATATTTTCTTACTCCCGTACAGCTTTCCCTCCACCCAGAAAGTGTGAACTCTGCATTCATCTTAGCAGCCCCCAGGGGCACAGGCAAATTTAGGAATTACCTGAAGAAGCCATGGTGGCTCAGTGGTAACGAATCTGCCTGTGTTGCAGGAGACCCAGGTTCGCTGCTCCTTGGGTCGGGAAGATCCCCTGGAGAAGGGAATGGCTACCCACTCCAGTATTCTTGCCTAGAGAATCCCCATGGACAGAGGAGCCTGGCAGGTTACAGTCCATGGGGTCACCAAGTCGGACGCGACCGAGTGACTCACACTTCACTTCAGGCGACCCTGGGAGGTACAGCCAGCACAGTAGCTGGTTGACAGATTAGCAGGGATTTGTTCCTTTAATCACTTCCATTGTTAGGGAGATGAGTTCGAGCCCTTAAAAGTCTGGGGTGAGGAAAGGTACAGTCTCAAGAGGAAGAAAGGAGGGAAGGCAGGGCCATCTAAGTGGGTGGGAGCCCCTCCCCATGGCACGAGGGCACCAGGTCCCCGGGAGTGAAGAGGATGGGGCCCCTGAAAGGGGAAGGGTGGAGCAGCAGCGGCCAGCTGTTTGCATCACCATTTGCTGAGCGCTGCCCCTTGCTTTACTTCTTGGAAACAGCTTGTCCCATGCTGTTGGTTGGTCGGGGAAAGTGAACAGATTTGCCTAGAGTTGCTTAAGTGATCATTGGATCTGTCCACTTCTCCATCCTGGGTAAGTGTTCACACTCTTTGTGGATCCTGCTGGGATTCTGGGAAAGACAGGAGGAGGACCAGGCTGAGCGGGGTTCCTGCTTCTGCTACTGCACCAGCTGGAAGAGGGCAGAGCCAACCACCAGCAGGGGTGGGCAGGGTTGATGGAGCCCTGGAAAATTGGACTGAACTGTGTGAGCGCTTCCTGCTCAGAGTAGAGTAGGACAAGGTAACAGGAAGGGCGTCCAAGACAGATGCTCAGGAGAGAGCTCACTCCTCTTGCCTCGGCTACCATTGCGGAGCAACATCCTCAATGGGAGATTTTTCCTTTCTTCTCTGGTGGTGGTTGAATCTGTGCTGTGCTATGTCACCTCAGCCGTGTCCGACTTTTTGTGACGCTATGGACTGTCCCTGCCAGGCTCCTCTGTTCGGGCAAGAATACTGGAGTGGGTTGCCATGCTGTCCTCCAGGGGATCTTCCTGACCCAGGGAAGGAGCCAGCATCTCTTATGTCTCCTGCCATGCCAGGCAGCTTCTTTAAAACTAGTGCTACCTGGGAAGCGGTAAACCTAATGGAGGTTTTACTCCATGATGGATCGATCGCTCAAGAGTCTTTGTGCCCTGGACAGCATACATACACCTGGGTTTAGCGGAAGGCCACATTGGGTGGAGTTCCCTGAGCTGCCTCTTACATCGGTCTATTGCTTAACTCTGACCCTACCCTGGGAGAGAAACACCCCCCCACCCACATTCCCCAGTTGCCAGAGAGGTAGTTTACCGCTCCCTCCCCTTCGCTGACCCCCACCCCCACCCCAGCCCCAGCCATCATGATCACCAGACACTGGAGAGAATGAGAAGATGAAAAAGAGGGCAAGACAGCCCAGGACACTGAATGAAACTTGAGCAGCCTGGATATTTAAATATGGATTAGTGTCAACAACCAGAGCATGTGAACTGAGAGAGAGAGAGAGGAAGGAAGAAAGGCAGCCTTGAGGTCAGCAGAGGGGAAAGGTTTGGAAGAGGGAACCCTGGTTACCATCCCATCATTTACTGACTGCTGGGTATCGAGTGAGCGCTGGCTATGTGTTTTATTTATTTGTTTTATTATTTATTCTCTTTTCATCTTGGAAGACTTCTGGAGCCAGACTGCCTGGGTTTAAACTCTGGTTCCATCACTTACTTCCTATGTGACCTTAGGCGACTGTCTTAAATACTTGCTGATTCAATTTCCTTGACTGTAAAATAGAGATAATAGTAATACCTAGCTCACAGGGTTGTCCTGAGAACTGTCTGAGACAGGGCTCGTAAACCTTTTAGAGCAGTGCCTCCCACGCAGTAAATGACATTTGTGTTTCATGTATATCTCCATCCGTGTGGATAAAGAAACTGAAGCTCAGAAAGGTTAAATAATGTGCCAGAGGCTTCCTGGCCAAGATTTGAGCCTAGGCTTGTTTGGGAGTCTTACTTTTGGTCACCTCAGTTAGCAGGATGGAATGTTTTTAGAAACAGGATTCCTTCCCTGAGATGATGATGGTAAAGAGGAGGAGGAGGAAGAATGCTTGTACTGTGCTTGGTGCCTTGTATACATTATTTAATTCTTATTATGGCCCTTTGGGTTATGTATCGTTTTCTTCACATACTGGGTTGAACAGTGTCCCTTTGAGATTCATGTCTACCTAGAACCTCAAAATGTGATATTTTATTGGGCTTCCCAGGTGGCGCTAGTGGTAAAGAATCCATCTACTAAACTAGGAGACATAAGATACGTGAGTTCGATCCCTCGGAGAAGGAAATGGCAACCTACTCCAGTATTCTTGCCTGGAGAATCCATGGACAGAGGAGCCTGGTGAGCTACAGCCCATGGGGTCGCAAAGAGTCAGACACGACTAAGTGACTGAACTGAACTTAGAGGGCTGTCTTAAGTACAAAGGATATGGACAATCATTTCAGAATAAAGGTTTAGCCCCTGGGGAAAGACTGGCTCTCTCCAGGGCACAGAATCAGTGATCATTCCTGGTTCACGCATGTGCTGCTCACTTACTTGGTCTATAACAAACACCCATGACGCCACCAGTCAGCCCCAGAATACTGACAGTAATTCCCAGGGACCTGTATCCTCCTACCTCTCTTCCCCCATCCCTCTTTATAAACAACCACCCTCTTGAATTCTGTCTTTATTATTTCTTCTCTGAAAGTTTTTTTATTGTGGTAAAAGTTACACAATATAAAACATACTATTTTAACCATACTTAACTATACAGTTCACCATCATCCATCTGCTAAACTTTTTACTTTCCCAAGCTCTGTCCCCATTAAACACTAAGTTTCATCCCGCTTCCTACCCTGCTTCTGCCCCTGGCATCTACCAATGTACTTTCTCACTTGATAAATAAAAATGCACTCCAGTATACAGTAGGTGCAGACAAGTACTGTTTGATTCTACTTATACAAGGTACCTAGAGTAGCCAATTTATTATTTCTTTTTAAAAATAAATCCTCCTGTCAGATATGGGGGTCTGGGCATTTCTTCACTGCACACCAGCCACAGGGGCCACCTCCCTGTTCCTCAAACATGCTGAACACATGTTCATCCCAGGACCCTGCTCCTCACCCTTCCCACGTGCCGTATGTGCTCAGTTACTCAGTCGTGTCCACCTCTGTGTGACCCTGCCAGCTCCTCTATCCGTAGAATTTTCCGGGCAAGAATACTGGAGTGGGTTGCCATGACCTTCTCCAGGGGATCTTCCCGACCCAGGGATCAAACCCATGTCTCATGCATTGGCAGGCGGATTCTTTCCCACTGGGCCACATGGGAAGCCCCACCTTTCCCCATTTTCTCCCCTAATTGGACTTCCTATTTATGTATACCCAGGCCCACCTGCACCTCTCAGAATTACTGTCTCTGACAGTCTCTGACTGTCTCAGCCATGTAAAATAGTATCCCCTTCACCCCCACCTCCTCACTCTGCTTTATTTTTCCCCTTAGTACTTGTCACTGGCTGCCGTTACGTAGTTCTGCATTTGGTTATATAGTTCTGCATTTAGTTATTATCCTACTATAATATAAACTTCAGAAAACAGTGATTTTTTTCTGTTCATTTATATCACCCTAGCACTGGGCATATAGTAGGTATTTAATAAATCATCTCAGTTCTTCTCATAAACCAGCATCTCTTCAGTAGCCCCTGCATCTTGGGCAATGTGCTAGGACACACAGTTGGGCAGAGTTCTGTTTTCAGTCTTCAGAAATCTATAGTTTAATGTGGAACTGAAATATAAGCATTAATTCTGCCATGTGATCAGGGCATGCACAAATTGCTACAAGTTATGGTGGTGCTGGAGGACTTCCTTAGAGAGCATTGGAGCTGGGCCTTCAAGGATGAGTAGACTTAATATTCCGGAGATAGAAGATAGGTGTGGCCTTGTAGGAAGAGGCAATAATACAGGCAAAGACACAAAAGAGTGGAAGAGCTGGTAGGCATTTCTGCACGACTGGGCAGAGGGATGGGAGAAATTTGTGCTGGAAATGAAAGCAGAAGCCAGATCACAAAAGGCTGGCCGTGTGGCATGATATAGGGTGGACTCTCTCCTGCTTACACCTGGGGACGGATGGAGGGATTTGAAACCAAGGAAAACCGCATGATCTAGCTGGCATTTTGCACGGTTCACTGCTTGCGTCTGTGTCTAGATTGGATTGGAAGAAGTGGAGGATGAGGGAGGACGAGGGCTGGGAAGGTGGTCATGGTCAGAAATGCAGGCAAGAATCGGGAAGCAGACAGGGGCTTGGATCACGGTGTGGGCTCTGGTGGAGTGATGGGTGCTGGGAGCAGGGGGCGGTGCTGCCGAGTTCAAGTGTCCATGCGCTGGCTTTGAGGGTCTCTGTGGTGGTAACACTCTGCTTCACTGTTCTTTGAACAGAGCATTCTGTGTGTTATTTGGTAAGGAGGACTTTACAATTACGACTTCATTTTTATTAGCAAATCCTCAAGGGATGCCTTTGTTAGAGCCTGCATCTGAGTGACTGAAAGTCATAGATTGAAATTCAGACTTAAAAAAATTTTTTTTATTTCTTTAGTTTTGAGTGCACTGGATCTTCGATGCTGCGTGCAGGCTTTTCTCTAGTTGCGGCGAGCAGGAGCTACTTTCCAGATGCGGTGCGAAGGCTTCTCCCTGCAGTGGCATCTCTGGTTGCAGAGCACAGGCTCTAGAGCACAGGCTCAGTAGTTGTAGCACACCGGCTTAGTTGCTCCGAGGCATGTGAGATCTTCCCAGATCAGGGATCAAACCTGTGTCTCCTGCATTGGCAGGCAGATTCTTTATCACTGACCCTTCAGAGAAGCCCTGAAATTTAGACTTAATCCATCCAGGAAAGAGTGCTGTGTGATCGTGGGTGTTCTCCTTGCCTTCCAGAACTCCACTTCCAGGAGAGGGCAGGGTGACACCCACTAAGGTTTTATGACTCACTGCTGTTCTGACACACAGCATTTTCAGGAGGTGGGGATTTGATGGCGAGCAGGGCTTTCTGTCAGTTTCTTCCTCTTTGAATTAAGGTTTGTGAGGGTCTTGGGTGCTACCTGAACTCCAGTTTATTCATCTAGGCTTGGCAACTGGGGTGTGGTGGACTCAGCAGCGCAGATGACTCATCAAGTAACATTTTTGTGGTACTTGTAAGTGCCTAGCACTGTGTACCCACTGACCATATCCTCAGATGGTCCTCTTGCTCATCTTTGCGGGCCCCCGTAGTAGGGGGTCCTGGCTGCAGAGCCTCCTGATGGGAGAGAAAGGCATAACTTGCAGAGAAACCAGCATCAGTCTGGAGGTGTCCTAGGGGAATGGAGGCTACGCACAGATGAGGTTTACTCACAAGACCATCAGGTGACCTGATACTTCATTTAGCCCTCAGGCACCCTGGCTATTTGTTAGCTCGCACTTCTTTTTGGAAAGGACTCAAACAAAGGCAAATGTGGCATTTTTATATTCGCAGGGGCTTTTTGTTCCCAGCTTTCCCACTTGCAAATCATAATTTTAAAGCAGTTAAACAAATCTCCTGGGAACCTGCATTTTGCAAAGGGAGCAGGGGGACCAGGTGAAATCAAAAGAAATTTTTACTGTGGGGCAGTAACTCGGGACAGGGTCTTCTGGGCAGGTGGCTAACCCCTGACTTAAACTTCAACACTTCTCCCAGGAAGGGCAGATGCTGGAATTGGCACGAAGAGGGAATGAAGCTGGAGATGAAGGGAGGCGGTGGCGGGCTTCGGTCAACAAGATCGGCTTTAGGTGTAGGGAAGGAAGCGAGAAAATGTGTCCTGGGCTGACTCACACAGAGAACTGACTGTACAATACTTTCCCTCCTGATCATGGACATTCTCCTCCGCGAATAAACAGGGAAGGAGACAAAGCGGAAAGAAGACTTCTAAGTAATTCCAGTAAGCTGTGCCTCCAGCCAGAGCCTAGCCCAGAGCCAGCACACTTCAAAGACAACACGATGGACTGTCAGCTGCAGCATGTCTCTTGGTCCGATGTAAAATATGACCTGGAGGGATGAAGTGAAAGTGTTGGAAGGAGAGGATGAGAATGTGAAGCCAAGGAAACAAAGGAGGAGTGTTACTCCAGCAGGGAGATGGGCTCAGGGACCAGGGGGACAATTTTGGCCTAAACCTAGAAGGTAAAAATGTCATAGCAGGCGAGCAGATGTCCTCTGGCCGAGACATCAAAGCTGTTGCACTTGGAAACTTGTCACCATTCATTTTAAAAGGTGGCCATCCTCCAAATGGATGTGCAGTAACCGCTGAGGTTGATGGAGAGAAGTACTTGGGGGGAAATATCAGAATCCAGCAATGATGGTGCTTTTCTTTCCTTTTCTGGGAAATTAATAATAGGTGGGACAAAGATGGAGGCCAAAAGGATCTAAGGGTCACAGGCAAAGAGAAGTCCTCAGGGCTCCTGAATGGAAGCTGGGAGGCTGTGTTTTGGATGTGGCTGGTGACACTTGGGCAGGTAGGGCTTACTCGACACTAGTTCTGTATGGGCAGAGTCTGTGGATCAAAGGGTAGAGGACGGGGGCTTTCGGCCAAAAAAGTAGCCCATAAAATGCTTTATTAAGCACAGAGAAATGAGCTCTGGCAAGAACACTCTCTTACATGTGCAGGAAAATTGATCAAGGTGGAAGCCAGTAAACATCGCTAACAGCTACAGAGGTGGCCATTTTTCAACCTAGATGAAAAGAAAGGGCTGTCATCTGGTGACAGCCATAATCAAGTGACATTTCCAGCAATTAGGGAATCACGACTTTAGGCTGTTTCCCCAGGGAAAGCTGGCTGCGGTTTGGGAAGTTTGGACTTCTGGGGGCCTGCTCTCTGAACAGCAGGGAGGTTGATGGATTTGCCGCGCCTGAGTGCTGTTGGCAGCGCCATGGCTCGGGAACAACTCGGAAACCAGTGCTAAGGTCTGGGCCCCAGGAGGGTTCCAGCCTGGCCTGCCCACTGCCTCTGGTCTCCTCATCCGTCCTGGTTTTTCTGACAGCCAAAAGCAACCTTCTGCCGATGCCTCATTGATATTTTTTGGCGCGTCCCTTGCTTGCAGTCAGGTCAGGGGATTTGAGTCGAGTTCAGTTGTACCTGTGCAAATCTTACTGAGATGTTTCTACATGACAGGTGAACTGACACCAGTTCAGGAATGGAAACACGGGAATAAGATGGGGACTGAAGATGTGGTGCATGTAACTCCAAGAAGGGGTTTCAGGGAGCAAAGGAGGCTAAAGTCACTTTGAGAAACCAAACCAAACCAAACCAAAAGGTGCATTAAAAGAAAAGAAGGGGAATCCATCTCTTACGTGATGATGCCCTGGTTCGTTGGCTGGGTTTATGAAGCCCTCGGGGTCTCTGCCTGCCTGCCTCCACCCTTCTGCTGCTGCACCATCCTGACTGTAGGAGGCAGCCTCTCAGAGACCTCTGTGATTCCCTTGAACGTGGAATCCCATCCCCTTGAGCATCGGTTGGTCTAGCAACTTGCTTCCAACTGTGATAAAGGTGATGAACTGCATCACTCTGTTTTGCTGGCAGACTGTTGTTGCCTTCCTAGTTTGCACATTTTAATGAGGCCACTGGTCACATTGGGAAGTCCCATGTGGAGAGAAACTGAAGGTGACAACCAGCCAGAAACTAAGGCTCACAATCCAGCAACCCTCAAAAAACAGAAACCTGGCAACAGCTATATGAGCTTGGAAAAGTGATCCTTGCAGCCTTGATTGTGAGAGACCTTGAAGGCAAGGACCCGGCTAAGCCAAGCCCAGGCTGCCACCCCACAGACACAGGTCATAAATATGAGCTGTTTAAAGCTACTGCATTTGCGGGTCATTTCTTAGGCAACAATAGATATTAACGGCCTTCCCCAGTTGTTTAGTGGTAAAGAATTGCCTGCAATGCAGGAGACCCAGCTTCGATCCCTGGGTTGGGAAGATGCCTTGGAGAAGGGTATGGCAACCCACTCCAATATTCTTGCCTGGAGAATCCTATGGATGCAAGAGCCTGGTGGCCTATGGTCCATGGGGTTGCACGGAGTCAAACACGTCTGAAGTGACTGAACACACCCACACCCACACCCACATATTAATAAGGAGCTCTTGAAATTTTGTGAAAGTGAAGAGGTATAAAGTGAACCTCCAAAAACAAGGGGCTACCTGTATTAGGGGAAGGATGAATGAACAGTTTGATGAAATGAGTGCATGAGTGAACCTGTAGGGATTTCCAAGTGAGAATGGAGGAGGGTCCAGGCCAAGGATCAGGCACAGAGGAGGGGATGAGTTGGGAAAATTCTTTCTGTGGCCCATTGAGTGGCTGGAGGGGGATTATCCACAGGTCCCCCTTTGAGAAGGAGATTGTCTTAGTCAGCTCAGGCTGCTGGAATGAACTACCCCAGACTGTGTGGCTCATACAACAGAGATTTATTCTCTCATAGTTCTGGAGGCTGGAACATCCAAGGTCAAGTTCTGGCAGGATTTGGGTTCTGGTGAGAGCTCTCTCTTCCTGATCTTCCTATGATGTCCATACACAGTGGAAGAGAGAGAGGTTTGTCTTTTTATAAGGCCACCAATCCTTGGATTAGGGCCCTATTCTTAAGCCCTCCTTTAGCTTTAATTACCTCCTAAAGTCCCCACCTCCAAATACTGTCACGTTGGGGATTAGGGCTTCAACATAACACATTTCAAGGGACACACTCAGTTCAGAGCAGGTGTTTTCCTCCAGACTCAGGCCAGAGACAGTTCAGGTCTCCATGCTGTCAGGCTACATGCCCAGGTGAGGGGCCAGAGCTCCTCCCTGTCCTGAGTGGGGCTCTGGGAGTATCTGCCTGGATCTGAAGGGACTTAATACCCTGGGATGTTAGAGAATATTTCAAAGCACTGACCTCTAGAGCTGGCCAGACCAGACCTGCAGCAGCCATGATGCTTGCATTAGAAGCAATCGCCCTGTCTTGGCTGTATCTGCTGGCTAATCATGCCCATTCTGCTGCTCATGTCATTGTACAAGATCACACAGCACCAGGAAGAGAAGGGTGCTCACATTCATTATCTCTCCAGCAGTGTGATCGACAGAATGCCTCTCTCCAGGATGGGCTTGGATGTCAGCCTGGAAAACCTATCTGAAGGCTTGGGGCCCACAGTACTTGCCCTGGGTTCCCGGGCCTCCCCCTGTGGGATGGACTGAAGTTTCTGAACTGCCTGCAGACTTGCTTCAACCACAGAAAATTCCCCTTCTCCAGGCTCCCCTCCTCCACACAATGGCTTGGTGGTATTAATACATTTGGCATCTGAAAGTGTGGACAGCGTCTTGAGCAAGGGAGGGAGTGAGGCAGTGGCAAATAGCATGGAACAGACACCTATTGCCTTGGGGAACTGCAGACCTCCTTGACCCAACCTGACCTATTTGGGGAAGTAGCCCACCTCGAAAACATAAAACTATGTATAAATTAGATAACTAATGAGAACTTACTGTGTAGCACAGGGAATTTGACTTAGTGCTCTGTGGTGACCTAAATGGGAAGGAAATCAAAAGGGGATATTTGTATACGTATAGCTGATTCATCTTGCTGCACAGCAGAAACTAATACAACATTGCAAAGTAACTATACTCCAATAAAAATTTTTTAAAAATCATAAACTGTTTTTCTATTGGAAAGCAATACAAGCACATTATAAAAAGTTAGAAAATATGGAAAAGGATAAGGAAAAATTGTTGATAATCAAACTATTCAACACCATCACTATTATGATAGCTTGGTATTTTGTTCATACTTTAATCCATGATACTTGTGTTTGAATGAATTCTCAGAGGGAGTGATCATTGCTCCTAAGGGAAGTAAAGTTGATTCTTGGGGGTGAAATAAATCTTACTCTTTTAATGTATAAAACGCAGATATAAATGCAGGACAGAAACAACCATATAGTATGTCTGTGATATAAAATGGTGGGGGAGCCAAGGGGAAAAGCATCTAAAAATACTATTTAATTAAGGGCCAGTTAATTTAAAAGAAAGGTTATGAAACACTGCCTTGGAATAGAGATCCAGAAATGGAAGCATTAATTCAAAAGACTTGAACACTGTAAGGGTTTTGGTGCATAATTCCAGTTTGCCATTTACAAAGGTTCTACTGGTACATACTATCTCCAGCAACTTAATTGTTTTATCCTAATTATCCCTCACACACACACACAAACTACCATCTCTGAAGTATCCACAAAAGAAACCTTTATAATACAATTTTCATTTTGAACATTTCATGATTAGTATTAAGAATGCAAGCTTTATAATCAAACAGGTACACGCTATGTGACCTTGGGCAAGTCACTTCACCTCTCTGAGCTTCAACTTCCTAGCCGGCAATAAAAGAATTTTAATTTACTATATCAGCCAGGTTTTTTGTTTGTAAATACATGGACTTATTCTGATCAACTTAGGTACACAAGGACTTTTCTACTGGGATTTGAGTAGCTCAAAAAATCACTGAGCAGGCTGGATCAAATCAGGCTTAGAAAATATGCTGGGAACAAGAAGAGCCATGTGCCCTACTGCTTCTGGAACCCAGATGTTGCTACCAGTGTTGCTGCTGAAACAAATTCTCCCTGTCCCCTTTCTTTCTGCCACTTGCTCCTGATAAAGATTTGGTGGTTACACCAGGTCACATGTCCATGTCCTGGTTGCTGGGGGATGGAGGAAGCAAGGGTCTGGGCTTTGCAGCCTCTGGTCAGTAGAGTGAGAAAGGGAACACAGAGCTCAGAGAGGTAGAACTTGCCCACATCTGAGAAGGGGCATCAGATGCTGGGCAGCCAAGAACACAAACATCAGAAAGTGTCAAGATATCTTTGGCAACACTCTAGAGGGTCTTTGGGAGGATTACGTGAGCTGATACATTTGGGAAGAACTCAGTAGGTGGGGGCTGTTTCTACCATGTGACCATTCATCATAATCAACTTCTGCAGAGCCACTCTGGGCTTCCCTGGTGGCCCAATGGTAAGGAATCTGCCTTACCCACTCCAGTATTCTTGCCTGGAGAATCCCATGGACAGAGGAGCCTGGCGGGCTACAGTCCACGGGGTTGCAAAGTGTCAGATGTGACTGAGCGACTAAACAGTAACAGCAAAGCCACTCTCCGTCAGCCTGACTTCCCACTCCACGTATCCAATCCCGGCCATCCTGCAGAGCCCAGATCAAGTCTACACCCATCGATAACCTTCTCCAGACTCAGTTTCTCATCATCCAGCCTTCCCACGGCCCTCTTATTCCATTTAGTGCTTAATTACCTACAGTCTCGTCTTTCTCTGGCATTTTCCCCCATGTATGTGTCCCTCTCCCACCTGACAAAAGGGCAGAGCTCTCAGTCAAAGGAGGTGCTGATGGCAGCTTCAACCTCCCCACCCGGAGGCTCAAGGGCCTGTTTTCTCTGTGACCTTGAGGTTGCTGTCTTTCCTTCGGTCTAGGGTCGTCCTTGGGAGTGGGCTCTGTGTGCATTTATCCTTCATTTGTTCAAGTGTTCATTCTACTAACATGTCTTTATTGATGGCACAGTTGTAACAATTGTGAAGAAAAAGTGCATTCTCAGGGAGTCTTCAGGCCCCTGGTGGAGTGTGTGTTCTGAGATCAGGGGTCAGATCGTGCTAACATCACAACGTGAGTGGACCTGCATTTCTTTCTGGAAGGTTTGGAGACGAATCCATTTCCTTGTCTTTTCTGGCTCCTAAAAGCTGCCTGCATTCCTTGGCCTGTGGCTCTTCCTCAATCTTTCAAACCAGCAAGAAGGCATTCTTGATGTGTTGACAGTACCGCATCTCCCTCTTGCTGACAGCAGGACAGTAGGTTCCCTCTCTCTTTTTTTTTAAGGTTTCGTGTGATTACATTGGGTCCAACCAGGTAATTCAGAGACTCTCCCATCTCAGGTTCCTTAATGCATCTTCAGAGTCTCTTGGGGGATGAGGATGTGAGCATCCTTGAAGGCCTTTTTTTGACAAACAGAGGTATGTACACAACTAACTAAGACTCCAAACTTGTGCCTTCTCAACAGAGCTCAACTACTGCTCCTGACAGAAGCTTCTGAACCACACACACACACACACATACACACACACACCTATTTAAAGAATAATGCCCCAGGCACAAGTTCCATATAGGATGCTGGGAGTGCCACAAGACCACACCTGACTAAATGCCCAATGGTTGGTGCAGACAATCAGACACTGAGAGGAGGAAGAGGCACTGTGGATGGTGGTGGGGTAGGTAGAGGGAGGCAGGTTGGGAAGAGGCTGGAAGACACAAGTGATGGAAACAATGGTGAAATATGGCTTGTTCCAGGGAGCCACATATATCACAGCTCTTTAGCAGAGGCCCAGAGCACCCAGGGGTGACTTTCAATTTGATCTGTAGCCTCCAAGGCTTGGGAGCTGTGTTGCAGATGTGGTCCAGAGTCACACATGCTGGTAGACCATGTGAGCCCATTCAGAAAACCCCACATCGCTGCCAGATTGTCTGAGAGTCCCAGCTCCCACTGTAATATTTGAGTTGATACCTGTGACAATGGTCTCTAGCTCCTTTCACATTAGATGCATATCAGCCCCCTCCCAAGGGTCCCTTCCAGCTCCTTAAAGCTATCTCTGTTTCCTTCCGGAGGCTGGGGGCCTCCACACCTGCCCAGGCAATCAACAAGTGTCTTTCGGTTGAGCTGCCATTTTAAGCTTTGCATGGGAAAGTCCGAGCAAGCAGGGAAAAAACGGATCCATTGAAAACCTTTCCTGGGTCTCCTTTGCTGCCCTGCAAATATTGTAAAGTAATTATTCTCCAATTAAAAAAATATGTAATATTTTTTTAAAAAGCAGATTTGAGGTCAAGGGGAAAAAATAAAAACTTACCTGGGGCAGCTGCCCTTTCAGCCAATGGATGAGTCAAGAGGAAACAAGGGAGGTGGTGAGGTCTCAGCCACTGCATTAAACACCAGTGACTTTGAGGTTCCCCTTGGAGCCTCCTGCTCAAGAAGGACAGTGGAGAAACCATACTTCTTGGAAGGACTGATGACCCTTGGGAGGACCTTGACCAATAGGCCAAGAGGTAGGATGAGAAAGGAAGAGATGAGAGAGTCATTATCTTCTGCAAACAAGGAATACCATCAGCAAGGCTTTGTGGGCACTCAGGGGATAAGAGATGGCTCAGAGTTCAGGGCTGGGGTCCAGACACAGGGGGCCAGGGAGGAGGCCCAGTGAGACAGACAGAAAAAGTGATCAGCAGATCACCTTCCAAACACAAGAGGACAGAAGAGAAACAGCGTACAAAAGACTAAAGTCAAGGTAAAGAGGCTGTAACGCGAGCTGAGTGGCGGTGGCGACTTGGGTCTCTGCCTATCAGATAAGACTGCGACTCCTCCGAGTCCTCCAAGCAAGGCAGAAGGGTCAGTACCCACTGCAAAGCTGTGGTGTGCTTTTATGGCTTTAATTAAATCAAATGAACTATAATAACCAGGGCTTCTGTTTGCCTCACTCTCCAATTCCAAAGGGGCTATTTTAGCTGTAGGCACGATGCTTCTGAGCTGAAAATCAGAGCTGCGCGCATTTTTTTTCTTGTACTAGAAGGGTAGGCTGATTTCTTAAGAGCTGAATTAAGTAACGGGAATGGAAATGAGTTACACATGGCAGCCCTGAGTCTCTAATCCTGCCACTTCTCTGCATCTGGGAGCCCCATGGCGCTGGCCAGCGCTCTGGGTAAAGTGCAGCATTTGGATGCCAGAGACCCTGTTCTCTCCTTTTACTAGCTGTGAGATGTTGAGCAAAACCCTACAGAGCAGCCCTGAATCCATACGACGGGTATGACGGCAACACCTGCTTCTCAGGCTTGTTTGGGGATTAAATATTGCACATACAGCATCAGCTATGCCTTGTATTTAGCAAGTGCTTAATAGGTGCTGCGGCCTTCCCTGGTGGCTCAGCATTAAAGAATCTGCCAGCTAATGTAGGAGACATGGGTTGATCCCCGGGTGGGGAAGATCCTCTGGAGAAGGAAATGGCAACCCACTCCAGTATTCTCACCTGGCAAATCCCATGGACGGAGGAACCGGGTGGGATACAGTCCATGGAGTCACAAAGAGTTGGACACGACAGAGCGACTAAGCAGCAACAAACAGGTGCTGCCAGTGACACTTATTTTTGAAAAGTCCACAGAATCCTTCTTGTTCTCAGAGAGGCTGAGGAGGTAAAGCCCCTGTCTCCCCTTCCACTCTTGGGGATGCCGGGACTAAAACTGAAGGTGTGAGAAGGGCGCTGCTGTTCTTCCAGCCCATCTCTGTCACTCCTTGGCTGAGCTGACATTGTTGCCCCACAATGACGAGACCCCCTCCCTGGACCTCTGATGTCTATCCTTCTCCCCCATGGCCTACTCTGGGGTTTTTATCTGGGGTCTTACCTGCAGCTTTCTTTCTAGCTTCCCTTTGAATTTGATATTAAAATATAATTCAAAATGATCATCTCAATAAGTCTAGTTAACATCCATCACTAACCATAGTTATAGAATTTTTCTTTCCTTGTGAAAAGGACTTTTAAGATCTACTCTCTTGGTGGTGGTGACTTAGTCACTAAGTCAAATGAACTATGATAAGGAGGGCTTCTGTTTACCTCACAATTCCAAAGGGGCTATTTTAGCTGTAGGCACGAGGCTTCTGAGCTGAAAATCAGAGCTGCACGCATTTTTTCTCATTTTTTTTCTCATTTTTCTCATTTACAGTCCCATGGACTGTAGCCCACCAGGCTCTTCTGTTGAAGGGATTCCCCAGACAAGAACTGGAGTAGGTTGCCATTTCCTTTTCCAGGGATTGAACCCAGGTGTCCTACATTGCAGGCAGATTCTTTACCCACTAAGCCACCAGAGTAGTCCAACTTTTAAATATGCACTACAGTGTTATTAGCATTGCCAGGCCATACATCACAGCCCCAGCATGTATTTAATTTTGTAACTGGAAGTTTATACCTTTGGACTCTCTTCACTTTCTCATTGCATGCCCACCAGTGAAATCAATGGAAGGTACACCCTCAATTCTTCTCCACATCTGAAACATAAAACTCTGAATGCTGCAAGTTATTTCATATCTCATCACTTGCATGAGGCGATTATAACCTGCATTTGCCCACTTAGAGTGCCAAGTGGTTTGCTGCAGAATTATTTAATGCTTTTGCTTACAGGATGCTATTCAAGACTCCCAGACCTGGTCTTCGGGGGACTTATACATAATTCAAGGAATGCACAGAGCCATCTCCCCCAAAATGGAAAAATTCTGAACCAAAAACACAGTTGGACCCCTAGGTTTCAGAAAGGAACTGCACACCGGTAATAACAATGGCCGACCTTCTCAGAGCTCTTATGCTGTATCATCTCCACACAGTCCCTTGGGTAGGCTCTTTTTGCCTCCCTGTTTGGCTGAGAAAGACAAAGAAACCAAGCGAAGGTTGCACATTTGACCAGAGCGGAGTCAGGACTGGAGCAGGCAGCCTGGTGGCAGCGCTTCTGCTTTTCACCACCTGTCTTTATTGCCCATGTTTTCTGTTTCATCCTCACTAAGATATGAATTGGGCCTCCCTGGTGGCTCATATGGTAAAGAATCTGCCTGCAATGTGAGAGACCTGAGTTTGATCCCTGGGTTGGAAAGATCCCCTGGAGAAGGAAATGGCTACCCACTCCAGTATTCTGGCCCGGAGAATTCCATGGACTGTATAGTCCATGGGGTCGCAACGGGTCGGACTTGACTGAACAACTTTCATTTCATATGAATTACCTCTTTAAACTTAGAGAAACATGGGACTTTGGGGGTAGTTTAGAACACAGACTCAGGAGACAGAATGCCTAGGTTCAAATCCCAGCTTTGTCATTTAGCAGCTGTGTGACTTTGGGCAAGTTACTTGACCTCTCTATGCTTCTGTTTTATCATTTGTGAAATAATAATAGTAGCCGTTTTTTTGGATTGCTATGAAAGTGAATAAGTGAAGTGCTCATATGACCCATATTAGTGTTAACTATTATTATTTCCTCTCTTCTACGTGCAGCTAACCAAGCACTGAAAAATCTCATTATGTGTTCATTGAATTAGAGTAAGCTCTGGGATCTAACGCCTGATCATCTGAGGCGGGGCTAATATAATAAAAATAATAGAAATAGGACTTCCCTGGTGGTCCCATGGTAAAGCATCTGCCTGCTAATACAGGGGACATGGGTTTGATCACTGGCCCGGGAAAAACCCATATGCCTTGGGACAACTAAACACTGAGCCCGGGCTCCAGTGCAAGAGAAGCCACCGCAAAAAGAGGCCCAAGCACCTAGACTAGAGAGTTGCCCTGCCTGCACAACAACAAACACCCAGCACAGACAAAAATAAATAAATAGAACTAAAGAAAGAAAGAAAGTGCATAATAAATGTAATGTGCTTGAATCATCCTGAAACCGTCCTCATGCCAACCCCATTCCATGGAAAAATAGTCTTCCACAAAACCAGTCCCTGGTGCCAAAAACGTTGGGTACCACTCCTCTAGGGGAAGGTCATGACCCTTTTTATAACAGGGGTTAGTGACATCTTTGTCCCAGAGTGCTTCCCGTGGGTTCAGAGGCTGGCTGCATTCTTAAACCAAGGGTTTCCAACTTCATAGCACAATAGCATGGTAAGACAGGAAATGACACTTCTTGGCCATCTGATGGCATTCTCAATTCCAAAGTAAATTTATTTTACCTTATCACATTCTTACCAGACTGTTTGTGCATTTCACTTCTAGAGGCCTATCTTTGTGAAGGTGAAAGAGTTAAATTTTTACAGTTAATGCTTTAAACAACTTCTAAATACAAGCTCAGTTTGGAGAAAAGGTAAAATAGCATGCCCATGTCTCATTTTGCAAAAGAACAATAGGAGACCTCCACTGGCAATGTTTTCCCAGGCACTTTAGGGAGATGAAGGTCAAGGTATGGAGGCCCAGTGGGTTGATGCCACATTCTGTCTGCTCAGGGGGAGCTGTGCCTCTTCCTTCTCCCCTTCTCTCTTTCCTGAGCCTTGTTGAAGATTCTTGGGGGCTCCACATGGGTGTGGTGGGGTTCCGCAGCTTCCCCGTCGCAACCAGTTGAGGCCCGGTGGAGGGTCATCTTTTGGGTCATCTATTCTTATCCGGGCTTCCCAGTTGACTCTAGTGGTAAGAGACGTGGGTTTGATCCCTGGGTGGGGCAGATCCCCTGGAGGAGGGCATGGCAACCCACTCCAGTGTTCTTGCCTGGAGAATCCCACCAACAGAGGAGTCTTGAGGGCTGCAGTCCATAGGATCGTACAGTTAGACATGACTGAAGCGACTTCACACACACACACACACACACACACACACACACACTATTCTTACATATTCAGGGGAAAACCTCTCGAAAATAACAGGAAAGGTCATCCTTTCTCAATAGCATATTATATTATATTATATTATATTGTGACTCAGGAAAACTACAACAAAAGAACAGAACAGAGAAAAATCAATTTTCCTTCTGTCTTAAAAATCCAATTACAGACGACGATATATCATAGTGGCTTGTGTTTCTCCTGGGGCTGACTCTTAATAGAGCCGCAGTTCTCAAGGACTTTCTGGATGATGATGGCAACCATGGGTGGAGGGGGGGTTGGTGTGGCCAGGGCTCTCCCATTGCGGGTTGGGGGCTGGGGGTGGGGATGGGGAGGTATATGACACAAGGAGAGGGCTGCATGCTGTGGTTAAGCTCTTGTAGGGTGGGCAGCTGGCCTGCAGCTGTCAATTCACTCTGCATCTCTGGGGCTTTGGGCAAGTAATTTATTCTCTCTGCCTCAGCTCCTTGGCTGTAAAATGGGGTGAATAATGCTCACAGGATTGCCGGGAGCATTATATGAGTGAAGACATGCGGTGTGTTTAATGCCTGGAACATAACAGTTAATCACCTATGTTATTTATTATTGTTGTGCTCCAATCCCAGTTGTGCAAGCAATCTCTCTGAGTCTTCATTTCCTTCTTAAGAAATGGAGTAAAAATACTTACCTTGGGGCCATTAAACTTGAAATGGAATCGTGTACAATGTGGTGTTTACTGAGTTGGATTCGATGAATGGCAGCCTTCCCAGGAAGGTTTTTTTTTTTCTCCTTCTCTGAGTTTTCTATACTTTCTTAGATTCTTCATGACATCTTTCCAAATGCAAATCTGCTAATGCTCCCCTGCTTCTTGAACAAGACAAGGTGTGATTCTTGCTCAGAATGGCAAGAAGGAATGACATGAAGTAGCAGCAGGAAGGCAGGCAACCCTCCAGCTGATGGAAATAACCATGGAGGAAAAACATTTATGAAATTGTATGTGCGCTAGGCACCATTCTAAGCATATAACAACTTCCTTCAATCTCAGAGCACCCTTGAAGCTAGCATTATTACGGTTTCCATTTGCATCTATGGTCCTTGAGCAGAAATGGGATTCGGACCCGGGCATTGGGCTCTGGAGGCTGTGTCCCGAGCATGTGGCATTGGCCTTGAATAGGAGCTCTCTGAGGAGAGAGACTGGGGATGCCTGGAAGGAAGTGAAAGGAGAGGCTGGTTAGAGTGTTGTGAACACCAAGTCCACCTTTGACTTACAACAATTTCTTTAAGGAAACACGAGTCCAGTTATTCTTTGTCACCAAAGCAGCTGTGATCTCTTGTCTTGCAAGTCGTCCTAATCGTTTTTTTGCCTCTTCCTCTCTGTGCTTCCCTGGCCGCCTCATGGTCTCGGACAGGGACGAATGAGGCCAGAGAACTCCAGTGACCGCACACAGTGTCACAAGGTCAGCACAACAAACACCCCACTGCAAGGACTGTCTCTGGGAGGCTGGGGGAGGTGGGGACTGTGTCTTGCTGGGTCTCTGTCTCCACCCCCGCCCAGAAAAGCATGAGGAGACAGCTGATTGGAGAGGGGGCATTTGGGGGCGGGCCGGAGTGAGATGTGGGAGGGGCTGGGTTTCTCTGTGAACCACTTCCTCTGGGCACTTTGGAAGATGACATGGGAGGCTGTAATTGTGATGAACTTTTGCCTGATGATCGCTGAACGCCTTGTTACCTTGCTTCTGTAAGAACTAGAGTTTGAGTCAATCACCTTGACCCTCATTATTTTTAAAACCACAAAATGTCAGAAATGTAATCCTGATTGTTAGTGTTACTGTTTGGCGGGAGGTGGGTAGAGATTAGCCAGCCCTTGAACCATCCATATGTAGTACATTCCGTGGTGTAACTAGAAGATGGTATGTTCCTTTTCCCAACCAGAGATCCTTCAAGAATCATGCTGCACATTGGTGTAACACCTAGTTTATAAACTATTTTACATACTTTCTTAGGGTATATGAAAAAAAATCTGTTTCAGATTAAAAACTCTCAAAATAACATCTAAATATCTTTCTTCCTGGGCATAGTCCTCTCAGTTCACAGCTGTAGAATGGGGCGTTCTTTCCCCCCTTAATTGAAAGATTGCATGACTCGCAGGAGAAGAAGGCCAACGATTTTAGGTGGCTAAAAGCAAAGATTTAGAAAGAAGAAAGAAGACTTGTTTGGAAGATCTGCCTACTTTGGAGATGAAGAGAGTTTTATTTCTTAGAGACAGGATTTATGGATTTACGTTTCCTCCAAAAGACAAATGACCCAGTAACATTTTTTTTTTCTCCAGCACTAGGTCTAATCAATTACCTTTGTTAACTAAAGAAATAAATAATCTCTAGAGAGTAACAGAGTTAAAATTCACTGGGTTCTGGTGTTTGGGGTTATTTGAACCCCCCCCCCCCGCCCCCGCCCCCCGGGGGGAGGAGGGTCTCTCTCTAGAGCTGTGTGTGTGTCTGTTGGTCGCTCAGTCAGGTCCAGCTCTTTGCGACCCCATGGACTGTGGCCGGCCAGGGTCCTCTGCACATGGGATTCTCCAGGCAAGAATCCTGGAGTGGGTAGCTATTTCCTTCTCCAGGGGATCTTCCCAACCCCGGGGATCGTACCATGCAGGCAGATTCTTTACAGTCTGAGCCACCACAGAACCTCTCTAGAGCTGAGCTTTAGCTAATTCCTTGTTATAGAGGTATTTTTCCGTTTGACAGGAGTCTTGATCCCCATGAGACAAATCAGACGGGTTCAGAAGAGTCTTAGAATGTCAGGACTGGAGGACCCTTGGACATGCCCTAGCCCAGGGCTCGGTTTTGCAGCTGGGACACAGAAGTCCAGAGAGTTGGAGTTACTCGCTGGCTTCACCCAACCGGGGGCAGCCCAGGGCCCTGGGGTCGAAAGCGACTCGGGTCTCACGCAGCCCTTCTTTGCTCTCACCCTCTGCTCCACCGGCACCCCCACCCCCATATCAAGGGGTCTGGGCATTTGAAATATGTCCACGCTGGCCGGGCCCGGGTTCCGGCCACTCCGCGCCGGGCTCGGCGAGCGCACGGCGGGGCGCGGCCGGGCGTCTGCGGGCGCGCGCGGCGACGCCGGCCCCGGGACGGCCCGTCTCAGCGCCCGGCTCCGGCGGGACGGCCCCGGCCGCGCCGCGCCAGGCTCGCGGGGGTCAAGTCCAGGTTGCGGCGCAGGAAGGCGGCGGGGGAGGGGCGGCCCGGCCGTGCTTCCACCTCCTCTGCGCCGAGCGCGGAATGTTGGGACCGGTCCACCGGCGTGCTATGTCTGCATAAACATCATCAGCCTCCGGAGCCGACACGCTGTGCCTTTTTAATTTCGCTCACAAACTGCAGCCTCCACGCGGCGGCGAAGAGGCTGGAGACCTCGCCTCTCCGCCTTTCTGTTGCATCCCGGGGCTCCTCCTTTCCCAGATGCGCACGGAAGAGGCGCGCCTCTCTGCCCTCTACACCCAAGGTTAATGTCCAGGCTGCGAGCGTAACGCGCCTCATTTGTGCCATTAGGTTTGGCTCGGGAGCAACTCTTTTCTGCTCACCTGGAACTGATACAACGTAGCTTCACGTTACGGTTGACTTTTTAATCTCCCGAGGTGTGAGAAGGGAGAGGAATCCTCCTGCCTCTTGGTCTTGGCCTCCGCAAGCCAGCACCAGTGGCGACGGCTGGACCGCTGTCCCGGGGCCCAGAGGGCGGGCGCGCGCCTCGCTGCTTCTTCACCCGAGTCCACGCGTCGCCCCCACCTGAGTCCCTGCCACCTTCCTTCCCCCAGTTCTCCGCCTACCTCCCTGCCCGGCTCATTTCTCGGAGCACAAGCGGCATTCAGAACCTCTTTTCAAACCCAGTGTCATTACAAAATCTATTCCAGCATCCCTGTAGTCTCTGCTTTTTCCACTTTGGTGGGAAGGACAGCATTCTCCTCACTTTGGGTCGTTGTGGTTTGTTGTTCAGTAACTCACTTGTGTCCGACTCTCTGCGACCCCATGGACCACAGCCCGCCGCGCTCCTCTGTCCATGGGGATTCTCCAGGTAAGAATACTGGAGTGGGTTGCCATGCCCTCCTCCAGGGGGTCTTCTCGACCCCAGGGATCGAACCTGCATCTCTTATGTCTCCTGCGCTGCAGGCAGATTCTTTACCCCTGAGCCACCAGGGAAGCCTTCACTTTGGGTAAGAAATTTCAAAACTGAGACTTCTTTCAGGGTTCATATTTTGAGGCAGATCAAGGCAAATGATGAAGACAAAGTCCCGTGGCAGTTGTGACTTTAAACATGAGTCGAGTTAACAAGGAAGGCAGCAATAAATTCAGCCTGGGGCATGACCCAGCACTAAATTGTCTCTTACAGTGTCCAGATTTCTGGCTACATTGTCAATTTGATGTCCCCTTTCTCTGCCAGCCTCTTCAATTCCCCTTTCAGGTTGTGCTGTTTTTTGTTGGTTTGCTTTGGTTTCACTGCCAAGTTGTCTCTGCCCTCACTTCCCCTCCCCCATTTTCTGATTCTGTTTTCCAAGTTCCTTAAGCATGAGCAGGATAATACACCCACAAGCCTTCTCAAGCAACCTCTCAAGTTGCTGCCCCAGTAGAAGTTTTGAAACAAGCTCAAGTCAGAATGATTTGTTCATCCCTCCCCACACACAGGCTGGTGAAAGATGGAAGGACGTGGTATTTGCTGGAAATGAAAACACGGGGAGCTGCTGGAACTGATTCCAGGATGTTCTTTTCGTTCTTTGCACAAGGTGATGGTGTACCCTTCAAGTTCTATGAAAGAACAGCCCATGGAAAACATGTTGCCCCCACTGGAGATGAGCAGTTCCAGTGAGGGTTAACCCAGAAGCACTTAATGTGCCTGAGTGAAAAATCCAGGGAAGGATCAGACCGTGTTAGCCTAATAGGCTGATGAGACTGATAAAGTTTTCCCAAAGATTCTTTGTGCTGTGTGATTAACAGTTACTTTTCTTCAAAGGCAGTTGGGTAAACGGTGTTGGTTTTAGGACTTGGAACTCTCATTCAGACAGCCTTGCAACAAGCCAGCATGAAACATGGTTTTATCTTTCCTGCTCCGTTAGATTGAGAAGGAAACCATGATATTACACACACACAGTGCTTTCTTCTTGATGTTCTTCAAGTCAAAAGCAGGAGATCAAACGCCACTGGCACGCTGAATAAGTGCTTCGTAGAATAACTTGTCCACAAGGCAGATAATTCCCGCTGCCTGCTGGACTGTGTAAGAAATGAAAAGCAAAGGAGGGTTTTTCCCAGGACGAAGGTTGCTCACAACACATCTCTGTCAGTGGTTTCAGTTGTCCTCCGCTTCTTGCTTAGCCATAATAATAAAGACAGGGATAATAATAGTAATAATAATAGCTGCTAACATTTATTGAACACTTAGGATATGCTAGGCTCTGTGCCGAGTGCCTGAGTGTTGTTGTTCAGTCACCAAGTGGCGTCTGACTCTTTGTGACCACATGAAATGCAGCACGCCAGGCTTCCCTGTCCATCACCAACTGCCAGAGTTTGCCCAAGTTCATGTTCCTTGAATGGGTGATGCTATCCAACCCAGTGCCTGAATACATGATCTCATTTAATAGTCAGTAAACTTCAGTGAGCTAGTCCCCTGTTATCCCAATTTTCCAGATGAGGGAATGACATAAGAAAGAGGTTATGTCTGTTGCCCAGGGCCACACAACCAAGAAACAGATATGAATTCAGTGCATCCCTCGGAACCGCTCTACTCTTCTGCCTCCCATATGATTTCCATTGAAAAGTCAATGGCAAAGTCAATCAAGAAATGAAATCAGATTGATTAAATGATCCTGAGAAAAGCTGCTCTGAAGGGGGCATTTGATATGAGCGAGGCACTTAGTCCTCACAGTTGCCCCTCAAGGTAAGTACAATAGTATCACCTCCAATTTGAGGCTGGGGCAGAGAGTCTCAAAGGCGAGGAGTAACATTGTCAAGGTCTGGGATTTTCCTCTGCACCCTGACTTGTGTGTGTGTGCATGAGTGTGTGTGTGCATGAGTGTGTGTGTGCATGAGTGTGTGTGTGTAGGGAGGAGGGAGACAGAGAAGTCCACTTAGGGTGAAAAGCAAGAGGTGAGATCTTTTCTTTACTAAGCTGTCATCCACCTTACATTCATATTAAGTGACTGCACTTGCTGGGGTGCCCCTGCAAAGGAGAAATGGGGGAGGGTAGAAAGGGCTGCAGTGAACCTCGGAAGATGGGGGTCTGGGGATTGTTCCTGAAGGACAGGAAAGGTCTGGATGGCAGAATGAAGGAGCACCAGGTTTGTAAGGACTGGAGGTGGAGATGGGCATAGCAGTGTGGAATGAGTCCGGCTGAGCTGCGATTCAGTTCGATGACTGTAGTCCAGTTCATCTTTGAGCCTCCCTGATCTAGCATATGCTGGCAACTACGTGTTCACTAAATGTCAAGGTGAACTGAGTTCAGTTAACTTGCCGGAACCTCCTGGATCCTCTCCCATCACCACCCTATGCCCTACTTCCTTCCCTCTTCTCCTCCTGCTTGTCTTGGATCCGCCAGTTTCTTGTCACAGTCAAGAGTCAGTGCTGAAATGGAGAAACAGCAGAGCTTTCTGGCTGAGTCCCTGATGAGGGCAATGAATAGTGGCCATTGTAAACACATATATAATTCTCTACCTGCAACTTCATTCCAAGAACTCTGTCTGCACTGATTTGCTTTAATCCTTCATGAAGTGCTTCCCTACTGGCTCAGACGGTAAGACTCTGCCTGCAATGTGAGACACTTGGGTTCGATCCCTGGATAGGGAAGATCCCCTAGAGGAGGGCATGACAACTCACTTTGATATTCTTGCCTGGAGAATCCCATGGATAGAGGAGCCTGGCAGGCTACAGTCCATGGGGTTGCTAAGAGTCAGACACGACTGGGTGACTGACACTTTCACTTCCAGACATTTCTGTGAAATCTGCACTCTTGAGATGCTTATTTTACAGATGAGAAAACTGAGGCACAGAGCTTAAGTAACCCTATTTAAACCCCGGAAATGTGGCTTCAGTGTCTATAGAGCACTCTGCCTTTGAAAATTAACTGAATGAGGCCCATCTGCATCCAAGCCACTCGCAGCCACCTCCTTGATATGTATAGTTCTGACCTTCAAGACAAGCAAATCAAGGTCAAGGCTTGTCTCAGTCAGTTCTGAGGTGTGCCAGCCAGCCACTTCCCCTCTTTCCTGCTCTTTCTCTTCTTTTGCTGCCCTTCAGTTTTCTTTGACTTTTTGTTTCTTCCCACCCTTAACCATCATGGAATAGCACCAAGTTTAGGCATCAAATCGTGTCCTCTCTAAGTCCCCCTGGAGAGTGGCGTGCAGTTTCAGATCATGACCATTATAAGATAATGCTCATTAAGACAGGCCCTTTGGGAGTCAGCCTCAAGTTCAGTGTCCCGCTCTCCTGCGAGGGACTTAAACCCAGAGGAGAGATGTCTTCCACATGCCGGCTCATCGGTCTGCTTGTCAGAGTCTTACAGAAGCTCAGGGTGAGCAAATGTCCTGGATCCAACCTTCAAACAGCCAAGAGGGTTTGCCGGCCGCTTCACCAACTGCTGCTGTGCAGTTGCACAGAAATCTGACGAGTTCCTTCAAAACTGGAAACAGGAAGTGGCCACACATGAAATTTTGGACTCCTGAATGCGAGTTAATACATCAAGCAGCTGTACTGAATGTGACCATGAACCGGTGTTCTTCCAAATGCACTGAATAGCACAGCCAAATTTGAACTTCCTGTGTTCCCCTGCAAGCGTCCTTGCAAATGTGGCCTCTCAGTGACGTGGGTGAGCTGAACATTTTTAGGTCTTGGGGACACTGTGTTACAGTAGAGGCAAAGAGCATGACAGAGAAGAAAGATGTGTAAGAGCAACAGGGTGAACCAGGGGAAGAGACGTGCCATTCTAATCTCTGAGACATGCGTGATGTTCCCTGGACACTAAATAGACTTCCCTGGTGGCTCAGATAGTAAAGACTCTGTTAAATAAGGATGTTAAGTAAGAACAGGAAATACTTTGCTGAAGACTTATTAACATAGTAACTATTATGTATTCCAATCCAATGCAGTGGTGGATTAATCCAGATGACATGAATTTGTAACTATTTAAAGCAAGGTCTCAGACGTGTGTGTGCGCGCGTACACGCATGCATTATTGCACACTTAGCCGCTCAGTTGTGTCCGGCTCTATTTGACCCCATGGACCATAACCCACCAGGCTCCACTGTTCATGGGATTCTGCAGGCAAGAATACTGGAGTGGGTAGCCATTCCCTTCTCCGGGGGATCTTCTTGACCCAGAGATCGAACCCAGATCTCCTGCACTGGCAGGCGGATTCTTTATCGCCTGAGCCACCAGGGAAGCTCCCAGACTTATATTAAGCTCTCATTGACCAAAGACATGGATCATCGCTGCCTCATTTAGGCAGAGCAAGGAAGCGTGTGAGGGATCTTCAAAATCCTTGGGCTAAAAGTCCATATGAAACAGTATTCAGGCAACTTCCTTGAGGCTAGGAAGTCACCCGAGTTTTGTATTTCTGCCAGTTCTAGAAATAAATACAATACCTTGCATCTTATTTAAGCCTATGATCTCACTTTGCCCTTCACAACAGCTCCGTGAGTAAGTGGCCCGTAATCTACTTGACGTCTGTTTTGCAGATGAAAAACAGTCAGGGGGAGATTTAGGGGCTTTGTGCAAGCTTTGGAGTTGTTGATCTGTGGGGCCTGGAACCCACGTTTTCTGATGGCCATGCGGGTATATCTCCACTATAGTCACACAGCACACACAGGCTGCTTGAGGTTGTCAGATATTTAGTGCGGGATGAGTCTAAGAATGGTGGGGGTTCTGGTAATATCTGAGTATTGGGGTGAAGTACAGATAGCAGGGAACGTCCTCACACCTGGAGATGATATTCTACTTGTTCTCACAGCTCCCTCGGGGAGGATCGAGGTTGAAGCGCAAGCATGGGGGCCCATGGGTTCACTCCCTTCTCAGACGCTTTCCTTTGTCCCCATAGCTGTGTCTGGGTGAGGATAAGCACCGTGATTCATGAGTTGCTAAAGACTTCACAGGAAACTATTCTTATATAAACACCACTGATGTGGAATAGCTGTAGAGGTCCAATTATTCAAATCTGACTTTTATTGTACTTTCAAAACTGAATTCGTTGTCATCCCTCATCTCTGTCCTTTAGTTGAGCATTTCTTTTTTCTTTTTCTTTTTTAATGGAAACACTCCCATCTCAGGAGCTTAACACAGTAAGAACTTAATGTCTTGCTTGTACCAGATTGAAAAGCTGCAAAGGTGGGTAGGCTGTGTGCCCTGTCACGCTGGTGCTCATGGTCCCTGAGGCCTCCAGGGTCACGGAGCTCATCTCCACGAAGCTGGCAGCAGGAGAAGAGCCTGCAGCATCCCACATGGAAAGGCTGTTGTGGCCTTTCTGCAAGTGGTACCCGCTACTTCTGCTCGGACCCATTGTTTAGAAGTCATCACAGGTATACACCTTCCTGTGGCCATGTGCTGGGAAGACATCTAATTGCCTGCCAGGAGAGAAGGAAATGGGTTTGGAGAAAAGCCAGCACCTGAGCCACCCTGCTTCTCACAGATGACCCTTCTCCTAACAGAGCAGTGCTGGGCCAGGGGTCTGAAAGCAATACCAGAACATGCAGGATTACTGCATGTAATGATGAACCACTTACATCGAGTAAGTCCAACTAGGAGCTTGCCTGGTGACTCAGATGGTAGAGAATCCACCTGCCAATGCGGGATACCTGGGTTTGATCCCTGGATCGGAAAGATCCCCTGGAGAAGGGGTTGGCTACCCACTCCACATTTCTTGCTTGGAGAATCCTACGGACAGAGGAGCCTGGTGGGCTACAGTCCATGGGATTGCAAAGAGTTGGACACGACTGAAAGGACTAAGCACAGCACACACACACAGTATAGACACCCTCTGCTGCAAATAGACTCGTTGCAGTTGAGAAAAGTTTTCAAATAATCAAGCTCATGAAAGAAAATATAGGCAAAGCAGGCAAGCAAAAAGAAAAAAAATGCCCACAGAGAACCACTGTTACCATTTAATACATTTCTTATAGTCAATACTTTTAAGAATGTATATATATAATATATCTAATAAATACAGTAATATATTTGTATTTTTATATAAATATAATAGTATATAATGTTTTAAGATATATAATATATATATTAGTTTTAAGAATATATATATGTATATATATGTATGTATACATGTTAGAATGTATATATATGTGTGTGTATATATATATACATTATTAAAACTAATATATATTATATATCTTAAAACATTATTATATTATTATATTTATTATATATATCTGAAAACTATTACGTATATATATTGGCTATTCTGCACGGCTTTCAGGATCTTAGTTCCCCAACCAGAGATGGAATCTGGGCCCTCAGCAGTGAAAGTATGGAGTTCTAACAAGTGGACTACCAGAGAATTTTTTTAAAATTTATTTATTTTTTAATTGAAGGATAATTTCTTTACAGAATTTTGTTGTTTTCTGTCAAACATCAACATGAATCAGCCATAGGTGTACATATGTCCCCTCAAGAATATTTTTTAATTAAAACAATTTTATTTAAAATACATTTTCAAACTATATTTCTACTTATTGATATTTATTTTTTATTGATTTTTAAACATAGGTTTTTTTTTTTAGGTGATTGCAAGAGAAGTATAATTTTGAGGCTTATCTTTTTCTCATTCTGTAATAACACTTCAGGGTTATTTCATTTTTATCTTGTACATCACAGTGGAGAGAGGACATTTTTGCACCCATTCTCATGAACTTAATTAAGATTTTTGATATTTTTTCACATGTTTGTACAGTCTTCACATTTACAATCTTTAATAGCTTATAGTTTTAGGTAATTAAAAGTAAATAATATTTTTGTTTTACATGTTGATTATTGCATTGTTATTTATTATTAAGATTATTTTGCATGTTGATCTTTTAACATAATGTTCTAGCTTCTAATGACATTTCCACTTCAGCAAAACTCAAGTTATAAATAGGGCTGGAAATGTATTAAAGAGAACAGAATGGGATTATCTATGTTGCAAAGTGAAACTTCTGTCACAGATTTTAAAATACCAACAGAGAAGATTAGTGGGTAATTTCTATCTCCACATTATACTGACTGATAAAAATATAGGAGTATCATTGTTCATGTAACTTCTTAAGTTTCTTCAGTACATTAAAGACCATCTATTCAAAAATAAAAATGATAAAATCTTCAAAATCAATTACTTCCTATGCTCCAAATGTTTAAAAATGCTGAGTCCTTCCTGCGTAAAACCCCAGCGTCTTCTCAAAATTTCCAAGGCAGATTAGGTCTGTATTTTCACGATGTCTGAGCATGCTGGAGAAAGCAGGCAGCCTGGTCCACAGTGCATACGTCTCGTCTGTACAGCGCAGGGCGTGTGCCTCCTTACTGTTATTTTGATCCTCATTTAGACACTCCCATAGTTTGAAAAAATATATATATGACTAAAGGCTGTGAGTCAAGAATTCTCTCTATGGATCAATGGAGATCTGTCATTGAATCTTTCCTAAATTGCCTAAGGGAGAAAAAAGTAATTGCTCTTTCTGTAGTATCACAGGGATGGAGAAGTTTCCATTTCCCATATTAACTCTGACAAATGGGTAGTTATTTCCTGGGTTGAAAATACTCTGGAGGCCAATTTCAATTCTGGGTTTAGCCTGAGTGCTCTGCTGCTACTGCTGCTAAGTCACGTCAGTCGTGTCCGACTCCGTGCGACCCCATAGATGGCAGCCCACCAGGCTCCTCTGTCCCTGGGATTCTCCAGGCAAGAACACTGGAGTGGGTTGCCATTTCCTTCTCCAATGCATGAAAGTGAAAAGTGAAAGTGAAGTCGCTCAGTCGTGTCCGACTCTTAGCGACCCCATGGACTGCAGCCTACCAGGCTCCTCTGCCCATGGGAGTTTCCAGGCAACAGTACTGGAGTGGGTCGCCAGTGCCTTCTCTGAGTCCGAGTGCTCTAGGACCAGCCTTTTATGCTGGACTTCTGAGTTTGCTGTATTTGGTAGAGTGACCCTATGCAGGCATTTCTCCTATGGCAAAAACAAAAACATTAGGTGAAAAAAGTGTTCAGAAAATACTTTAAAATATATAACTGAATTGGAAGGAAAGGGAAAGCCTTGGGTTTCAAAAACAAAAGAGGAGCTCAGAGAAGAGGGAGCTATTAATACAGCCATTCTAAAATGACCTGTGGGAATAATGGACATAGGTATCATCTCAGTAGTTGGGCACTGAGGATATTACATGGTGACAAGGCACAGCCTTGAGGACTGGGACGAAGGGTCTCAATATGGGATATTCAAAGGGCCACTGACCTTCCTGAGGGGGCTGTAAAAACAACGTCTTAGGCTCAGACTAAAAACTCTGGTTTAATAGAAGCAAAGATAAAAATTTCCTCAAAAGGCCTTTGCCCAAGTAAGGGTGTATAGAACTTCTACTGAAAAACAACTTTGGCTGAAGACAACCAAAAAAAAAAAAGCCACAAATTCCACGAGAAACATAGCCACCAGGATGCAAAGTCTCTGGATGTGATAAATAGGAATACTGGCTCCCAAGAGACTGTGACAATGAAACAATCCAAAGGAGACATAAAATGTTTAAAATGAATAGAAATTAATGATCAAAATAGTAAGAAAGAAATGACCTTTTAAGAAAAGAATAAGTAGATTAAAAAAATAATAAAATAGAAATTATAAAAAATAGAAATTTATAATTCAATGGCTAATTCAATGCCTGGGTCAAAGAACAAATTAGTTATAATCAAAGGGAGAATTATTTAACTCAAAGGTAGAGTTGAAGACATTGCCTGGAATATTGTATAGAAATAGAAATGTAAACTTGAAGAAGGATTTAGTGATATGGACACTGGACTAAGGAGACCCAAAGCATATCCAATTACAGGTTGTAGAATGAAGGCATTTCAAGAATCAAAGAGATGTAATATTTGAAGATGCAGAAGCTGATAATTTTTTCAAAATGAAGTAAAAACCGAGTCCACAGAACCAAGCATCACAATCTCCCTTCAGCAATTGTTCTCTCTCTCCTATTTGCTCCCAATCACCAATCAATGTTTCCTTCTCGACAACCTTACCACTGTCAGCAAACACACTGCAATAACATGTTGTGGTAAAAGAAAACAAACTTCTCTTGTCCCCCGCCCTCCTCCAGATGCTGTTCTACTTCTCTGTTCTTTTCACAGCAACACTCAAAGTGTGGCCCGTGTGCCCCATCTACACTCTCTCCCCTCTTAGTGTTTCCTGAAGCCCCTCGAATCAGAATTTCATCTCCATTCGTCCACCCAAGGGTTACCCAGAAGCTCCACAGTTGCTAAATCCAACCATGCAGTCTCAATCCGCACATGCACGATCAGCAGCATTTGACCCAGTCTATGGCTCCCTGCTTTTTGAAACCCTTTCTTCACCCTTCTGTCCTTGTGTGCTTTCCCAAAGTCCTGACAATGAACTGCAGCATCCAGGCGCACCACCCACAGCCCCTAAGGAAATGCTCACTCTTGGTTTTTCTCATACTGCTCTGTTGGTCTTTCCCAATATCCTCTACTAGACCCTTGTCATCTCCTGACCTGAAGTGGTAGATTCATCAGAGGCTTAGTCTCCTGTTTGATTCTCTAATGCAATCCCATCGTGGCTGCAAATAGTAAATGCCAGCGACTCCCCGAGCTTACACCTCCAGTTTGCACTTATTCTCTGAACTTGGCAAGTTTCTATATCTTACATTCTTATTCTAGAGCTCGACTTGGATGTCCAATAGACTCCTCAAATAGCATATTCAAAAGGAAGCTCTTGATTTACCCTGCCCTGCCAAACTGTTCCACTTAAAAATGCCTATTCCATTGTTTCAGTTACTTGGTTCACAAAATTTGGTGTGATCCTTATATCTTTTAATCTCATAGCCCATCATGAATTCAGCAAATGTTGTCATTCTACGCTCAAAGTATCTCCAGCATCTGACCAGGTCTCAACACCCCCACCACTATTGCTACCATCCAGCTCCCCGTCATCTTTCCTCTGGACCACTACGATGGCCTGCTCCTTGGTCATCCCGCTTCCATCCTTGTGTGCTACACAACACAATGTCTTGTTCTCCAGACAGCAGACTGACTGTGGCTTTTAGACATACGTTGCATTCTGTTATTAAAGACTGTGGTGGCTTCACGGAGCTTTCCCAAAGTCCTGACAATGGACTGCAGCATCCAGGCGCACCACCCACATCCCTACTTGCCTGACCTGATCCACTGCTTTTCTCTCTCTCACCTCTGTCCAGCTCTGCGCTGTTTCTTGCCTATATACCAGGCACGCTCTGACCTTAGGGCTCTTGCTTATACTGTATCCTCTGTCATAATGCTCTTCCCAGATATTTCCATAACTGATGTCCTTATTTTTTTCAGTATCTACTTAAATGTCATTTAGCCAAAAAGAGCTTCCTGATTCCTTATATACTGCTTCCCCAGAACTCACTAGCCTCATGCCCTAATTAATTTTTCTCCATAGCACTTATCACTACCAGACATAATGTATTTGTCTGGGACTGTTGTTTAATTCCTGTTTCCTCCCACCAGAAAGTAAGCTTCGTGAACACAAGGACTTTGTCTGGATTGCTTTCCGCTGATCCCCAGTGCTTGGACCTGGCATGTAGCAAGTGCACAATCAGTAGATACCGAATGACTGGATGGACCCTGAGCAGAATACTATAAATACATATCAAGACATAAATGCATCACAGCAGCACCTGCACAATGTCCAATAACCAACAAAAATATTAAAATAATCCAGAGGGAAAAAGACAGATTACCTACCAAGGAATGGTGAGTAGTTGGGAACAGAATTCTCAGATATAATACCAAAAGATGGTGGAATAATCTTGTTAAATTATGGATGGCAAAACAGTCATCTTAGAATGAGTACCCAGCTAAGTTACGCAGAAGTGAGAGTAGAGTGAAGACATTACAGATAACATGCGCTGCTGCTGCTAAGTCGCTTCAGTCGTGTCCGACTCTGTGCGACCCCGTAGACGGCAGCCCACGAGGCTCCCCGGTCCCTGGGATTCTCCAGGCAAGAACACTGGAGTGGGTTGCCATTTCCTTCTCCAGTGCATGAAAGTGAAAAGTGAAAGTGAAGTCGCTTAGTCGTGTCCGACTCTTAGCGACCCCATGGACTGCGGCCCACCAGGCTCCTCCATCCATGGGATTTTCCAGGCAAGAGTGCTGGAGTGGGGTGCCATTGCCTTCTCCAATAACATGCACAGAGCTCCTTAAAAATGTACACCCATCACCCACTTCAATCTGGCATTTTTTTTTCTAAAACCCAGACATTCTAAATCTGCCAAGCTTATTTCCCATTATGTGAAATGGGAAAAATTCTAGTTTATTATTAATATATGCCACTCTCAAACTACTACTTCCTAAAATACAACCAAAGAAAGCAAAACATTGACCTATAGTCATCATCAAACGCTTGCATAGACAAACCCTTAAAGCATCACTTGCTGATTACAGAGTAGTGAGTATGGCTCTTAAGAAACACCTGTTTGGAACCACACTGCAATGCATTTCTTTAGTGCCCATAACATATTGATGTACACTTTGCTGACTTTTCAATATGCCCTCACATGATTTTTTGTTTGTTTGTTCTTCACTTTGCCTAGTAGAGACTGAACCCATGCCTCCTGCTGTGGAAGGAAGGAATCTCAATCACTGGACCGCCAGGGAAGTCTCAGTCCTTTTTGTTTGTTCATTCATTTTTCATTCTTTTTTTTTTGGCCACACTGAACAGCTATACTTACATGATTCTACCAATTGAATTTGGGATAAAATTCCAGATTCTTCTTTCACATCACTTTATTTAAAATATTAGTTAGATTTCGAGATGCACATACATTTTTTTTCTATAAAAACACTAGCAAAAAAAACCCCCTAAAATCCACCACTTTGTATTTGGAAATACACAAGTTTTATGAAGTTTGGGAATAAAAACAGGAAAATGCTCATCTAAGAATCAGTTTTAAGGGTAGTTTGTATTTTAGTAAGAAGGAAATTGATACCAATGGAAAACCAAGACATTAGTAAATGTACTTGTCAAATAAATAAACATTGACTTAAAAAGAACAACAGCCCCAAACCAGGAGCAATAGGGCTGGCTAATGGGAGAGAGTTAAAAATAAAGTGGAATTAAGACACAAGATAAGAACATGGCTGGCAGGAGAGGTGTGTACTTTTTGCTTTATCCAGAGGATTGAAAAGAATCAGACATAACTGAGTACAATACAGCATAATAGAAATATAATTGATAACTTCACATCAGTAAAAGGAAACAAAGTAGAATAAATAAAGCTTGGTCGAGTACAAGACAGGAACATGGAAAATAGAAGCGAGAAATGTGGTCATAGAAAACACAAAATAAAACGTTAGAAGTAAGTCAAAGTATCGGTAAACAAATTCTTCAGGTAACAGACAGGAAATCTCAGATTGTATTGAAGAATATGTCCAACCATATTCTGTTTACGAGAAACATGCCTTGAATGTAATGATGCAGAAAGATACAAGAAGATGTGAAAGAATCTTGTAAACTATAAAGTTATCTCCCAATGGGAAAGGCTGTTATTAATTTAACTTGCATCAGTTACCAGTTTATTCCATGATTATCTTTATTCGATTGTCTCTCCTGCTGGAGTGTGAACTTTTTGTACTTTTAACACTCCATGCTAGCATCTGACACATAGAAGACTCTGAGTAAAATTTGTTAAATAAATATCTGAATGAATGAATGGACAAGATAATAAATAATCTTTTGACATTTACTATTTTATTACTGGAGTTTCCCAGGTAGCTCAGTGGTAAAGAATCTACCTGCCAACGCAGGAGATATGTAGGAGTCACGGTTTCAGTCCCTGGGTTGGGAAGATCCCTTGGAGGAGGAAATGCAACTCATTCCGGTATTCTTGCCTGGAGAATCCCGTGAACACAGGAGCCTGGAGTGTTACAGTCCATGACTGAATGACTGAGCACAGCACATTTTATCATGTGGGGAGGGGGCTGGGGGAGGTTCTTTCCTTGAAGCTGGGAAAGAGTTCCATGGATATGATTTAGACGTCAACTTTACTTTTTATTGCAGCTATAATGAATATCTTAGTTATTTTGTAATATGTTAGGTCTTTATTTCCTATTTCCTTCCCTTTCTCATTAAATTGGCCCTCTATCACCAATTCTCTTCTTGAAAATGATTTGGTGCCCAATGCACTAGATTTTGTAAAAGCTAGCTTTGTGTGTAGATATTGCATCTTCTCTCAATTTTTCTTATTTGTGTTGCCCAAGGTCATGGTTACGCTTATTTCTGAAAATGACAAAAATGTCTTAAGGCAGACACACCCTCATTTGTAAATAATGGTGGTGTCACTTAAAGGGTATGTACAGCTTGGTAACCGTTGGGAATTAGAACAGCTCCTATCAGCACGCTCTGTGAGGCCCTGTAGGATCTGGGAGGAGTTTGGCTGGACTCTGTCCTGTACGTGTCGGGGCCCCAGGAGGTGGCCCTGTGCTGGCTCCAGGCGGGTGTGTGTAGAATGTAGTGACAGTTCTTAGTCCATGCTCTGGGAAACCAGACACAGGAAACACCACACGATACCCTATTAATACAAGGAAACAAAGCCACTCGGTGGTAATTAGTATTATCCTCATGACTAAAGATAGGTGTTAGCCAAGTTGTTCAGGCATGTTTGCTTCTTCTGGAGAAAATTTTATCTGGACTCGGCTTTTATCATTTGGCTGTATTAAATCCAGCTTTACATTTTTGTGTGTGAAATCCTCTAAGAACATTGCCTCAGCCCCTCAGCTTAATTCCGAAAGATCAATGTCGAGGCCGCACCCACGGGACACTAAACATCTGGATATTCCCAAACCTTCAGTTTTTCTACTGAAGTGTGCTTTGTTGGTGTGGATTTGCTGCCTTTCTTGATGCTTTTGTGTCAACCAGCAGCAAAATTTTTCTCAATAACCCATCTAGGTGTTATTCAAATGGAGAGTCTCCTTGCTGTTGCTGCTGCTGCTAAGTCGCTTCAGTCGTGTCCGACTCTGTGTGACCCCACAGACGGCAGCCCACCAGGCTCCCCCGTCCCTGGGATTCTCCAGGCAAGAACACTGGAGTGGGTTGCCATTTCCTTCTCCAGTGCAGGAAAGTGAAAAGTGAAAGGGAAGTCGCTCAGTTGTGTCCGACTTTCGAGACCCCATGAACTGCAGCCCACCAGACTCCTCTGTCCATGGGAGTTTCCAGGCAAGAGTATTGGCCTCCTCCTTACCAAGAATAAATTACTTATACAGAAAAAAATGTGACTCAAAATGTAAGGACCTACTTGATAGCACAGGGAATTCTACTCAGTACTCTATAACGGCTTATATGGGAAAAGAATCTAAAAAAAGAGTGGCTATGTGTATGTGCAGGGCTTCCCTGCTGGCTCAGATGGTAAAGAATCTGCCTGCCATGCAGGAGACCCGCCCAGGGTTTGATCCCTGGGTCAGGAAGATTCTCTGGAGAAGGGAATGGAAACCCACTCCATTCTTTTTGTCTGGAGAATTCCATGGACAGAAGATCCTGGCAGGCCACAGTCCATGGGGTCGGGTCACAGAGATTTGGACACTACCAAGTGACTAATGCGCGCACGCGCGCACACACACACACACACACACACACACACACACGTGCGTGTATAACTGACTCACTTTGCCGTATAGCAGAAACTAACACAACACTGTAAATCAACTAGACTCCAATAAAATTTATTAAGGAAAAAAAATGCTGCTATTTCCAAGTTCTATATTTAAAGTCCTCATGTTCTTGTCGGTAGACTCTGGGTCTGGCTGCTCCAGGGCTGGGTGAGGACTCACTCGGGAAAGTCCAGTGCCTTGGAGCCCACACCACGGAGGGCTCTGGTGAGCAGCGCGGATCAAAAGGCAACTCTGAGCTCTGCTGAATGAGACCTTCATCAACAGAGAGAACAGACCCTGGGGCTGCTGGATCACCAACCATCCTTGCGTATCTGGAGCTCGGAGGTTTCTCTGGACACAGGACTCTTGGTGCTAAAAGTGGGAGAAGCCTGGGAAGACCTGCAAGTCAGACACAGCCCCGGGGGGTGTGGAGCCTTTGAGGGCTGTGCCCGCATCATCTGGAACCAGGGTGAGATGGCTGGAAGTGCTTTTCCTGCACCACCTTTCCTGTTTGTTTATTATTATTACTATTTTTTAGGCCATGCTTTTCGGCCTGAGAGATCTTAGTTCCCCAACCAAGGATCGAACCTGTGCCCTCTGCACTGGGAACATGGAGTCTTAACCACTGGACCACTAGGGAAGTCTCTTTAATTTAATTAATTAATTAATGTTTAACTTTTTTCTCACCTCTCCCATTTAGTGCTTATTGATTTGCTTTATAGAAGGTGTAGATTACTGAATTACACCTTTGGTTTTTGAGACTCCACTAGTTTTTAAGGTCTGGCTGCAATGTCACATCCCCATGAACTCTCCCATGACTCAGCTCTCCAGCCCCAATGGACCAGCTCTCTGCTGCTGGAACAGGCCCATGGATCCCTCTCTCAACTTCTGAAATCCAAAATTTAACTCCGAAAATGGAAAATTTTTATGTAAGTTACTTGGCTGCCAAACCTGACCTAACTGATCCGAAGCCCTTTATAGTTGCTGTCTCACTAATTTGAATATTCATACATTTTTGCTGCAGAAACACAATGTATTTGATGACAGAGGGATGCCCAGACCCTGATGTGGGTGTCAGTTAATAAATAGTACATACAGGCCGTTGGGCTTCCCAGGTGGCGCCAGTGGTAAAGAAAAAGTGAAAGTTGCTCAGTTGTGTCTGACTCTTTGCAACTCCATGGACTGTCCATGGAATTCTCCAGGCCAGAATACTGGAGTGGGCAGCCTTTCCCTTCTCCAGGGGATCTTCCCAACCCAGGGATCGAACCCAGGTCTCCCACACTGCAGGTAGATTCTTTACCAGCTGAACCACAAGAGAAGCGCAAGGGTAAAGAACCCTTACACATATGCCATTATCTCTTTAGAGTCTGAAAAGTTCCTACACTCAAGTGGCCCCAAAGTTTCAGATAAGAGGCAGAGGGCCTGTACCTCTAAAGGGCACTGTTTCATTTGGCCAGTTTGTAGTTAATTATTTGTATGCCTCTGAGCCTCAACTTCCTCATCTTTAAAATGGGAACAATAAAGTCTGTTCTGACAGATGAAAAAATAAAAGGCATCATCGCTGCTATTTCTCTCATCTTCTTTATTCTAGAGTGCTTTCTATTTCAGTTGTTTTTGAGTTTTTGTAAAGAATCACCCTTTCCACAGCTGGTGCTCAGTAAACATTGTGAAAACCAAGTATAGATATGTTCTCAAAATTATAAGTTCATGAGTGATTTTCTCAGTGTCACATCTTGTAAGTCAAACTTAACATGAAATTAATCCACAATGAATTTCCAGAAAGTAACCAGACTGTGGCATTAAAAGGTTGCCTCTGAATTATGGTTTTCTCAGAGTATATATCCAGTAGTGCTATTGCTGGGTCATATGGTATTTCTATTTTTAGTTTTTTTAAGGCGCCTCCCTACTATTCTCCATAGTGGCTGCAGTAATTTACATTCCCACCAACAGCATATATACACAATGGAATATTACTCAGTCATAAAAAGGAACAAAATCAGATCATTTGTAGAGACATGGATGGACCTAGAGTCTGTCATACAGCGTCAAGTAAGTAAAAAAGAGAAAAAACAAATATATATTGACGTATGTATGTGGACTCTAAGAAAATGGTACAGATGAGCCCATTTGCAGGGCAGGAATAGAGATGCAGGTGTAGAGGATGGATGTGTGGACACAGAAGGAGGGAGGGAGGATGGGATTAACTTGGAGATTGGGATTGACTTACGTGCAGTACCGTGTATAAAACAGATAGCTAGTGGAAACAGGGAGCTCAGCTCAGTGCTCTGTGTTGACCTAGAAGGGTGGGAGGGAGGTCCAAGGGTTTGTCTATATACATATACACACACATGCAGCTGGCTCACTTTTTTGTAGAGCAGAAACTAACACAACATCGTAAAGCAACTGCACCCCAACTAAGAAAAAAAATGTTGCCTCTGCTCTGTTGACCATGTGCAGAGCCTAAGTTATATTATATGGAAGTAGCTGCTCAGGGCATCCTGAAGCATGATTAAAGGAAGAAGCTAACAGGCTCTTCAGAGCCTTGTGCAGTCACGTACAGTGTAACTGGGGCTGGGGGCTGGTGAGGAGATGCTACCACTGAAGACGAGCCTGTTTGGCATTCAGCAATCAGAAATGAGGTGACTCATTCAGAACAGAACAGTTTCCTCACAATGGGAATTTGACTAGAAGAGTCTTATTCAAACAGTTGGTCTTTAAAAACAATCCACTGCAACAAATCATGGACCACTATTTGACTGGTTCAACACAAATGCCAAGAAGAAAGTACCTTGGAACAAATCTGCATATTTTCAAATACAGAGAGACCCGATATCAAGAAGCCATTGTTCTTAATCCTGAGCAATCTAAAACAAAACAAAAACTGCTAATCTGTCATTTTTTAAAGTCAGTTTGGTCATATGTGATTCAGTTCAGTTCAGTCGTTCAGTTGTGTCCGACTCTTTGTGACCCCATGAATAGCAGCACGCCAGGCCTCCTTGTCCATCACCAACTCCCGGAGTTCACTCAGACCCACATCCATCGAGTCAGTGATGCCATCCAGCCATCTCATCCTCTGTCATCCCCTTCTCCTCCTGCCCCCAATCCCTCCCAGTATCAGAGGGATTTTCCAATGAGTTAACTCTTCACATGAGGTGGCCAAAGTACTGGAGTTTCAGCTTTAGCATCATTCCTTCCAAAGAAATTAGCGAACATCAGTAGTGTCTTTTTCAACTATAAAGCCTTATTATAGTAATTAGAGTGCAAAGGGACCTTGAAATCTCCCAACTCATACAGAAATTCCTTCTTTAGTACTCTTCTTTGGCAGTCAGTCACCTTCTGCTAGACTGTGTTTGTGATGGGGGATCATTGATTCCATGGACAACCTTGTTTTCCAGGAATCCTATTTGCCAGAAAATTATTTATGGTATGGACCCCGAATCTTCCATTTTGTAACTGGCACTCTGTGGTTTCAGTTTTACCTCCTAGAATGTGAACTCCAAATGTGTCTTTCTTCCCATGAAAGCTAGAAGTGTGTTTGGTTTCAAAGAACAGAATGCCAAACTAGTGTGATTAACAAATAGGAGCTTGTTTTTCTCACAAAGCTAAATATCTGCAGGTAGACAGACCAGGTGGTAGAGCTCTCAAATACACAAGGGTTTTCTGTCTTTCCACCTTGCCATTCTTAGTGTGATTTCTGCTGTATCCTTCTGATAGGAAAAAAAGAAAGAATTAGTGCTTGGTCACTTCAATCGTGTCTGATTCTTTGCGAAACTTTGGATTGCAGCCCACCAGGCTCCTCTGTCCTTGGGATTCTTCAGGCAAGAATACTGGAATGGGTTGCCATTTCCTCCTCCAGGGGACCTTCTCGATCCAGGGATCAAACCGAGTGTCCCGTGTCTCCTGCATTGCAGGCAGATTCTTTACCTACCCACTGAGCCATCAGAGAAGTAAAAGGCATGCCACTCAACTCTTTCTTTCTTAGAAGGTGAGGAAAGCCTGAAAGCCTGATTCATCTTTCTCCTTAGCCAGGATTGAATACATGGTCACCCCTAGACTGGTCACTGGCCATGGGGAATTCCTACTGTGGCTGGTAATTTTAGACTCATCATGATGCCACCTGGGGCACGGAGAGGGCCTCGTCTTTCTGAGATCCAGGGGTCTCTGTGGCATCCTAAATGAATCTGTTTGGTGAGCAGGAAGGAAGGAGGTAGACTGTAGAGAATGGAGGGTGGGGAGGCCAGAGAACAGAGCCTGCCACAACCACACATCAAATATTCAAAGATTGCTCTCACATCTCCCTACAGGTTTTTCTCTTCAAGGTTCAGATGCACTCAGTTTCTTTGCCCAGTTCTCTGCCTCCTTTGCTTGGCCCCTGTGTGCAGCTTTAGTGAGTGCCTGGACCTCTGCTTGGTCCCCCCCACCCCACGTGCCTGGTACCCGCACCCAGCACAGGAGGAAACGTAGCTCTCATGGTCAGATTCCGCATTTTCTATCCACGTGTCATGGGCTGGTCCTTATAGACTTTGCAGTCAATTCTTCAGTTTCACAGGAACCGCCCACGAGTCACATCTCTTATCTACTATCAATGTAATTGATTTTTGAAAAAAACCTAAATGAGGCCTACAACATGCTGATGTGGAGAAACCAACATATTAAGTTACCGTAAGGATTTATTTTGGTTAAACTTGAACAGCTGTTCACTAATGAAATACGTTTAGAAGACTAAGACACGAATTTCATAAAGAGCCTTTTAAAAAATTTCTGTAAAATCCATAGGTAGCATGGATATATTTATTACTGCATGTGGATTTAAAAGAAAAACCCTCGCCTCTTCATGTTTCTTTTTGCTTTTCCTAAAACACTTTCTTTTTTGGGGTACGTTACTGGGTGCTACCACTAGGGCCACACCAAATCAATTTGATTTATGCTGTAACAGAGCGGAAAATAGAACGTAAGGCATAATGACTTTAGTATGTTCAATAACAGCTGTGAGGTGGAGAATTAATAGTTTTGGAAATACATTATTTCATGAAACTTTAGGGAATAGGAAATTCTTGTTCTAGGCACTTTTTGGTCAAAAGCATTTTTTTTTTAATTTATGCAGTATAAGATTAGCATAGCTTGAAAATCAGAAATGTTAACAGTTATACTGTAATGATCACATTTGGTTTTGTGATACCCAGAATGTATCTGGCTACCTCTAGGATTGTCATAAGATATTGACTATAGATGTCAGTAATTTCAATTCACTTTAATTATATATAGGTGAATAGATACAAATAGATATAAATAAAGCTAAATATATGAATGACAGGTAGAATTTATAGAAAGAGCAAGGTATATTATGAAAGTCTGAATCCAGTATAGGGTGCCAAATATGCAAACCATTATAAATCACCATGACATACTGTAAAGTGGCTTTATAAATATTGCAGTTACTCACTACCATGGTAAGTGTGTGGGTCTTAAGGCCTGTCAAGAATATGTTCTGTACGTTAGAATTGCTTTACAATCTGTAATAGATTACTCTCTTTGAATCTATAAGAAGCCACTGAGATAGTGACAAGAATATTTATTTCACAAAGCTTATGAACAGCTCTGTAAGCAACCTGGAAAGAACAAAGTTGGCTTCCAAATCCACATACAAAATTGAAAGGATCGTGTGCTTGCAGACTTTTAAAAGCGCTCTATTTTAGAGGAATGTGAACATAATGGCATTCTTTGAGTTATGCCAATGCATCGAAATGAATCTATAAAATAATAAGTTAAAAATTCAAAAAATATGTATATACTACTTAAGTAGGTAAGTAGGTAAGTGGAGTCGCTCAGTCATGTCCAACTCTTTGAGATCCCGTGGACTGCAGCCTACCTATTTACAATTATGTAAAATAGATGCAAGCAGTTAAGGTAGGAGAATGTATAGAGCTATAATTAAAAGTTTAAGGTTTAAGTAGGTTCCTTCTGTATTTTTCAAAACTACAGGAGGAGTTACTGGCTCCTCCTGGATATGGCTGGGAAACAAATTTTTGAGTGGCAAGTTTTGTCCCTAAAAAGCAATTATGGGCATGGACAAATTGGAAAAACAAACAAACTCATTCAGGGCTCAGAGACCAATCACAGAAATAAAGAATCTGAGTAGCATTTATGCTTGAAGCACAGCTAAACCTTGATTAAGAAATATAGGAATCTGGACTTCCCCGGTGGCCTAGTGGTTGAGAGTCTGTCTGCCCATGCAGGGGACATGTTTTAGAACCCTGGATGGGGAAGATCCTGCATGCCTCTAAGTAACTAAGCCCGTGTGCCACAGACTATTGAGGCTACGCTCTAGAGCCTGGGATCCACAGCTACTGAAGCCCATGAGCCCATGCTTTACAACAAGGGAAGCCAGCAGAATGAGAAGGCCGAGCACCTTCACGAAGAGTAGCCCCCCACTGGCCGCAACTAGAGAAAGTCTGCACAAAGGAAAAAACAAAAAAACAAAACACACGCACTGTTTCTTAACACCTGAAAGAACAAAAGAAAAAGAAATACAGGAACCTGTGATGTTCTGGCCTAGGAATCCCTATTTCTCCTTCACTTCACTGCAAGCGGGATCCACACAGAGGTTCTGCAGGGGTCGGGTTTTGCCAGGTTAGCCCAGGCAGCTTCTCTACCACAGTCAAAAGCAGCCCACAGGATGTAGGGGTGTTGGTGTTCAGTGGAAGTGACAGTCTCAGGGGCAATTGCGTGAATGTGCCAGTGGCTCCAGTCTGTGATCACAGTGGTAAGTGAAACAAAATATTCCTGACTGAGCTGCCTGAACGCATAGCAAGGTAGGAAACGGCTCAAGCCAGCCCTAGTCTGGAGCAACACAGAGGAGATGCAAACGGACCCCGTGGAGAATGATGATGGGGAGACTTGAGAAGGACCTGATCTTTGAATCTTTTCTTCTACACACACAGATCCACTCACAGAAGACAGAAGGCTTACTGGCTTGAAGTGGTTGAATGCCATCTCTCTTCGATCATTGGCTGAACATCACACTTTTTTTTTTTAATTCCGATTTTGACTTTACTGAACCCATACAACAATTTGAAGAGATTGGCAGTCTTTACAAAATGCTCATTCCGTAAACAAGGTATGTGAGCCCTCCCATTTTGTACATCATCCTTGAACGCGGATTCTTTGGTGTGTATACACTTGTAATAATAGGTCATTTGTAGAGATTTGATTTTAAACATACACAAGTTTTATTGGCAATTATATTTTATTTTTCATTTATTTAATTTTAATTTTTTGTTTATTTACTTTTAATTGAAGGATAATTGCTTTACAGTATTGCATTGGTTTCTACCAAAGTGGTAGGGGACCTGGGTAAACTTATGGCTGGTTATTACATTTTGCTGACACAGTGGTGACCATAGGAACCCAGGCTTAAAAATTATAAAATCAATGTAGCCAAAAGTTGCTCTTTGAAAAGATTTAACAAAAGACAAACTTTTAGCTAGACTGACCAAGAAAGACAGAAAGAAAACACAAATTTCCAAAATCAGGAATGCTAGACAGGACATCACTATTAGCCTTGTAGAAATTAAGAGGATTATAAGAAAACATTGTTGTTGCTGTTCAATTGCTCAGTCATGTCCAACTCTTTGTGACCCCATGGCCTGCAGCACGCCAGGCTTCCATGTCCTTCACCATCTCCTGGAGTTTGCTCAAACTCATGTCCATTGAGTTGGTGATGCCATCTAACCATCTCATCCTCTGTTGTCCCCTTCTCCTCCTGCCTTCAACCTCTCCCAGCATCAGGGGGTTTTCCAAAGAGTTGGCTCTTCACATCAGGTGGCCAGGAGCTTCAGTTTCAGCATCGGTCTTTCCAATGAATATTCAGGGTTGATTTCCTTTAGGATTGACTGGTTTGATCTCCTTGCTGTCCAAGGGACTCTCAAGAGTCTTCTCCAGCACCACACTTTGAAAACATCAATTTTTAGGTGCTCAACCTTCTTTATGGTCCAACCCTTTCATCCATACAGGGTTGGAAAAACTTGGAGAATGTTTCATGTCCATGATTGACTGGAGTGATCTTAGTTCATGTCTATTATGCCACCTTTCTGTCTAGTTTTGTAATTTCCCTGATTTTTAAAAAGTTTAAATGAAGCTGTTTTATTACTGATTGCATTAAATGAAGCTGAGTATTAGGTAAAATTTTTCATCCAGAGAAGAACTTCTTCCAAGGCTGTCTAGCAGTGGTTGGAATTCTCACTTGAACATGCTGTGAATTTTGGAAGAAGGCTGAAAATAATCCAGTTCTCTTCTCCTGCCTTTTTTCTCTGTTGTTCTCTCCAGATGCAACACAACAAGGAATATCTCCCTTTCAAGGAAAACGTGCAGGATGCTCAGTGATAACTAAGTGTGGTGGTCGTGAGTGGCTCAGAACAGTCAGTACATCCTCTTGGTCTGGGGACTGGCAACTACTGGCAACTATTGGCAACTACTGCCTGGGCTGGTCACTTGGTGTGCCCATTAGCTGTGCCAGGGCCCAGGCTGCAACATAGGAGATGCAAGAGGCCAGCAACCACCAGTTTCTCTGTTTCCTCTATGGAAAATGAAGCAAGTGCTAGGTTAGCTACCCAACATGAAAAATGTGCAGGAAATAGATGCTACATAGTAGGGCATAGTCTGAGTGCTCTTGTTAGAAAACTGATATTGTTACTTACTGGACAGGGTACATCATGCATACTGCTTTATTTTTTATCAGTTAACACCTTTCTAACTTTTTATAATAAGTACTTTCAGCAGCAAGAAGATTTTTTTAAAATCTGCTTTTAAAAGAATTGCATGAAGTACATGTTGAAGGAAAAATTAACTTTTGGGTGTCTATTTCAGAAGAAAATTGATGATGAGAGGTATAAGTGACACAAAGCATTGGTTGATGTTCAAAGCACTATAGCGTTAATGCTGTACAAACAGCTGAAGAAATATTAACATCTACTTTAGGCCATGGATGTATGCCATCAGGTCCATCAGCAACAACTGTGGCACACAGCAAGCCTGGCTAACCAATGAACTAACCAACTAACTAACTAATTAGCTTCCCTTCTTCCTTCTCCCTTGTTCTTTCCTCCTTTTTTCTTCTCTCATTATTTTATGTGAATTTTCAAAATTACAAAAACAAATAGTATACTGAACCCTTATGTGCTTGCCATCTAGCTTCAATATCAATATCTTACCAATTTCATTTCATCTCACTCCGTCTTTAATTTTTGCTGAGGTTCAGTTCAGTCCCTCAGTTGTGGCTGACTCTTTGGGACCCCATGGACTGCAGCACACCAGGCCTCCCTGTCCATCACCAATTCTGAGAGCCTACTCAAACTCATGTCCATTGAGTCAGTGATACCATCCAACCATCTCATCCTCTGTTGTCCCCTTCTCTTCCTGCCTTCAATCTTTCCCAGCATCAGGGTCTTTCCAAATGAGTCAGTTCTTCCCATCAGGTGGCCAAAGTATTGGAGTTTCAGCTTCAGCATCAGTCCTTCCAATGAATATTCAGGACTGATTTTCTTTAGGACTGACTGGTTGGATCTCCTTGCTGTCCAAGGGACTCTCAAGAGTTTTCTCCAACAGCACAGTTCAAAAGCATCAATTCTTTGACGCTCAGTTTTTTTTTTTTTTTAATCTAACTCTCATATCCATACATGACTACTGGAAAAACCATAGCTTTGACCAGATGGAACTTTGTTGGCAAAGTAATGTCTCTGCTTTTTAATATGCTGTCTAGGTTGGTCATAACTTTTCCTCCAAGGAGCAAGTGTCTTTTAATTTCATGGCTGCAGTCACCAACCTCAGTGATTTTGGAGCCTCCCAAAATAAAGTCTGTCATTGTTTCCCCATCTCTTTTCCATGAAGTGATTGGACCAGATGCCATGATCTTAGCTTTCTGAATGTTGAGTTTTAAGCCAGCTTTTTCACTCTCCTCTTTCACTTTCCTCAAGAGCCTCTTTAGTTCTTCTCGCTTTTTGCCATTAGTGGGGTGTAATCTGTATATCTGAGGTTATTGATATTTCTCCCCAGCAATCTTGATTCCAGCTTGTGCTTCATCCAGCCCAGCATTTCACATGATGTACTCTTCATATAAGTTAAATAAGCAGTGTGACAATATGCAGCCTTGATATACTCCTTTCCTTATTTGGAACCAGTCTGTTGTTCCATGACCAGTTCTAACTGTTGCTTCTTGACCTGCATACAGATTTCTCAGGAGGCAGGTCAGGTGGTCTGGTATTCCCATCTCTTGAAGGATTTCCCACAGTTTGTTGTGATCCACACAGTCAAAGGCTTTGGCCTAGTCAATAAAGCAGAAGTAGATGTTTTTCTGGAACTCTTGCTTTTTCTATGATCCAACGGATATTGGCAATTTGATCTCTGGTTCCTCTGCCTTTTCTAAATCCAGCTTGAACATCTGGAAGTTCATGGTTCATGTACTGTTGAAGCCTGGCTTGGAGAATTTGAGCTTTACTTTGCTGAGGTAGTTTAACATAAATACCAGAATCATGTCACTTCACCCATAAATACTTTATTATACTTATGGACTTCTTTCTGCTAGCAAAACTAATGTGTGTTTTTTATAGAGAATTTGGAAAAGCACAAAGGGAAAATTAATGTAGCCTGCACCCCTACAATCTACAGCACTGTTAACATTTGATGTTTTTCCTTCTAGATCTTTAAATTACACATGTGTGTACATGAATGCATGTTCACTACCCAATTATGCATATGTGTGCATCTATGTATATATTCAGAGGCATTTATTTAATATATCATATCTATCATATGTTAGTCAGAAGACCTCTGTAGCAAGCAACTCAGTTCAAACTTGCTTAAATAGTAACGAAGTGACTTTTACGAAGGAGATCAGGGGCAGGCAGTGTGGGAGTGGTACCTGGCTTCATCAGTTCTCTGCTCAGCATCTCTGTCATTCTTGGTTGTCTCTTGTTATTGATGGGCTCCATTTTCAGACTGGCTTCTTCACACCTGCAAAACCAGGGCTACAGTGTCTTACGTACATCTTCCTAGGGAAAAAGAACATCACTTCTCTTCGCTTTTGAACAAGAGTTCTGAGCTGTGCTCTGACTGGCCCACTCCTGAGTTAATCACTAAAACAAAAGACTTGGGATTACCCTGCCTAAGCAACTAGCATCCTTCAGAGTCAGGGCTGGGAAGAGACAAACCACATGTCAGATAACCGATGAGGGAGGCATTGAGAGGAGGAATGGATGCTAGAGAGGCAGCATCCTTGTGCCTTATTCTATGTCTTCCTAGTTTCTCTATGTATGTGTGTGTGTGTGTGTGTGTGTGTGTGTGTGTATCTATTGATTGATCAGTCAACTGATCAATACTCTCCTTCCCTTTAAGTCCTTGAAATTTCATTCAAAGCTCCCAATCATGTTCAGGGTAAACATACCCACTCCTTGAATATCCCAAGAGAAACAACTCACGTAAATCCTTTGTGTATCTGATAGATTCCACTGAAGATTTGAGGCACATGGGGAGTTAGAAAGAGTTTACCTTGTAGAGGTATCTTTTAAAAGAAAAGATTAGATAGCCCTCTAATATGGTGGCTCTCCACCACTCTATGGAAACATTTGGCAATGACTGGAGACATTTTTGGTTGTCACAAGTGCTGCTAGTGTTGAAATCAATGATGCTGCTAAATATCTCATGATATGCAAGGATAGCCCTCCCCACTTTTGGCCTTCCTGATGTGTGAAAATAAAAGCCTTCTTTTTAAAGTCAGTTTCAGCCAGTGTTTCATGTTACTTGAAACTGAAAACATCCAAGTGATATATTGTTAGGTTGACTTCTGTAATGTTATTTTAATTGTCTCTAGAGCATGTCTAGACTATAATACATTTAATAATCCACTGTGACTTAACAGTTAGGCAATTTTCCATTTTCAGTCACTCTAATATAAAGAGGGTCCCTTTCTGCAAATTGTGCCAAATAAAATTGCAAGCATTTTTCTGTTTCCTAAGAATAGGAGGCTTGCATTCATCCACCCATTTTTATTTTGTGAGTGCCTACCATGCTGGGGGCTCAGGCTAGAACTGTGACTTAAAATTGACAAGATCCCAGTCCTTGTGTAGCTCATGAGAACTTGTGCTCCTTTGATTTGAAAACAATCAACCAATGGTGTGAAACTTATTCCCACCTATTGGTTCTTGGAGAAAATAAAGTGATTTTAAGTGTTTCAATTGGTAATACAAAGTAAACATATTTTAGCATAAAGAGTTATGGCTCTAGACTTTATAGCTTCTTAGGGAAATCTACAATTTTCTGTGCATGAATTTAAATTACCTATTCCTTTAAATTATTTATTTGTCTTAAACCCCCCTTATGGAAATCTAACTGATATAAGAAAAGCTGTAGTTATTTAACATATATGACTTGGGGTGTATGGAGATAAATATATACTTAGGAAACCATTATCACAATCAATGCCCTACACTTATTCATCAGCTCTTGCTCCACAAATCAAAACCATAATGAGATATCATGTCGAACCTGTTTGGATGGCCATTATTAAAAAAGGACAAGTGTTGGCAAACATTCAGAGTAAAGAGAATCCTTTCATACTGTTGTTGGGGATGACAAATGGTGCAACCACTATGGAAAACAATATGGAGGACTTCCCTGGTGGTCCAGTGGTTAAGAATTCACGTACCAATGCAGGGTTCATAGTTTTGCTTCTTGTTTGCTGTGTGATGTTGGGCAAGTCACTAAACCACTCTGAGTCCCCATATCCTCATTGACTAATATTGAGATAAAAGTGAAGTCCTTTACTTGAGTTATTTTGAAAAATGGTATCATAATGTATATGAAAGAGCTATATTGACCAGGAAAGAATGTGAAAGTGTTAGTCACTCGGTCGTGTCTGACTCCTTGTGACCCTATGGACACACGCTCCTCTGTCCATGGAATTCTCCAAGCAAGAATACTGGAGTGGATTGCTATTCTCTTCTCCAGGGGTTTTCCCTACCCAGGGATTGAACTTGGGCCTCCTGGATTGCAGGCAGATTTTTCACTATTTGAGCCATGACCAAGAGACATATCAACTTTAGTCTTTGCTTGTTTTAAGTTAAGTTCAGTTGCTCAGTCATGTCTGACTCTTTGCGACCCCATGAATCGCAGCACGCCAGGCCTCCCTGTCCATCACCAACTCCCGGAATTCACTCAGATTCACGTCCATCGAGTCAGTGATCCCATCCAGCCATCTCATCCTCTGTCGTCCCCTTCTCCTCCTGCCCCCAATCCCTCCCAGCATCAGAGTCTTTTCCAATGAGTCAACTCTTTGCATGAAGTGACCAAAATACTGGAGTTTCAGCTTCAGCATCATTCCCTCCAAAGAAATCCCAGGGTTGATCTCCTTCCAAATGGACTGGTTGGATTTCCTTGCAGTCCAAGGGACTCTCAAGAGTCTTCTCCAACACCACAGCTCAAAAGCATCAATTCTTCAGTGCTCAGCCTTCTTCACAGTCCAACTCTCACATTCATACATGACCACAGGAAAAACCATAGCCTTGACTAGATGGACCTTAGTTGGCAAAGTAATGTCTCTGCTTTTGAATATACTATCTAGGTTGGTCATAACTTTTCTTCCAAGGAGTAAGCATTTTAATTTCATGTTTTGCTTGTTTTAGAGGTTAGTTAAGAGGAAAATATTTTGAAAATTGAGTCCCTAGATATTTGTTGTAAGAACAACATGATTCTGTTTTTATTACCCAAAAATACACAAGCATTATTCTGTGACTCAGATCATGAACTCCTTATTGCAAAATTCAGACTTAAATTGAAGAAACTAGGGAAAACCACCAGACCATTCAGGTATGACCTAAATCAAATCTCTAATGATTATACAGTAGAAGTGATGAATAGATTCAAGGGATTAGATCTGATAGGTAGAGTGCCTAAAGAATTATGGATGAAGATTCATGAGACAGGGATCAAGACCATCCCCAAGGAAAAGAAATGCAAAAAGTCAAAATGGTTGTCTGAGGAGGCCTTACAAATAGCTGAGAAAAGAAGAGAAGTGAAAGGCAAAGTAGAAAAGGAATTATATACCCATTTGAAATCAGAGTTCCAAAGAATAGCAAGGAAAGGTAAAAAAGCCTTCCTCCATGATCAATGCAAAGAAATAGAGAAAAAAAATAGAATGAGAAAGACTAGAGATCTCTTCAATAAAATGAGAGATACCAAGGGAATATTTCATGCAAAGATAGGCACAATAAAAGACAGAAATGGTATGGACCTAACAGAAGCAGAAGATATTAAGAAGAGGTGGCAAGAATACACAGAAGAACTATATAAGAAAGATCTTCATGACCCAGATAACTATGATGGTATGGTCACTCACCTAGAGCCAGACATCCCAGAATGTGAAGTCGAGTGGGCCTTAGGAAGCATCACTATGAGCAAAGCTAGAGGAGGTGATGGAATTCCAGTTGAGCTATTTCAAGTCTTAAAAGATGATGCTGTGAAAGTGCTGTACTCAATATTCCAGCAAATCTGGAAAACTCAGCAGTGGCCACAGGACAGGAAAAGGTCAGTTTTCATTCCAATCCCAAAGAAAGACAATGTCAAAGAATGTTCAAACTACCACACAATTGCACTCATCTCACATGCTAGCAAAATAATGCTCAAAATTCTCCAATCCAGACTTCAACAGTACGTGAATCGTGAACTTTGAGATGTCCAAAATGGATTTTGAAAAGGCAGAGAAACCAGAGATCAAATTGCCAACATCTGTTGGACCATCGAAAAAAGCAAGCGAGCTTCAGAAAAATATCTGCTTTTCCTTAATTGACTATGCCAAAGCCTTTGACTGTGTGGATCACAACAAACTGAGGAAAATTCTTCAAGAGATGAGAATACCAGACCACCTGACCTGCTTCCTCAGAAATCTATACACAGGTCAAGAAGCAACAGTTAGAACTGGAAATAGAACAACAGACTGGTTCCAAATTGGGAAAGGAGTACGTCAAGGCTGTATATTGTCACCCTGCTTATTTTACTTATATGCAGAGTACATCATGCAAAATGCCAGGCTGGATAAAGCACAAGCTGGAATCAAGATTGCTGGGAGAAATAACAATAACCTCAGATATGCAGATGACACCACCCTTATGGCAGAAAGTGAAGAGGAACTAAAGAGCCTTTGATGAAAGTGAAAGAGGAGAGTGAAAAATTTGGCTTAAAACTCAACATTCAGCAAACTAAGATCATGGCATCTGGTCCAACCACTTCATGGCAAATGGATGGGGAAACAATGGAAACAGTGAGAGACTATAAAATCACTGCAGATGGTGACTGCAGCCATGAAATTAAAAGACACTTATTCCTTGGAAGGAAAGTTATGACCAACCTAGATAGCTTATTAAAAAGCAGAGGCATTGCTTTACCAACAAAGGTCTGTCTAGTCAAGGATATGGTTTTTCCAGTAGTTACGTATAGATGTGAGAGTTGGAATATAAAGAAAGCTTAGTGCCAAAGAATTGATGCTTTTGAACTGTGGTGTTGGAGAAGACTCTTGAGAGTCCCTTGGACTGCAAGGAGATCCAACCAGTCAATCTTAAGGGAAATCAGTCCTAAATATTCATTAGGAGGACTGATGCTGAAGCTGAAACTCCAATACTTTGGCCACCTAATGGGAAGAACCAACTCTTTGGAAAAGACCTCGATGCTGGGAAAAATTGAAGGTGGGAGGAGAAGGGGACAACAGAGGATGAGATGGTTGGATGGCATCACTGGCTCAATGTACATGAGTTAGAGTAGGCTCCAGGAGTTGGTGATGGACAAGGAAGCCTGATGTGCTACAGTCCATGGGGTTGCAAAGAGTCAGACATGACTGAGCGACTGAACTGAACTGACAGAAGCATTATTGAAAAATGAAAAGACACACTCGCAGACATGTGCACATCCATACACATACACACATACTCTCTCAATGTCAAAGTACTAATATATACACAGGGTCTACTGAACTATCCTGCCCTTGACTTCTATTAATAATCAAAGCACCAGTGACACTGTACATCTTGTCTTTACATGGAAGAAAATCTATCAACATTATCTTTTAAGCTTTCTTTCCCTGTGATTCTTCTTAGGAAATTTTTCTCCACTCAGGTTGCATAAATAGTCACCCATATTTTATTCCAGAAATTTGAGGATTATTTGAAAGCATTTAAATTATTAGTCCATCTGGAATTAATTTGATATGGGGTAGGAGAGATGTATCATATTTTTGCAAGTGGTAATCCATTTGCAAAATGGATATCTTTGCAAATGACACTCAACACCATTTTTGGAATGACCCAGCCTCTCATCACCGATTTGAGCTGCAAATTTTTCCATACACTAAGCTACTAAATATCTCTGAGAATATTTCCAGAGGAGCTATCTTTTCCACTGAAATGACTGTCCTTTGCTCAATCAGTCTCACATATTTTAATAAACTTCATAGAAGATTTTAATATCTCTATGTGAAGATTTCAACTTTTCCAACATCAGTTGGCTTCCTAGCATGCTTCTTTCTGATGATCTTGTAGAATCCTTCTATTTTCACATCCCAGATTTCCATGAAAATGCAGAAAAATCTTCAAACCTGCAACAATATAAAAATTTAAGGTGACAGACACTATAATGCCAGAGACAGGGTATAAGATTTCCAAATCTTAAGGAAATTGGAGCAGGATTTAGAAAATCTCCAAAAGGTTTGATCTCCACTTGAAAGAGTCCCCAGCTTTGCTGCCTTTTAATATACTTTGAGTATATACACTTCTGGGCTTCCCTGCTAGTTCAGCTGGTAAAGAATCCAATGACACTCCTCCAATGCAGGAGACCCCCTGGAGAAGGAATAGGTTACCCATTCCAATATTTTTGGGTTTCCCTGGTGGCCAGAGGGTAAAGAATCTGCCAGCAATGTGGGAGACTTGGGTTCTATCCCTGGATTGGGAAGATCCCCTGGAGGAGGGCATGACAACCCACTCCAGTATTCTTGCCTGGAGAATCCCCATGGACAGAGAAGCCTGGTGGGCTACAGTCCATGGGGTCACAAAGAGTCGGACATGATTGAGTGATTAAGCACAGCACAGCAGCCTATACACCTCTCTTATTGCAACTGGTTTGCATTTTAGTTTTTTTATTTTTTTTAATATTGGCTTCCTTCACCAGAATATGAACTCATGTCAGGCAGGGACTATTTCTTTTTTTAAAATTAAATAATTAACTTTAATTGGAGGATAATTATTTTGCAATATTATGATGGTTTATACCATACATCAAAATGAATTGGCCACAGGTATACACGTGTCCCCCCATCCTGAACCCTCTTTCCACCTCCTTCTCCACCCTATCCCTCTGGGTTGTCCCAGAACACCAGCTTTGGGTGCCCTGCTTCATGCATCGACTTTGCACTGGACATCTATTTTACATATGGGACTATACATGTTTCAGTGCTGGTCTCTCACATCATCCCACCCTCGTCTTCTCCTGCTGTAGATATCTTCTGTGCTACTGCCTGGTGGTCAGGACATAGTCAATGCTCACAGGACGTTTAGTGAACGAATGGATGGTACACAAGCTTCTTCTGTTCTGCAAGTCCATGCATGGACTTTCCCTCTGTCTCTGCTGAAATACAAATTCCTGAAATACGTGAGATCCTCCATCGCCATCTCCTGCAGCAGCCTCTCTGTGTGGCTTGGTGAGATTTTATATCTACAAGACCTCATGCCCACTGCAGACTTGGTCCAGAGATTTGTGCTATTGGATTCTTCGCTGGTTTCCTTCTTCGGTTTTTTTCCTCTTGGCAGCCTAGCCTTCTATTTAGGCACCCGATAGTCTGAAGAATGACCCTGTCTCAGATTGGGTGGGTTCATCTTTGACCAGGCCCGCAGCTTTGCAGTGGAGGAGGAGAAAGGGCACTTGGGATAGTTAATACCAAATTAATTCTGGTAACCGTGGGGTGACACGTTGTGGCCGGTTCTCCCTCTCTCACAGGAACAGAGGACAGTTGAGTGTCATTCAGCAGACACAGGCATTTGCCTCTTGTAACCCTGGAGGTCAGTTAGGAATGGATGTTCAAGAGTTCTCCCTGATTCCACTGTGGTCTCGTCCTCCAGAGATGAAACCATGATGCTCTCCAGGGCCCACCCTATGCCAGGTCTCAGATTTTACCTTGTGTGTGTGTGGGTTTTTTGATATAATTTTATTTAGTTAGTTGTTTGGGGCTGTGCTGGATCTTCATTGCTCTGTGCAGGCCTCTTCTAGTTGCCCGAGTCAGAATTACTCATTAGCTCTGGCGCATGGGTTTCTCATTGTGGTGGCTTCTCCTGTTGCAAAGCTCAGGCTCTCATTGTGAGGGCTCAGTAGTTGTGACTCACGGGTTTAGTAGCTCTGAGGCATGTGGGATCTTCGCAGATCAGGAACGGAACCGGTGTCCTCTGGGTTGCAAGGCAGACTCTTGACCACTGGACCACCTGGGAAGCCCTCTTTTGTCAATCTTAACAAACCATATCGTCTTAATAAAACCTACAACACTGTCTCTACATAGTACTATTGCTCATTTTCCCTTTCCTTTTCCCTTTTGTTACTTTTTTACCATTAGAGAAACTGAGGCTCACAGAGGTGCAGCAACTTGTCCATGGTCACAGAGCAGAATTCAAAATCATGTCACATACCTGGGGGGGGGGGTGGTCTATGAATGCTTGTTGGCAATGAAATTTAAAGGAAAGTGAAAGACAGGTGATTTTGTGCTTTTATTCATTTGTTATTTATTTGTTTACTACCTCTCAGGGGCAGAACGTTAAATATTAGCATCATCCTAATTCATCATTCCTTTTAAGAGCTGTGTCCATTGTAGCTTCTACTTTTTCTCTTAAATCTCCCATCCCCATTTCTTTCACCACTAGAGGCACCACCCTACTCTGTTTGGTACATGTCCTTGGGTGTGTGTGTATACATGTATATATATATGTGTGTGTGTGTGTGTATGCATTCTTGAATATACATATAGCATTGTCTTTCACCGGGGTGCACATTAAGTTGTATACATAGCATTTCACTATTTGTTTCTTTTTTTCTCAAAGATCATAAGTTCTTCCTGTGGTGCTTTCTATCCACCTGGCTCCTGGCTTCTGAGCACTATGCTGTATTTCACAGTACACATCTATATTTCCCCTAAGAGGGTACCTGGACCACCTCTACCTCTCTGCCACACAAATATTGTGGTGTTGGGAGTCCTTGAACATGTGGGAGTTTCTCAGAGGGAAATATCAAGTCACTGTACTTTCTGTAGCAGGTCAAAGCATGACAGGAGAGCTGGATAGCTGGAGATGGTGTAATATTTATTTTAAATGGAACCAATAGGAACCGGAGGGCACCCCCATTAAAGGGACTGCTCTACAAAGGGAACCATTAAAATGAATGTAAATCACAGTAGCTTCAGGGACAGTTTAATAACTATCTGACTTTTTATTGGGTGAGCAGGAGACGTGCCAGCTTTCTCCTTACAGAGTCTTCTGGATCCTTCACAGAGAGAGATTCTATCTGAACCGCTCTCGAGATTACTGAGGGCAGAGGGCTGCTCTGGGAGTAATGACCATAAATCCAATTAGTAACTCACTTTCTCTTTTGCCACAGGCTCCATTTCCCCCAAACACAGAGAAGATAACTTCATACTCTGGAAGCTGGTAGATCCCAAGGGTTCTGTGATAGCATGCCACCAGGACACAAAGGTTTCCTGCATGAGGAAAGGACTGGAATGATATACATTAAACTGGTAACAGTGGAAACCTCCACATAAGAGAGGGGAAAGGTGCTGGGGTGGCTGGGGTGGGGCTTTGTCACATTTTATTCTGTATACTGTGTGTGAATTCAGGCAAAAATGTTTTCCTATCTTACTTGTGAAATAAGGAAGAAAAAAACCTGCACAGAATCTCTGGAGAGTTTGAGCAAGATTAGAGATAATTTCAGTCATGAAATTAAAAGACGCTTGCTCCTTGGAAGAAAAGCTATGCCCAACCTAGACAGCATTTTAAAAAACAGAGACATTACTTTACCAACAAAGGTCTGTTTAGTCAAAGCTATGGTTTTTCCAGTAGTCAGGTATGGATGTGAGAGTTGGACCATAAAGAAAGCTGAGTGCAAAGAATTGATGCTTTTGAAATGCGGTATTGGAGAAGACTCTTGAGAATCCCTTGGATTATGAAGATCAAGCCAATCAATCCTAAAGGAAATTGTCCTGAATATTCATTAGAATGACTGATGCTGAAGCTGAAGCTGTAATACTTTGGCCACCTGATGTGAAGAGCTGACTGACTGGAAAAGACCCTGATGTTGGAAAAGATTGAAGGCAGGAGGAGAAGGGGGCGACAGAGAACGAGATGGTTGGATGGCATCACCAACTCAATAGGCGTGAGTTTGAGCAAACTCTGGGAAATGATGGACAGGAAAGCCTCGCATGCTGCAGGTCATGGGGTCACAAACAGATGGACATGACCTAGCAACTGAACAATCAGAGAAACCTCACTTTTTAAAGATGAGGCAAAATAAGGCAGCTGGGGCACCCAGGTCACATGAGCCTGCTCTGGTGTGGGGTGGGCACTGGGCCTCTGGACGCATTGACTCAGGTCAGCGTGGTCGTCAGCAGAGCCACTGGGGGAGGCGGGCTGTCTGAACCACAGGAGAAGGGTCTTGGACTCAAGCCAATACTTGTTTGGAAACTTACTTAAGAAAACAAATCCTTAAGATTTCCCTGCCAGTCCTGTGGTTTAGACTCCTCCTTCCAATGCAGAGTTTAGGTTCAATCTCTGGTTGATGAGCTAAGATCACGCATACCTCATGGCCCAAAAATACCAAACGTGAAAAACAGAAGCAATATTGTAACACATTCAATAAAGACTTTAAAAATTGTCCACATCAAAAAGTTCTTTTAAAAAAAAAAGAATACAAAGTCTTTAATGACTAAATCTTTATAAACTCAAGAAAAGAATGAGGGGGCTTTCCAGGTAGCACAATGGTAAAGAATCTGCCTGCCGCTGCCGGGGATGCGGGAGACTCTGGTTCAATCCCTGGGTCGGGAAGATCCCCTGGAGAAGGAAATGGCAACTCACTCCAGCATTCTTGCAGAATGGAAAATTCCATGGATAGAGGAGCCTGGCAGGCTACACAGTCCATGGGGTCACAAAGAGTCAGACACGACTAAGCAATTGAGCACAAAGAAGCCCAAAAAACTGAGATCCCCAGGATAAAAATAAAATCTGTATCAGCTTAAGCTTGATTTTTAAAAATTGTGTAATGGCTCTACTTTTGTTTCCTCTGAGATTAAAAGGATACACCTTGAGAACAGCTTATCTGGAGGATGAACACCCTCACACAGGATCCTTTCCGACTCTTATTAAATCAATATTTGTTACAAAGATGTTTCTTGAGGGTTGGTAGTTTTGTTAAAATTATGAGTGAAATGAAGATACGAATGACTCAATCATACTTGTGTATGAGCTTCTAGAAGAAAAAGCAGAAAGGATCTGGGTTTGAATCCCAGATCTGTCATTTACTAGTAACCTTGAGCAAGTGAGCTAACCCTCTGAGGCTTTAGTTTTATTATTAAAAAAATATAAACAATATGGAGTTCACATGATTACTGTACAGATTTGATAAGATACTACTGTAAGAAGATACTTCAATACAATACCTGGCACATAGTAAACATTCAGTAAAAGAGTCTATTAGTATTTTGAGTGTGTACTCGGTTGTGTCAGTTGTGTCCAAATCTTTGTGACCCCATGAACTGTAGCCCACCAGGGTCCTCTGTCCATGGGATTCTCCAGGCAAGAATACTGGAGTGGGTAACCATTTGCTTCTCCAGGGGATCTTCCTGACCCAGGGATCAAACCTGGGTTTCCTGCATTGCAGGCAGATTCTTTACTGTCTAAGCCACCAGGGAAGCCCCATTAGTATTTTAATAGGTACATATTTTAAATTATTATTTTCCCTTGGATGACTCCAGGGATCAGCAAGATATTTGTTAGGTAATTTGCTATCTTGAATTCCTCAAAAGCAGAGCCTGAGATAAGGACTTGTGGACAGCGTTTATTCAGGTGATCCCAGGAAGTGCAATGAGGAAGGGAGTCCAGGGAGAGAAGAAAGCCAATCAGTGGTCATCTCTGGGCAACTGGACTCCAGCCTGGGGACTTTGTGGAATCTACTTTAGAGAATAGGGAGTGGGCACCAGCAGTGTCTCTCACAGCTCCACAAGCACAATCTCCTCCAATTAGAATCTGAGTGTATGCCGTCATTGTGCTTAGAAAGCATTTCTGTGTTAAGTCAGACAACTGTCTTCATTAGCTGACTTTCTCCTTGGTTGGATGGATCCACTTGGCTACTGCCATCTGCTTCACCAGCTCTTTCTCCATGAACTGTTAGAAGGCGTGGCATATGTTACAGCATGGTAAAATCACCCAAGTTTACTTCTCCATTTAAAGGGAAGGTAGCTTATCTCTTAGGCTACAGTTCATAAAATTTAAGTGAGGGAGCTTCTGGAAACTATGGTACTCTTTGCAGAGAACACCACGCTCCTTGCAGAGGATCACATAACATGGATATATTTCATTCCAAATGTAAATCAAAAATGATTTCAAGGAATATGACAGTATGATGAAATTATTAACATGAACATGCAAACACACCTATCAGTTCAATGTAATTGACTTTTCATGGGTTTCCACTAATATTTGTTTGCTAATAATCATTAACTGGTTATCTACTGGAATTTGCTAGCAGATAAGCAATGGTAGGCACCACAGGTATAAGAAAAATATGTGAAGGGAAATATTAAACATGGATCAACATTTACCCATTTTTACATTAATTTGAGACAAACAATCCCTAATTCTTTTTCACGGACAAAACACCTTTGTTTAATTTATAAAACACTGGCATGTGAGAACTCATTTAAAGCATCAATTAAATAATCTCATGGCCAGTTTGGGGCAGTGTTCCACTAATCAAAGGAAGGAAAATCCCATGGTTCTCAGAGCAAGGAGAATCCCATGATTCTCCGTGACTCAGAAGTCTCCAAGAGTGGCAGGTCGTGGAGACTCTACTTCACCACAACCGTGACAGCAAAATGTGAACTTCTGATCAGAGGAGTGGGCAGACACCAGCTCTTTACTTGGGTCACTTGAAATTGTCTATATATAATATATTGCTTTTACTGGGAAAGTCTTAATATTTTTCTCTAAATGGGGCAGTAAGCAACTGAATATAACTACTACTACTGTCTCCTGTGCCTACACCGTTTCTTACTTCAGACATCCACTTCCTAAAACTGGAGTGCCTTCTCCTATCTTCACTTAAGGACTAGCTCACATCTCATGTCCCCACATGTACACGGTCATCTCAGCCACTGCAACCCAGTCCTCTCTTATGATCTTTCCATACTGTTCAGTTGACACTTCACGTCGTCCTCTGTTGTTTGTGAGTTCTCTCTCCCTCCCTCTCTCCCTGAGTTCTCTCTCCATTCCTCCCTCCACCCTGCTCTGTCTCTCTGTCTCTCTCTTTCTCATTCTCTTGTGTGCATGTGCACACACATCCCCTTCCAATCTCTCCAAACTAAACTAACACAGTTTGCATCTTATCACTGTTTGAGTCCAGCAAATGCCCCCCACACAGTGAGCTTTTGCAAGTATATGTGAATCATGCCATAGGGCATTGCCCCCCAAATTACTTACAACCTCACTTTACCAAATGTCAATGTTTCTCAGAATTGAATAATGTAGAGATCGCTTGCTGCTGCTGCTGCTAAGTCACTTCAGTCGTGTCCGACTCTGGGTGACCCCATAGACGGCAGCCCACCAGGCTCCCCCGTCCCTGCTTAAAGGCAAAGAAATGTGTGCACCTCTAGTGTTGGCTTAATATTTTAAAGTATTAGTTAAATATTGTTTAAGTATAAAATAAAGCATAAGCTCATTCTGCTTATACCTCTAACACAACCATGAAATTGAAAGTTTACAATTAGATGCAAATAAGCCTAATAAATTCAAATTAATTTCATGTGATGTATCCATGCTTTTGCTGGATCGTTGTTCAGAGGGTGAATATGGTCCTGGCTCCTCTAGTGCAGGCTTCCTCTGACTCAGCTGTGCCATTTCCCCATTCACCTTCTCTATTTGAACCACTCTATCATTTGAACTTCATTTGGCACAGATACATCATTTCCATATCCATTCTAACCTCTCTTTTTTCTCATTTACCTACAGCAATGAATGTGCTTCTTGGCATCCATGGGGACTTCAACACGGATATTGTGAAATCTTATGGCAGTACTTTGTTACACGACGGTCATCCAGATGAAGATTGTAGTATTACTAGCTGATATTTACAGATTGTTTAATTTGTGACAAAGTATATCTAGATTATCTCACTTAATTCTCACATAAACCCTCTGAGAAAGTGGTTATTATTTTTGCTATCTTCAGTTCAGTTCAGTTCAGTTGTTCAGTTGTGTCTGACTCTTTGCAGCTCCATGGACTGCAGCACGCCAGGCCTCCTTTGCTATCTTATTGAGGCTCAAAGAAATCCAATGATATTCTCAAATTCATTCTACTCATAAAGAATTTAAACCCATAATGTCTGACTGCAGAACCTGAACATAACACTTGTATTTATTTATTTATTTATTGGCTGCCCTGCAGAACTTGTGGGATCTTAGTTACCCAACCAGGGATTGAACCTGAGGCCACCATAGTGAAAGTGTAGAGGTCTGACCACTGGGCCATCACGGAATTAGCACGAGCACAATACTTATAATAATTTGCTTAGTTTATCATTGAAATGAACATAAAATTAAAATAAGTTGTACAGAATCAACTCACTCCAATGTTTTTATATTCCCATATGCTCACAGCTCATCAAGTGCTCAGAAATCATGCCTGTAGATTTTCTGAACCACTAAGGACAGGAGCAGTGATAGCTAGGTAAAATATGACAGAATTATTCAGCTTTGTGTCCCCAGTGAACGAAGTGCTTAACTGTTAGAAATGTGCAATGCTAATTGTTGTTCTCAGTAAATGTAACATATTCAAAAGAGTTGAGCAATACATGTTTCATACTGTCTTCTATTATACTGTCCAGACAATGTTGTCATTCAGAAGTTTATTGACTCTCCCAACATTCAGCTTCAGTGCAAGCCGTCAAGGAGAGCAGAGCGTTGAGCTCACCCATGAAGTGGAGAACAACCGCAACAGCAGTCTCACCTGCAGAAGAAAAGTTCTTCCAAAAGTGGAGTTCGAACTTTTCCTTCAGCTTACTGATTCAAGCTTGCAAAATTCAGTGTGTCCTCCCTCAATCTGGGGAATATGCTGGCTTCCAAACTAAGGCAAAGGAGCTCTTAAAATATGACTTACTACCGGCGTCTTTCCTTGTTCAGTCAACCGGCTCTGTTGAGAAAACATTTGGACAAGAAGAGAGCATACCTTTAGTTCCACCCCTGATCCCTACCCACCCTACAGTACACATTCGCTGAAATCTCTTCTTATTCTTAAAGAAATATATATCTACTAATATGATTGGCTTCTGTTTCCCAAGTAAATAGGCAACTTAGGAATGGAAAAAAAGCTTGTACATTTTAGACCTGTAAGGAATAGTGATCATTTTCTTAGAAGAGTGCAAAAGACCTTGATTTCTCTGATTTGTACGTTATCTGCTGTGCTCCCAGCACATTGCCCTGGGCAAGGCTGAACCCAGTGAAGTAGTAGACAAGGTCTTTATCCTTAAGAATAGTACAAGCTTTATGGCACATATTGGAGCCACACACATCAACAAAATTAGCTGCACACAGAATTTGGCTAGTATTCCTTCCATCTTAAAAACAACTCGGTAAGGTAAAATTTAAGTGTTATTACCTCACGTAGACGCAGCTATTGGGTACAGGAGGTGAAAGCTAAGGTCACGAAACTAATTAGTGGCTGAGCCAAATCTAGAAGTCAGATTTCCTTGTCTACAGTTTCTCCCACTAGACCAAATGGCTTCCTCAGACCAACACAGAAAAAGCATTCTAGAAGGTATTTAGATTTATTTCTAAAGTTGATCTGGCTCCATCATGAATATTAAAAAAAAAAAATCCACCTGATTTGTAATTGGAGCCTGGAGTAACAGCCACTGCCTAAGTTGATGATTTCGTTACCAGCTGCTGAAACACTTCCATGGGAAGACATGAAATTCCTGCAGGAAATGACTCTAGGCAGCTCTGAATAAGTAAGGAAATTAAATGACTAACTTCAATGTTTCCTGGTTTTTGTCTATCTTAATTAACAACTTATTTTGGTAAAGGAAAAACTGACCAACTTTGTAACAGTCAACATGTAAAACTTAATATTTGTTTATAGTAAAAACATGACTCTCATGTCTGCTTTTATTTAAAGAAAAGAAAAATAAAAATTTGAATCATTTTCAGTAACCATATTTATTAAGTTGTCCCTCTTTTGCAAAAAAACCAATTACAGCATATGTGTGTGGGAAATATCAATTTCCTCCTCATAGTTCCCAAAGGTGCACTTGAGAAAAATGTGTTGATTATTAACAGTCTAATAGTTTTTGGTAATGTTATTATTGAACATCTACAATAATTAGGGTTGGGGGTTGATGCGGAATTGCAGTCAGAATACATTATTGACTTCTGGGTCAGATTAAATATAGCATGGACCTAATTGAAAATTGTTACTACTTTTGATATATATTTTATGGGAGTCTTATTTTGCCTTCATTCATTTATTTTTTAAAATTCATTTATTTAACAGTATTTATGGCTCAGATGGTAAAGCATCTGTCTACAATGCAGGAGACCTGGGTTCGATCCCTGGGTCGGGAAGATTCCCTGGAGAAGGAAATGGCAACCCACTCCAGTACTCTTGCCTAGAAAATCCCATGGATGGAGGAGCCTGGTGTCCATGGGGTCGCAAAGAATCGGACACGACTGAGCGACCTCATTTTCACTTTCACTGAATGTCTGCTATGTGCCAGGCATTCTGCTGGTGCTGAAAGAACACGATAAGTTAAAAATGTGGTAAAGAATCCGCCTGCCAATGCAGATGATGTAAGAGATGTGGGTTTGATCCCTGGGTTGGGAAGATCCCTTGAAGGAGGAATTGACAATCCATTCCAGTATTCTTGCCTGAAAAATCCTGTAAACAGAGGAGCCTGGCCGGCTACAGTCCATGGGGTTGTAAAGAGTTGGACACAACTGAGAGTGTGGAGTTTACATGCTAGCTGAGGGTGACAAATGATTAACAAAAAGGAACGGCAATATGTCAGGTAGTGGTAATTACTATGAGGCAAAACAGAGTGAGCTGAGAACGATGGAGCTGTGGAGTAGATGAGGAGTCAGAGTCAGTCCCTTTGCAGAAATTTAATGACTAAAGACTTCATAATTCATGGTGGACAAGTATCTTTGTGGCATTCTGTCCAGTCCTGGACTCTACAAATGTTTAGGATAAACTTTTGAGTTCAAGGATAATGAGAGGCAATTTTAAGAATGATGATTTTTGTATTTGTGTGATTTTTTTTCTACTTTTCTTTACTAAATAACATCTCTTAGGAATTAAGTGAAGGAGCCAAAGTTAAGATTCTCATCACAGAGTGAGTTAGCTTTACTTAGTTTTTAATTTTTTGGCTTCACTGGGTCTTTTGTTGCAGCAAGAACAAAAGAGAACTGTTGTTCTCTAGTTGCTCTTTAGTTGCAGTGTGCAGGCTTAGTTGCCCTGTGTCATGTGGGATCTTAGTTCCCTGACCATCCCCTGCATTGGAAGGCATATCCTTAACCACTAGACTGCCAGGAAAGTCTCAGGGCAAGTTAACTTTACTGCCACGCAAACTTGTATGCAAACTTCAATTGCTAGTGTAGAGGTACCAACTCTGTTTTTACTGAAATTAAATAAAGGCAATTGTATTTGATGTGAACAGCATGGCTATTGACAACAGTGGGAGGTACCTTCTGTTCAACAATAGAATATACCAAGGACAGAACTTCACGTATATTTGTCCTTAGTCTCACGACACCCTTACATGAAGTACGATTGTTCCCATCTTAGAGGTAAGGAAATTGGGACTCAGATATGTTGAATATGCTCCCTCAGTTTCCAGAACTAACAACACCACTCATAGCTGGAGTATGATGTCACCTCCGCCTTCTGAGAGGAATGCAGGAGATTGTCTAACTCCTGGCAGTTCAGTCCGTAAAGAATCCGCCTGCAAAGCAGGAGACGCCTGTGGCCCAGGAGACCAGCGTTTGATTGCTGGGTCTGGAAGAACCCCTGGAGAAGGAAACAGCAAGCCCGTCCAGGATTCTTGCCTGAAAAATCCCATGGACAGAGGAGCCTGGTGGGCGACAATCCATGGGGTGACAAGAGTTGGACACGACTTAGCGACTGAACAACATCAACAATATACCCAACAGAAAGAGTTGCACGTGTTCACCAAAAGACATATACAAAAATATTCCTAGCAACACTATTTATAACCTCAAACTGAAAATAACTCAAATATCCATTATGTAGAGTGTATAAGCAAACTACTATATTCATGTAATGGAACCTTATACAGCAGTGAGAGTGAATGTATGCCATAACATGCAGATACGTGGATAGAAGATACTGATACATCGATTTAAAATATATAAGCAAACAGACACTAAAACAAATCTATGGTGTTAGCAGTCAGGCTGGTGGCTGCCCTCAAAGGACTGTAGTGACAGAAAGAGATAGGAAGGGGCTTCTGTGCTGCAAATCTTGTTCTAATTCTGATCTTGGTACTAGTTGCACCAACTAGTTGTACCAGAGTGCTCCCTCTGAGAATGTTCACTAAGATATACACAGGTTTTATGTAGTTAGTTTTCCCTTACACTCCTGCAATTTACACAAAAATCAGGATTTTATTTGTTTTTAACTTTGTGTCTCGCTGTCCTATAGGGAAACGTAGCTAACTTTACCTCCATGTATTGTTTCCTCTGGGAAGGTGGTTGCATTTCAAAATTAACAAACAAATTTTTGTTGTAGCATCATTATGACCATCGTTTAATTCAATTCAGTTCAGTTCAACAAAATAAACATTGATTGCGAAGCCCAAGCCCGGGGTCAGCATCATGTGAAGCAGTAAGATGCTGCTGCTGCTGCTGCTAAGTCGCTTCAGTCGTGTCCGACTCTGTGCGACCCCATAGACGGCAGCCCAACAGGCTCCCCCGTCCCTGGGATTCTCCAGGCAAGAACACTGGAGTGGGTTGCCATTTCCTTCTCCAATGCATGAAAGTGAAAAGTCAAAGTGAAGTCACTCAGTCATGCCCGACTCTTAGCGACCACATGGACTGCAGCCTACCAACTCCTCCATCCATGGGATTTTCCATGCAAGAATACTGGAGTGGGGTGCCATTGGCTTGAAGGGACTGTAAACAATCTTATGAGGATACCTACTCATATTGAAAACTGGTAAATAAAAAAAGAATAAAGCATGTATCCTAACTTATTAATATTTATAGGGTATTTCAGGGTAAGCAAATAACTGATGAGGGAAAGTTTATATTACAGCTAATAAATGTGGGAGAAATGACAGAGTTAGCAAATCACTATTTGTTACCCTGGTAAAACCATTATTCCGGACAACAAGCCTCAGTGGCCACTAAATTATTAGGTAAAATGTTGATGGGAATTTATAACTGATGGATCAGACTGACACCACTGGAATCCACTGGTCAATCTTAGTAGCCCCCAGGGTGAGGCAAGCACCCTGATAGGATGAAAGCACAGAACTCCACTCAGTAGGCATTCAGTATCATCTGCCAAAATTTAAACTTGATGCAAATAAAGCCTGTATCAGCCAGGTTTTAAAAATGTGGAGGGCAGGGCTTCCCTGTCATTGTGTCTTAGTGGTAAAGAATCCACCTGCCAATGCAGGAGACGCAGATTCAATCCCTGATCTGGTAAGAGCCCACATGATGGAACAGCGAAGCCTGTGCACCACAACCACCGAACCTGCCCTCTAGAGCCCAGGAACTGCAACTACTGAAGCCTGAGCACCCTAGAGCCCGTGCTCCACAAAAGAAACCACAATGAGAAGCCTGTGCTTTACAAATAGAGAGTAGCCTCCACTTGCAACTAGAGAAAAGCCCTCGCAGCAACAAAGACCTGGCACAGCCAAACATAAATATGTAAATTTCAAGAAATGTGGAGGACAGAGGAACATGTTGAATGACACCAGGAGCCTTCTATTAGCCAAGTACAGAGTAAAGGAGGGCTTCCTCAGTGGCTCAGCAGTAAAGAATCCACCTGTCCATGCAGCAGACACAGGTAGACTCTGGGTCAATCCCTGGGTCGGTACGACCCCTGGAGAAGGAAATGGCAACCCACTCCAGTATTCTTGCCTGGAAAATATCATGGACAGAAGAGCCTGGCAGGCTACAGTCCATGGGGTTGCAAAGAGTCAGATGCAACTGAGTGACTGAGCGCACACACACACACACACACACACGCACACATACACACATGCACACATACACACATAATAAAGGAATTTCTACAAGAAGAATTACTCAGTTTCTACCACAAACAAGTAGCATTAAAAATAGACAAAAGGCAGGGGAACTCCCTTACGGGATCCACCAACCATATGCAATATGTAAATATTTTTATGATTCAATTCAGACGATTCAGTCATAAAATACATTTTTTGAGACAACTAGGGAAAATTGAAGACTGAGATGTTGAAGAGTTACTGGTAATTGTGTTAGGTGTGGTAATGATACTGAGGTATGATTTATTTTTATTTTTTTTCACTTACAAATTTTATTTTTCTCTCAATGATTTAAAATCTTTTCATCTTGATTTTGGGGGGCGGGCAGCTAAACTAGAAAATTATAGTTTTCCTCCTAAAAAAATGCAGTGATATTCTTTCTTATAAATTGGCCTCTCTGATTTTCTTGTCAGCCTGCTTCAAGGAAATCCATGTATTTAATACACTTGCTCGCAGTCGGGCCCAGATGAAATGGTTATTTAATCCAAATATCTGAGCAGCAAACTGAGCTGATCCTTCTGGAGAAAGGATGGTCGAACAGCCAAGACCACTGGATAATCGAAGAGAAGACCACACATCCAGAGCTCCCCAGTCTGGAGTGAGAGGAGGACAGCTGATAACTGGATATGCAGTGTTACCAGACAACACTGGCCCTAAACCATTGCTTCTGCCTGCCACTGCCACAAATACAGTAGAAATGCCATCCCCTTCATACTCAGCTTTAATCCTCAGAGTTTCATCTGGTCCTTTATGGGCAGAGGTGACCCTAAGTTCATATGGAATGCCAAAAGTTCCACAAGGCTTCTTAATTTTTTCACAGTGACTAAGATCAGAGGTTGAGCCCATCAGTACTATGACCCTGCACTGACTTTCTGGTTTCAGAAGCAACTCTACTCTTTCTGCAACCCACACAAAATTTTTGTTTACCATCTGTAGCCCTTCAGGAGTTACTTCCTTGAGATCATGATATGACTGTTTGTCTTTTTGCTGGCTTCGATCTCCTGATGGCCAGAGTCTCCAGGAATCATTACCAATAACATCAGCAAGAACGATTTCTCTGGTGGTTACATCAACACCAAACTCAATCTTCATATCAACTAGTGTACAGTTCTGGGGCAACCAGGATTTCTCCAGTATTTCAAAAATAGCCTGTGTAGCATGACTTATGATATCCACTTCAGTTTGTCCTATAACAAGTCCAGCAAAGCAAAAATTCACAGCAATTAGCTGTTCCTCAGACCACTGTGGGTCATTATTGGCATCATCCTTAAAAAACATCTCCACTTTAGGTGGGTAGAACTTATATCCTTCCTTAACACCAGGATTTCTTTTGAGAAAAGAACCAGTTGCTAGTCTACAAACCCATTCAATTGGAATCATTTCACACTTGGGTGCAATGAAAGCTGTCTCCACACATTTTCTGGTGAAAGCAGTTTTGATACCTGCTTCTTGTAACAACTGAAAAATACAGCTGGTAAATTTATTTGAGATTGCAGCTTTTCCTTCAAGGTGATTCTTTCTGGCTGTGTTTCCTGCTGTAATCTGGTCCTTGGACTGCAGGAGGACTCTTCCTGGACTATCCAACAATTCATAGACTTCTTTTGTTTTACCCTCATAGAGTTTCTTACCAATCTTCAGTACTTCGACTGCCGCCATTGTCCGGAGTGGTCTGGGGGTTTCGGCCGCGTTGGGAAGAGATGCAGGACTCTGAGGTATGATTTAAAATATAAGTCCTTGACCATTAGAGAATTGTGAGGTGGAGGTATGCTGTCTGGTCGTTGCTTTTAAAAATATTCCAGCAAAAACTCTGTGTGTGTCTGTGTTTGTGTTGCTGGGGGAGACAGAGAAATGAAAGAGGAGGACAGAATGCTGATAATTTTTAGAGCTGGGTGATGAATAAGAGAGGACTCACCATACTATTCTGTTTTGTGTGTTTGAAAATTTTCACAGTAAAAAACATGATTTTATGCCAAAGCAAACAGATATTACAAATCAAATTTGTATATAAAACTTCTGTGAAGTTTCAAAACAAAATACTTCAAAGTTTCCTGGCTTTCGGTTGTTTTTTCTCACGCCCTAGGCAACTGGGGATACACAGCAGTGATGGTCCTCTGCCTCTGGAGGTGGTTGGAAGGTCCGAGAAGTCCTAGAAGTGTCGACGGGAACTTTACAATTGATGGGCCAAGCTCTGAAAATTAGAGAACTAAAGTGTTTCTCAAACTGCTCCTCATAACCTTCATTGAGACACAAAGTAAATTTAGTGGGTCCATCACTTTTTTAAAAAAAAGAAACGGAATAGACAGACTAGAATAATATCATACTGCATCTCCCATAAGAGTAAGTTACTCATCTCAGTTCTTCACCACTGATGGTACGTCTCAGTTCCGCTTTTTATTTTTCATTACAATATATACATATAGCCTGTGTTGTGTGCAAGCTCAGTTGTGTCTGACTCATGACCCCATGAACTGTAGCCCCCCAGGCTCCTTTGTCCGTGAAACCTTCCAGGCAAGAGTACTGGGGTGGGTTGCCATTTCTTACTCCAGGGGATCTTCCTGACCCAAAGATCAAACCTGTGTCTCCTACATTGGTGGGTAGATTGTTTACCACTGTGCCACCTAGGAAACCTGTATAAATATAGTAGTTACCATGAAGAATAACTTTGATATAACTGATTTGGGGATGTGATGACAACTTCTGAGAGAGAATTTGGGTTTCATTGTAGGAAATGTAAAAACTGTAGATTTATAAATCTAACAAGCAATAGGAGACAAAAATTTCAAGTTGACTGGACTGTAAAATATATGTGTGTGTGTATATATATATATATATATATATATATATATATATACATATGGCATATACCACGTGTAAATTTAAGGGGTACAATATGTTAATTTGGTGCATTTATATGTTGTAATATGAGAGCCACTATAGTGATCATTAGCACATCTCTCATGTTACATAATTGTCTTTTCTTTTCAGTGATTGGAATAATTGTTCTAATCTCTTAGCAAATAAACTGATGGTAGGACAACATTTCCTGTATTCACCGAGCTGTGCATTAGACCTTCAGGGTTTACTCATTACTCCACATGAGCTTGTTCCCTTAAACAACATCTATCTTATCGCCCCACCTCTATCCCCTGGTGACCACCATTTACCCTCTGTTCTAACTTACTACGGCACTGCAGTAAAGTGAGACAAACTGGTGTTGGGAGAGTTTGCATGGGCATGAAGGTGAGCCCCCAATGAGAAAAGTGAGGGCCCTTTGATCAGTCTCCTCCGTGTCACTGAGACATTAGACACCACCGCTCCCTTCGATACTCTTTCATCTCTTGGTGTCTGTGATGCTGTTCTCTTCTGCTTTTCCTCTAGCTCTCATGCCACATTCTGTTTCTGTGGTCTATACTTCCTCTCTCCTGTGTAAGCATTGCTCACGCTCGTGTCCTTGGTCCTCTTTTCTTTATCCCTCCAGCTGCTCTCAGCTGAGTAGATGTTTGTCTCCAGGACACCCTAAATGATGCCAGGACACTAGAAGCTCCTCCTTCCCAGCCCATCATCCCCCAGTGGAAAACTCGCCCCTTAGATACCCCAAATACTACCTTAGAACACATGTTCTTTCTTTGTCCACCACTCCCCACTCTAAGGTTGTATCTTCCTTTGAATCCACAATGTATTTTCAAGATTTTGTTTGAACAGCTCATATATCCCAAGGCCTTATATCCTCAGATCACATCTGTTAACTAGATACCATTATCCCAACTTTACAGTGGAGACTGGGCCTACCTGAGGCCCAGCCACCTGTCCAGGGTCATGTGACATGACTAGTATGTGATGGGCCTGGAAATCTGCATGCAGGGCAGCCATACAGCTTAGTTTGTGCCTTCTTGGGGCACCTGTCTGAGGGCACCATCTGGTTATTTTTGTAATTATTTGATTCCTGTGTACGCAAGGCCTTGAAGAGCTTTCTTGTTTTTCCTTTCAGCTTCTGGTACCAAGTTTGTAATTTGGAATTTTGGAGAGAGTCTCAAGTTCAGATATTTTATCTCATTCTAACAGATTAGGACTCTTGACCCAGCTGGGGGCTTGTCCTGTGTGGTCAGTGTATACCTTGAAAGTTGCAGGAAATCAATAAATATCTGTAAAGCTGAACTGAATAAGGTGGACAAACAAGTCGGGCTTGTTTTCAGATTTGAGTGAGGGAGTAAATGATCCGAATTCGAATAAAATGCTTTATTAAAACAATAAGCATAAGCTTCAAGTTGTCACTAATTACTAGCCCCTGTGCATGTTTTGAAAGACGAATGCAACAGAGAAGAAGAAAGAACTTTCTTTATGCATCATTTCACATCCAACATCCGAACAGAGGGGGAAAATGCTGACCGTGGCCTAACTTCCTCTGTGCCTGTGACTTTGCTCTTAATAAAATTATTGTTCCCATATAACTCCCTCTCTAACTCGTCCTTTAAGTTCAGGGTGAGTATATCTGCTAATTTGTAAGAAATGCTAGTATTTTCTATTCTCGGCTCTCAGATGTTCCTCAAATCTGCTTCTGATAGGAAGTACACCTTTTTCTAGACATTTCTGGAAATTGAAAATTATAAGTGATGTATGGCAAAACCATCACAATATTGTAATTATCCTCCAATTAAAATAAATAAATAAAAGGACACCTGTTCTGCAATTTGGCCACATGATTTACTAATAATATTTACATTTAAAAAAAAAGAAAATGAAAGGTATGTACTTATTTCTTCCCTCGATTTTACCACTGATTGTCTTTTTTACGCCTTCTTTCCGGACAGCATACAGACAAACCCCGTGTTCTCCCAGTAGCACTTCTCAAATCACCTGCATGGATGGTGAAGGGTTAATCTCACCAGCAGTATGTGAATTCTTAGTAATTGGAGACAGAAAGGGGTCTGCTGTCTTTACCATGACCTTTTCTCCTAGACCTTGGGCCTAGTTCATTTCAGAGTTCAACTTCTGCCATTAAATCTCAATATGGAGCTGCTTTCTTCAAATGCCAAAACGCAGGAGACTGCCCGTGTGGTAGGATCGTGGTCATCTATTTGGAAGTAACTGCAGGGTTTTCTTAACCTTCCGCTCTACTGGCCTTTTAAATCCGGTAGCGTCCTAAATTCCCCCCTTGGAAGGGAGCTCAGTTCTTGTCCTAACAGACAAATGGGAGAAGAGTTCTCAGAAGGTCTGAGAACGCAGCAGTAGATAAATCGCCCTACCGGTTGTCATTCAGCAAAGCCCTTTACAGACAGAGTTATTCTGAAGCCATTAAAAAATGCTATTCATCTCGAACTTGCCATCTGCCTTCTGTTTGTGGGATTCGTCCATCGCCTTAGCTAAGAGCTTAGTCTCAGCGGCCGCCTTCCCTCTCGCTCTCCCGTGACATGCAGGAAGCCTCTTATGGGAAGAAGACAATTTATTTTAGCTGAACGACCACATGGCTAACTATACACAGCAATTATACAAAGCAAATGTATCAACTTCTGCCACAGGAGGCAGGAGTTCCCTTTCTGGTCATTAATAATGAACACTCTTCAGTAAGTAGGAAAACATTTACCAAATAAAACGGTCTATTATAGATGATGCCCCAGGCTACTGAGCACCCGCGTGGCCCGTAAGGAGAGAGGGAAGCCAACTGGTTCGCACAGCTGGGTGACCGCACTAGCTGGTCCTGGAAGCATCTCGGAACCGGCCAGAAGACGTGACCCGCTGGCTCTTACTTCAGAAATGTCTAATCCGAAAAGTCGGGTCTTTGCTATATTGCCATTCCATTGCTTCCTTTCCTGGCAGCTGCATAATCGGGAATGCCGCGAAATCAAAAACGAGGAGGAAGGAAATTAGAGCCGGGAAGTGTCAAGTTGATCTACTGCGGCGCTGGGGGGCGGGAGTGCCCGGCAAGTCCAGCTTTCTCCCCAAGCCCCCAGCCTCGCTTCACCCACCATTGAAAACTTGCTCCGCTTGCTCGGGAATTTCTCCCGAGTCTCCGGTTTGCTCGTTTGCTCGCATGCCGGGGCTGTGGCTTGGCCTACAGTCGCTCGCATTCCGGAGGACTCCTTTGCAGCCTTTTTAATGAACAAAATCCCTGAAAAGGTGCTGACATTTTAATGCCTCCGATTGATGCTTTATATTGAGACGTTGAGAGCTTTGTACTGCATTCAAAGCCCTTGCAAATCCGAACGCTCCTGGGTCTTAGCCACCTCGCTGGCACATGGGGTGTAATTTAAATAGACGTGGAACACGTGCACGTACACGCTACTCTCCTACTGAAGACAGCTCTCTGTGGCCTAATTAATGGTCAACACTCTTATGAGGTAGATGTGTGCCCTTCCTTCACAGATGGGTGACTTCAGGTAGTGGAATGAGAAAATCCACAGCACCCAGCGCAAAGGTTGTGTCTTTGATGAATTCTGCACAGGGTGGAATGGTGACCTAGTCATGGTAAAACTAAATAAATAAATAAGAAGCCATCAATAATAGTGTGATGAAACCTGCGGCCTCTCAGCTGGTTCAGCGTATAACCTCGTTCTGGTGCTTTACCAAACTCCATTAAAATTTGGTCTGCTTGATCACAGTTTAGTGAGTTGAATGCACCCACGGCCTCTTTCCCTTAAACCACAAAGGATGGGATGACAAGAACCAACTTGGCAACTGTACATTGTTTTTGAACTTCAAATCACTTTAAAAACTTTCAAAATGTTGTTAAAGTTTTTAAATGTAGCTATGAAATACAGACTCATTGAGAAGGAATTGTGTGTGAAGTTCTAAGCTGGGTGCTTACTGTCTATCCTCCTGGACTTAACTGTCCAGCGGGAAATAAAAAGACACAGGCAGTCACCATAGAGACTGATCAAGGCAAATCAGGGATGCAGATAGCGTGCCACGGAAGAGGACTCACATAAGGGGTCCCTGGTCCAGTTCTGGAGAGTAGGAAAGGCTTTCTATTAAACGATATTCAAACATAGATTAAGGGCCAGCAGAAGTCAGACAGAGGAAGGGATGGAACTTAGTCATGGCATATTGAGCGTGCATGCATGCGTGCTAACTTACTTCAGTCATATCTGACTCTGTGAGACCCTAAGGACTGTAGCCTGCCAGCCTCCTCTGTCCATGGAATTCTCCAAGCAAGAATACTGGCATGGGTACCGTGCCCTCCTCCAGATCTTCCCCGTGCAGGGACTGAACTTGGGTCTCCTGCTTTACAGGCAGATTCTTTACCATTTGAGCCACCAGAGAAGCCCCATACTGGGCATAGGGTCTGCCATTTTAAAATGGCAGAGGAGAAGATGAACATGGAAAGTTACTAAGACCAAGAAGCTCAGTTGGGTTCAACCAAGTATTACTGGCAGAAGTCATGGTCTCCTCCTTCTACATCTTTAGAAGTCAGCTCTCCTTCTACATCTTTAGAAGTCAGCTCTCCTTCTAAAGGAGATGGTGCAAGCTAGTGATTTGGGAAATGCTGCTGTTGAGGATTTCTTGATATGCTATCAGGAAAGAAAGCATATAAAAGGCAATCAGAGTTAAAATTGAGGAAATAAGCTCATACCTCTAATTTTCAATTTCTAGAAATGTCCAGAAAAAAGGCATATTTCCCAGCAGAAGCAGGTATAGAGGAGCATCCTAGAGGGATACAGAATTCCCTTGGAAGTTATGGGAAACTTAACTGATCATAAAGAGAGGAGGGGGAAAGAAAAAGGAAGGAAGGGAGGGAGGAAGGAAAGTAGGAAGAAAGGAAGGAAGGAGGAAAGGAAAGAAAATAAGATAAAGAATCAACAACTCAGCTCATATCTAATTGTGAATAATCAATCTAGTAAGAAAATTTAAGAAAAATATTTCTTAAAGGAGCAAATAAAAATTGACATTAGCAGGGATTTTCATACCTGTTCATTATTCATTATTTTAACTACATTTTTAGTTTATGAGGAAAGCTCATGGAAAAAATGTAGTTGTCATTCAACAAAAGCAAGTATTCTTTCTCTTAGTTACAGAGAAGCAACATGAGACACAGGAATTGAAAATGGCATTTTTATGTTTATTCGGGTGAATTTTGGGGAGGGATGGCAAAGCAGATACAACAAAATTATGATACCCTTTAGTCCTAAACCTAATGAAATGGGATAAATAAATAAATAAAACTGATGAATGGTTTGAGACCAGTGCTGTAACACTGGAAAGTGTTTCAAAATGGAAGACTCTGAAAATTGATGCCTGCCCAACATAAAATCCAGAGAGAGCTCTGTAGAAATGAAGCACAGATAAAATTCAGAGAAATCTTATTCATCTTGCCCATCCTCTTCCTCCTTCCATTTGGGGAGTGGGATATGCCACCCAGGGGTGAAGATGAGGAATGCCTTTCCCAAGGAGTTCTTCCCTGATGTCCTGGCTGAATAATACTCAACAGTGAAAAAGAAACCATATCTCATTATTTTCTTTTTGACTGACTGGAAAGAAAGCACGGGAAATTCTGTGGAAAAATCTCCAGAACTTAAAATTCTCCAACTACAAGTAGAGCTTTTAGTAGAACAAGAAGAGAAAAGAAATAAAAGCCACTGAGCATGGTGATGGTTCAAGGAAATGCATAGGAAGCCCGCAGGGTGGGATAAGGGCCCATCATATCCAAATCCCTTACTTTTATTAAATTCTGCCTCACTGCTGGCGAGAGGCAGACGAGACAGGAGAATTATTTTTAAACCAGGCAAGATTGTCTCCAACAGAAACAATGAGTTGGTGGCACTGCTTGAATTGGGGGAATAATTCAGAATCTGAAGGCATCTCTCTGGGGAACTCTTAACAGAATTCCACAGGAGAGAGCTGAACCAGAGAAGAAATTAACCAACTATACTAAAAACAGATTTATTCCTTTTCTTGCTACAGCAAGAGAAAAGCAGAAAGCAGAGCACAGAGGTAAGAGATGGGGAAGTTGTCAGGGAAAATCCATATATTATATATATGTATATATATTAGATCAGTTCAGTTCAGTCAATCAGTCATGTCTGACTCTTTGTGACCCAATGGACTGCAGCACACCAGGCTTCCCTGACCATCACCAACTCCCGGAGCTTACTCAAACTCATGCCCGTTCAGTCAATGATGCCATCCAACCATCTCATCCTCTGTCATCCCCTTCTCTTTCTGCCTTCCGTCTTTCCTAGCATCAGGGTCTTTTCAAATGAGTCAGTTCTTCACATCAAGTGGCCAAAGTATTGGAGTTTCAGCTTTAGTATCAGTCCTTCCAATGAATGTTTAGGATTGATTTCCTTTAGGATTGACTGGTTGGATCTCCTTGATGTCCAAGGGACTCTTAGAGTCTTCTCCAGCACCACAGTTCAAAAGCATCAATTCTTCCGTGCTCAGCTTTCTTTACAGTCCTACGCTCACATCCATACATGACCACTGGAAAAACCATAGCTTTGACTAGATGGACCTTTGTTGGCAAAGTAACATCTCTACTTTTTAATATGCTGTCTAGTCATAGCTTTTCTTCCAAGGAGCAAGCTTCATTTAATTTTGTGGCTGTAGTCACCATCTTCAGTGATTTTGGAGCCCCCCAAAATAGTCTCTCACTGTTTCCACTGTTTCCCCATCTATTTGCCATGAAGTGATGGGACTGGATCCCATGATCTTAGTTTCCTGAATGTTGAGTTTTAAGCCAACTTTTTCACTCTCCTCTTTCACTGTCATCAAGAGGCTCTTTAGTTCTTCTTTGCTTTCTTCCATAGGGGTGGTGTCATCTGGGTATCTGATGTTATTGATATTCCTCCCAGCAATCTTGATTCCAGTTTGTGCTTCATCCAGCCCGGCATTTTGCATGATGCACTCTGCATATAAGTTAAATAAGCAGGGTGACAATATACAGCCTTGACGACATACTCCTTTCCCGATTTGGAACCAGTCTGTTGTTCTATTTCCAGTTCTAACTGTTGCTCCTTGACCTGCATACAGATTTTTCAGAAGCAGGTAAGATGGTCTGGTATTCCCATCTCTTGAAGAATTTTCCACAGTTTGTTGTGATCCACACAGTCAAAGGCTTTGGCATAGTCAATTAAGCAAAAGTAGATATTTTTCTGTAGCTCTCTTGCTTTTTGATGATCCAGCAGATGTTGGCAATTTGATCTCTGGTTCCTCTGCCTTTTCTAAATCCAGCTTGAACATCTGGAAGTTCACGGTTCATATACTGTTGAAGACTAGCTTGGAGAATTTTTGAGCATTACTTTGCCAGCGTGTGAGATGAGTGCAATTGTGTAGTAGTTTGAACATTCTTTGGCATTGTCTTTCTTTGAGATTGGAATGAAAACTGACCTTTTCCAGTCCTGTGGCCATTGCTGAGTTTTCCAAATTTGCTGGCATATTGAGTGCAGCACTTTCACAGCATCATCTTTCAGGATTTAAAAAAGCTCAACTGGAACTCCATCACCTCTTCTAGCTTTGTTCGTAATGATGCTTCCTAAGACCCACTTGACTTCACATTCCAGGATGTCTGGCTCTTGGTGTGTGATCACACCATTGTGGTTATCTGGGTCATGAAGATCTTTTTTGTACAGTTTTTCTGTGTATTCTTGACACCTCTTCTTAATATCTTCTGCTTCTGTTGGGTCCATACCATTTCTGTCCTTTATTGTGCCCATCTTTGCATGAAATGTTCCCTTGGTATCTCTAATTTTCTTGACGAGATCTCTAGTCTTTCCCACTCCATTGTTTTCCTCTATTTCTTTGCATTGATCACTGAGGAAGGCTTTTTTATTTTCCTTGCTATTCTTTGGAACTCTTATTTCAAATGGGTGTATCATTCCTTTTCTCCTTTGCCTTTCACTTCTTTTCTCAGCTATTTGTAAGCCCTCCTCAGACAACCATTTTGACTTTTTGCATTACTTTTTCTTGGGGGTGGTCTTGATCCCTGCCTCCTGAACAATTGCATGAATCTCCATCCATAGTTCTTCAGGCACTCTGTCTATCAGATCTAGGCCCTTGACTCTTATTTGTCACTTTCTCTGTATAATTGTAGGGATTTGATTTAGATCATACTTGAATAGTCTAGTGGTTTTCTTTACTTTCTTCAATTTAAGTCTGAATTTGACAATAAGAAGTTCATGATCTGAGCCACAGTCAGCTCCTGGTCTTCTTTTTGCTGACTGTATAGAGCTTCTCCATCTTTGGCTGGAAAGAATATAATCAATCTGATTTTGGTGTTGACCGTCTGGTGATGTCCATGTGTAGACTTTTCTCTTGTGTTGTTGGAAGAGGATGTTTGCTATGACCAGTGCATTCTTTTGACAAAACTCTTTGCCCTGCTTCATTCTGTACTCCAAGGCCAAATTTGCCTGTTACTCCAGGTATCTCTTGACTTTGTACTTTTGCATTCCAGTTCCCTATAATGAAAAGGACATCTTCTTTGGGTGTTAGTTCTAGAAGGTCTTGTAGGTCTTCATAGAACATTTCAACTTCAGCTTCTTCAGCACTACTGGTTGGGGCGTAAACTTGGATTACTGTGATATTGAATGGTTTGCCTTGAAAATTAACAGAGATGATTCTGTTGTTTTTGAGATTGCATCGAAGTACTGCATTTCATACTCTTTCATTGACTATGATGGCTACTTCATTTCTTCTAAGGGATTCTTGCCCATAGTAGTAGATATAATGGTCATCTGAGTTAAATTCACCCCTTCCAGTCCATTTAAGTTTGCTGATTCCTAAAATGTTGATATTCACTCTTGTCATCTCCTATTTGACCACTTCCAATTTACCTTGATTCATGGACCTAACATTCCAGGTTCCTATGCAATATTGCTCTTTATAGCATCAAACTTTACTTCCGTTACCAGTCACATCCACAACTGAGTGTTGTTTTTGCTTTGGCTCTGTCTCTTCATTTTCTGGAGTTATTTCTCCACTGTTCTCCAGTAGCATATTGGGCACCTACCAACCTGGGGAGTTCATCTTTCAGTGTCCTATCTTTTCTGTCTTTTCATACTGTTCATGGGATTCTCAAGGTAAGAATACTGAAGTGGTTTATGTATGTATTAGATATATACATACATATATACACAATCAGGCTTCCCTGGTGGCCCAGTGGTAAAGAATCTGCCTCCAATGCAGGAGACAAGGGTTCAATCCCTGGGTCAGGAAGATGCCCTGGAGAAGGGAATGGCAACCCACTCTAGTATTCTTGCCTGGAGAATCCCATGGACAGAGGAACTTGGTGGACTACAGTTCATGGGTCACAAAGAGTTGGACATGACTTAATCACTCATATAAACAATACATATACATGTGTGTATATATATACATATATATACACACATATGTATGATGTATTTTATTTGGCCAAGTACAAGGTCTGGATAGAGCTATATTCATCTAATAAGAATAAGATAAAAAGAAAGAATATCACAACCATGAAATGATGCTACAGCAAAAAAAGGGAAGGAAACAGCATAGCTCTGAAAGGCAAATGGAGAAATCATTCTTAAGGAAGACAGTAGAGGAAACAGAAATACTTTCTGTGACTAATGTCGAAAGTGAAAATGAAGTTGTGTCTGACTCTTTGCAACCCCATAGACTGTAGCCTACCCGGCTCCTCCATCGATGGTATTTTCCAGGCAAGAGTACTGGAGTGGGTTGCCATTTCTGTCTCCAAGGGATCTTCCAAACTCAGGAATCAAATCCGGGTCTCCCTCATTGAAGGCAGATGCTTTACCATCTGACCCACCAGGGAAGCAACTAATGTTTTATATGCTCAAAGTACTGAAGTTCAGTTCAGTTCAGTCACTCAGTCATGTCCAACTCTTTGTGACCCCCAAGGACTGCAGCATACCAGGTCTCCCCGTCCATCACCAACTCCTGGATCTTGCTCAAACTCATGTCCATTGAGTCGGTGATACCATACAACCATCTCATCCTCTGTCGTCCCCTTCTCTTCCCGCCTTCCATCTTTCCCAGCATCAGGGTCTTTTCAAATGAGTCATCTCCTCACATCAGGTGGCCAAAGTATTGGAGTTTCAGCTTCAGCATCAGTCCTTCCAATGAATATTCAGGACTGATTTATTTTAAAATGGACTGGTTGGATCTCCTTGCTGTCCAAGGGACTCTCAAGAGTCTTCTCCAACACCACAGGTCAAAAGCATCAGTTCTTCCATGCTCAGCTTTCCTTACAGTCCTACTCTGACATCCATACATGACTCCTGGAAAAACAATAGCTTTGACTACACAGACCTTTTTTGGCCAAGTAATGTCTCTGCTTTTTAATAAGCTATCTAGGTTGGTCATAACCTTTCTTCCAAGGATCAAGCGTCTTTTAATTTCATGGCTGTAGTCACCATCTGCAGTGATTTTGGAGCTCCCCAAAATAAAATTTCTGTTTCCACTGTTTCCCCATCTATTTGCCATGAAGTGATGGGACTGTATGCCACACTCTTAGTTTTCTGAATGTTGAGTTTTAAGCCAACTTTTTCACTCTCCTCTTTCACTTTCATCAAGAGGCTCTTTAGTTCTTCTTTGCTTTCTGCCATAAGGTTGGTGTCATCTGCATATCTGAGGTTATTGATATTTCTCCTGGCAGTCTTGATTCCAGCTTGTGCTTCTTCCAGCCAGGCATTTCACATGATGTACTCTGCATATAAATTAAATAAGCAGGGTGACAATATGCAGCCTTGATATACTCCTTTCCTGATTTGGAACCAGTCTGTTGTTCCATGACCAGTTCTAACTGTTGCTTCTTGACCTGCATACAGATTTCTCAGGAGGCATATCAGGTGGTCTGGTATTCTCATCTCTTGAATAATTTTCCACAGTTTGTTTTGATCCACACAGGCAAAGACTTTGGTATAGTCAATAAAGCAGAAGTTGATGTTTTGCTGGAACTCTCTTGCTTTTTCAATGGTCCAATGGATGTTGGCAATTTGATCTCTGGTTCCTCTGCCTTTTCTAAATCCAGCTTGAACATCTGGAAGTTCACGGTTCACGTACTGCTGAAGCCTAGCTTGGAGAATTTTGAACATTACTTTGCTAGTGTGTGAGATGAGTGCAGTTGTGTGGTAGTTTGAACATTCTTTGGCATTGTCTTTCTTTGGGACTGGAATGAAAACTGACCTTTTCCAAAGTACTTAAAGAAGATAGGAAATCTATAGAACAAGAGAGCTAAGACCAGGAGCTTTCCTGACTTTGATTGAAACATCCTTTTTTAACAGTTACATAAGACACCACCTTCCTATCAATGTGTACTTAAGTAAGTGAAAGTGTTAGTCACTCAATCACATCCGACTCTTTGCAACCCCATGGACTGTAGCCTGCGAGGCTCCTTTGTCCATGGAATTCTCCAGGCAAGAACACTGGAGTGGTATGCCATTCCCTTCTCTAGGGGATCTTCCTGACCCAGGGATCAAACCCAGGTCTCCTGCAGTTGTAGGCAGATTCTTTACCACCTGAGCCACCAAGAAAGCCCAATGCAGTTCTGTATTTTTTATTATTAAAAGACAGCATTTAGCATATTAAAAGTCCTCTGTATGACAAAAGCATTATAAAGAAGGATGTTGTTGTTGTTCAGTTGTTCAGTTGTGTCCAAGTCATTAGTGACCCATGGACTGTAACCAGCCAGGCTCTCTGTCCATAGGATTTGCCAGGCAAAAATACTGGAGAGGGTTGCCATTTCCTTCTCCAAGGGATCTTCTTGAGCAAGGATCAAACCCTCATCTCCTGCACTGGCAGGTGAATTCTTTACCACTGAGCCATCAGAGAAGCCCATAAAAAAGATAAAAGCAAGTGATAAGTTTTGGGAATACATACACAGCATACAAACCGACAAAGAAGTTGTATTTGGACTATGTGAAGAATTCTGAGAAATCATTAAGAAAAATATAATCCATCTAATAGGAAAATAGGAGAGGGTGTGTGAAGAGGCAAGCAATTCAAGAAGAGGAAAAGGTGAATGTCAAGTGAGTGTACAAAATGAAAACAAACCTTACTAATAATACAAATGCAAATTTAAATAATGGTTTTGCATTCTGCCTCTGAAAATACAATGTAGAAGTGCTTTTCTCTAGTATTCCTGTTAAATACAGATAACAACCCTGGGTATCACTGATACATAGAAAATTATATAAGAAAACTTTGAAAGGTAGGGAGATGGCAGACCAGCTAGAGACCCAGGAACCAGGAAGAGTGAAAAATGAGGACAGACTAAATGTCCATTAGAAGTGGAATAAAGTCAATTATGGTAAAGTCATACAGCAAAACATAGCAGTTAAGAGCAATTATTACATTCATATGTAGCAGCATGATAAGATTTCAAAGACAGTGTTTCATGAAGACATATGGGATCGTACCAGGCTTCTCTGGTAGCTCATCTGGTAAAGAATCCACCTGCAATGCAGGAGACCCCAGTTCAGTTCCTGAGTTTGGAAGATCCCCTGGAGAAGGGATAGGCTACCCACTCCAATATTCTTGCCTGGAGAATCCCTATGGACAGAGGAGCTTGGCAGGCTACAGTCCATGGGGTTGCAAAGAGTCAGACATGACTGAGCAACTAAGCACGGCACATGGGGTTGTACCATTTTTTTTTAAACAAAATGATGTATTTTCTTTAGGCAAATCTATATGAATATTAACATATTAAAAGCAAAGATGTAAAATACTTGACACAAAGTCCTAACTGTACTCATATCTGGTCTGAAGAAAGGACCATAAGGAGAAAATATTCATTAAGCATCACTAGGGTGATTAATACGACCCTGCAGTCATTTCTTATAAGGTTTGTTTTATTCTTTCATTGTACAAGTAGTTTACCCCCACACAATGACTATTAACATCTTGATATTTTTCTTTTCGATTTTTTCCCGTGCATATCTTAACCTAGTTGAGATAACGTATGTGTTTGTGTGGGTATAATTTTGAATGCACTGTTTTTAGAAACCTAACATAAGCCTTGCTCCCTGGTATAAACACTGCAAAGAAATTATAACAGTACCTACATTTAGTGAGCACCAATTAATTTGCCAAGTCAGTGCCCTATATGTATCACACATTACTCCTAAATCTTATCACTATCCTATAAATTTTTATTCTTTTCATTTTCTATGGCTAAACTGAAGATAAAACTGAGGTTGGAAGAGGTTAAGCAATACAAACAAGGTCTCAAATGGGGCCGAAGAGCCTGCACTCATACCAGGTGAGGGGTCTTCAGAGCTCATGCTAGCGTGCTGAGCCTGGCAGTCTTCATCCTGTGAGGTTAGTTTGACAAACATTAAAGCTGGAACATTTTCACAAAGTCAACTTCGGAAATTCCCATGATTCCCTGCCAATTTGACAGACGGACCAAGGAAGTAAACAGCAGGGCCGCCTTTCCTCAGAAGGGAATGGGAGAATGTTACAGCAAAATTCTCCCTCAAGTAGCCAAAGCTTGAGAAATATTCTTCTAAAGCTCTCATTACGCCACTGCTTATCTCAGGAGAGAGTTGAAGGAAGTGACAGATGACTTCTGACAACAGCCAACATCTAACAGAGAATATGAATATCCTCCACTGACAGATGGCTTTCAGAGATGTTAGATGAATAGCCTTATGCTGACTTCCAGATGCTTGGCCTCATAATGACAACAGCTAATACTTCCATAGTAGTTACACTCATATATGTGCCAAGTAGTATTTGAAGCACTGTTTTATATATATATATATATATAAACTCGTTTAATTCTCCATGGTGCCAACTTACACATAATATTAATAGGGAAAAAATAAGGCAATGATATTATGTGTAGTATAGTACTGGGCTTCCCAGGTACTGCAGTGCAAAAGGATCTGCCTGCCAAATACACGAGACGCCAGAGACACGGGTTCAATCCCTGAGTCGGGAAGACCCCTGGAGTAGGAAATGGCAACTCACTCCAGTATGCTTGGCTGGAAAAATTCCATGGACAGAGGACCTGGTGGGCTACTTACTGTCTATAGGGTCACAAAGAGTCAGACATGACTGAGCATGCACGCATGCATATGCATGTAGCATAGTTTTGTCAGAAGCAAAACCTTGACCTCCAAATACCAGCATAATTTTTAAAAAATTGGCCAAGTTCTCTTTTTTAATCGTTAAATTTATTTTAATCTGTTGCCTTGACTAAGTTTAATCTTTATTTCTTAAATCTTTCTAGTTGTTTACAATGTCAATATTTTAAAATTTTAAGGTTTTTTTTTTTTTTTTTTTTAGTATTTTAAAATCTTCGTTGACTGTATCACAGTTAGCACCCAGGTTCCCCCAAAGCCCTACACAGCTGATGGTCATCCACAGACCTGCACAGGGAGAAACGATGACACCACATTTCCTATGTGTGGCTGCAGTGACATCGTCACTGCCTGTGCTGAGAGGGGGCTGCACTAAGTCTCCGTCTATGCGGGCTGAGTGGCAGCCATGATGTTAGTATTTATTGCCCCATTTAACACTCGCAGCCTGGATGGCAGTTTTGAATGATCTTTAACTGGACCACAGATAAATTGCTGATCTCAATGCAGGTGTCAGTCCTGGAGTCCAGGAGATGAGTGAGGGTGGGATGGGGTGGGGAACTGGCTAACCTAATGCTGTACATCTTATCTATTGTATTTATGATTTAATTCCACTCAAGTGCTGACTATTAGCAGTATGCTCCTTACCCTGAAGGAATAATTATGCAAAAAGAGAAAGAAGGAGCAAGCAAAAGTACTTTCAGCCTCACCTGCATTCTTGGAAGAAATAGAAATATTTTCTCTCTCCCTTGAGGATGATCTTCTGAGAAATAACTCTATTTTCAAATAGTCATTGACTACTATGAGTTCCACATATCCTTTGGAGATGTTAACTATTGTGTGTTTTCTCATTTAAGAAATGAGAGGATCAGTGGTTTGCCCTCTCTTGCATAATTAAAAGTCAGTTCGAAGAGGTCTTTGACCCTCAAGACCAGATGGTTCAGCTAAAGTTAAGTGAAGAGTTGAGCAATGATTTCGTTTACTTGAGTGGTATATAGATAGCCAGTATAGGTCACGGGGATCAGAATTCCATCAGGACCAGAATTCCTTGGGAATCTCAATCTGTGGCTATCTTCTCAAAAGCTCTAGCAGAGTAATTCACACTCCAGAAGGACAGGTCCCCCACAAAAAGCATATCAGAATTTCAGGGAAGGGGGAACATTTGAAAATGCAAGTCAATTTTATAATGCCATTTTATGTGTGAAAAAAGAAAGAAGGTGCCTATTGATTGCCTACATGACAATAAGTAATTGAAATCAAAGTCTGAGAAGAGCAGGGCATTTTTTTTTAATCCAAAATACTGCTGTTGGCTTAGAAATATCTCTCTGATGTTTAAGCTTTCAAGTCTAGATGAACATTTGATGTGGAGGAACCTTGGAGATTGGGCATGTAGGCTTTGGAGCCAGACTGTCTAGGTTCAAATCCTGTGGGTGCACTCTGCATGACATTGCCAAGTTGCCTTACACTTTCTAAACCTTCATTTCCTCACTTGTAAAGTGAAGATGTAGTAATAAGACCTCATTATAAGGTGTCTTTGGAATTAAATGGTAGGATATATCTTAAGTATGTAGAAGTGTTGACACTTAGGAAATGGTCGATGATTGTAGCTATTATTACTAGACATCATTTTTTTATTTCCTATTTTCCTGTGGTCCTATTAAATCTTTCAAGGATCTTCAGGTTCTCGTCAAATGTTCAAAGTTGCTCCAAAGGTGTTTTCTCTAGTTCTAAGAAACAAATAGGGATAATGAAGCTCATCAGACAGTTATAGTGATATAATAACATACTGTGTTCAGTGCCCCTCTCCCTATTGATAATGAATAAACTTTTGAAACAAACAAACAAAAAAGTGTTCTGCTCAACCACCACAGAGCAGACATTGTTAGTTGCTGACTCAACACCTATTTTCCAATGCCTATACACTTCATGTTTTGGTCTTCCCTGATGGCTCAGATGGTAAAGAAACTGCCTGCAATTCAGGAGACCCAGGTTTGATTCCTGGGTTGGGAAGACACCCGGGTGAAGGGAATGGTTACCCACTCTGGTATTCTTGCCTGGAGAATTCCATGGATAGAGGAGCCTGGTAGGCTACAGTCCACAGGGTCACAAGGGGTAGGACACAACTGAGCAACTAACACACACACACACACACACACACACACACGCCCTTCTTATGGAACCCCTGGCCATCTCCCATTGCCGTGTACTTCAGGGGACACTAAACTTCATCCCCAGCTATAAGGGATGGATCTGAGGTAGTGTAAGCCAACCATGGTAATCCCACTTTTCATGCTGATTCTTAGACAGATGTGAGAATCTGTTCAATAACTGTAAGCCCAGACTGCTATTGTTCATGGAAAGATCCGTGTACCACAGCAGACACCACACAGCTCCAAAGGAAAGCCATTTCTCTTAAATTTCTATTCCTTTCCTTCCTCTAACTCACCCCCACATTACTCTTTTTCTCTCTGTTTCTCAGTTCCATTAGAAAAAATACATTTTGTTTCCTGAGGCAAAAATAAAATAAAATTAGACATACATGTAGACACACATATTGAGAAGTCCTTGGGGATCTTCTATTTTCTTTACTCCTAAAAGACACATAGGAACCGATACCATGTCTCCCCTTGTTGTTGTCTTGTTTGTATGTGACACTCGGACCTGCTGTTGCCATCTTAAAACCGCGAGGACAGCCCATGGATGGGCAAAGCTAATAGAATGAAGAAGGCATAGTGGAAGGACAGTAAGAACCTCGGTCCTTGACTATATGCTGAGCCACTGATTATACCACTATAAAGCCCTCACTGCCATTGGACTTATTCTTATATGAATTAGTAGATTTCCTGTTGTTTAACTCAGATTGAGTTGGGTTTTTCTATCATTTATAGCCAAAGTATATGAATACACAGCAGGTAAAATCCACATTAGAAGGTCTTCAAAGAAACTAGAAGTCAGAAGTATCTCTCTTATGGTCCTAATCACCCTCGATTTCCCTCAGTAATCTTTTTGATTCCTACAACTCTAAAGGAATCCTACCCACTCAAAATAGGTCAGAACCCAACCACTTCTCCAACCTCTGCTGTGGTCACTTTAATCCAAGCCCCCATCATGGCCCTCCTGTCTGATAGCAATAACCATGTAACCAGACCACCTGCATTCATGCTCCCCCCACTTCCACAATCCATTCTTTTTCAAATTGACATGAAGTTCACCATTTCAACCATTTTATACAAGTCAGTGGTCTTTGGCATATTACCAATGTTGTGCAACTATCACCACTATCCACTTCTTGAGCATTATCATCATCCCCCGAAAGAAACCCCATATCTGTTACATAGTCACTTCCTATTTCCTTCACTCCCCAGCCCCTGGCAGCCCCTCACACCATCTACTGTTAGCACAGCAGCTGGAGTGATATTTTCCAAAGCTAAATCCGATCAGGCCACTTCCCTGCTTAAAGCCTTGCAACGACCTTGAATAACACTTAAATTCCTTAACCTGACTTGGAAGACCACACATGACCTGTCACCTCTCCAAGTACATCTTGCACTCTTCTCCCACTTGCACACCAGGCCCTGGCCACACGAGCTTTTTGTGTTTCTTGAACATGCTGGCTCTTTCCGACTTCCTTGTTCCCAACCCTCAGATGCTTTTCCCTCCTTTGCAGATTGATGCAGTCTCATCACTCAAGTGGCATCTTAATGTCTCCTCCCCAGGGAGCCTTCCCTGACTAAGGAAGTGCTCCCTGACCCCACTGCTCTTCAGTGTCACTCCTTTTAATTTTCCTCAAAACATTCATTTCTCTCTGAAACTATGATGATCACATTCATTTTTTTAAATTAACTGAAGTCCAGGGACTTCCCTGGTGTCCAATGCAGGGGATGCGGGTTTGATTGCTGGTCAGGGAGCAAAGATCCCACATGCATGGTGGCCAAAAAAACCAAGAAACATACAACAGAAGCAAAAATTGTGACAAGTTCAATGAAGACTTTAAAAAATGGCCCACATCAAAAGAAAACTTTAAAAAAATTAATTGAAGCCCATATCTTATTCAAATTTCCTTAGTTTTTGCCTAATGTCCTTTTCTCTTCCAGGATCCCACCCAGAATTCCACATTAGACTTAGTTTCCATGTGCTCTTTTGCTCCTTCTGGCTGTAACAGTTTCTCAAACTTTCTTTGTTTTTGAGGACCTTGACAAGTGCTGGGGAGTACCGGTCAAGTATTTTGTAGGAGGACCTTTTATTGGAATTTGTCTGATTTTTTTTTCTCATGATTAGACAGAGGTTATGGCCTTTAAGGATAAAGCATAAAGTGCCATTTCATTCGTATCACATTCATCTTTTATTAGTTGGTCACCCATCTCTCCCACCGTTAGAATGTTAAACTCCAAGAACTGTTCTGTTTACAGCTTTATTTCTAGAACCTAGAACAGCATCTAGCAGCTAGTAAGCCCCTTTAATTACTGGTTGGTTGAATTGATGAATAAACTAGAAAGATAATAACCAATTCACTTCCTTTACACAGGCATTTCACAGTTGTGCATGTGAAATGACATACGGGTAAAGAAGATTCATTGAGCATAGGTCAAAAGCACTAAAACCCTTTCAAATAATCTAGTATATCCATGAGATAAATCTAAGCCCTCATGTGAATAAATAATTAACCCGAGGTCAATGACACATTCAAAATCATTAATGAAAATTGATTTTCCTTCTCTGTAGGACTGCTTCTCTCTTCCGCACCACAATCCTATCTGCAGAGTCAGCCGGGATTCATTTTGTTTTCATTCATTTCTACTGAACATCTTCTTCTCCGTGAATGATGCTAGCCTCTATGAATTTTTTGTGTGTAAATTTGGCTTGGTTGACCCATCCATCAAAAATGTATGGGTGATTTCATGTAGGTGAGTTTGGGAAGGCAGCAGTTCTTCTCAGAATGATGAGCTAAAACCTGATGGGAAGCTTGGCTTGCCTTGGAGAGAATCTAGGGACAGAATGACCGAGGTCCAGCAACGGAATTAAGGGCTTTGCCAACTGACTTCATGGATGTACGGGAGCGGGAGGAGTCTGTCGGCAGCCAGCTAAATGCCTTTCCAGGAACATGGTGGAAACTGATTAAATATATATGCAATCACATGAATTGATAGAAGGAACCTGGGGGACGTCTCCAGCCATTAGAACACCAAACACCAGTGGGGTCTCCCCAGTGGTCAGGAGGGAAGTTCATTTTCTGGCACAAGCGCTCAGAGAATGAAATTCCTGAAAGGAAGAACTATTTGTATTCCATTCAGATTTCAAGTAACCTTTTCTTTTGGAAGCCCCAGTAAGCAAAAGCACATTTGTCAAGGCTTCAGGATGAATGAGGAAAGCTTTTGTGCATTAAACTTGTGGATATTCAGGACTTACTGGAAAGGCAGCGCTGGGCTGGGAGTAGGAAGACATTCACCCTAGCCGGCCGGGCAGTGTTGCGGGGGAGGGGGGGGCGGTCTCAGCTACCATCACCTCCAGTGAGTGAGTTTCATAACTGTGCATAATTCCTCAATCAATTGATTTGAACAGGAATTTCCCTAGGTAATTAACTATGCTGAGTATCACTGGTCAACATAATCATTTTTCCTAAGTATCCCTCAGAGTCTGCGTAACTTACAGAACAAATGGGGGCTTCCCTAATAGCTCAGCTGGTAAAGAATCCGCCTGAAATGCAGGAGACTCTGTTTCAATTCCTGAGTCGGGAAGATCCGCTAGAGAAGGGATAGGCTACCCACTCCAGTATTCTTGGTCTTCCCTTGTGGCTCAGCTGGTAAAGAATCTACCTGCAATATGGTAGACCTGGGTTCAATCCCTGGGTTGGGAAGATCCCCTGGAGAAGGGAAAGGCTACCCACTCCAGTATTCTGGCCTGAAGAATTCCATGGTCTGTATAGTCCATGGAGTGGCAAAGAGTCGGGCACAACTGAGTGACTTTCACTTTCATAGGTCAAATACCACCAGATTATACAAGAAATTTGGGCTTCCCAAGTGGCACTAGTGGTAAAGAAACTGCCAGCCAATGCAGGAGATAAGAGATGCAGATCAGAAATATCCCCTGGAGAAGTGCATGGCAACCCACTCCAGTATTCTTACCTGTAAACTCCCATGGACAAAGGAGCCTGGAGGGCTACAGTCCATGGGGTCACAAAGAGTTGGACATAACTGAAGTGACTTAGCATGCACTCATAGAAGGAATTTAACATATCTCATTTAACTAATCCTATTATGACATATTTTGTGTTTCCTTGAGTCTAAGATACCATCGATGGTAAGCACTATGGATTGAACACACAACTTTCTGGGAAGAAAGAAAACAATCACAGCAAGACACATTCTGATTTCAGTCATGTCAACATGTGGGGAAATTTGCAATATGGAGCTGAAATTTGGGAAGTCAAACACCATCTTAGCGTTTCTAGACACTGAGAATTCCTGGTGACCTCAGTCTGCAGACGTGGTAACCATGATGCTTCTTGGGTGCTGGGGTCAAAATTTAGTGTTCCAGATCTCCAGAATTCTCAGGACTCCTCACCCTGAGCAGGTCATGGAGGCAGCCTGGAGGATCATCTCAGTGCACGCCACCCCCTGCCGCCCCCGATCCCTTTGCCTGCTCAGCCTGGACAGTCAGAGCCCTCCGCATTCCTAAACCCTCCCTACTCTTCCAGAGTCACAAGACTCTAACCCTGTTGCCACTGCTGACCCCCTTTCTGTCTCTCACTCTCTGGTTTCTCGTCCTGACCAGCATCGGTCTGCACGCTCCATGATTCCCCTGAGGTCCCTTTTGTCTATTTGTTCAGTCTTCAGTTTCCACCATTCTCCACATTAATCCTGGAGTGTAATCCAAAGACACTTTCATTTTTACCCAAGATTGGCATGCTTCATCTCTTACCATCAAAGAATTCTCAGGTTTTCCTGTTTCTTATAGTATACTAAAGCACTGCCAACACTATCACATCAACAGCTAGCATTTGTTAGGCACTTACCATGTGCAGACACTGCAGCAAGTGGAGGATCTCAAAATCCACTGCAGCAAGTGGAGGATCTCAAAATCCACTGCAACAACCCCTCGAGGCAGATACATTATTATACATTCTCTTACACCTGAGGGCAGTGAACCCTAGTGGGTAAGTCCCTTGTCCATGTTGATACGGCTAGAAAAGAAAGGGCTGAGACTCCACCAGACCTGCCTGGCTCCTTGAAGCTGGCACATAACAAGTGCTGTGTGACCTCTCCTTTGCTAGAGGTCCGAGGCTGTACAAATGACCCCTGTGAGGGGGCTCCTTGGTTAGATGGAGATGCGAAGGAGAGAGAGGATCTAAGGACCATGCTCAGGGTCCCAGCTTGGATAACTGGGTGGACAGTGATACCTTTTGCCCGTGTTGGAAATTCAGAAGAAGGTGCATGAAGACCTTGGCATCCACCTTCTCCACTGTGAGTCCTGTCAGCCTCCTGGAGAACTTCAAAGCCAACCTCACAGGCTGGTCTAAACACTCTAGCCAATGGTTATCTTGACCTCTGACTCCAGTGGCTTTCCCTTGGACTCCGTTTCGGCCAGCTACCCTCTTGACTATGCTTGTTTCCTTGTGTTTTCCAGAACTTCCCCACACCAGAAATCCCACACTGGCACGGCCCCCTTTCTGTCTGCCTCCAGGGTCCTGTCAGCACTCACCCTGGTGACTTGCACCACATGTGTGCTTCTGCCTTGGTAAGAGCAGCAAGCCTGCAGCCTGCCTTTCTTCTCTGTGTGTACAAGCTCCATCCTGTGTTACTGCTTTCCCCAAACAGCCCGAACCCACGATCGTGATCCCTGCTTACTTCTGCAGCCTCTTCTCTTGCCTTGGTCTTGTGTCTCGGCTTCCTTGTTCCAGGCAGAACAAAGGATTAGACATTTCTAAGATCCCACCCATTGAAGAAGCAATAATGATCAATAACAGATTTTCGGAAGAGAGAAAACCCTGCCAGGTTGAAAATACACAGTATTTGTCAGGGAATCTCTGTATTTCAGAAATGGGGAAAACAGAAACAGGTGTTTTAGGATGGAAGGATTAGGACATGTCCGGTTCTAAAGATGGTACCAGCTACTTCTATCCTCAGGACACTGTACATACTGGCTTCTCTCCCTGGAATAGAAATCTTGTTTCATTGATCTTTTTAGCAACATTCTAAGAGGGGTATTATCACCTCCGTTTTATAAAAGGGGAACTGTTTTAGGAACTTAAAGTTATTTTCCCTCAAAAGTTTATATAAATGAGAAAATCAAGTCTCAAGCATAGGCTTTGTAACGTCAGTTCCTGTTTTCCTTTTATTCTGCCATTCCATGGCCTGACTCATTAATCCCTGCTTGTTCTCCAGGACTTGATTTTAATACCTGTCTTGAGGGGCCCTCTCTGACCCCCTTTTCCAGGTGAAGGCGGGATGCAGTGCCTCTTCTATGCTTCCCCTAGACCCTGTACATTCCTCTGGTTTAGTGTTTTCCACTGTGTTTGGAATGTCCAGGCACACAGATCAAGGATGTTTTAATTTTGTATCTTTAGAGTCAACTTGGGCTTGGCACAAGGTAACCCCTCAAATAATATTGGGTTCCCTTCCCCAAAGCTGTTCAAGGCCCCCACTGTACGCTGACAGTTTTATCTGTTTCACGATCATTGGCTCAGAGTGGTAAAGAACCTGCCTGGCAACGCAGGAGACGCAGGTGAAGTGAGTTTGATCCCTGGGTCAGGAAAACTCCCTGGAGAAGGAAATGGCAACCCACTCCAGTATTCTTATCTGGGAAATCCCACGGACAGAGGAGCCTGGCAGGGTATAGTCCATGGGGTCACAAAGGGTCGGACATGACTGAGTGATTAACAACAACAGCAGGATCACTAGAACTTCAGTTCAGTTCAGTTCAGTTGCTCAGTTGTGTCTGACTCTGCAACCCCATGCAACACACCAGACTTCCCTTGCCCATCACCAACTCCCAGAGCTTGCTCAAACTCATGTCCATCGAGTTGGTGGTGCCATCCAACCATCTCATCCTCTGTCATCCCCTTCTCCTCCTGCCTTCAATCTTTCCCAGCATCAGGGTCTTTTCCAATGAGCCAGTTCTTCGCATCAAGTGGCCAAAGTATTGGAATTTCAGCTTTAGCATCAGTCTTTCCAATGAATATTCAGGACTGATTTCCTTGAGGATTGATTAATTTGATCTCCTTGCAGTCCAAGGGACTCTCAAGAGTCTTCTCCAACACCACATTCAAAAGCGCTTCAGTGCTCAGTTTTCTTTATAGTCCAAATCTCTCATCCATACATGACTACTGGAAAAACCATAGCTTTGGCTAGACAGACCTTTGTCAGCAAAGTAACGTCTCTACTTTTTAATATTCTGTCTAGGTTAGTCATAGATTTTCTTCCAAGGAGCAAGCATCTTTTAATTTCATGGCTGCAGTCATCATCTGCAGTGATTTTGGAGCCCTCCAAAATAGTCTCTCATATTGTTTTCCCATGTATTTGCCTTGAAGTGATGGGACCAGATGCCATGATCTTCGTTTTTGAATGTTGAGTTTAAAGCCAACATTTTCAATCTCCTCTTTCACTTTCATCAAGAGGCTCTTTGTTTTTCTTTGCTTTCTGCCGTAAGGGTAGTGTCATCTTCGTATCTGAGATTATTGAACCACACAAATGTTTTTGTCCCCTTTGAAACCTTCAAATGCTCCTAAACCTATGTTTTCAGGAAGGCTTAAATATTCCCCTTAGAAAGCTCTAATCAGTATTTGCAAAGTCAATGTTTGCTCTTCTGGCCATGCTATGCTACAAATGGAGGTTTTTATACCACACCTGAAAATCCTAACAGTTAGGGAGGCAATGAATTGTTGTCTAAATTGTTCGATGTTTGGCTCTGACTTTTCAAGAAGCCCATGAGTGAGTTGTGCTGGTAGGAGCCAAGGCTTGATGATAGCAAAATCTCCTGAGACTGAAGCCATAATCGGGAAATGGAGTCAAAGAACCTTCTCCACGGGTTTTGTCTTTAAAAGCATCAGCCTGGCCACAGCGTAGCTTGGATGACTCACAGCTCTCTGCCTTTGGCCCAGGCCAGAGCTTTGCCTGCCTGCCCGGTTTTTGGAGTTTCTGGTGAAGTTTGCAGCATGCCATGTGGGAAGTGAGGTCATGGTTGTTTTGGCAGATTGGGTGGCATTTATCCCCTGGTAGCAGCTGAAATTTATCAGTAGGCTTAGCCTTTGCACTTTGAGAAACCAGCTATTATCTCACGCACAATTTAGAATAATAAAAAAGCCCATGGCAGAAAAACTTGCAGTAATTAAAGACAAAGAACAAGTGAGGGAGAGTCCAGGGTTCCTGTTAACATTGGCCTCCAGAGCAGGCCTCCTATCTGTGATCTGATGGGACCAGCAAGAAAGCTCCCCTTACATTCTCTCCCTCTCTTTCTGGTCTTAGCTCCCAGTCAAGAAAAATGTTAGAGGGCTGGGAGCAGAGAGAACAACGTTGCATTTTTAGTTAATGGTTTAGGTGCATTTGCTTCCTAAAGTGACCTGTCACGGAACAGAGGCTTAGGGAGATCACATGGTCTTCATCCCGGAAGCCTGCTTTCTCCCTGGGAGCTCAAATCAGAGCAGTTAAAAGATGGAGCGGACTCCACAGCAGTTTCTGGTACTGACTAGAAGGACCTGAGGACTGATGGTCAGTGATCCTACATGGAGGCTTCCAGCATCTGGTGGGACATCTAGGTTTCTGATTTGGTTCAGAGTCTGAGATTCTATGAGCATATGCGGTATAAGAGCTTCCCAGGTGGCACAAGTGGTAAAGAACCCCCTAGTCAATGCAGAGGTTGCTAGAGATGTGGGTTGGATCCCTGGGTTGGGAATATCCTCTAGAGGAGGAAATGGCAACCCACTCCAATACTCTTGCATGGAGAATCACATGAACAGAGGAACCTGGTGGGCTATGGTACATGGGCTTGCAAAGAGCTAGACACCACTAAAGTGACTGAGCATGCATATAGACATTGTAAATACAGAGAAGCAGGCTTCTTCTGTAATACTTTCACCTGGATGGATCTCAAAGACTAAAAAGTATGTAACTGCACAAAAAGGTCACCGCAAATCTTACTTTCAACAACCAAAGCAATGGAAAAGTATCACGATATTGTCATTTGAAATGATCTAAGATTAAATAGCTGAACCACTGTATTATTGTTAACTAGAAACATATAGATGAAGATGTTGGGTAATTTGATACTTTATGGTCATTCATCAAGCAAGTGTGAGAATTTTTGTGCAAATATAGTACTTCTTCAAGAGAAGTCTGAATCTGGAATAATATACTGTGGGATTTTGCATATGTGGTTATAAACTCAGGGTATATATAAGCCTTTATAGTTTTTAGGACTATTGTTAAAGTTACTGTTAAAAGTGATTGAAGGTGCATCATACTAATAGATAAAGGAAAAAGCTTGGTATAAGATGTGGACCTTACAAATCACTCTGTTACTTGATGTTCTGAAAACATGCTCTGAGTGAGAGGATCAGGACATCCTAAAGGGGCGTGCAGTCACTTAGTGGCTGGATGGCATCTCCCCTGCTGCCTCCACTTGCAGCTGCTCAGAGGTGCAGGATGCAAGTTACTGACAGCGTTTGTGGACAGTGTCTGCGGACAGTGTCTGCTGCTGCTGCTAAGTCACTTCAGTCGTGTCCAACTCTGTGTGACCCCATAGACAGCAGCCCACCAGGCTCTCCCGTCCCTGGGATTCTCCAGGCAAGAACACTGGAGTGGGTTGCCATTTCCTTCTCCAATGCATGAAAGTGAAAAGTGAAAGTGAAGTCGTTCAGTCGTGTCTGGCTCTTAGCAACCCCATGGACTGCAGCCCACCAGGCGCCTCTGTCCATGGGGTTTTCCAGGCAAGAGTACTGGAGTGGGGTGCTATCGCCTTCTCCATGTCTAGTGGTGGCTAAAGTGCCAGATGTGGAGTCAGGCAAAGTACGTTTAAATCTCATGTTTGCTTCTTGTTAGCTGTATAGCTTTGTTAATAGAGTTAGTTCATCTCTCTAAACCCCAGTTACCTTGTGAGATTATTGTGAAAATTAAATGTCTATGCGAGACCAGTTCACTAAGAGCCTAACTTTCTCATTATCTATGAGGCCCTCTGGTCGTCACATCCCTCTTTTTCTGGATTGATTTGAATTATTCACCCCTAAGGGGCTTCCCTGGTGGCTCAGACAGTAAGTAATCTGCCTGCAGTGCTGGAGACTGGGGTTCAATCCCTGGGTTGGGAAGATCCCCTGGATAAAGGAATGGCAAGTCACTCACTCCAGTATTCTTGCTTAGAGAATTCCATGGACAAAGGAGCCTGGTGGGCTACAGTCCATGGGGTTCCAAAGAGTCAGGCATGACTGAGCAACTAACACAACGCATTCACCCTTAAAACACCCTTAAATTCTCTTTTCCCTCTCTCACTGTTGTCCTGGGCTGGAAATCTCCAACCCAGATAGACGCATCAAGTCACTGCTCAGGGTTTTATCCTAATCCTCTCACTGAATGGCTCAGATGGTAAACATCTGCCTGCAATGTGGGAGACCCAGGTTCAATCCCTGGCTTGGGAAGATCTCCTGGAGAAGGAAACGGCAACCCACTCCAGCACTCTTGCCTGGAGAATCCCACGGGCAGAGGAGCCTGGTAGGCTACAGTCCATAGGGTTGCAAAGAGTTGGACACGACTGAGCGACTTCACTTCACTCACTGAATGGGTGGAGAAACTCATTCACACTTTTCCAGTCTCATCTTCCTCAGCTCTGGGCATCATTTGACAAATTTGGCTGCTCCTTTCTTTTGGTTTCTTAACACCACTTCAAAATATACCTGAAAGTTCTTGGTTTTGTGTTTAAATTAAAGTTAGAGGGTTTTTTTTTTTTTTTCTTTACAAAGGACTGTGATACAACTTTTCTCAGAAGCAGGACACAATGATCTTACTAAACAGCAAACCACTCAGAATAGAAGTTCCTTCAAATTTTGGAGAGAGGCTTTTTGACCCCATCTCCAATACTGGACTTGTATTCTCACTGTAAATTCTTGAGTCCTAGCATTGTGGTTCCTGAGGATGTAGGACAATCCAGAGGCAAAGTGAGCAGACCCTATAATCATGCTTCAGCCTGGAAGTTGACCGTCAGCTAACTCTTCTCCATCACTCTTCAAAGGCAGAGGACAGAAGTGGATCGATTCCACCGGTGAATCACATGACTTCAGAGAGATTTATAAATAACTATTTGGTTTTCTTTCAGCTTCCAGCAAGGTCTAAGTGGGTGGGGGTGGGGCAGGGGACTGCCCAGTCTCTGGGGTGTTGACTGATAGGGAGCAGACGTGATTCATGGGCCCAGCATCTCTGTGAGAGAAAATCCTGGGGCCTTAGCAACTGCACCTTCACAAGGGCTCTTACAGCGCCCCTCTGTCTGCAAATATCTGCATTCGTTCAGAGAGTTTCTTTTTTTCAGGGTCATGCACAGCTACTGTAACTTATGGCTGGAGGAAAGAGTAGGAGGGCATTCATGTCTTTGCTGGTAATCCTGGAGGAAAATGAACCCATCTTCAAAAATGAGTTACTCACAATGTGAATTCATTGAGTAAATGATGGCTGGATGATAGTAGGAAGAGTTACTCATATACCGTAACAGACACTCACCGCCATCTGGCTTTTTCATGCCCTCATGCTCCCCACTCTAAATGAGGTTAATGGGAATTACTACATATGTATTAGAGGGAGGAGAGGTCCCTGGGGACATGAGCTAACTATCAGTACAGTGCTCTTCCCTAGGTAGACAGCGAGGGTGCTTGGGGAAAGATAAATTACATATAGACTCGTTAATATCTTGCTAATTAAGCTCCCTGAATAGGACACTTCTGAGAAAAGTACTGGCATCGAAGTTCAAATAGAGTTGCCTTTTCTAGCGCTATTTCACAGTGTAATTTCTTTCCATGTGGACCTTCCTACAGATAGACAGTAGAAACATTTTTTTTTAAACTTACAAATAAAATGCTCTGAAATCGTATCTGCAGGAATAGCAGTCATTGAGTAGGAAAATCGGTCATCACACGGGGTGATGCTTGATAAAGGATGTCTCTAAAATGTGTAATAGACCAAGCTGTGCATTTCCACCCTCCCACTAGGAGCAAAATATTGGAGCAGATATTCTAACATTCTATCTCTCTTATTCACATTGGGGCTATCGCCAGTCCATGCTCTTAATTATTTATATCATGCTCATATTGTGAAGTATGTAACATACATTATGAGCACTAGACAGTGCTTCTCCTCGGCTTCTGTCACTGTGCTCTATCAACCCCCTCTATAAACAAACTCTCTCATACATAGGCCTACATGATTACCCTGATGAATTGATTTTGTTCAGACCCTGTGTACATATTAGAGCAATGTTTTATCACTCTATAGATATATACACACACTCAATACTCACTGGTGTTAAAATAAATATTGTGACTTTGTGGAGAGAATGGCCTCATTGCATCAGATGGTCCTTATCAGGCACGCAGATAGGAGCGCGCCAGCGGGTAGCTTGGTTGTCGTGCTGTTTGGGGTGCGTCCCCTTCTCATGCAACCCAGGAAAGGGCTCTGCTCTTCATCAGATCAGATGACCTAAGTCTGTGTAAGAGGGTCTCGGTCTGTGTCTATGGAGAAATCTGAAGGCGTCTGGTCTATTCAGTCCATCTAGTTTGACTCAAGTTCTTACCCTGTTGATCAGTAGTTACTGACCAGTTAGCAGTGTGTCCTGAGCACCGTGGGAAATATTAAAGAAAAATAATCCTTTTAAAGAATGTAAGTATGAATGGTTGAAGACTGAGATTGTTACTTTTTAAAATAGCTTTACTGAAATATAATTCACATGTCATCCAAGTCATCCAGCTAAAGGGTACAAGTCGATGCTTCTTGGTGCATTCAGAGTTGTGCAGCTAACATGACGCTCAACTTCAGAATATTTTATTATCCATAGCATAGACCAAATGGCAGCTGATCCCCATTTCCCTCCTCCTAAATCACCCCTGGTGGCTCAGTTGTAATGAACCCACCTGCTAATGCAGGAGACACAGGTTTGAGCCCTGAGCTGGGAGGATCCCTTAAAGAAGGAAATGGCAACCCACTCCAGTATTCATGCCTGGTAAATCCCAAGGACAGAGGAATCTGGTGGGCTACAGCCCATGGGGTTGCGAAAGAGTCGGATACAACTTAGCGACTAAACAGCAAATCTCCCCTCTCCAGGCAATCACTAACTTACTTTCTGTGTCTATGGACTTGCCTGATCTGGATCATTCATATAAATAGAATCATACAATATGCAGTCTTCATGATTATTTTCCCCCCACTGGGCAAAATGTAGTCAAGGTTTATCCATGATGTGGCATGCATGTATCAGCATTTCATGGCCTTTCATTTTATTCCTTTATACAATGGAATAATATCCACATATGTTTTCATTTGTCTTGGAGGGTATAAGTATATAATTGCTGGTCATTCAACATTTAATCTTTTGAGGAGTTTCAGACTGCTTTCCAAAGTGACTGCACCATTTTTCATCACCATTAGCAATATACAAGGGTTTCACTTTCTTCACAACCTTGTCAACACTTGTTATTATCTGTCTTTCTGATTATAGCTCTCCAAGTGGGTGTGATGTGTTATCTCATAGTGACTTTGATTTGTATTTTCTTGATAACTAATATTTTCATGTGCTTATTGGCCATTTGTCTATCTTCTTTGAAGAAATGCCTCTTCATATCCACTGCCAATTTTGAAATTGGGTCATTTTCTTTTTATTATTGAGTTGTAAGAGTTCTTTATGATTCTAGATATAAGCCCCTTATCAGATACATGATTTACAAATATATCCTCCCATTTCGTGGGTTGTCTTTTTGCTTTCTGAATGATCTTCATTGAAGCACAAGACTTTTAATTTTTGTGAAGTCTAATTCACCTAGTTTTTGTTTTGTTATTGTGCTTTTGGTATCATAAGGCTTTGCCTAGCTTCAAGTAATGAAGATTTCATTGTTGTTGTTTAATTCTAAGTTGTATCTGATTCTTGGCCACCCCAAGGACTGCTGTAGCCTGCCAGGCTCCTCTGTCCATGGAATTTCCCAGGCAAGAATACTGGAGTGGGTTGCCATTTCTTTCTCGAGGGGATCTTTCCAACCTGGGGATCGAACCTGCGTCTCCTGCATTAGCAGGCAGATTCGTTACCACTGAGCCACCAGATTTATTCCTATGTTAAAGTCTTCTGTTCCTTATTGATATTCTTTCTAGTCATTTTATTATGAAAAATAAGGTATAGAAGCCTCCAATTACTACTTTTGAATTATACCTCCTTGAAATTCTGTTTTTGCTTCTTCTATTTTGGGGTTCTGTTGTGAGACAGATAGGTAGATCTATCGTCTACTATATACCTGAGACATATACATTCACATATTTAAAAGAACAACATGCACTAGCTTGTTCACAGAAGCAGTACTTGTAACAGCTGCAAACTAAAAATAACCCAAATGCCCATCGACAGCAGAAAGGATAAGCATTCCTTATTATATGCATACAATGGGGTATTATATTTCAATGAAAATGAACTGCATACAAGCACACACAATAATATGCCTGAATCTCATGAACATAATAGTGACTTAAAGAACACCAACACAAAAGGGTACGTCTGTGTGAGTCTATGTAGATAAGGTATAAAACCAGATAATATTAACCTCTGCTCAGCCAAGGTAGTGGTTACCCTTAGACAGAAGGGAGAGTTCCCTTTCCTCTCTAAGTTTACCTCAATTAGCGGAAAGGTCTGGAGTGCTGATGTTAAGAGTTTTTTGATTTGGGTGTTGGTAACTCAGGTGTGGTTACTTTTTAAAAATTAATTGATATGTCTACATTTCTACAGATATATTATGCTTTAATAAAAAGACATTTTAAAGGACTATGACTTGAATAATATATGGAATGCTTTGCACATTTTAAAAGCTAGCATATCTGAAAACTGACAAAGATGGCACAAAACTTTGACTAAACTCACTTATGCATACAGACACAAAGCAAATAAAACACTAGCAAGTTTAATCTATTATTATATTAAAAACATAATGATCTAGAAAACCATGAAAGATTCAATATTAGGAAATCTAAAAACATTATTGATCACATCAATAGGTCAAAGGAGACAAATATTATGTTCATCTTGACAAACGTCAAAAGGCATTTAACAAAATTCTGTATCCATTTCTGATAAAAAGTTAAATAAATTGCATATAGAATACTCCCACAACATGATTAAAAATTTATCTCAAAGCAGTAGCTTACATCATGCTTAAAAGCAAAACATAAGAGTAGAGTTTTCCAAATTTATTTTGTCAAGGAATCTTATTTAAATAATAATATGTTGAAGAGCTACCAGTAGGAAGGCATGACATATTTATAATACTGTGAAGATGGAACTTTTCTTGTTGACTCAGACTTTCAGCTAAGGCCCCCAAATCTGAGGACAAATACAAGAGTTGTTGATTACCTCCACATGCTATACCTCTCAAAAAGTATTAGTCACTCAATGTGTCTGACTCTTCGCAACCCCATGGACTGTAGCCTGCCAGGCTCCTAGGTTCATGGGATTCTCTAGGTAAGAATACTGGAGTGGGTTGCTATTTCCTTCTCAAGGTGATTTTCCTGATTCAGAGATTGAACCTGGGTGTATTGAACTGCAGGCAGATTCTTTACCATCTGAGCCACCAGGGTGCACCGTCTGCACCCCTTGGAAGGTGCTAAATTGTCTATGCAGTATGCGCTAAGAACTGTGACATCTTCTGCCAGCATTAGCCTACTCCCTTCTAGGCTGTAAAACAGGAGACAAAGAATTCATTGTAGTTGAAGAGGCCTGTGTTGACTATTATTTTTGGAATGGCCAGTAGGCCATGTGTCTCTCCCATGGGGGAAGAGGGGAGGGTTTTCAAGTCAAGAGGCAGGGCTTCAAGAAAACAATTCAAAAAGCTTGACTTGGGTTCCCTTAGTAGAGAGAGACAGGAACCAGTGAGTTCCCCATGGGCCAAATTGAATCAAGCTGGATTGTATCATCTTGAAAAAGAGCCTGGCCAAGGTGACTCCAAAGGAGAGATAAATCATCTGCAGTCTTTAGAAAGACTGTGTCATCACAAGGAGTTGACTGTATGCAAAGGACATTCACTCCATCTTCCAACTGCACCAGCCATGTAAGACTTCCCTTTCCTTTAGCTGTCTTCTCTTCTCCTACCTTCCCCTAGGCACCCATGCTCAACCTTGGAGGAGTTTAAAATGTGTGTGTGTGCTCAGCTGTGTTCTACTCTTTGCCACGCTAAGGACTGTAGCCTGCCAGGCTCCTCTGTCCATGGGATTTCCCAGGTGAGCACACTGGAGTGGGTTGTCATTTTTTCCTCCAGGGGCTCTTCCCAACACAGGGACTGAACCCATGTCTCCTACCCTAGCAGGCAAATTCTTTACTGCTGAGCCATTGTGGAAGCCCGTGGGGTTTAAAATAGCAGCTTGCAGATAGATAAGATGGTGGAGACAGATATCAGAAGAGAAGATGGCCAAAGATTCTAACCCCCGCTGTAGGCTCCTAAGCCACCAGAGAAAGGGAGATTTTTACTCAAATGACAAAATGGAGACATGCAATTGTTATACAGGCCTGAACTTTCATTATCTGAAAAGGACCAGATAAACTATGAACATGACTGATATTTAAGCTAAGAGTGGAGAAAAACAAGTCAAAAAACAGGCTTGAAAAGCATGTGGTGAAAAAGAATAAGGTTGCCTTTTCTTAATGTCTTAGGAATTCTAGCTCATTCAGTAAATTCAATGCATACACATGTACATATGTATGCATTTACAAATGCATACTTCTTGCAAGATATAATCAAAAAGTTGACCTGTATGCATTTTTAAAACATTAAAGTAGAACTGAAATCAGCAATAAAATTCAGGAAAACAAATTTTAGTTGTTAACTAAGCACAAAATACTACTTGGATGCAGAACCGGTAGATATGGAGGACGAACCATGGGACCTGGATTTGGGGTTCCAGTGAGTCTGGAACCAATCCCTCGAGGACACCTGAGGGACCACTGCAAATCAAAATAAATTAAAGATATATTTTATTTTCTATTTTGTGCTATCCAGTAAGACACAGTAAAATACAAAACATTGTTTTTGTGTTGTGTTTACATCCACTTTGCTTGAAGTCTGTAGCTACTGAATTGCACCCTCACATACAACACAGCATCACCTCTACTCTTTTATTTTGTTCCCTTGTAGTATTGCATATTACACGGAAACTCCATTTTTCATGGGTACCATACGTAGTACAAGGGAAAAGATCATTAACAGTCATTATCTTCCAAAATCCTAAGGCTTAGCAGGGTTCAATGGAAGTGCTAGAGACTGTTCAATCGCACAACACACACTGAGCATCCAGCATATCTCTGTTTACAGTGGGAGGAAATCCAAAGGACAAATAACTCTCATTGTCCTCTGTGTGTGTGTGCTTAGTCGCTTAGTCGTGTCTGACTCTTTGCAACCCCTGGACTGTAGCCCGCCAGGCTCCTCTGTCCATGGGATTTCCCAGGCAAGAATACTGGAGCGGGTTGCCATTTCCTTCTCCAGGGGATCTTTCCGACCCTGGGATCAAACTTGCTTATCCTGCATGGCAGGCAGATCCTTTACCACTGGCACCACCTGGGAAGCTCTTTTACTACCTGATATTTGTTTTTTCAAGTTGAGTATTTTTTCTTCTTGGAGAGTTTTCATCTGTGTTTTTAGAAACTACAGGATGAGATAGATAATCTCGTCTTTGAAGTTTTCTGACTTTGGGTCTGTTTGTTTAAGATGGTTTCAAATCCATGACTGCTTTGCTTTTATTGCTGTGTTCCTTCTTTGATTCATGCTGAACTTCAGTGCATAAAGAGAATTACAGCTAATATTTGTTAATCGCTAAGTGTCAGACGCTGGGCTGACTCTCTTACAAATATAATTTAATTTAATGCTTAAACTTCACAGGAGACACCATTATTAACCATGAATGAGGAAGCAGGGGAACAGAGAAAGTAACTTGTCCAGGCAAACTCCATCAATATTTTATATAATCTTCAGTAACAAGCAAACCAAAAATTACAAGGCTTCCCTGGTCTTCCAGTGGTTAAGAATCCATCTTGCAACGCAGGGGACACAAGTTTGACCCCTGGTCCGGGATCTAAGATCCCACATGCTTCAGAGCAACTAAGCCCATGCTGTAACTACTGAGCTGCGTGCTCCTGAGCCCACAAGCCACAACTAAAGAGTCTAAGTGCTGCAAGGAAAGACCCCACACGATGCAAGAAGATCTTGAGTGCTGCAACTAAGACCTAACATAGAAAGAAAGAAAGAAAGTGAAGTCGCTCAGTCATGTCCGACTCTTTGGGACCCCATAGACTGTAGCCTCCATGGGCTTCTCCCGGCAAGAGTACTGGAGTGGGTTGCCATTTCCTTCTCCAGGGGATCTTCCCCACCCAGGGATCAAACCAGGGTCTCCCACATTCCAGGCAGACGCTTTAACCTCTGCGCCACCCGGGAAGCCGACATAGCCGGATACTAATAAGCAAATGAATAATTTTTGTGGAATTAAATAATAATGATATTAAAAATAAACAATAACTCAAGTGAATGTTTATAACATGATCAATGATTATTATATAGACAACAAGATGGTGGTAAATGAGGCTCATGTATTAAATATAAACAGTAAAGGTTAGTCACATATTTATTTAGGCATTTGGTACTTTCCCACACAACTTCCTAGTTTTCTCAGATATCCACAGTTTTTAAATTTTTTATTTTATTTTATTGTGATAAGAACACTCAACATAAGATTTATCCAGGTGGGTTTTAAAGCATGCGATTCAGCATTGTTACTGACAGGCACACTGTTATACAGCAAATCTCTAGAGTTTATTCATTTTGCCTAACTGAAACTTTATGCTCAAAGAAATAAGGACTTTTCATTTTCCCTTCCCCTCAGCCCCTGGTACCACCATTCTATTCTTTGCTTCAATGAATCTGACTACTTTAGATACCTCATATAATAAGAGGAATTGTATGATACTTGTCCTTCTGTGACCAGCTTATTTTCTTTAAGATAATGGTTTCAAGATTTATCAATATTTTCATGTATAGCAGGATGCCTTCCTTTTGAAGGCTGAATAACATTCCAGTTATTCTACAGATATATACAAATGTTTTTTAATCTATTCTTTTGTCCATAGACATTTAAGTTGTTTCTATATCCTGGCTACTGTGAATAGTGCTGCAATAAACATAGGGCTGCTAATATCTCTTCAAGATCCTGATGTCAATTCTTTTGGAACAGTGATGCCATGACATCACTAGGGTTGACTGGAAGCTTCCAGGGCAAATGTGGCATGTGGACCACTAAAGAGGGTCTGATTGCTGGTAGAGTTTACAAAAATGTTGTTATCATCTGTAGTAGGAATTGAAATATTCCAGTGCCTATCAAATCAGTGGCCCACTGACCTTCTTTCAAAATCTTTGTTGTGATTGTTCAGTTGCTAAGTCATGTCCAGCTTGCTGCGATCCCATGGACTCCAGCATGCCAGCTTTCCTGTCCTTCACCACCTCCTGGAGTTTGCTCATACTCATGTCCATTGAGACAGTGATGTCATCTGACTATCTCATCCTCTGTCGCCCCCTTCTCCTCCTACCCTCAATCTTTCACAGCATCAGGGTATTTTCCAATGAGTCAGCTCTTTGCATCAGGTAGCCAAAGTATTGGAGCTTCAGCTTCAATATCAGTCCTTCTAATGAATATTCAGGGTTGATTTCCTTTAGGATTGACTGGTTTGATCTCCTTGCTATCGAAGGGATTCTCAGGAGTCTTCTCCAGTACCACAATTTGAAAGCATCAATTCTTTGGTGCTCAGCCTTCCTTATGATCCAACTCTCACATCCATACATGACTACTGGAAAAACCACAGCTTTGACTATACAGACTTTTGTGGGCAAAATGATGTCTCTGCTTTTTAATATGGTGTCTAGGTTTGTCATAGCTTTTCTTCCAGGCAGCAAGCATCTTTTAACTTCATGACTGCAGTCAGAATCTTGGTATACGCCAAACCCTTTTCCCATGAGAGGGTCTTTGCCTATGTTGGTCTCACCACCTGAAATGCTACTCACCAAGTCTGAGTCTGGCTAACTAATCCTACAAGTTTCAGATTGTTTAGATTTGATTCCCTGTGAAACACTCGCAGAACCCCCAGCACTCTAATTCATGACACTCGTCACAAATACGATTTCATCCTTATTTGTGCAATTATATTAGTTTTCTCTTTTTTGCTACCCTAGGCGCCATGAGGACAGCAGCCATTTTCTGTCTTATTTGATATAATTTACTTTTTAATAGCCAACACCTGTGACAAGCATCTATTGAGCATGCAATAAATATTTTTATAGATTAAACCGATGGGAGCCATAATCACTTTTCTTGAGTTCCTGCAAGTTTTAGGCCAAGCCTTAGATTTGCCCACTCTCTTCCAAAAGAAACAGCCACTGTGGTAAGATATTTGGATTAATAACATCATTTAATGTTTTAGTTTGCATAGCATTTATCCTCCATCAGTGTGTTTGCAACAAAAGCTTCTTATAATGGTTTCCAGAAGGCCAACATTTTTCAAATGTGGGGATTAAGTCTGATGGATTGTAAGCTACTCTCCAAAGTTAGTTAGAACTTTATGATTTTTGTCTTTTAAATTAACAGCATTGAACTCATTCGCAGTCAGTTTGAAAGCCCATCCCCTCCCTCTGGACAGCCAGCTACAGATTACTCACTTGGTTTGAAGAAGTCTAATGAGCTGTGATATGGAAGGTAATTAAAAACAAACAGTATGCCTAACTGAAAACACTTATTTTATAAAATGTTAGGATTCAGTGGCTTAAAAATATTGCCTATATGGAGAACTGGCATGTGAAGGGTTTTTCCCCCCCATGTGAATAGTTGTGCCAGAAAAGATTAAGAGCAGGAGGAGAAGGGGGCAACAGAGGATAAAATGGTTGGATGGTATCACTGACTCAATGGACATGAGTTTGAGCAAACTCTGGGAGATGGTAAAGGACAGGGAAGCCTGGCAAGCTGCAGTCCATGGGGTTATAAAGAGTTGAGCACAACTTAGCAACTGAAAAACAACAACAAAATAGTCGTAAACACAATAAACATACTATTTTGATTAATAAAGCAACAAGACTTACGAATACCAGAGGGTCAGAGTGACCAGCTGGGCTCAGGGTTTTCTGAGAAGAGGAACTTCTGGTGCTAAAATGGAAAGAGTCCCTAGAAAGCCAGGATGGTTGGTCAACCTAGTAGGGAGCACCAACACAGAACCCAACCCTTGGGTTTTAGTTTCAACCCTATCTGTGTGGGGGTTCCCACCCTGGGCAAGTTTATGGAATTGTCCTTCCTTATCTGTAAAATGAAGCAATTAAAGAATGACTGATGAGACAGAAACTAGTGAGAGATAACAATCTTAGCACTTGTAAGCCTTGGTGGCCTTAGAACTTCACTCTGGAGCACAGAAGAGTTTGGGGGTAATGGAGAACTCTGTCCAGAGAGCTGACAGAGTGTGGAAGCCTCCACACACATTTGCTCATTCAATTGACTTATTCCTCAAAACAAGTCAACGGCTTTGGTGGTTGTAATGTTGTGATTTATAACAAGAAATACATAGTTGGTTTCAGTCCATGTTTCAGGCACAGAGATCCTAAAGCCATTGGGATTTCTTCTGTGATGGAGTGAGAAAGCTATCTTTTGTTATGTTAACAAAGTGATTCTTGGAAAGTCTATCAGTAATGGGGGTGGGGGGCTGGTTGCCAGGGCAACCTGCCCCATGCCCAGAGGATTGGAATTTTCGGTCCCACTCCAGGCCTCCACAGACCAGAGATGGGTTGGAGGTTGAATCCATCACTAGTGGCCAATGATTTCATCACTCACGTCCATGTACTGAACCAGGCTCAGAGAGCTTCTGGAGTGGTGAACACATGGAGGTTTTGGTAGAGGAACCCGCTGGGAGATGGTGGAAGCTTTGTGCTTGCCCTGAGTCACATCCTTTCATAATAAGCTGATGCATGCATGTTAAGTTATTCTGTCATGTATGACTCTTTGCAAACTTATGGACTGTAGCCTGCCGGGCTCTTCTGCCCATAAGATTCTCCAGGCAATACTGGAACGGGTTGCCATTCAGGAGATCCAGGGGATCTTCCCAACCCAGGGATCAAGCCTGCATCTCTTACGTCTCCTGCATTTTGGTTTCTTTACCACTGGTGCCACCTGGGAACTAAGCTGATAAAGGTTAAGTAAATGTTTGTCTGAGTTCTGCGAGCTCCTCTAGCAAACTAATCAAACCCAAGGATGGGGTCATGGGAACCTCTGATTGAGAGCCAGTGGGTCAGAAGCACAGGTGACAACTTGGACTTGCCATTGATACCTGAAGAGGAGTCTTGTTAGAACTGAACCCTTAACCTGGGGGATCCGATGCCGTCTCCAGGTATATAGGATGACAGCTGAGTGGGATTGTAGGACCCTCTACTGGCATGGGAGAATTGCTCGGTGGTGTGAAAAAGCATGCACTGAAACTAGTGAAAGGGCAGTGATATTCTCATAACTCTCATTTTATAGATGTGGCGTGAAGGAAAAGAGGTTAATTAAGAGATTGCTTGGGAGGTCCCCCAACGGGTGAGCTGGGAACTGCAGACCGTATCAGCCCCACCCTCAGCCAGTCTTGCCTAAACAGCCAGGGGCCCCTTCCAAAAAGGCTGGGAGAGCAGAAGCCCCAGGTGGCGCAGGTTCCTTTGGTGTCGATTCACCACAACCACTGTCCTCACAAAGCCGCCAGGAGCTGCCCAGGAGCACGTGATCCTGCACTAGATTTCCAATAAGAAGAGCCCTAGCCTCAGGCCCTGCCTGCTTGAGAGCATGTGCATCCCGGGAGAAGGTGTTGTTCAGTCACCACTCAGTCGTGTCCAACTCTTTGCAGCCCCATGGACTGCAGCACGCCAGACTTCCCTGTCCTTCATCATCTCCCAGAGTGTTCAAACTCGTGTCCATTGAGTCAGTGATGCCATCCAACCATCTCATCCTCTGTCACCCCCTTCTCCTCCTGCCCTGAGTCTTTCCCAGGATCAGGGCCTTTTCCAATGAGTCAGCTCTTCACATCAGGTAGCCAAAGTACTGGCCCTGGGGAGAATATGAAATGCCAAAGAACATTGAAGATGGTCAGAATTTCACATGGAGCTTGGACATTTTTGATACGGAGTGTGACTCCCTCACAGTCAGGCCCTTGCAGAGGAACAGGGGCCAGGAGCAGGCTGTAGTTCCCCAGGCCGGGAGCCGCACTCAGAAATTCCGCCCCATCCCCCACCCCGGGGGTGGGGGTGGGGAGAAGGCTCACCCCAGAAAAATGCAGAGCAGGAGAGGGAAGCCCAGAGGAGGAAAGGCACAAAGGTTAGTCCCACTGGCGGGGAGAAGATAAGGTTGTGGGTGGAGGAGGAGAAAGGTAATGTCAGCCAAAGGCAATAAACAGGCCTTCCACCGTGCCTCAGAGCAGCGCTGGGGAGGCCAAAGAAATAAACCCATTAATAAAGGAGAAGGGAAGGAAGTGACTGCTTCAAGAATGTCTGGGGCACTCAACTATTTTTAAAATAACTTGAGCAAGAGAAGGAGAGAGGCCCTGCGGAAGGAGCCAGGACCAGCCCCCAGAGACGCTGGTCCGTGAGGAGGGCGGAGCTCCCAAGGCCAAGGAGCCGGGGGCTTCCAGTTAGATGGGGAGATACAAAAAGCTGTCATCTTGAGGGAAAAAACCCTCCAAAGCCGGTTACTTTCTCAGGAGGAGAACATCATGGCCACCTGGAATGGCTTGAGATACCCAGCTCTGAGTCCTGGTCTAGCTCTGAGACCTCAGGCCGTTTTCCTAGACTCTCCGCTTGGGAGTTTCCTGATCTATGGCACGAAGCTGAGAACAGAACTACCTTCCTCTGCTGCAATTAACTTTCTGCTGGGTTTACACGTGAGCATACAAAACCAAGAGACCCTGATACTGGGAAAGACTGAAGGCAGGAGAAGGGGAAGACAGAGAGTGAGATTGTTGGATGACATCATCGACTCAATGGTCATGAGTTTGAGCTAACACTGGGAGATAGTGAAGGGAAACCTTGCTGGCTACAGTCTATGGGGTGGCAAAGAGTTGAGCAACTGAACAACAACACAAACCAATGATCAATAAACGGCAGCGATTTGCATCGATCTACAGGTCCACAATCTCTTCCCCATAAATCCCCAATCCAAAACCACTGAAAACCAAAGGTAACTCATGTGACGCCCATGATCTGATCTAAAGTTATGACAGAGCTAACCTGGCCTGATGTTTTTATTTCACATTTACCCCACTTAGTGGGAGTATTCATATATTCACCTGCAGACATATTAATGTGTCTGATTAGGGGGTGCTGTCCCAGACACCAAAGGGAGAAGTTACATAATACATAGTATGTGCACATTTCTCCTCTGAAATTGAAAAAATCTTCAGTTATGTTGGTTCAAAGAGCTTCAGAGAAGAGCTTATGAATCCATATCATGGTGACTCTCACATCCATTTCCCCGGTTAGGAGAAGCACAGCTCTGGCTTGGAATCTGAAACTTAGAGTCTAAAGAGAAGCTCAGCCTCTAAACAGGTTCCCACAAAATTCGGTTAGGCCTTGGCTCCACCAGCCCTGCTCAAGAAAATGGCAAAGGAGAGCCTAATTGATTAGCTGTTAATGTTATTATGTAACAAACTTGATCTCCGAGTTGCAAAAACCCAGTTGAAAGAAGTAAAAATGTAAAGCGATCATTGTGATTGAAGTGTTAAGCTCAGAAAATATATGAATTTCATGGGAAGAAGTTTCCAGTAAGTCAGAATGACATGAATGCTAATGAAAATTTTTTTAAAAAGAAGTGTTACTTTCATTTAACATTAAGTTCTTTATCTACTGTGGTTTAATTTTGGTTCTATCAACTTCAGCCAGGATTTTAAGCAGAAGGACATAATAAGTAAGCAGCAAGCCTCTGTGTCTCCTGCTTTCAAAGAACAAAGAGAAACAAAGATCCATGTTCCAAGGGGAAATCTGGGTATCCAGGTAATGGGAAGGAGTATGCTAGCCAGGAGGTCAGGATTTGAGGAGTAGCATAGGTGAGGATGCTAAGGGAGAGAGAAGAGTGTGTTACCACGGTACTGGGCCGGGGTCACTGGTAAAGAAGGAGGAGCACCATCTTGCCTGGAGCTTCTCATGGAGACATGAGTGAGTAAGGACATGTGTCTTCTGTATCACATATACACTCCACATTCTCTCCTCCACCAAGTCTCTCTCCTCTTCTGGATGAACGTCCTGGAATATCCACATTTCCACCAGCCATACTGAAGTAAAAAATGCCCTTTCAGCAACCCTGATGTGTCTTGGGTCTAGGACAGGGCTTAGGTAACCACCACCAGAGTTCACCTTAAAACGTCACTGTTTCTTTCCCAGGTGCCTTCCTAGGTGGCTCAGCGTTAAAGAATCCACCTACCAATGTAGCAGATGCAAGAGACTTGCGTCTGATCGCTGGAAGATCCCCTGGAGAAGGAAATGGCAACTCACTCTAGTATTCTTACCTGGAGGATCCCATGGACAGAGGACCCTGGAGCACTACAGTCCATGGGGTCACGTGGAGTTGGACATGACTGAGCGACTGAGCTTCCATGCATGCTTCTTTCCAGGTCGCTAAGGAGGCCAGGTTGCACAGTGGTTAGGAATGTGGCCTAGAAGTCCCTGTGCTGGAGCAGGAATCCTGACCCTTTATGAACGTGGTCAAGTTACTTCATATCCCTCCATTCAGTTTCTCCGTCTGTAAAATGGGCACTAGCCACCACACCTTACTCACAGGGAGTTTTGTGAGGATTAACTGAGACAATTCCTGCAAAAGCTGACCATAGGGGCTGGCACATAACTTTTCCATCTGTGGACTCAGCATCCTCTGCTTGTGGCAAATCGGAGGCTCTCAACCACCCCAGGCAGCCTGTCTTGCACAGACATCCCGATCTCTGTGAAGATAATTGAGCCCTAAATAAAAATGGCATGCTGATGTCTCCCTAGCCAACAGCTGTTAAGCTGGGGATTCATTATTTTCTTAATCATGTGAAGCCCTCAGTACCTGTGTCTCAGCTAAGTAGTCTTGCTGCTCCCTCCTTTCCCACTCATAGCAAACTCACTCCTGGCTCCCTTTTCTCTTCTCAACCCGCTTGTCAGTTGTGATAGTGTCCAGGACAACCTCAGCTGTGCGGTTTTGCTTTGAGGAGACTAACAGGATGGGACCCGGATTGAGTTTACAGGCAACATGGCGGCACCAGGTCTAAGATGCCTGCCTTGTTGGGGGTTCTTGCAAAACTTCCAAGTTTTATTGGCAGAGAGGATTCCGGGAATATCTTCTCCAACTTCAGATAAGACATTCTGGAAGAGAGACCATTTGAACGATACCTTTAGAATTTGAAAAATGTTCAGTTGCCTTTCTGCCTCTTCTGATTTATGTTAGGGACATTTCTTTACTTGCTGGAGCACTCTCCTTTATTTTATGCTCCCGTGCAGTTGCATCATCAAAAACGGGAAGGGTGGGACGAGAGGACTTGGAGCACAGCTGCAGATGGGGTGAGCACCACCTCGGTCTTTGACCTTGTCCTCCAAAACCTGGGCAAGACACAGGCAAGGCATTACTTACTAAGTCCTGATCTGAAAAGAGTATGGGAATTACTTCAGTAAAATAAACACTAAGGATTTAAAAACAAGAGATGAGAATTAAAAGATGGGAGAGAACAGGTCAGTGGGACGCATGTTGTATATTTAGCCAAAAGAAATGTCTTTCACGCTTGCTAGAATGTCATCCAGAAATCATTACAACATTTGTTGAGCACTCCCTGTGCGAGGCACAGTGGCAAGCAATTTACGACATAATTCTATTGTGAGTCCTGTGACGTGGGAATGACGGCTGTTTTGACCTGCCTCAGGAAGAAGAGAAAACTGAGGTTTGGAGAGGTTTAGGAGGTTCCTAAGTGATGGGGCCAGGATTTAAGTTTAAGACTGTCTGTTGCCAAAGCCGGCAAATTGCTACGTGCCTTTCTTAGTCATCACAGTTTTCTTAGGATTTTCTGCTTCAGTCACAGTACACCATCAGTATTGAATGTAGAAAAATAACCAGATTTTCTTCCTTCTTTTAACTTATCTCCTATTTCCTGATGATTTCTTTTTGCAGTTGTGTTCATTTAGTCATTTATTTATTCAGCCACTCACTTATTTGGCTCTCTCTCTCTCACACATAGATTACTATTATAATCACTGTCCTTCAAAAATTCATAGTGAAGCCTGTTCAAAGTTTTCTTTGAGGAGCAGATTCACAGTTTTTACCAGAAGATAAGAGCCAACAGAAATAGAAGGGAAAATGCAGTTTAGAGAAAAAAGGAAGAGAAGACATCTTACTACTATGAGAAAACTGCTCGATAAAATGCTATTTACTGATGACCATTTGCCCACATCCCGTTGTTTGTAGGCTGCACAGGGAGTTTTTATGAAGAAAAGGAGAAGTTTCTCTGTGCTCTGTGTTCACCTTCCATTTCTGAATAACAAGGGATTCAGGGTGTTTGGTGACGTAAAGATCTTCTGAAATAGCACAAATACTGCTCGGGTGTGTTTTCTGAGAGAGGGCAGAACTGGGTTAGCGTGTTGCTTGACTGAGGGCCGTGATAACTGTCTACAGATATTTAAAGGGTGTAAATGAAGACTTTATTGCTTTAAAATGTCTTAGTACTAACTTAGTTTACTAAAGATGTAGAAGAAGAGTCTGGTGAGGCATTTCTGATCCCGAGATCATACGCTTTGTACTGGGGGCCCAGGGGCTCTAATCAGGCCAGAGAGAGGGCCCTGGGCACTGGCTATGGACAGACTTTGAAGATGGAATCAAAGTGAGGGGGAGACGAAGTCGCAGAAGACTGTGGTCCACCTGATGGCCTCCTCGAATCATGAAATTGTTTACATGGGAGGCGATTCCAAAATAGTGGGAAGCACTCATTAAATCCACCAAGGAGAGAGGAAAAATGGAGGCACTGCCAACTGTAGGAAGAATCTAGAGGAGGGACTCCATCTCAAGGAAGTGGAGGGTCGACTGTCCAGCCTGCAGAGAACCAGACACATTTCATCTCCATCTGCCATGACCGTCACCTTTCTGCTATGTCTCTTTGGAACTTCTGTAGAATCATGGGATGAGGGTGGAGTAAAGGCTCTCAAAGAAGTTAAGTTCCTTTTTGGCAACTCTAGTAAAAGGCTTGCTGGCTTAATTTGGCGCCATTAATTATCATGAAGTAGTTAAGGTTAAAGTTTCCTGGAACACTTATGGATATCATTTATTCTAGATACAGGTCCCACATTTTTATGAATAATTGGATTTCGGAGAAACATGCACACTGATGTAGGGATAGGAGGAGGATGTTTTGCACAACAAAATGGAAACACGTGGAAAGGAATAGTATTGAATGTTATCTGTAGTTCAAGATGAAGAGCTTAGTTTTCTAATGACCTGTAAATGCCCTTGGAGAGTCAGTGAATTGATGAAGCCTTTTGACCGGAGTAAAGTCACATAATTAAAAGACTATTCGTAGCAGACCCAGCCAACTACAGGGCATTCAGAGTAGACCAAACCTCCAACTCTGCACTGCCCGCCCCCCAGAAAAGACAATCCCCTGGAGCAGATGGCATGGAGATGATGAGAACCTCCCTAAGACTTACGTAAGAGGTGGCTAATGATTTCTTTACAAATACTGAATAGTGTAAGTCCTAAACAAGAGCAAAATGTCTTAGTTTCATCCAAACACTATAAATGAAGTTAAATGGGAACATACGGTTATTTAACATTTCTATAGGACTGTTTGTTTGCCAAAAGATTTATAATCACTTGTTCCTTAATATTCATAACATCCCTCTAAAGCACAATTTCCCATACTGGGACTTTGAGGCCGTGGGGATGGTGGAAGAATTCCAAGAGGGTCATGGGGATTGGAGCTGTAGTATTTCAAACAGCTGTCTGGTGGCGATAGAAAATTGAGGGCTGGAGGAGGGAGGTAGGGGGCTCCCAGCATTGGGAGTTCCCTGGGCAAGTCTCCCCCTGAGCCCTGGGCCCTTTCTCCGGATCAGGCCTGCTTCCCTCCAGGATCTTAGACTCCTCCCACTCTCCTCTCCTCAGAAGCACCAGCTCTTGCCTGAGTCTCTAGAGAACAAGGCATAGAAGACTTGGGGACCAGCATTTAAATCCTGGCTTTGGACCTTGCTCGCTGGGTGACCGTCAGGTTTCTTACCCTCTCGGAGCCTTAAACAATACATTTGCAAAATTTTGGATAGTCATGCAGCCTGTGCAGAGTCGTTATAAGGAATGAATAAGAGGAATCATGCAGGGACTTCCCTGAGGGTCCAGTGGTTAAGATTCTGCGCTTCTAATTCGGGGGCTGCCGTTTCCATCCCTGGTCAGGGAACTAAGATCCCACATGTTGTGGGGCCAAAACACCAAAACATAAAATGGAAATCTTATTGTAACAAATTCAATAAAAATTTAAAAAAAAAAAAGAGGAATCGTAAGTCTTCAAAAAAAAAAAAAAGGAATCAGTCATCATTTGTCTTTCTGTGACAGGCTTATTTCACTTAGCATAATATCTTCCAGGTTCATCCATGTTGGTATGTATTGCAGAATTATCTTCTGTTTTATAAAGGCTACGTATCATTCCATTGCATGTATAGACACACTGTCTTTATCCATTCATCTATCAGTGGGCATTTGGACTTCCCCTGTGGCTCAGCGGTAAAGAATCCACCTACAATGCAGGAGAGGCAGATTTGATCCCCAGGTTGGGAAGATCCCCTGAAGGAGGGCATGGCAACCCACTCCTGTGTTCTTGCCTGGAGAATCCCATGGACAGAGGAGCCTGGCAGGCTACAGTCCATAGGGTCGCAGAGAGACAGGCATAACTGAAGTGACTTAGCATGTACTCATTGATGGGCATTTAATTGTTTCCACATCTTCGTTCTTATGAATAGTCCTGCCGTGAACATAGGAGTGTTCATTTGAGGTTCATTTGAACATCTATTTGAGATCCTGATTTAAATGATTTTAGATAAATACCCAGAAGTAGGATTGCTGGATCATATTTTAGTTCTATTTTAAATGTTTTTAAGGAATTTCTATACAGTTTTCCACAGTGGCTGCACCAATTTACATTCCCACCAATACGGCACGATGATTCTTTTTTTCAACATCTTCACCGATGCTTGTTTTTTGTTGTCTTTTTGATAATAACCATTCTGACAGAGGTGATTTTGATTTGCATTTTCCTGATGATTAGTGATGTTGAACATCGTTTAATGAGTCTGATTTGCCCATCTCTATGTCTTTCTCGGAAATATGTCTGGTCAGGTTCTCTGTCCATTTTTAATTAGATTGCTTGTGTGTTTGATATTGAGTTGTGAGTTTTTTTATATTTTGGATATTAACCCCTTATTGGAGATACAATTTGTGAATATCTTCTGTCGTTCCGAAGGCTGCTATTTTGTTTTGTTAATGGCTTCCTTTGTTGTGCAAAAGCTTTTTAGTTTTTTGTAGTCTCATTTGTTTATTTTTGTTTTTGTTGCTCTTGCCTGAAGTGTTCTCCTACTTTTATTTCTGAAAATCCTAGCTTTAGCAGAGGCTGATGTCTTTTATTTTCCAGGATAACCTATCTTCCCAGACAACATAATTGAAATAACATTATATGTGTGTGTGTGTTTGTGTGTGTGTATCTTATCTATATATGTATATACTTTAAGGACAGTAGGTGACTTCTTGGCTTAAACAGAGAACGTACGCCTTCAGATGTGTTGGGCATTCCATCAGTACCTTGCCCTTCACAGAAGCTACCTCATTTTGGAAATTACTTCACACTTTCCTGTGTTCCATGTCCTAGTCTTTAAGCTGGATTGAAGAAGGAAGTTTGGGTTACAGAATTCAGTAATGGTGGTGGGGCTTCCCTGGTGGTTCATTGGTTAGTAATCCACCTTGCAATGCAGGCAACACCGGTCTGATCCCTGGTTGGGGAAGATCTCAGAAGCTGAGGAGCAACTAAGCCCATGTGCCACAACTACTGAGCTTACATGCCTGAAGCCTGTGCTCCACGATGAGAAGACTGAATGTTGCATTTAGAGAGTAGCTCCTGCTCTCCTCGACTGGAGAGGGTCCATGCCCTGCAACAAAGGCCTAGCACAGCCAAAAATAAAAATAAATAAATAAAATTAAAAAAAATAATGATGGTGATGATGGGGACTGCCAGCTCAACTGTAGCCCTTTATTCTGGAGTATCATTATTCTAAAGGGCAATGTGATATGGCCAGAGTTCCAGAAAACTGAGCAATCTGATGACTCAAATACCCAGGAATAATGAAAAAGTCATCATTTAGTGTGTTGGTGAGTCAGAGGAAGGAGAAAGATGTCCTTGTGTGCAGCCTTGCTGCTGCTAGTCTTTACAGGAGGAGAAACTAAAAGTTGATGACTGAGAGTTGTCTCTTATTCATAAAACCTTATGTTTAAGGATAGTTCCTGTTACCTTCGATTATAGCCTTGGCCTTTCCCCAATTTAAATTTCTTGCAAATAGCTGACTTAGAAAGCCTCCCCTCACTTAAGATGAGTAATCAAAATGGACCTAGCACAGTACTTATATATGAAAAAAGAGTAAAAGAAACAAGGAAAACAAATGGGTAAGAGTTGAAAAAAAAAAATCACTAGAAAAATAGTGCCACATAACAGATGAAATTTGTGACTCAGTATACTGTCATGAATTTAATAAGAAAAAAACAACGCCTTAGTGAGGCAATAATTTTTAAAATGTAGAAGTTCAAAAAGCAAAACAAAAACAAAATAAAAGACAAGTATATAATAATTCAGAAAATATTTAGCAAGACAACAAGAGGCAAAACAAGTACTGGCAGAACCTAGCAAAGATGACTAGAAATAAAGACCACAATGGAAGAGCAGATAAGAGATCAATTCAGCTTGGAGTATACCAAGTACACACAGCATGGGAGTGAGGAAAATGAATGAAATAAAATGGAAATGAACAAAGGTTTATAAAGGACAAGCAGGAAAGCTTACAGAAGTGAAGGACAAATAGTAGATAAAATATACTTGCAAAAATACAGAAAGGGCAGAAATAGTAAATAAAATTTTAATACTTTTCATGTATAAGTGATTGAATAATTCAGATTGAAAGGGGCTACTCTGTTATACAAAAAAATTAACCCTTAGTCCAGAATGACGAACTTTGAGACATATCCTAGAGAAGCTATGGGATTTTAAAGATATTAATACAGAAGAATCCTGGGCTTTCTGATAGTAACACAAAATCATCTGTAAAGAGACTTGAAAAAAAATTCAAGCTGTTCTCAAGATTTCATCACAACACTCCGATGAGCTAGAATGGATTTGTCTACAATGCATTATCAATGAATTTTATACCCAGCAAGCCATTTCCAAGTCAAAAAGCGGAAGACAAACATGCTGAATATACAATAACTGAGAACAATTTAAGTCCCATGTATGATACTTTAGTTCCTTTTTATTGTGCTTTTCGGTGCTAATCAATATAACCTAATGCAATTAATAGAGTAAATATACTTGAAATGCATAGAACTCTATACCATGAGAAGATCCTTTACTAAGTACTCTTTGAGTAGTCAAAAGATTAACTATGTATACAAGGCCACGATGAAACCTTTAATAAATTCCCAAAATTAGACTAACAAAAATCTCTGATCAAAAAGCAATTATTTAAAAATTAATAATAAAATTAGGTAAACAAGAAAAACTCTTCTACCTGGAAATGCTAAAACACTCTTTCTTATATAACTCTACCATCAGGGATATTTCTTGTTGTTGTTTAGTCACTAAGTCATTGTCAACTCTTTGCAACCCCATGGACTGTAGCCCACTGGGCTCCTTCTGTCTCTAGGATTCTCCAGGCAAGAATACTGGAGTGGGTTGCCATTTCCTTCTCCAGGGGATCTACCCAACCCAGGGATTGAACTCATGTCTCCTCCATTGGCAGGTGGGTTCTTTACCACTGAAACATCATCAGGGATATATCTGAATATTTTTTTAAAAGGAAAATAGTTAAGTTAGTGTATAGCAGAACCTACAGGATAGAACTGAAGCAGAACTCAGTAAAATTTAAAGGTTTAATATTTATATTAATATGATGAAAACGAACAAGTGCCTAGGCATATTTAACCAAAAAGTAAAACTTTAACAAAAAACATAAATTATATAGAAGAAGAAAACTTTAAAATGCTATTGAGAAACAAAATATTTCAAGAAACAGAAAGGCATATCATATTCTTAAACAGGAAAATTTAAAACAAAACCTTCAATTCTCCCTTAAAAAATTGCATAAATGGAATGCAAAACCAATAAAGATAAGGATTATTTCAAAGCTAAATAAGCTGCTGCTGCTTCTAATTCTTGTAAGAAACCTCAACAAGTGTTATTCCATTTCTGGTAAGAGTGCATGCATGCATGGTTAGTTGTTAAATCACGTCCAACTCTTTGCTACCCTATGGACTGTAGCCCTCCAGACTCCTCTGTCCTTGGGATTCTCCAGCGAGAATACTGGAGTGGGTTGCTATTTCCTCCTCCAGGGGATCTTCCTAACCCAGGGATCAAACCTGTGTCTCTGGTGTCTCCTGCATTGGCAGACAGATTCTTTACCACTGAGCCACTGGGAAGCCCTCTGGTAACAGTAGACTTTGTTATTTAGGTTAACCTTTCCATGGAAAATGAATGAAAGATTAAATAAAATATTGAATAAGATTCTTCTTAAAAGCACTGGAAAGCTGACAAATAACAGGGAACTAAAATGGAGTACATCAAGGCTGTATATTGTCACCCTGCTTATTTAACTTATATGCAGAGTACATCATGAGAAACACTGGACTGGAAGAAACACAAGCTGGAATCAAGATTGCCGGCAGAAATATCAATAACCTCAGATATGCAGACGACACCATCCTTATGGCAGAAAGTGAAGAGGAACTAAAAAGCCTCTTGATGAAAGTGAAAGAGGAGAGTGAAAAAGTTGGCTTAAAGCTCAACATTCAGAAAATGAAGATCATGGCATCTGGTCCCATCACTTCATGGGAAATAGATGGGGAAACAGTGGAAACAGTGTCAGACTTTATTTTGGGGGCTCCCAAATCACTGCAGATGGTGACTGCAGCCATGAAATTAAAAGACGCTTACTCCTTGGAAGAAAAGTTATGACCAACCTAGATAGCATTTTCAAAAGCAGAGACATTACTTTGCCGACTAAGGTCCATCTAGTCAAGGCTATGGTTTTTCCTGTGGTCATATATGGATGTGAGAGTTGGACTGTGAAGAAGGCTGAGCGCTGAAGAACTGTGGTATTGGAGAAGACTCTTGAGAGTCCCTTGGACTGCAAGGAGATCCAACCAGTCCATTCTGAAGGAGATCAGCCCTGGGATTTCTTTGGAAGGACTGATGCTAAAGCTGAAGCTCCAGTACTTTGGCCACCTCATGAGAAGAGTTGACTCATTGGAAAAGACTCTGATGCTGGGAGGGCTTGGGGGCAGGAGGAGAAGGGAACGACAGAGGATGAGATGGCTGGATGGCATCACCGACTCGATGGACGTGAGTCTGAGTGAACTCTGGGAGATGGTGATGGACAGGGAGGCCCGGTGTGCTGTGATTCATGGCGTCGCAAAGAGTCGGACATGACTGAGCGACTGAACTGAACTGAGTGATTGCTTCCCAGGTGGCTCTAGTGGTAAAGAACCCACCTGTCAATTCTGGAGATGCAAGAGATGCAGGTTTGATCCCTGGGTCAGGAAAATCCCCTGAAGGAGGACATGGCAACCCACTCCAGTATTCTTGCCTAGAGAATCCCATGAACAGAGGAGCCTGGCAGGCTACTTGTGCAAAAAATATAATCAAATATAAAGTGGACAAAAGCTCTACAACCTTTAACCAAAACCCCAAATAACCAATATAAAACTGGCTTCTAACCATATGAAATGATGCTTATTCCATTCTCAAAAAGAGAAATTCAAATTTAAACTAGAATGTAATACTACTTCTACTATTGGGTTGACAAAGATGAAATGATTTGAGTATGTTTTGTTGACAAGGATATAAGCACCTTACCAGTAAGACAGTAACTTGGTACTGTCTTCGTGGAGAGCAAGTGGTTCTCTGTACCAGATTTTCAAATCATGTGCTCTTTGACCCAGCAACTTTACTTCTAGGAATTTATCTTACAGATACAGTCACAAATATATGAAGTAGAGTGCTCAGGAGTATTCATTAGAACATTGTGAAAACAAAAGCTTGCAAAAACTTAAATCCTTATCTTATCTTTGGGAAACCTAAGAGCCTTGTGCCAACTGTTTTCTCTTTTTTCCCCCTTGTGCCTTTTACCACCTTGTGTCCACATTCTCTGGCACACGTACTCCTCAGGCCCCTTGTACATGGGAGAACCTTATGAGGATCCCTTCTAGCTCACTGATTAATTTTATAAACAGTCCCAGCAGACAGCTCAAGTTTCCAAATTTATAGAAGACTTGAAGAGTAGAGATAGAGAATCATTCTAAGAGAGAGTTATCAGTTTGATAACAGAAGACAGCAAAAATATGAAAAAACATCAAAAGGAACCCATCTTCCCCTCCCCTACCCAGGCCCCAATCTGTAATGTCCATACACAGTTCAGTGGTGTGCTCAGATGCTCAGTTGTGTCTGACTCTTTGAGACCCCAGGGACTGTAGCTTACAGATATCCCATATCACTTAAGTTTCCTGCATTGGCAGGTAGATTCTTTACCACTAGCACTACCTGAGAAGCCCAATAACTTTCTCCTTTGGGCTTCCCTGGCGGCTCAGCTGGTAAAGAATCCGCCTGGAATGCAGGAGACCTGGGTTTGATTCCTGGGTCGGGAAGATCCCCTGAAGGAGAAAATGGCAACCCACTCCAGTATTTTTGCCTGGGAAATCCCATGGACAGAGGAACCTGGCAGGCTTAAGTCCACTGGGTTACAAGAGTCAGGCATGAATCTGAACAGCGGGCAAAGAAAATATGGAAGCAACATGCGCAGATCGATGACTCTACTAGTTCACAGGCAGCTTCATCCTGAAGCTTGTCTGCGGCTCACTGTCATTTGATATAACATTTATATGGGAGCCCTGGGGCCCCCCAGCTAATCCCACACCAGGGTCTTCTGAGTACTGCAAGTAGAGATGGAGTCGAGTGAGCTGGTTTGTTAGGACAACCAGCCCCAGGGTCTGGGAGTCATGACACACAGGACTAGCAACAGAAATGACTCACCCACAGAGGCCTGTGGAGAGAGAGAGAAGACTAAAAATAACATTTCCCCTGAAGGGTGGAGCTAGAGGTTGGTGTTGTGTCACTCTGGCTGCTGTTTCTGAAAACTCCCCACGGTGGAAGTGGAGAATGGAGTCACGGCTGCTGGTGCCCAGCCTTGGGGCAAAGACACAAACCTAGAGGCGGTCCTGGGCAGGTCCCGAGCTCAGGAGAGCTGTGGAGCTGGCCAGGAGGGTGGGGATTTCAGGCCACGAAGGCCTTATCACTTCTTACTTCTTCCCAGAAGCCAATGCCAAACATCCTAGAACCCCTACATCTTTCACTAAAGACTTTGATCCTCGATAAATCAGAAGGATGACACATAGGCTGCTATTAATAAAACATTCAGAGGTCGTTGGAGTTTACAAGGATATTCAGTCTTTGTTCTCTTTTGCTTTCTCTTCTCTTCCTCCTGCTGTTCCGTACGCTCCAGGGGGCAAGGACCTTGTTTGTCCTGTTTCCAGTTCCATCCTCTGTGTCTAGCACAGAGTAGGAGCTAAATAAATATTTGCTTAAGGAAAAATGGAAGGAATGCATGCAGCTCAGCCCTCTTACTTGCAGACAAGGAAACTGGGCAGGGAGAAAGAACTTGCCCAGGACCACGAAGTCAGTAAGCCACCATGGGAGTAAAACCCGGCCTGGACTCCTCACCCAGAGCTCCCTCCACTCCAAGCTATTAGTAGGACTTGGCCTGACTACAACCTGATTTGTTGAGGGTGAGGGATATGGAACCTGAGGTCACAGGTCACCGGACTGGGGAAGATTGCAGGAAGAGGGGGCAGAGGGTACTGAGACGGTGATCTTGGGAAAGAGGTGACACTGACGGCTGCCTCCCAAAGCCCCAAGGGCACAGAGGGGTCCCTTTCCGAGCCAGCTGTGTTTTCCTAGATTCATTTTTAATAAAACTTTGGAGAAAGCCAAAGTTCCTGGAGCAGCCAGGGCTGACGGCTTATCATGGGCCCCAGACCACGTGGTCTTGACTGTGTGAGGACAGTTCTATAGTCATTAACACTGATGGCACGTGTGCTTGTCTGTGTCTGGGCTTTTTTTTTCTTTCAATAATCAGACAATAGTTTACATCTGTGTGTTGGCAAGGAGCCATAAAGAAGAGCATCCAAACAAAGGGGAGAAAAGCCAGACTGGCAAGTGGGCTGGGAAAGAAAACCCAGATTCTCTGCCTTGGGTCCCCATGGATGAAGGATTTAAAGTTCACCGTGGGGGAAGTGGAGACAAGGAGAGGGAGGGGACTTTGACAGTTACCAGGGGATACAAAAACGGTCCCTTCTGAAGCCAGTTTGTATTTAGTCTCACGTTGCCATGTGATCTTAAAAAGTCTCTTGGGTGGAAGGCTCCTGAGACGTTGGGGCAGTGGTGGGAGCCACAGGCAGAGGCTTGGGGCTACGGAGGGGAGCAAAGGCAGCCAGTTCTGGGGCCGCCCAGCCTGTACCCCACCTCCACCCCAGCTCTCCCCTCAACCCCGGAGCCACTGGAGGAAGGAGGGAGCAGAGCCCTACCTGACTTGGTGTCCAGGTCCCAGAATAGATGGATTCTATTTCTGTTCCCAGCCGACGGGGTGAGGCGGTGACTCTGAGTCCTTAGAGACTGGGCCCCAGCTCTCAAGTCTGGGGGCAGCTCTGGACTTTGCACAGGCTGGGTTTGCTGCTGGGTATGAGAAGAGCACGGGCTTTCCTGGTGGCTCAGATGGTAAAGAATCTGCCTGCAATGCGGGAGACCTGGCTTTGATCCCTGGGTCGAGAAGATCCTCTGGAGAAGGAAATGGCAACCTGCTCCAATACTCTTGCATGGAGAATCTTGCAGAAGAGCCTGGCAGGCTTCTATATTGTTGCAAAGAGTTAGACATGACAGAGTGACTTTCTTTTTCATGAGAACTACACGCGCGTGGGCGCTAAGTCACTTCAGTCATGTCCTACTCTTTGCGACCCCGTGGACTGTAGCCCACCAGGCTCCTCTGTCCATGGGATTCTCTAGGCAAGAAAACTAGAGTGGGTTGCCATTCCCTTCTCCAGGGGATCTTCCTGACCCATATGAATCCAGGTCTCCTGCATTGACAGGAGGGTTCTTTATTACTAGTACCACCTGGGAAACCCAGATTGGCTTATAGGTTTCAAGCCACTCCAGTCTGCATTTGGGGACACAGAATTAATAAGGATTTGAAAATATCTGTGTCTTTGATCAAGCTTATGAATGGAAACACCCACAGCAATCGATATGTCTGCAGCTTGTGGCCGGAGTGGGTTTTGGAAACTGGTGCTCAGGCAGCTTGTAAGATGTTCACTTACACGTAGTGAAGCTCTACCAGCTAAAGTCAGATGAGGCTGCTTAAGGGATATACATGAGATGGAAATAGTTTATTGTTACTGTTTTTATATTTTCATTTTAAAAATTAACATTCTTCTAATCGTCAAGGGCATTACTTGAAGGAGGCTGAGACGCATATTTATTTTGAATTTGGGTTGTAAAGCATTGACGCTCAAACCAGTACAACTCCCACATACCCTTCAAGGAGAAAGAGTTTGTGTGTTTTTCAAGCATTTTTTTTTAGTATAAGAACATATTCCAAACATATGACAAATAAATATACACTCAATAGTACCAGGAATGGCAATGACAATAATGACTGAGAAAGAATAAAGGACGCCGGTGAGGGGTGGGAGGTAGTTAAGGCAATCCTGACAGCCACTCAGATGGCAACCCATATAAATTAGTCAGTTTCCTTATCAGAGATTTACATGTTAAAACCACTTGATATAACCCAGCAGGAAATTGAACAAGTGATTCTGTGTCCAGACTTGGAAACAAAAATAACCGTTCAGGGCCTACACACATTAGTTTGTTCAAACTTGCGCTGATAAAAGTCTTTTTGGCTGGAGCTGTAGTGTGCAGTTATGAGACTGGAGGGCTTGGCGGGTGATTGACACCGAAACAATGGCAAATGCTTCATACAGGAAAACATGTCTGATGAACGTTTCAGCTGGTCCCTGACAGCCACTGAGATGATGCAGAGGACACACTGCCTATGATTTAGCATCCTTCACAATGAAGGAGAAAGAGAACTTATTCCATCAGCTCTACAAACCATGTTTGCGTGCTCAGTCGGTCATGTCCAACTCACGGACTCCATGGACTGTAGGCTGCCGGGCTCCTCTGTCCATGGGATTCTCCAGGCAAGAATACTAGAGTGGGTTGTCATTCCCTTCTCCAGGGGATCTTCCCGACCCAGGGATTGAACCTGTGTCTCCGGCATTTCCTGCATTGCCAGGCGGATTCTTTACCACTGAGCCACGTAGGAAGCCCACAAAGCATGTTTAGCCTCTTAATGGGGCTTACCGTCAGCTTACATCCAACGTACATACTCGTGTTCACACTCACACACAGATACTTCACATTCTCCTTTTACACTTATGTTCATTCCAGCTTTTCTCAGTATTTCCCCAAGAATGAGAACAGTTTTGACATTTCGGACTTGTAACGTTAGGGACAAGCAGACGTCCGATCCTTGGGGCCAAGACCCCACGCTTCCCCCTGGCAGCCCCAGACGACTTTCCTCGCCGCCTCTCCCTGGCCTCCGAGAGCTCTCTCACATACCACATGCATGTTCTATTTATATGTTTCTTTGTCCTGAACAAGATTTTGGCCCCATTGTGTGGGAGCAACACCAGAAAAGAAAAACAAAATCCATCCACCGAGAGAAAATGGATATTGTGGGAGCTTGGAGAAATTGACATACTTTGCTCATTCCATTTGCTGGTGATGTCAGGGCCAAAGAATATTCCTCTTAGAAAAAAATCACACACTCATTAAAAATGCTGGGGCTCACCAGCTCTGTCCGTCAAGCAGTCAAGCAGATTGTCATGCAGAGAAGAAGGAGAAATGTAAATACTCCCCTGCCTGCCCCCACCCCCTTCCATTTCCCTCATCAGCCCCCTAAAGAACCTAACAAATTAGTCCAGACTCCATTTGGACGGAATTAAGGGCCTGTCTGCAGAAGGGTGAGGGGCATTAATGGAGGGGGTTGAGGGGAGGATAGGAGGAGGAGTGGGAAGTGGGAATTCGGCGCTTGAGTCCGGGTGACCGGCTCCGGCATTTTATGGAGACAGAGAAGGGTCGGCTGACACTTTACAGATTGGGTGTCATGTCCAGGGAATTTGGCATTTCTGCCACAGGGCTCCGGCTGCCCTGCTAACCGCCTTCTCTCTCCCTGCTGGTAAAAGTGCAGGAGAAAAGGGTTAAATAAATGTTTGTGATATGATAAGGTGCTTGTTTATTCAAGGAATGACAGATTATTGGCCCCGAAGGCAGCCCTGAAAAATAGTACAAAGGAACTGGCTCTCCCCTACTGGATGATGTGATTTCCTCCTAAGATCCTGCTCTTTCCTAGGAACGATTTGCTCTGGGAATGAAGAAAGATGGTTTTCCTGCCGTGGGAGACGGGCAGCCATGGGTGCAGAGGCTTGGAGCCCCAGGAACCGGCGGGGAATTGGGACAGCTTGTCTCGGGGCTTGTCCCTGCCCTCCAGCAGACCCAGCATCCCGGGGGGCCCTGCCTCCCGCCTTTCTTCAGAGCCTGGGAGAAAGATTTGCTGGCTCAGGAGGGGAACTTCTTCCCCAGGAAGTCCTGTGTGCAAGGCCTCCCTCCGGAGCCGGGCTGCTGCGTCCATCCCATGGCCATCCTGACTCTGTGAACGCATGGTCCCTGTACCTTGGTGTACTTCCCTGCAAGCACACCCTCCACCCCTTGAGCTTGCCCTTGTTGGGCTCGTGAGTTCACAGCTGGTCCCGGAGGAGAATTCAACTCCAGATGCCCCCAAAATGAGACATTCCCCTAACGTCTGTGTGATTTTCTTGGGGGAGGAAACACCAGTGACGGCCAACCCTGAAAATCACAGGCAGGCCTGGCCAGGGGCCCGGGAGGCAGAGTCCTCTAGGGCTGCCTGAGCCCAGGCAAGCTCTTGCTGGGCTGCGCACTTGCTCTAGGCACTGCTCAGTCTGGCCCTGCTTCCAGACGCCCCAAGCTGGCTGCAGAGAAAGTGTTCTGGGCCTCCCCAGCCTTCCACCAGAACCCTCCCCCGCCCTCCTCACCCTGCCCCTGGCATGCTCCGGAGAGCTTGTTCGCATAGTTGCTGAGTAGAAGGGTCCGGACAAGATGTTTGGCATAGTTCTCATTTAAAAAGGACTCAGTGCCAAAGTCAAACACCAAGAAAAAAAAAAAAAAAAGCTGTGATTGAACTGCTGTTTTTCCAGGATCCTGGGAACTACTGTGTGATTTTCACAATAGTCCGCCACCTTATCAGCCAAGGTGCTTGTCTGTGAGACACATGGCACCAGCCTGGGGAACCCAGTGCCCTTCGGACACGATGACTAAGGCTGACTGCAGGGGCGTTATCAAGCATCCACGTTCGGGCTATTTTTATGATTGCATTCAGTACTAATAGGGCTTGTTGAGTGTACACAGCCATGCGCTCATTCTTGAACTCCACGAGATAAGATTCCTGTCCCAGGGAGCTTACTGCCTGACTTTTGCAAAAACCAGATGGCAGAAAATGGTTTCCCTCTGCCCATCAGCAATGATTGAGGGGGTGGAGATGAGAAGGGGTGCAGTCAATTCATAACTCTCCCAGGGTGGGACCTCTGCTTTGGCATTTATCCCACGTGACGTTTTAATCGCGATCTGTCTTTCCCCATCATCTGCTACTCCATAAGCTCTTTCCCCTGGAGGCTCCGAGAATTCCAACTAATTAGAATATCAGCTTAATTAAAACATTGTTAGATACTAAAGATGCCTCCCACCCAGATGCACACTTTATTATATGTATACTGTTGTTGTTGTTGCTGTTTTTCAGTCGCTAAGTCGGGTGCGACTCTTTGCAACCACATGAACCGCAGCAGGCCAGTGTTCCCTGTCCTTCACCATCTGCCGGGGTTTGCTTAAACTTATGTCCATTGAGTCGGTGATGCTATCTCACCATCTCATCCTCTGCTGCCATCATCTCCTCTTGCCTTCAATCTTTCCCAGCATCAGGGTCTTTTCCAATGAGTCAGCTCTTTGCCTCAGGTGGACAAAGTATTGGGGCTTCAGCTTCAGCATCAGTCCTTCCAATGAATATTCAGTGTATATGGATATGTGTGTTAGTCACTCAGTCATGTCCGACACTTTGCGACCCCATGGACTGTAGCCTGCCAGGCTCCCCTGTCCATGAGGTTTCCCAGGCAAGAATACTGGAGTGGGTTGCCATTCCCTTCCCCAGGGAATCTTTCTGATCCAGGGATCAAACCTGGGTCTCTTGCATTGTAGGCAGATTCTTTACAGTCTGAGCCGCCAGGGAAGCCAGTGTATGTATATACACACTCACAAATATATCATGGATTCCAAAACTAGCTGCAAATGTTTTCTGGTCTGCGGTGGGGACATCAGAATGCATAGGTTTGACTCATCGTTGTTGATCTTGTCTGAATTACATGCTGCGATGCTGGATTAAGGAGGACCAGCTGGGACATAGTGTCAATTGCATCTTGAGGACAGCTTCTCTCTGAGTCTGTCCCAAGCTGTGAAGGTTAGCAGAACACTGGCATCTGGGCTACCTGGACCCACACACCAGTACCACTGTGCCCAGAAGAACTTCCCTGCTGTGACCTTGTGTTTCAGGATAGTCCCCTAACTCATCAAGGCATTTACACCTGCATGAGTTTTCTTGAAAAAACAAAAATACCTTTTATGTCAACGTGGTAACAGCCTTATCAAGAGTGCATTCCCTAGTTGAGACCCAGGAATGAAGCAAGTGTGTGTTACTCGGCACATGCTTTGTCTTCAGCTAGAAGCCAACCCCAAGACTGGCATTTGAGTGGGAGGAGGTGATTTAGGAGGAGGGAAAAGTTCATAACAGGGCAGAACCTGGCCACCACCTCCAACCAAGTCTCCATGATTTGGGCTCGAGATGACTTTTTCTAGGAACAGGTCTCTTCTCTACTGCAAATGACTTGATGACATCATGGTGACCTTCACTTCTAATCTCTTCCAGATGATTCCATGGTTCTGGAACCCAGAGCCCCTTCCTTCCTCAGATGGTACCCATTCCCTAGGTTTTCTGCTGTCTGACCATAGATCAGAGTTGCTGCAGGCAGGGCCTCCCTGGGCTGGGTCAGGACCAGGGTACTCTGCAGATCCCCTCAGAGGACCCCCCACAGTCTTTTCCATTATTGAAAAAGGAGGGGACTCACTCCTCTTCTCCAAGGTTTTGAATCTATGCATCATTGACATTCTGAACTGGAATATTCTTTGAGGCAGCAGTTGTCCAACACTTCGTAAGATGTTTAGCAGCATCTCTGGCTTCTACTGGGCTTCCCTGGTGGCTTAGACAGTAAGGAATCCACCTGCAATGCAGGAGACCCTTGGACAGCAAGGAGATCAAACCAGTCAATCCTAAAGGAAATCAACCCTGAATATTCATTGGAAGGACTGATGCTCAAGCTGAAGTTCCAATACTTTGGCCACCTGACAAGAAGAGCTGACTCATTGGAAAATACCCTGATGCTGAGAAAGATGGAGGCAGGAGGAGAAGAGGGCAACAGAGGATGAGCTGGTTGGATGGCATCATTGATTCAATGAATGTGAATTTGAGCAAACTCTGGGAGATAGTGAAGGACAGGAAAGCCTGGTTTGCTGTAGTCCATGGGATCGCAAAGAGTCAGACACAACTTAGCAATGGAACAAACAACAATTGGCCTCTACTTACTGGATGCCACCTGCACCCCTTCCAATCATGACAACAAAATTAGATATTACCACATTTCTTGTGGGGTTTCTAATCATTCCTGATGGAGACCCACTGATCTAGTCCAAGCCTAGTGAGGGGTTAGCGAACCATGATCTTTGGGTGAAATCTGCCTTAAAGTCCCTGAAATCTGCCTTAAGGATTCTGTAAGAATGGTGCTTACAAATGTAAAGAATTATTAAATTTTTTTTTAAAAAGTCAAACAAAGAAAAGCAGGTGACAGAGACTATATTTGGCCCACACAGTCAAAAATATTTACTATATGGATTTTTTTTTTTAAAGTTGCCAACTCCAGTTCTAGAATGAAAGAAAACATCTTTGCAGCCATGAGTGGGTGAATACCTAGCAGGTAACCATAAACTTTTCTTCTAAATTCATGCAGTATGTCAGAGAGAAAGATTTACCATCTTTTCCCCTGGAGGAACTGTGACCCTCTGTGGCAATTGCTTCGTAAAGAGGTCAAGTTAAACACAGCACGCTATGTGCTTTTCACCACTCAGGCCATGGAAAATGAATCTTAGTATATAAGTTAAAGTAACTCTAAGTGCTTTTAAAGAACCTAAAATTTCAGAGGCTTAACACAAGAGAAGTTTATTCCTTGTTCGGACACAGTCTAATTGCCTATCATTTAGGTACCTAGGCTGAGGGAAGCTCTGCTGTATTTAATGTTTAGCTTCTCAAGTTATTGTGGATGTTGGGATCCCTTTGGAAGATGGAAGAAAAGAGAGAATGATGAGATATCCATGGGAGGTTTCTATGAACCAGGCTAGGAAGTGATGCTCTTCATGTCCACTCTCAAGTCATTGGTCAGAACTCAGTCACATGATCACACCTAGCTGCAAGGAAGGCTGGGTAATGTAGTTTAGCTCTGGGACCTGGAAGACACGGGGTGGGTTCTGGTGAACACAAAGCAGAGTGTTCCTTTGCTTTGCCCCCAGAGGAAATCTTGGCTAAAATTGGAAATTGGTTCCTCAGTGATGACAGAGACTTGACGCTAAGAAGAAAGCTAATATCTGAAAGCTGCACTCAGAACAAATAAAAACTTGATTGCTTGTAATGTCATATAGAACTGCCTGGGCTTGAAGGACAGAAAAGACACTACTCTTACCCTCCACTCCCCATCTCTGAGTCCAGAGCAAACCAATTCTCTGGATACTAAGTGCTTCTCAAATAAATGCAGGAATGGACCAATTTCAGGATTTTGTGAGCTCACACACAGCATCTAGGGACAGGGGAGAACAGCAGTAAAACTAGGAATCTGGTTGCATAGGATTCACCATATTCTCATCACAAAAGATTTTGATCCTTAGGCAGACACTGTCTTTTCACAGGATACAGCAAGGGCTGTCTTGTGAAGAACCTGGGAGAATGGTTTGATCCTCTTAGACTCTACTGTTTGAGCAAGGTTATAGAAAACCTCTGTGATGTCCAACACTGCTCCTGCTGAGATAAGCAAAAATGGGTGGCACAAATGGTTCACTTGTGTGGAGACAAATGGGTAGACAGAATTGCATTTCACCATGGTGGCAGGGGCTACAAAATTATTCTGCATGGAAACTAATCTGTGGAGTCCAGACTTTCTAGAGAAGGGAGCATTCTCTTGGAAGCTGAGTCATGAAGGATAGGGTGTGTAAGGAAAATTGGCTTCCAGGGGAAGAGGAAGAAAAGCAGAGGCGGGTGTTCTCCAAAAAAAGAACAGAGCATGGATAAAGCCTGGAAGCGCTGAAGAGTCACAGGGAGTTTGATGTTGCCAAAGAGAGAAGTGAGGAGTCAGAGAGCAGACAAGGGCCACAAAAGGTCTCATAAGTCATGCTAGGAAACCTGTCTTTTATCCCATGGGCAATGAGATGGTCACCAAATGGATATATTTTTCCCCAAGTGTAACATGGTATGTTTTGGATACCTCATTCTCCCCTACTATGTTAGGATTGTCCCAGAATTGTCTTCTGAGGAAATCAATTTTCTCACTCTTTCAAATGATGAAACTAACACATATGCATTCTAGAAACTTTGGAAAGTGTGCCAAAGCATAGTCAATAATAGAAAAAAAAAATTACACAAAACCTCTTCTTGCAGAGCTAACTATTAACAACTTTTGGGAACACATTCTTCCCGTCTTTTTTTTTTTTTCTATCCATATTTCAAAATAGCGGAGATTACAAGTATATGGTAAATTGTTCATGCTGTGTTTTAATTTAATTCATATCCATTTCCTTTAATTCTTCAAATGGAGCCAATTAGAAGCTTCCTGACTGATCACTCTTCTGCTCCTCTCCCCTCTCAACCTCCATTCTATTCTTAACACAGAATAATTCTCTTAAAATGTACAGAAAACTATAAATAACAATAGGAAAAAAAGTTATGTATTCTCTCACACCTAGAGCCCCACTGTTAACACTTTGGAGTATTTTTCCCCAGTTTTTTTTTTGCTGGGATATTTAAGAGTAGCTTGCTGCTGCTGCTGCTGCTGCTGCTAAGTTGCTTCAGTCATGTTCGACTCTTGTGCAACCCCATAGACGGCAGCCCACCAGGCTCCACCGTCCCTGGATTCTCCAGGCAAGAACACTGGAGTGGGTTGCCATTTCCTTCTCCAATGCATAAAAGTGAAAAGTGAAAGTGAAGTCGCTCAGTCGTGTCCAATTCTTCGAGACCCCATGGACTGCAGCCTACCAGGCTCCTCCGTCCATGGGATTTAGGTTACAGGAAATGCAGAGCTTCCTAGGGGGCACTAGTGGTAAAGGACCCACCTGCCTATGCAGGAGACATAAGAGATGTGGGGTTTGATCCCTGGGTTGGAAAGCTCTCCTGGAGGAGGGCACAGCAACCCACTCCAGTGTTCTTGCCTGGAGAATCATGGACAGAGGAGCCTGGCAGGCTACTATCCATGGGGTCACAAAGAGTCAGATAAGATGGAAGCAACTTAGCACACTTGCACATGGAATACAGTAATTTTTTTCATTTTCTTTTAGCATAAGCCCAAGTTTTAATAGGAAATCAACCGTATAAACTAATGTTTATAAAAATGTTTCCTAAAGCTTTTATCTTTCATGCAATCCTCCAAAATAATCTAGGTTTCCCCCTCTTCTTCCTCTGGCCCTGAGTCAAGAAAGGCCATCCCAGACCACGGACTTGGTCTGAATTGTTTAAATCCACTGTAAAATTGTATTTTAATTGTATTTTGGTGTTATGTTTTCAGCTTGTAAAAGAGATAGCATCTTTAATATGAAATTTTCTGTTGCATTTGCTCTAAGGAGGTTATTGAGGTCTTGTCCACTATATCAGGCAATGTCTCCCTTAAGAGGCCTCGAGAGAAACATTCCTCTCATAGCTTATTGCTAAAAAATGTCTTGCTTCTCTTTAACAGACAGTATGAGTTTTTAGGAAACATCGACAATGCAAATCAGATCACTCAATGTATTCTCTTCTTTTTATTGGCTACTAAGAGATTAGAGTTGAAGTTCTAGTGTATGAACCAGTCTATACTACATGGCATTGTACAGTATGTGGATCAATATGCGTTTTTTAAATAAAAAGTTTATTATAGGCAATTTTGGTCCACACAGTACATGATACCAGCAGTATCATGTTTTGATTTTGAAAGGAATCACCATTTTAAAAATGGTGATTATTTTGGAGGATTATATGAAAGGCAAAAGCTTTAGGAAATACTTTAAAAATCACCATTTTAAATAGTAAAAGACCAAGAAAAAAAACTTTGAGTCAATTGATTATTTTTCAAAATATTCTCAATGCCCATTATCCTCAGTTCCGTTATTATAGTGAAACATACAAATGCAGAAAACTACTTCATCTGACATATGGTCATGCTTCAGATACTAGCTCCTGTGTAGAACTTCATGGCATGCATTTGTGACTGAAATTTTTACTTTGCTTTGTCTTATTCTATTCTTACTTTCTCCTGACCCCCTGATATATATTTACATACACATATATATTTATACACACACACGCACACCCACACACATACACAAACAGGTATACCTCAGAGATTATTGCAGATTTGGTTCCAGACCACTGTAATAAAGTAAATATCACGATAAAGCAAGTCATATTTATTTTTGGTTTCCCAGTGCATGTAAAAGCTATGCTTATACTATACTGTCGTCTATCATATGTACACTAGCAATATATATTAAAAATGTACATACCTTAATTTTAAAAGACTGCAAAAAATGCTTAAACAAGTGCAACAGTAACACCAAAAGTCACTGAGCACATATCACCATAACAAATATAGTAACAACGAAAAAGATCGAAATATTGGTAGGATTACAAAAATGTGACACAGAAACACCAAAGTGAGCAAATATTGGGAAAATGGCACCAACAGACTTCCTTGATGCCCAGTTGCCATGGACTTTTGATTTGTAAAAAACACAGTATCAGTGAAGTACAGTAAAGTGAAATGCAACAAAATGAGGTATGCTTGTTCTTAAATATCTACATTTATATAAGGAATCTATACATGTACATATTTCCACAGCACACTATCTCTTATGATATAGTAACCTTTACAACATTTTTGGAAGGAAAAAAATCTTGATAAGCTTATTGTCATGTAGATGAGCGTGTGAGACCATTCTGGGGACAGATACTCCAGTTGGAGAAGTTTGGCAAAGTGACCACTTGAGCTGGGGCAGTGGATGCTCATGTGGAGAGAAGGATATAGAATTGAGGTTAGTAAGTAAGGCAGAAATATCTCAACTGACTAGTTGGGATGGAAAGAGAAATGACCTCAAGGGCTCTGGCTCAGACTGTAGGGTTACCAATTGGGGCAGGGAGTGGTTTGGAAGGAAATGTGAAGCATTCATTTCTGAACCCATTGATTTGAAAGAAGCTGTCTAGGACAGCCAGACAAATCTTCACCACTCCATTAGTTTCCATGTATGTTCATTTGCTCTTATTTTTCTCTGCCTGGAATACAGCCACTTTTGCTTCTAATACTGACCACACACTTGAGCCATCATTCTGAGCCCAGTTGAGTTTCTGTGCTTCCAGGAATCATCTTTGCCCACTTGACCTTCAATAGCTCTTGTTATCAGTATTACATTTACAGCAAAAGCTGGAAGCACTTCATATTGCGATTTTATTTGTTCAACCTCTTATCTCACAGGTGAATTCTATCTACTTACTTATTCAGTGAATATTTAGTGTGACCCATCTGTACATCTGAGGCTTCCCAGGAGGGGCAGTGATAAAGAATCCTCCTGCCAATGCAGGAGACTCTGGATTCGATCCCTGGATCAGAGAGATGCTCTGGAGAAGGAAATGGCAACCTAGTCCAGCGTTCTTGCCTGGAAAATCCCATGGACAGAGGGGCCTGGCAGGCTATAGTCCAGGGGGGTTTGCAAAGAGTCGGACACAACTGAATGACTGAGCGCATCCACACATTTGTGCCAGGTGATGGGCACACAGTTGACTCAGGTGTGGTCCTGGCCCCCAGACAGTTGGCCATCGGTCAGAAAAGGAGACAACACAGCATTAACAAGTCACTCTAGGCCTCTTGAAGTCACGTGAGATCCACTCTGTTTTTTACTGTTCCTCATGTTGGCTTGCTCATGCTATATGCAGAACCAAACCTCAACAAACTGCATATCAATCAGAAGATTATTGGTTCAAGCTTGCAGAAGAGAAGCTCCATAGCAAACCTTGCTGGATAAAATGTGATGTCTTTCTGAACCACCAAAATTCTCTTCTTCTACAATGTGAGTCATGATAGCAAATAATGCAAGCTGTCCCTCAAATGTGACTTTCATCTGCTTGGCTATGTTAAGATCTGCCCCTGCTATGCTCACATCCCAAAAAGGCAAAATCTTATCTGGAGCTCTGACAAGACGGCAATTTTGTGCTCTTGCAGGGTGGACTTGATTTTTAACAGCAGCCAAGAAGAATTCCAGTCACGGCAGTAAAGATCCTTTCTGTTCAGATTCATGAGACATGAGAAGTGACTTACTGGCAGAGCAGAAAGGAGTGAGCTGAGAGTTGGAAAGAGTTATCTTCAAACTTTGGATCAGCCCTTAACTAACTGCTTTGACTTGGCCAAGCTGCTCCCTGCTTCACTGCCCTAATTCATAAAAGAAGGTGACTTGAAAGGTGATATTTCAGGACCCTTTGTGTTCTTCATTTGTTTTCTTTTGTGTGATTACAAAAAAATAGGTACTGATAGGTACTCGGAGTGAGTTCTCTTGTGCAGCCATTAGTCAATGGGCAGATCTAGATGTAGAAACTACCAGCTTTAGAAGTTAGGCAGTATTTGTATGTGTTGTTGAAAGGAGTTGTCTTGGAGAACACTTTCCACTGCAAGAGAATGATGGATCAAAAAAGGCTGGCTTTGCAGCTGGGCTGAGGTGGGGTCCCGAAGTGTCCCTGCCTCTAGGTTATTGCCCTGGAGAGTGAGAGTGGATTTGTGAGTCCTCTACTGAGTGCAATGGAGGAAGCTTTAGGCTTGCACTCATTATTGATGGGGCTCTGGACAAAGCTGAGATCTCTCTAGATCTCATTCTTTTTCCTTTAAAAAGAAGGGTTCCTCTTCAGTTTCTCATCTAGTTCTAACATTTTATAATTTCTTATGAACTGTGAGTGCACACGTGGGTATGTGTGTGGCTTGCTGAAAATGTTTTATATAAATTTGCAAACTCTTTCAATTTTCATAGTGACAATGCCTGACAATTGAAGGCAAAGGACTTCATGGCTTTCCTTAGTGCACCCACAGAGTCATGAAGAGCAACAGGCTTTAAAGGCTCAGAAACGTGGATCCAAATTCCGCCATAGGCCCCTCTTACTGAGCAAGTCACTTCTGATTCACAAAGTTCATCTTCGTCCTCCAAAAGTTGTACATTTTGTATCACCAATGTATGTTTTTGTTGTGACAAGTGACTGGTACAGATGTTGGCACAAACTATCTTTGATAGATGTTAACTCATATTGTAATGTCTACGAACTTAATGAAGACATTTGAGCTTGCTGATGAGATGACTAATGGGTGAACAGTGAAGTCATCTGGGTTTTTTTTTCTGAGAAAGAATGAGTTAACAACTTCTTGATGGAGGAAGAAAAACAAATGCACAAACTCGATCGGCTCGGTTTCTTTGTTTATAAAATCGAGGGGTGCACCAGATGATTTTTAAGGCCTCTCTCTATGAGTCTATAATTTTGGCTCATAAAGTGGGTCTGGATGTAATTCCAAAGCAACTCAAGAAGATAAATTCCAAAATGGGGTTTTAAGTATAGCGGCATCATGGCAATAAATTAAAATATGACTACTTTAGGGGACAACATTCATTGGGATGTGTAAGTCAGGTTATTTTAATAATATAGATTGAATGTTCACTTTACTACATTCCAGTGTAGTAACATTTTGTGGCATCACCTCAGATATGTGGGAAGAACAGGAAAAGAAAGTAGAAAGAGATGGAGACAGTGTGAGGTGGAAGTTTGGGACAGGGATGAAGTGATTGGGCCAGGCTGGTTCTGTCTTCTTCTGGCTGGGCAGTGACTTGCTTTTATAGCGTGTCTTATTTTACACAATACACATATTTCTAAAAGTTGCTTAGAAGCACTTGCAAATTGAATCATGTCTTAAATATAACATTGCCATGTTCTACTGAAAACACTTCCATGATAAGACTTTTTGTAAAGAGATATTATTCTCTAATTCTAAATCTATATTGGATCTGTTTAAAGGAATTCAACTCTGAATCTTTTCCTGGAGAGGAAAAGTGATGTCAGGCTACCCTGATGAAGTCCTGGTGTGGGAACAGCTTGTCTGGCCTCCTGGGCTCTCTGGGGAAAGTAGATGGAGAGAAAGAATAGACACATATTCCAGAACTGGACTTTGAATGGGCCTTTGGCCAAACTTGGCCCAACTTCTCAACATGAGAGGGAGCGCTAACCAAAACTGAATACTGACTTCAAGCCAACTTTCTTCGGACATATTGTCCTTTGCCGGGTGAGCCCAGCGCCCTTTCCCCGAGGTACTTACCCAACCAGAGGAAAGGAAATGCCTGGACGAGCAGCACTGCTCTTTCCCCTTCTACTGCCTGGTTCCAGCTTTTGTGAAGCTCTTACAACTGGGGCGGGGGTGATGGGGGGAACGACTGGCAAGTGGAAGGAGAGCAGTAGGGCCACCCATGAAGATGCAGGGCTTAGAGAAAGCCAGGAAAAGTCAGGAGGGAGTCATCCATGAAGAAGAAAATCTGAACAGACTTGGGGACTAAGGGAAAAGATGAGGCAAGCGTTCAGGGAAACTACATGGACATGATGGAAAAGAAGGAGGAAGGGAAGAATCTCAGGATGAAAAGTGAGCTGATAAGACATAGAGGAGTTTGGAGCAAGCTGAGAGCAACTCCAGATGCTAACCTAGACCCTAAACTCAAACCTGCTTGATTAAAAAAAGAACAAAAATGTCTTATGATTGACCCTTCAATGTGAAGCCCAGTGTGTAGGAATTTCCTTTGCTTCTTTGTATACTTCTTTATATACTTCTGGAATGATAAGGAATTTAGCCATGACAGCTGATTTTCCAGAAGGATTCATGGTAGGATTTCTAACTGCAGAAGCTGCACTTGCAGAAATTATAATAGGAATGGCTAAAATGTTGGTGGGAGTTAAAGAGGAGGAGGCTTACTATTTCAGGTTGGAGTTTAATTTGAAATCACTGGTTTCGTTTCAGCAGTGGTGCATGTTAAGTTGCTTCAGTCGTGTCCTACTCTTTGCAAGCCTATAGACTGTAACCCCCCCCCGCCCCAGGCTCCTCTGTTCATGGGATTTTCCAGGCAATACTGCCTGGAGTGGGTGGCCATGACCTCTTCCAGGGGATCTTCCTCACCCCGGGATTGAAACAGAGTCTCTTACATCTCCTGCACTGGCAGGCGTGTTCTTTACCACTAATGCCACCTGGGAAGCCCAGTTTCGATGTAAACATAAGCAATTTTAGAACCGTGTTACCAGGATACCTAGGTTCTGCATCCAACATGCCATGTCTTGGAAGAGCACAAAGACACATGACTCATGGGTAATTTCAATGTCCACTTTGCTATATTCATAGCAATGTGACAGAATAAGATTGTATGGATCTTAGCTCTTTTTGCAGTGCCTGTCTTGCTGGAGGTAGACTTGTCAGGCAAAAGAAACAAAGAGGAGCAGAATCAAGTGGTTTAAGCTACCCACACTTTATGGAAACCACCTCTGGGAGATAACCAAAGGTGAGAGTCAATATAGTCAACTGCAAAGTCACAGGACCAACCAATTGGATTCAACTCTGAACATAAACAGCCCATATCAGTCCTAGAGATAACACTCCCATAGCAGCTGATCCTTCTTCACACAGTTGTTTACATACTTGGCACTAGGTACCTAATCATTTGCTATGGTTTGTTCAATATCTGTCTTCCTCTCCAGACTGTCAGCCTATTGAGGGGGTTTCTCTAAATCCTCAATATATCTCTGTGGTCAGACTACAACGATCACACTAGTGACACAGGAAGGAAAGTCCTCACTTCGTTGTATTATGGCTAACTTAAAGAGTGGCACCGAGTCATGGAAAAGTCCTTGAAATCAGGGCAGCAGTGGTGCTTATGCCCCAGCTCTTGTTGGCATGAGTTGTGTGACTTTGGTCAGGTCACTTCCCTCTCTCTGTCTCTGACTCCTTTGCTAGGAAATGGCAGGTGACTTCTCAGGTCAATTCCAGCTTGAACGGTCTGCAATCAACTTGCTTATAAAGTGGACAGGAGAGGTTTGTTTGTGACCAGAACAAAACATTGTTCTTGTTGTCTGGTTGTTAAGTCATAGCCCAACATTTTTGTGACCCCGTGGATTGTAGCCCACCAGGCTCCTCTGTCCATGGAATTCCCCAGGCAATGATACTCGAGTGGATCGCCATTTCCTCCACCAGAGAATCTTCCTGACCCAGGGATCGAATCCATGTCTTCTGTGTCTCCTGCATTTCAGGGAGATTCTTTACCTGATGAGCCACCAAGAAAACCCAAACAAAATATTAGGAGCTGATAAAAAAAACTTCCAAATACCACTTAGAGAAAAAGTGAGAACAAGGTTCTCTATGAAATGTGCTTGGGTTGCATACCGCAAATGTTCCTTTTGTGCGAGAACAAGGCCATAGGATATGATGACTTGATCTGACATCAAGCTTCCTGGGCAGCTTTGGCCAAGCTCAAGATACCTATCACTCATGTTCAAGGTCCACTTCCTACTAACTTGTCACTGTTGAATTATGATCGAGCTGAAGTCCAAAAGGGAAAATATTTTGCAACCTAGAGTTGGACCCTGGAGCTATACGATCATAATGACTGATACAGATTTTCCCAGAAAGATTCAGGGCCAAACTGAGGAGCCCTCACATTTCTCAATGCTATTTTGTGAATTTACTCTGCTAGTGGTGCTGTGGTGTTGTGAACATTTTCCCTAACAAGCAAGTGAAAACATTTCCTTTTGCCTCTTCTTGAACGATTTCTTTTCTCTAATTATATATGAAATTATGGGGTCTCAAAGAGCTGGACACGACTGAACAATAACAACAACAACTTTTAAATGAGGCTTTTTTCATAGCTCAGTTTAAAAAACACTTGAGAAATAAGGTCATATTTGTCTTCACAGGAAGAGTCATCTGTGTATTGAGCCAGAAGATAATAAGCCCAGAGCTTCCTGAATCTTAACACAGATACTGTTTTGCCTGTTGCTGGGTTTTAAAGCTCCCACAATCCTCAGAGAGTTTTTCTTTATGGGAGGGTTGGCACACTTACAATCATGTACCCAAACATCTACAATAATGGTGATTATAACACGATGTATTCAAAGATGCCTGGATGGACATTCAAAAGCCCTAGTTTTTCCACTAGTTGGTGTAGGAGCCTGAGCAAGTTCCAGCCTCTCTGAGCCTCAGTTTTTTCCTGAGGCTGTGGACTATTCAGCTGGGCATCCAGAGATCTGGGTTGTACAGAGAACCTCTGAGGTCCAGATGGGATGTGGGTGAGAGGGGAAGAACCAAGAGAGAGATGGGGCCCTGGACTTCTATAGCTGGAGCTCTATTCCTGTCCTTTATGAACGTTCAAAGTCTGCCAGAAGTTCCACCGAGGAAAGGACTCTGCTGCTTACAAAAAGTTTGAAAAGCACAGGATGTGATGACCTCTAAACACATTCTGTTCTAAAACATGTCTTCTGAGTTCATGTTCATATACCCTGTGAAATTCAGATACATGCACACTTACACACACTCTCCACAGTGCAAGAAACAAAATTGCACAACATAGCCTGGCTCATGTTGAAAAAGAATCCTGTATCATTTTCTTTTTTTGCCCTGTCATCCTTCAAAGGCAGTCCCAGTTGCTGCTGGCGGTTGGGGAAATACTGCTTATCACTGAGTCACTTACTACTGAAAACTGAGTTGGTTACAGGTGGAACTTTAACTTTCTAAGAGACACTTAGTTATCTATCTGTCCCTTAACTTTATGCATGAGGAATTGAAAGCTTGTAGTGACTTGTAGACTGAGCGCCGAAGAATTGATGCTTTTGAACTGTGGTGTTGGAGAAGACTCTTGAGAGTCCCTTGGACTGCAAGGAGATCCAACCAGTCCATTCTAAAGGAGATCAGCCCTGGATATTCTTTGGAAAGAATGATGCTAAAGCTGAAACTCCAGTACTTTGGCCACCTCATGCGAACAGTTGACCCATTGGAAAAGACTGATGCTGGGAGGGATTGGGGGCAGGAGGAAAAGGGGACAACAGAGGATGAGATGGCTGGATGGCATCACTGACTCAATGGACATGAGTTTGAGTGAACTCCAGGAAATGATGATGGACAGGGAGGCCTGGTGTGCTGCAATTCATGGGGTCGCAAAGAGTGGGACACGACTGAGCGACTGAACTGAACTGAACTGAACTGAGTGACTTGTATGAGATCATGTAACCAGCTGGTGGCAAAGCTGCTGTTACAGACCAAGTCTCTAAGCCCCAACTCAGAGCCCTTCCCAGCACGCCATACTCTTGAAAAGGAATGGGACTACAGATGGGATGTTTGGATTTCCTGTTGTTGTTGTTGTTCACTCATTCAGTCATGTCTGACTCTTTGCAACCCCACGAACTGCAGCACTCCAGGCTTCTCCATCCTTCACCATCTCTTGGAGTTTGCTCATACTCGTGTCCATTGAGTCAATGATACCATCCAACCATCTCATCCTCTGTCATCCCTTTCTCCTCCTGCCCTCCATCTTTCCCAGCATCAGGGTCTTTTCCAATGACATCCTGTACTGATAAATAAAATATTCCCCATCCACCTCTGTGGTATGGGTTGATCTTTAGATCTACCAAGACCTAAGGGGGGAAAAAAAAAAACTGCATATGCACACACACACAGGCCCTTTGCCAAGGGGATAAGGGTAATGAAAAATCTTTGGCAAATGGATACTTCAAAGCTTCAGAGGGTTTATCTGAAGAAGACTTTGAATAGAGTACAATGTTTTATGAGTTCTCCTAATCCCTAGTAAATGTGCCTTGCCGAATAAGCAGAAACATTTTTAATGATGGCTAGAGAGCTATAGACACAGATCTGTGACTAGAGATGGGTTTCCTGGGAACTTTAGTCTCCTGAATTACAAGCCTGGGGAAGGAATTTGTATCTGGTTCTGAACTAATGAATTTAGAGAGCCCAAGGCTTTTCCCTCTGAAGATTTGTGGTCAATTACTCTTCCTTCATTCCTATCAACCACTACTCCTATCACCATTAACTTTCTTTTCCTCTGTCTCTGCCACTAAGAGCATGCTTTCAGCTCATTTTAGCCTCATCCCTGGGAAGGATGTCATGTGCGAGTCCAGAACCACCTTCTCCCAGTGGGAGTTGGGTGGTGAGCCAACACCTGAGGAAGGTTCAATACAGTTTGTTGAGTTCAAACCAGGAGGATGTCCCACATCTGGAGAAGTCAAGGGAAGGCAGGTCAAGGGGTGGGACGCTAGAGGTCTAGAGAGAGGAAGGTCCAAGTCCATGTGGTTCAAGATTCAGGGGAGGAGACGGACAGCAATCTGAGAGCCCAGAGACTGAGGGGCTGTGAAGGCAGCAAAGCCAGAGGTCAATGTTGAGGCTCTCCCAGCCTCGCTCTGTTGCTACCCTGGCCTCTCCCGCTTCTGGGGCCTCTGGACAATTTCAGCCCAGGCAGCAGCTTCCAAAGGGTTTGAAGTGTAAAAATTTGTCCAGTCATTTGGAGCTTGCACCCAGTGGGTAGAATGAGAGAAATGGGGTATTTTCAGGGCAGGCAAGATTTCAGGCTCTAGGCTACAGATTCCAGAACTGTAGCTTTCTGAGGTCTCTTTCAGGGTGCACTTGGTTTCTTAAACTCACCCTCTCTTTGTAGGGGCTCTACATTGGAAGAGCTCACGTCTTGTCCTCAGTCTCATGTCTCTCTTGACAATTAAAACTTCTTTTCAGGAGATTTTTTTAAAATGTTTTTATCTATTTATTTATTTATTTTTGGCTGTGCTGGGTCCATTGCTGCACCGACTTTTCTCCAGTGTGGCTAGTGGGGGCTACCCGCTGGCTGCAGTGCACCAGCTTTTCACTGAAGTGGTTTCTCTTGCTGTGGAGCATGGGCTCTAGGGCACATGGGTTTCTATAATTGTAGCATGTTGGCTCAGTAGTTTCAGCTCCTGGACTCTAGAGTTCAGGCTCAGTAGTTGTGACACTTGGGCTTGGTTGCCCCATGGCATGTGGGATCTTTCTGGATCAGAGATCGAACCCATGTCTCCTACACTAGCAGGCAGATTCTTTACCACTGAGCCACCAGGGAAGCCCAAGATTGGAGTTTTAATTGTTCATTGACTACTGTGTAGATTGAGGTGCCAAAGTACCGCTATCATGGCTTAACTAAACCTATCAAAGAGCACAGGGTAAGAGAAGGTAACAAATACAGAGAGCAAAGCCAAGTGAAATGTAATTGCTGTGGCCTTTCTCTTCTGCAACAAAGGAAACAAAACAGGAATTGGAAAAAGTCAAGGTTAGGATGGGCACAGCCTCTTCCAAGGTAAAATCTGTAGAAAATTGCTGGATGGTGGAATAAAAATTCAGGAAGGAGGCAGACACACTTTAAAAAGTATAGTAAGTTCCAAAACTGATTTATGCAGGATATCTGATTTTTGTAGTGGAAATTTAAAAGGAAGATCAGAAAAATTACAACACTCTTCTATCTGAGGTGAAAATAACCTGTGTCCTTTCTTCCAAACTCATAGGTATGGCCTTTACTCCATAAAATGGAGTGGAAGAAAAATAGCCATGACTCATATCCCATGCTGAAAGCTCAAAGACTTTCATGGCAAGAAGAGGTTGTGTAAAGACCCATGGCATAAGAATAAAAAGCAGACTTACTCTGAGAATAAGAAGAGAGGCAGGGGAATAGAGAAAAGACAGCATTAAGATAAAGTAGAAGGGATCCACGTAGAACATTTCTAACAACCAAGGAGTATTCACGTAAGGACACCCTTAAAGGCAGTAAACCTCCACACTTAGATACAAAGCAAGAATAATGAGGTAGAGACTGCATCCAGGTTTCCATTCATCCCCACAACTCTCTAAAGTCTAACATTGAGAACATCCTTGAAGTTCTGAGTTTGTGACTCCTTGGACCAGCCACAAACATTATAACTAGACAATACGTAAGGCACTTTCATTATGGGTCTTAGAGAGGCTTTGGGGAAGTACCTCTCTTATTAAGACAGGAATCCAGAGAGATTTGGTAGACGTGCTGTAGTGAAGTTCATGCACTGAACATATGCTCCAAGATTGCCTACTTGTTCTGCAGAGTCATGTGGTTTTATTTTGGGTTTGGAAGTGGAAACAGTGATATTATGTCAATTTTATTAGATATTGATTACTGTGTAGCAAATTTTAAAATGTGATCTAACTCTATGCTGTCTACAAGAAACTCACTTTAAATATAATGATATAGTCAGGTTGAAAGTAAAGGAATGAAATAAGATATATCATGCAAATGTTAATTGAAGGAAAATAGAAGTGGCTAAATTAATATCAGACAAAATAGACTCCAGAACAAAGAACATGACCAGAGATAGAGAGGGCCATTATGCAAGGGTGAAAGAGTCAGTTCGTCAAGAAGATATAGCAATCCTAAGTTTGTGTGCACCAAACTACAGAGCTGTAAAATGTGTGAAGCTAAAACCAATAAAACAGAAAGGAGAAATAGGCAAATCTACAACTACAGTTGGAGACTTCAACACCTTTTTCTCTCTCAACAATTGATAGAACAACTAGACAGAAAATTAGCAACACTATAAAGGAAGTCAACACCACCACGAACCAACAGGATCTAATTGACATTAATGGAGTTCCACACAGCAGTAAAATATATACTCTATTCAAGTCTGTAAGTAACAAATAAACCATTCCTTGGGCATAAAATAAAACAAAAAAAATTTGTTTTAAGTTGAAATTATAAAAGACTAAGTTCTCTGACCACAATGGAATCAAGTTATTAATTACTAATAGGTAACAGGAAAATCTCTAAACACTTGGGAATTAAACAACACTAATATAAAGAGCCTTAAATAATCCATGGGTCAAAGAGAAAGTTTCAAGATAAATTAAAAAATATATTCAGTTGAGTGAAAGCAGAAATGAAACGTCATAAAATTTTGTGGGACATTTAAAGCATCTGAGAGTGAAATTTACAGCACTAACTATATCACTAGAAAAGGGGGTAGATCTCAAATCAACAATCCGTTAATCTAGATTATAGATTTAGATTATAAATAACCCACATAATTTATATATACAGATTTCTATATATATAAGATATGTATTCTATAGAATCTATATATGTAATAATCTAAATATACAGATTTCTGTATATTTTTTATCCTGTGACTTTACTAAATTTATAAAAATGGAACTAATGAATAAATTTAGTAAAGTCATAGGATAAAAAATAAATATGCAGAAATCTGTAGTATTTCTATATAGAAATAACAAACTATTAGAGAAATTAAGAAAAAAATCCCATTTACGATTGCATCAAAAAGAATAAAATACCTAAGAATAAATTTAACCAAAGAGGTAAAAGACCTTACAGAGAAAACTATAAGATGTTGAGGAAAGAAATTGAAGCTACAAATAAATAGAAAGATATGCTGTGTTCATGGATTGGAAGGATTAATATTATCACAATTTGTGTACTATATAAAGCAATCTGCCAATTTGATGTAATTTCTATAAAAATTCTAATGGCTTATATCACAGAACTAGGGCAAATAATTTAAACATTTGTATGGAAACACAAAAGATTCTGAGTAGCCAAAACAACCTTGAGAAAGAAGAATAAAAAATAAAGTTGGAGGCATAATGCTCCCTGTACTATAAAGGAATAGTAATCAAAACAGTATGGTACTGGTACTAAAACAGACACACAGATCAATGGAACATAGTTGACAGTCCGGAAATAAACCTACATATTATAAGCAACTAATTTATGACAAAGGAGCAAAGAACAGACAATGGAGGAAGAACAAGCTCTTTAAGAAATAGTGGTATTTCTCCAAAGAAGACATACAGATGGCTAACAAACACATGAAAAGATGCTCAACATCACTCATTATCAGAGAAATGCAAATCAAGACCACAATGAGGTACCACTTCACACCAGTTAGAATGGCTGCGATCCAAAAGTCTACAAGCAGTAAATGCTGGAGAGGGTGTGGAGAAAAGGGAACCCTCTTACACTGTTGGTGGGAATGCAAACTAGTACAGCCACTATGGAGAACAGTGTGGAGATTCCTTAAAAAACTGGAAATAGAACTGCCTTATGACCCAGCAATCCCACTGCTGGGCATACACACCGAGGAAACCAGAATTGAAGAGACATGTGTACCCCAGTGTTCATCACAGCACTGTTTATAATAGCCAGGACATGGAAGCAACCTAGATGTCCATCAGCAGATGAATGGATAAGAAAGCTGTGGTACATATACACAATGGAGTATTACTCAGCCATTAAAAAGAATACATTTGAATCAGTTCTAATGAGATGGATGAAACTGGAGCCAATTATACAGAGTGAAGTAAGCCAGAAAGAAAAACACCAATACAGTATACTAATGCATATATATGGAATTTAGAAAGATGGTAACGATAACCCTGTATGCGAGACAGCAAAAGAGACACAGATGTATAGAACAGACTTTTCGACTCTGTGGGAGAGGGAGAGGGTGGGATGATTTTGGAGAATGGCACTGAAACATGTATAATATCATGTAAGAAACAAATTGCCAGTCTAGGTTCGATGCAGGATACAGGATGCTTGGGGCTGGTGCACTGGGATGACCCAGAGAGATGGTATGGGGAGGGAGGTGGAAGGGGGGTTCAGGATTGAGAACTCATGTCCACCCGTGGCAGATTCATGTTGATGTATGGCAAAACCAATACAGTATTGTAAAGTAAAATAAAGTAAAATTAAAAAAAAAGAAAAGAAATAGTGGTAGGAAAATGGGACAGCCCTATGCAGAAGAATGGAGTTAGATCACTATCTTACTCCATATAAAAAAGTTAACTCAAAATGTGTTGAAGGCTTCAACATGAGATCTAAAGTCATAAAATTTATATTGAGGGCAAAGGAATTAGAAGAGCTAAAATAATTTTGAAAAAGAATAATAATGCAAGAGAATTCAGTCTGCTCTATTTCGAGACTTATTATATAGTTAAACTAATAAGGGCTTCCCTGGTAGATTAGGGAAGTTTAGGGAACTACTTTACCTGGTAGTTCTTCCCAGGTAAAGAATCCGCCTGCAATGCAGGAGACCCTGGTTCAATCCCTGGGTTGAGAAGATCCCCTGGAGAGGGGATAAGCTACCCACTCCAGTTTTCTTGGCTTCCCTGGTGGTTCAGATAGTAAAGAATCCACCTGCAATGTGGGATACCTGGGTTCGATCCCTGGGTTGGGAATGGCTATCCACTCTGGGATTCTTGCCTGGAGAATTTCATGGACAGAGGTGCCTGGCAGACTACAGTCCATGGAGTTGCAAAGAGTCAGCAACTGACTGAGCAACTTTCACTTTAATAAAGACTATGGCTTTGGTGGCAGTAGCAGCAGCATGGCTTTGGTGGAGGAATAGTCACATAGATTAATGGAACACAACAGAGAACCCCCAAATTAATCCCCACAAATGTGCCCAACGATTTTTGACAAAGGTGCAAAAGCAACTCATTGGAGAAAAGATAGTTTTTCAACAAATGATGCTGAAACACTTGGATGTCAATAGGCAAAAGAATTAACTTTGATCTAAGTCTTCACTTTCCTTCAAGATTAACACAATTTTGACCATAGGCTTAAAAGCAAAACATAGATCTATGAACTCAGGAAAAAAGATAGGAGAAGCTCCAGGGGATGTAGGGCTAGGCAGAGTTCTTAGACTTGACACCAAAAAATATGGTCCATATAAGAAAAAACTGATAAGTTAGAGCATATCAAAATATAAAAATTTTGCTCTGTAAAAAACTCTTTTCAGAGAATGAAAAGGCTAGCAACAGACTGGAAGAAAATATTTGTAAACCACATATCTGAGAAAGAACCAGTATTTAGAGAATACTTAAAAATTCTCAAAACTCAGTAATTAGGAAAAAAAATCAAACAAACCTAGCTAGCAAATGGGTGAAACATGTAAAGAGACATTTCATAGAAAAGGATATACAAATGGCATCATTTGTCAAGAGATATTGAACTACAATGACATATCACTAATATACCAATCAGAATGGATAAAATTTTTAAAAAGTGAGACACCAAATGCTGATGAGTATGCAGAGTATGGGGACCCCTATTCATTGCTGGTAGAAATGTAAAATGATACAGTCACTCTGGAAAATAGATTGACAGTTTAAAAAGAAAGGAAGCATACCACCCAGCAGTTGCTCTCCTGAGCCTTTATCCCAGAGAAATAAATGCTTATGTCCACACAAAAACCTGTACATGAATGTTTAGAGCAACTGTATTTGTAATAGCCCCAAACTGGAAATAACCCAGATGTTTTTCAATGAGTGAATTGTTAAACAAACCATTAAATCCATACCATAGAATGTTTCTCATTAACGCCAGGAACAAACTATTGACACCTACAACAACCTGCATGAGTCTCTAAAAAATTATGCTGAGTGAAAAAAGCCAGCCCCAAAGTTTACATACCTTACTATTCCATTTATATAGCATTCCTAAAATAACCAAATTATAGAAACGGGGCACAGATTAATTACTTCTAGGGGATAAAGAGGGGATGAGGACAGAAGGGAAATAAGTACAGGTACAAAAGGGCAGCTGAAGGGATCCTTTGGTGGCATTTTCAGTATCTTGAATGAATCTACCAATATCGCAACTGTAACATTGTACTGTGGACTTCCCATGTGGCTCAGTGGTAAAGAATCTGCCTGCTGATGCAGGAGATGCCAGAGACATGGGTTTGATCCCTGAGTCAGGAAGACCCCCTGGAGAAGGAAATGGCAGCTCACTGCACTATTGTTGGGGAATCCCATGAACAGAGGAGTCTGACAGGCTGCCATCCATGGGGTCACAAAAAGTCAGATGTAACTTGAGTGACTGAGCATAACACATGTTGTACTGTAAGCTTCCAAGATGTTACCAGGAAGAGAAACCTTGGTAAAGGGTACATGCTGCTGCTGCTGCTGCTGCTGCTAAGTCGCTTCAGTCGTGTCTGACCCTGTACGACCCCAGAGACGGCAGTTCATCAGGCTCCCCTGTCCCTGGGATTCTCCAAGCAAGAACACTGGAGTGGATTGCCATTTCCTCCTCCAATGCATCAAAGTGAAAAGTGAAAGTGAAGTCGCTCAATCAGGACCTCTGTATTATTTCTTACTGTTGTATGTGAATTTGCAATTATCTCAGAATAAAAGGTTTATTTAAAAATAAGTCAATTCCATTTATAATAGTCCCCCAAATCATAAAATGCTTAAAAATAAATTTAGTGAAAGGCAGGAAAGACTTCTACACTGAAAACTACCAAATGTTACTTAGAGAAATTAAACAAGACCTAAATAAGTGGAGAAATACATCATGTTTGTGGATAAGAAGACTTAATATTGTTAAGATGTCAATTCTGCTGATTCTAGAATGTTATCAGTTCAGTCACTCAGTCGTGTCTGACTCTTTGCAACCCCATGAACTGCAGCACACCAGACTTTCCTGTCCACCACCAACTCCCGGAGCTTGCTCAAACTCATGTCCGTCAAGTCAGAGATGCCCTCCAACCATATTATCTTCTGTCATCCCCTTCTTCTCCTGCCTTCAATCTTTCCCAGCATCAAGGTCTTTCCTAATGAATCAGTTCTTTGCATCAGGTGGCCAATGTATTGGAGCTTCAGCTTCAGCATCATCCTTCCAATGAATAGTCAGGACCAATTTCCTTTATGATTGACTGGTTTGATGTCCTTGCAGTCCAAAGGACTCTCAAGAGTCTTCTCCAACACCACAGTTCAAAGGCATCAATTATTTGGCACTCAGCTTTCTTTATGGTCCAACTCTTACATCTGTACATGACTACCGGAAAAACCATAGCTTGACTACACAGACCGTAGTCAGCAAAGCAATGTCTCTGCTTTTCAATATGTTATCTATGTTTGTCATAGCTTTTCTTCCAAGGAGCAAGTGTATTTTAATTTCATGGCTAACATGTATATAGAAATTCAAAGAAACAGAATAACCAAAACAATTTTGGAAAAAAACAACAGCAATATTTGAAGACTGATTTCAAGTCTTACTATAAAACTCATATAATGAACACAACATACTATTTGTGCCAAAATGGACAAATAGATTAATGGAACATAATAGCAGTCCAAAAGTGGATCCATACATATATGGTCAATTGACTTCTGACCATACATATATGGTCAATTGACTTCTGAAAAAGGTACCTATGTAATTCAATGGAAAGAAAGAAAATTAATGGAAATGTACATCTTGATGGGGTGGTGCTGGTTACATGGTGGTAGTTACATGTTTTGACAAATTTGTCAAAACCCATTGAAAGGTATACTTTAAGTGGATGGAACTGATTGAATATAAATCATTGTATGTACATGCCTATGGGCCCCAATCTGGCATCATACAGAAAAATTAATCTGAAATGTACCATCTACCTAAATATAAATGCCAAACTATAAAACTTTTAGAAAAAAAATAACAAGAGGAAATCTTTACAACTTTGATGCAGGCAGATATTTTGAGTTACAGAAATCACTAATCTTAAAGGAAAAAAGCTGATAAATTTGAAATTCCCCCAATTTTTCTTCTTTTAAATCAATAGTTTGTAATGTTGGCAGCACATTTGAATTATTCGGAGAGCATAAAAATAAAATGACACAAAAACAAAGATAAAACACCTCTTCCAGATTAATTGAATCATATGGCACCCCACTCCGGTACTCTTGCCTGGAAAACCCCATGGACAGAGGAGCCTGGTGGGCTGCAGTCCATGGGGTCGCGAAGAGTCAGACACAACAGAGCGACTTCTCTTTCACTTTTCACTTTCATGCATTGGAGAAGGAAATGGCAACCCACTCCAGTGTTCTTGCCTGGAGAATCCCAGGGATGGTGGAGCCTGGTGGGCTGCCGTTTATGGGGTCGCACAGAGTCGGACACGACTGAAGCGACTTAGCAGCAGTAGCAGCAGCAATGTTTTCCTGAGAATTGTTAATTTAAAGTATGCCTTGGACTTTATTTTCAAAGCACAATCACGAACATATTTGAAGTATAGCTTATGGGTCCTTACATCTATAACATATCTTTTCTATTTGTATGTGAGTGTGTAGGTGGAGATAGCATATTGCATATACATACATTTATTTATTCAATTTGCGTCCTTGATTATGCATCAGGGTCTATGTCAGATGTGTGGTTACACAAAGAACAGACAATCCCTGACCAGAATTACATGGGAGTCAGAATTACAGGTGGGATAAAAGTTGTGTGGATATATGGAATAAAGTGAGGACACAAAGGGATCGATTCCTCCTGGTGTGGGTGCCAAGGAGAGCAGTCAGAAGAAAGGGTTTCATTGGAATCACTTTTAGGAAGATGGTGAACTGTGGTCAGTTGTCTAGAGACAACTAGATTGACCACACTCTTCTGCACACATATAGGCAGTCTATGTATTTTTCAATATCCCAAACAGCATATCTACCTGGTAGTAGAGGAACTTAAGGGAGAAAACCCACTGCACCTTCAGATTAACTTCAGATCTCTTATCTCGGGAAGTCCTGGGAGGGAAGAAGAACGTTTTCCATCCACCTTTTGTGTATTATCCCTTTATTCTCTTTTGCAGCTGGTGAACCCCAACAGCGAGGTATTTTCCAAATCTAGTGAAGTCAGGACAGAATTTCTGATAAATGGCCACTTAAGTTCCTTATTAAACTTTTCCTCTGAGTTCTAACTCTTATCTGCTGACTTGTTTCCTACTAGCTTTTATCAAGATTATTAGCCAGGTTAGTTGGAATATACTATTTCATACTGTGTCTGTAACCTTTTTTATTTTTTGCTTTTAGAGAATAGGAATCTGTTATATAACTCCTCCAGGGTTCCCCAGTGGCTCAGAGGTAAAAGAATCCCTTTGCAATGTGGGAGAGCTGGGTTTGATCATCCCTGGATTGGGAAGATCCCCTGAAGAAAGAAATAACAACCCACTCCAGTTTTCTTGCCTGGAAAATCTTTTGGACAGACAATCCTGGTGGGCTACAGTTCCTGGAGTTGCAAAAAGAGTCAGACATGACTGAGCAACTAAATAACAACAATCAACTCTTCCATCTCCCCTGAAATACAGATAACCAGTTTTTGTGTTGCTATCAGTATATTTGGGAAAATGTCCCATAGATAAACTGATTTCAGGACATTGGGGCATTTGATGGGAGGAAACTGTCTCTGCAGAGTGAATTCTGTACAAATAGCAACAATGAAGGCAGGAAGTGTTATCCCTGGATACTCATTCATACCCTCAGGGCAAGATACATATCTGTTTACCCACTGAATCAACCAAATAAAGACACACGTGTGACAAGCCTCCTTTCTTCTCTCTGTGCCTGAGGAGAAACAAGGCCTGTGATCCATCTCTGAGGACTCCAGTCACTCCTGAGAAACACGCCCACATCATGTTTACACACCATGGCCTTCCCACTACTTCACCAAATGCCTCCTGGCCTTCCCTCATGAGCTAGTCGAGCTCCCAGAAAATTCTTCATTCTTTCCTGACCGTGCCTCCCCAGACAGATGTTCTATATCAAGAACACCAAGTCCTGCCCTGAAGTCCAAGCCAGCAAAAACTCACGAGTGGCCCTTGCCTTTGGGAGATGATGTCATGTATTGTGGAGATGCGTGCTACCATCTCCCCCCAAAGGCGGAAGACAGCGTAGACTCCCCAGGGGCGGGTGGGCCCTCCTTCTCTCATGACAAATAGCTACAGTGTGGCAGCCAGTCTGGGAGAAGGTCTCTTGTCTCCCAGCATCCCCAGCAGTGGAGCCACAGCTCTGTAACTAACGTTTCAGTTCCCCACGCCCTCTGCTTGCAGGATATTCTTCTCCTTAGGAGAGTGCAGCAGGGTGAGCAGGGCTCCCAGAATCTGGGCCCCACTATCTGGGCAGATGCAGGGTTTCCCGTGTCTACAGGGTCCTCTGATAAGTTGAAAGACACGTAAGAACCCAGCAGTCTGGGGGGAAGTGCTCTGAGCAACATAAAGTCCCAAAGCCGAGCACTCTAGGTGATAGGGCTGGCTCCAAGGGCCTCACTTACTCTGTGTGCACTCACACATTCATTTACACCAGCATCACAGTGAGCTCTCCAATTTCTGAGTCCACAGCCAACAGAAGGCCTCAGTTCTCAGGGGATCTTAGAGCCACAGGGACAGGCCGAGTGACGTTGCCTAGAACATAGTACACAGGCATAGTAGATGCTTGTGTGTGCGTGTGTTGTGTCTATTTGTGACCCCATGGACTGTAGCCCATCAGGCTCCTCTGTCCATGGGATTCTCCAGGCAAGAAGACTGGCGTGCTTGCCATTTCCTCCTTCAGGGGATCTTCCCAACCCAGGGATTGAACCTGCCTCTCTTATGTGTCCTGCATTGGCAGGTGAGTTCTTTACCACTAGTGCCACCTGGGAAGCCCCAACAATTAATACAGTCAATGTTCATTGACTGAGTTATCAGGTTAAATGCTGGTTAGAAAGGCGAGTGCTTTTTCTAAAGTCACCCTGCTTATTTAACTTATATGCAGAGTACATCATGAGAAATGCTAGACTGAATGAACCACAAGCTGGAATCAAGATTGCCAGGAGAAATATCAATAACCTCAGATATGCAGATGACACCACCCTTATGGCAGAAAGGGAAGAACTAAAGAGCCTCTTGATGAAAGTGAAAGAGGAGAGTGAAAACTTTGGCTTAAAACTCAACATTCAGAAAACTAAGATCATGGCATCTGGTCCCATCACTTCATGGCAAATAGATGAGGAAACAGTGAAAACAGCAGCTGACTTTATTTTGGGGGGGCTCCAAAATCACTGCAGATGGTGACTGCAGCCATGAAATTAAAAGATGCTTGCTCTTTGGAAGAAAAGTTATGACCAACCTAGACAGCTTATTAAAAAGCAGAGACATTACTTTGCTAACAAAGGTCTGTATAGTCAAAGCTATGGTTTTTCCAGTAGTCATGTATAGATGTGAGAGGTGGACTTTAAAAAAAAAACTGAGCACCAAAGAATTGATGCTTTTGAACTGTGGTGTTGGAGAAGACTCTTGAGAGTCCCTTGGACTGCGAGGAGATCCAAACAGTCCATCCTAAAGGAAATCAGTCCTGAATATTCATTGGAAGGACTGATGCTGGAGCTGAAACTACAATACTTTGGCCACCTGATGCGAAGAACTGACTCATCTGAAAAGACCTTTTTGTTGGGAAAGATTGAAGGCAGGAGGAGAAGGCGATGACAGAAGATGAGATGGTTGGACGGCATCACCAACTTGACGGACATGAGTTTGAGTAAGCTCCAGCAGTTGGTGATGGACAGGGAGGCCTGGTGTGCCGCAGTCCATGGGGTCACAAAGAGTCTGACACAACTGAGCCAGTGAACTGAACTGAACTGAACTGAACTGAGAAAGGCTACTGAAGAACGTTGAGAGCATGCAATTTATTTTAAAATTATTTATGTTCAGAAACATTTCGATTTGTAAAAAGTCTTGTGCCAAAAAAGACGTCAATTTCAATAGATGGAAATACACTTCTCTAGAACACCTCATTTCCTCTCAGTTCTAGATGATGAAAACATTATTTTAAACAATAATGCACAATTAAAATAAAACTCCAGGCCCTGGACCACAGCATTGACTCACAGTTCTCTAAATAATCAGAAAGATAGAGTTTACATATATATAAATTCCGTGTATTTTACCTTTTTGGTGGTCATCTCAATCAGAAATCTGAATTCATTGGGATGGTCCCATGGTGGAGTCAGACATGCTGAAGGACACATGACCTAGGCTGACTGGTTTCCTGTGCCATAGAAAGGATACAGCATTGCTTATCACACAGAAAGGTATAAGAGCAACACAATTAAAACCCTTTGGATTAAGTACCATTAATTTGAATATGGATAGACTCTCTCATGACGTTCAGTTCAGTTCAGTTCAGTCGCTCAGTCGTGTCCGACTCTTTGCAACCCCGGGAATTGCAGCACGCCAGGCCTCCCTGTCCATCACCAACTCCCGGAGTTCACTCAGACTCACGTTCATCGAGTCAGTGATGCCATCCAGCCATCTCATCCTCTGTCATTCCCTTCTCATCCTGCCCCCAATCCCTCCCAGCATCAGAGTCTTTTCCAATGAGTCAACTCTTCTCATGAGGTGGCCAAAGTACTGGAGTTTCAGCTTCAGCATCATTCCTTCCAAAGAAATCCCAGGGCTGATCTCCTTCAGAATGGACTGGTTGGATCTCCTTGCAGTCCAAGGGACTCTCAAGAGTCTTCAACACCACAGTTCAAAAGCATCAATTCTTTGGCACTCAGCTTTCTTCACAGTCCAACTCTCACATCCATACATGACCACTGGAAAAACCATAGCCTTGACTAGACAGACCTTTGTTGGCAAAGTAATGTCTCTGCTTCTCAATATGCTATCTAGGTTCTCATGACGTTACTTTGTATTATTCATAAAAGGCTTAAGAAATCAAGAACCATATTAACCACATTGTTTGGAGGAGGAATATGAAAGTATCCAAGCAAATAGACTGTCTTTAAGCCATATCAAACATTAGAAAAGCATTTATTTGCATATAGATAAATGATATGACTGCCTCTGCCTAGAACCATTTTTTCACTTTCTTCTTTTTTTTCTAACTTTTAAGTCCACTTTAAGTTGTGCCTTAACTGTCACTCCCCATGGGAAGCTGACCCCTAGACCAAGTGACTCACTCCTATTATATATTCTTAGATGAGTGTATATCCTCCATTATTTTAACTGCTTGTTTATTATTGGTCTTTCATGCCTGGCAGCAAGTTCCACAGTAGCAGTGATGTCCTTAGTACTTATCACGATCCCTGGCACACCGCCAAAAGGTATTCATTAAGTGAATGTGTGAATGATTAAGTGGTATACTAACTTCAAATAATAGGTCCCTGTAAGAAACTTCTTCTGAAGAAGTCACTAAATAGATGAAACATTCACTTCTTTAACCTTCTTCTAGATTTCTTTCAGTGATTGTTTCGGAGAAGGCGATGGCACCCCACTCCAGTACTCTTGCCTGGAAAATCCTATGGACAGAGGAGCCTGGTAGGCTGCAGTCCATGGGGTCACAAAGAGTCGGACACAACTGAGCGACTTCACTTTCGCTTTTCACTTTCATTAATTGGAGAAGGAAATGGCAACCCACTCCAGTGTTCTTGCCTGGAGAATCCCAGGGATGGGGGAGCCTGGTGGGCTGCCGTTTATGGGGTCGCACAGAGTCGGACATGACTGAAGCAACTTAACAGCAGCAGCAAGAAACTTCTTCTGAAGAAGTCACTAAATAGATGAAACATTCATTTCTTTAAACTTCTTCTAGATTTTTTTCAGTGATTATTCATTAAATGTTTACTTTATATCAAAGTCTATTAGGTGATAAAGTAGACACATTTCTTGGCCCAATACAACTCCTTGCATCCTGCGCAGATGCCTACAGAACCCCCATAATGCTTTGCAGCACTTATCTATTAACATATTGGTCTTCACAGCTAGGCTGTACACAATGAGAACTCAAAGTCAGGTTTGGTCGTCTTACATCACCATAGCCTTGCACGGTAAGACAGAGTAAGTACTTTATGATTATATGTAGAATGGTGAATGAAATATTTTAAATTATACAGTTTTTCGGAAATCAACTTGCAAAAATGAGTTGAGTCCCTTAAAATACATATACCAGTCATTGCAAAGTTGTCTAAATCATTCAAATTTATACAAAAATATCAGTCTAAAAATACTCATTATTTATAATGACAAAACTGGGAGCCAGCTAAATGGCCATCTGCAGAGAGAAGGGTAAATAGTCTCTTTTATACATGTCTACATGCTGGGATGCTATCCATTCATTAAAATGACTGTAAGAAAGAGTATAGGAAATTGATTATGAAATCATATTAAACTGAAAAATAAGTATGAAAACTGTATTTTAAGTGCTGCATTTATTTGTTGTTGTTTTTATTTTTATTTATTTATTTACTATTTTGTTGTTGTTTTTAAAATTAACGCCTAATCAAAGATTTAGGAAACAAAATAGCTGAATGAAAATATACCAAAATTTCACGCATTTTGTGAGTGACCAATAGGTATTTTGTTCTAACTTACTTAGGTGTAAGTCATTTCCACATTTTCTTAAATCAATATTTTTTCTCATTTTATAACAAATAATATCACTAAAGACTTCCATTTCCAGCCATCATGGAGTAACAGGAAACAAATTTTCCCTTCCATGTTAAACTACTATAAAGCTAAACAAAACATATGAAATAACCACTTTAGGTAACCTACAACAGGTAGCTTAGGAAGATAATCCTTAGACAAGACAAACGTATGAGGTTATCCCTATGAATGCCCTAGCTCACTGCTTGGAGAGAATTTCAAGGTTACAGCACAGGGAGGCAGAACCTACACATAGCCTGGAGGGAGTCCTGAGTTGAGAAAGCAGAGTTTTTAAGGCTCACCAAATTGCAGCATGTATCAGTATTTTGCTCCTTATTGCCAATTAGTACTCTTTACTCTATGGATACATCATATTTCGTTTATTCATCAGTTGATGACCATTTTATATGCTTCAACTTTAGGGCTATCATTAATAATGTACAAATTTCTGAGCAAACATGTTTTCAGTTCTTTGGATGTATATCTATGAGTGGAATTGCAAAATGGTAACTAAAAGTTCAACATTTTGACGGCAAAGTTTCCACCAGCAGATAATAAGAGCTCCAACTTTTCACATCCTTATGAACGTTGTTGTCACCTGTCATTTATTTTAGGCATCCTAGTTGCATGAAGTAATATATCATTGTGGTTTTTGGTTTGCATCTCCCTAATGGTTAATGATGTTAAGCATTTTTTCATGGGTTTATGGGCATTTGTATATATTTTTTGGTGAAATGTCTACTCAAATCCTTTGCCCATGTTTAAATTTGATTTATTCATCTTTTTATTTGTACGTTTTGTTGAAAAGACTAGTTTTTGTCTATGGAATGTTCTTCCAATGGTTTTTAGAGATAAAAACTGAAACTCTGTTCCTACCTACAGCCAACTCTCCATACAGGGGCAGTGTTTTGTTTTTAATTTTTAAAATTTATTTTTAATTGAAGGATAGTTACTTTCCAGTATTGTGTTGGTTTCTGCCAAACATCAACATGAATCAGCCATAGGTATACATATGTCCCCTCCCTCTTGAACTTCTCTCCTACCTCTCACCCCATCCCATCCCTCTAGGTAGTCATAGAGTCTCCATAATTTAAAAAAATTTTTTTTCATTTATTTATTTTGGCCACACCACATGGCATGTGGGATATTAAGTTCCCCTACTGGGGATCAAACCTGTGCCCCTTGCAGTAAAAGTGCAGAGTCTTAACCACTGGATCACCAGGGAAGTCCCAATGTGTCTTCATTTTATGTACCAGGCTGCTAAGGCCTGAAGAAATCAGTTATACATTTCAGAGATAACTGGAAATGTCACCATCACTGGAATACTATTCCAGTATCTTGCATCATGCATCCAATCTATGTGACCTTGAATGTGTTTGTCCCTCAACACTTGAGTTTCTTGTTGCAAAATACAATTCTTACTAGAGATAAGGAGAGCCAGAAATTGTTCTTACAGCCTCTTTGCACATTGTCATATGCTTGCTAAGCTAATTTAAAAAAAAAAAACTATACTGTGATTTAGATGGACGTGAGTCTGAGTGAACTCCGGGAGTTGGTGATGGACATGGAGGCCTGGCATGCTGTAATTCATGGGGTCGCAAAGAGTCGGACACGACTGAGAAACTGAACTGAACTTACACTCTCTTGACAGCTTTAGAGTCAGTTCTCCTCTATCTTCTCCAGTCTAGTCTGTCTTTTTTAAGGGTAGGAATTGAAAAACTCCATAGGCTTAGAGAAACGAAATGTAGTCCTGATATCTTCTGTAATTGACATATATTCTGTTCAGGAAGAAACTCACTCCTTGTCCTTCAAATTTGGGAAGAAATTTTTCAACAAGTTGACCAACATTCTCCCTTCTCCCACAAGTGAGGACACATTCGCTGTTAGCCTCCAAGCAGACCTGCATGCATGCCCCTCAGATCTGATGTGGGCTAGTTATCTAAAAAACCAGGTAGCAGAGACTGCTGTGTAGACCAGAAAGCCACATTGAAGCAAGCTGTGAAAACTGTTCTCTGTAAAATAGGTTCTATGTCAGAATTGTGGTGGATACCTTGACCTCTATGGGTTGAAAGCAGAGAGGGTCCCATGTCTAATTTGTCAAATCCATTGATTTAATAGATAGTGCCACTGTACATCCATGAATGGCCAACTAGTTCTCCATTAAACAGACATGTGCAAAGATTCGTAAATTGCTGCAAGACTCTCTGTAACAAATCTGTTTGATCCTTTGGAAGGCAAAACATAAGTGCTACAGTAATGAAACATTTGTGATTTTCCTAGAAAATCTTTAAATAACAACAGTTCTGAATGTCCTCCTTTTCCTTGACCATTTCTCAAGATTTCAGAGCAAGCTCTTTTGTACAGAAGAAGTGTGAATCTGTATTCTCTCTTAACACTTGCTAAAATTCTTCCTTCATAGACATTCCCACTAGAAAAATGTCAACAAAAACTGATTCCTCTACAAGTTTTTAGATAATCCATCCAAGTAGCATGTAAGCCTCAGATCTCCCTGGAAAAAAAATGATAATGATTGTAATAAAATTTTCCAGTTGCAGTGCTGGAGAAGATGCATGAGACTCCCTTGGACAGTAAAGAGATCAAACCAGCCAATCTTAAAGGAAATCAACCCTGAATATTCATTGAAAGGACTGATGCTGAAGCTGAAGTGCCAATATTTTGGCCACTTGATGCAAAAAGCCAACTCATTGGAAAAGGACTTGATACTATGAAAGACTGAAGGCAAGAGGAGAAAATACAAAAGAGCATGAGATGGTTGGATGGCATCATCAACTCAATGGACATGAGTTTGAGCAAAGTCTGGAAGATTGCGAAGGACAGGGAAGCCTGGCATGCTGCAGTCCATGGGGTTGCAAAGAGTTAGACATGACTTAGCAACTGAATAACAAGGATAAAACTTTTAAAGAAAGGAGTCAAAGTAAAAAACAATCCCAAGAATTCATAATTCACAACATAGAGACTATTTGAAATTTTTATGTGAATAGCTATCTAGTCCCCTTAAAAAATAAACATATTATTCCTTTTAATTACTTCAAGGACATTATGAGAATGGGCAGCCTTTTAGAACTCCTTTAGAGTCTGAGTTTTTTTTTTTAACTATTTTCTTCTAATTAGAAACTATAAAATTTAAATGTGGGTAAAGGGTTCAGTTCAGTTCAGTCACTCAGTCGTGTCCGACTCTTTGCGACCCCATGAATCGCAGCACGCCAGGCCTCCCTGTTCATCACCAATTCCCAGAGTTCACTCAGACTCACGTCCATTGAGTCAGTGATGCCATCCAGCCATCTCATCCTCTGTCGTCCCCTTCTCCTCCTGCCCCCAATCCCTCCCAGCATCAGAGTCTTTTCCAATGAGTCAACTCTTCCCATGACGTGGCCAAAGTACTGGAGTTTCAGCTTTAGCATCATTCCCTCTAAAGAAATCCCAGGGCTGATCTCCTTCAGAATGGACTGGTTGGATCTCCTTGCAGTCCAAGGTAAAGGTAAGTTTCTCAAATGACTAATTCTGGTTTAAATTTTGAAATTATTAGTCTAATTGCCACTACACCTAATTCCAATTCTATTTCTTAAAACATAATGTACATTGCTCTACAAAAATTATTTCCTGCAATGAGCACATTATCTGTGGAATCATTAAGAAGCAAAAACCTCACAGGATAGGTGTTATTATTCTCATTTTACCAAGAGACTCTGAAAAATTGTGTCATTTTCAAGGGTCCACAGCTGACATTTTAACCAAGGTTATTGGCTTTGAATGCAACCATACACGACGTGGGGTGAAACATTATTTGCAACCAATATTGGTTTAAATCAGCAATGGCAAGATTAACAACTTTGGCATTGATCATTTTGGTGTAGTTGACATTAATGTCAATAATAAATAAAGAGAACGTTGATTTTGAAGGAAGCCTGAAACTTCGAAGGCAATAAAGACTTTGGCATGGAGGAGGGCTCCTTTCTGAAGGACACATTTAGAAGAGGCATGTAGTTAGTTGATATCCTGAGTCGTTGCCAGGATAATCACATACTCAGGGATATACAAGTAAGGATCCTTTTCTCCCAGCAGCCAGGGCTCAGATACCCCAGATTCTGATTATCTCTCTCCTTGATGTTACAGCCTCTGGGGCCAGGAGTCCAGCCTGGAAACAGCTCCTCAATTACCCATTTACAGAAGGCTCACACTTCCAGATCTCATGTTATCCTCCCTTTGATCTATAACAGTGTTTGAGCTTTGTCAAAACACAGCAGTCAGTGGGGACAGATGTTTTTAGGCTACTATAAAAGCCAAGCTAATTAAGCCATTCAATCCTTCATAAAAATCACCCATGATGGTAATTTGGTCTTCACTTGGCTGAATAAAACCAAGAGGAATTCTGATACAACGAGGAAGATACATCCAATATCTAAGTACCTAGGACCTCTTCCTCTCTCTGTATTTCTACTTTTAAAATATGCCTTAGAGATTGGGAAGCAAGTATACAAAAGAACCATTAACTATTTCTCAGTGTTGATTATACTCAACATGAGCCTGAAAGTATACAGCAAACTCCAGAGCAGAGGTGGCCCCTTATATAAACTTTGTCTGGAGAATTCTAACTCATCCTTCAGGATTCTGATCCTAGTTCTGCCTCATCACTTAGCCACTCTGAGCTCAATTTTTTCCCCTGTTAAATGAAGGAATTGGATGAAATAATAGAACTCTAGATCACTTCCCACTTCCAGATTCTATGATTTCCAAATGATTACTGGGAAAACAGCTTCCCACTTTTACTGAAGCTCTCATCCTATCACTTACGCCCAAGTGGAGATTGGGTGTGTTTAAATTTGGGGGAGTAGAAGGTAAGGAAGGAGAAGGCAATGACACCCCACTCCAGTACTCTTGCCTGGAAAATCCCATGGATGGAGGAGACTGGTAGGCTGCAGTCCATGAAGTCACTAAGAGTAGGACACGACTGAGCGACTTCACTTTCACTTTTCACTTTCATGCATTGGAGAAGGAAATGGCAACCCACTCCAGTGTTCTTGCCTGGAGAATCTCAGGGACGGGGAGCCTGGTGGGCTGCCGTCTATGGGGTCGCACAGAGTTGGACACGACTGAAGCGACTTAGCAGCAGCAGCAGCAGAAGGTAAGGAAGGGGGCCAGGAAGGTGAGAATAAAGTTCAAGGTCAATCAAAGCCCAGGCTGTGGTTTCCTGTCTGTCCTGGAAATGGGGTTTTCCCAAGCTTCAGAGCCAGAGTCTTACTTGTTCCCCTATTAAGGATAACAATCAACATAATTAACAATGGGTGTGCACCACACAATCCAAGAGTCCAAAGGTATTTGGCAACAAAAGTTTCATAAAGGAACTGTTGGCTCCCTTTTGTCTGTGGTTAGGTACAGACGAAAAATAGAAAAGTCAATTAAAATGATCTGAGAAACTCTCCATCACTTTTTTTTTTTTAATGAAAATAATCCCAGGCTACACAATGAATTTGAAGACACTAACTAGTAGTTGTTAGTATTTGCAGATATTTACTGGGCCCTGTGAGATGAGATGGTTGTTTACAGAACCTCCTTATTCCAGAGGGTTCTGGGCTACCTAAGCAACTTAACTGTTGGCACAGGATGTGTTTTTTGAGCACATGAAAGAGCAGGCCCTCCAGTGTCTCCCATGAGGTACTGTGTGGGAGGGAAACTCAGTCTTGGCCAAAGCACTGTCCCACGGTGAAGGGCCTGCCATGACCTCAAGGAGAATGAGTCAAATGGCATCAACTCCATGAGAACAGCTATATTTATAACAGAAATCAGATGACTGAAAAGACATGGCTTGGGTCAGGAGCCAGGGTGCATTCATGCTGAGTGCCTACTATGTGCCGGAAGTATTCCCTGGGACTAGGAAACAACGTGGGAACAAGGCCAAAGGGTTCCAGCCCTTACTGGAACTTAGGAGGCAGATTTTCAAGGGACTAGGCCCAAGCTGTGCTTTCCTGGCTGTGCAGATATCAGGATTTCCCAAGCTTCAGAGATGCTGGGTCTTAAAATCATGACAAGCTGAATGACGGAGAAGTACAAGATGAAAAGGAAGACAAGTTGGTCAGTTTTCAGTGGCATGTGATCTCAAACAACATCCATTTTTTCAGGACCTCAGAGGGATTCATAGAAGCCTCAAGGTTAAAAATAGGAATAAGTGTGGCCACTTTCTTGGTCTCAATGATATAATAGGGACCAGGTAAATGCCATATATTTTCTCATGTTAAACAGGGCTCAGACACTGGGCTCTCCACTTTGGAAAGGCTGATGATCCATAAACCTTTAGAGTGTTGGGAGGGTAGAGTTTGGATATAGAACATGCATTCATTTGCAAAAACAGAAAAACTCAGTGAGATGAAGGATCACTAATTTGTCTTAGTATCAAACTCTGAAAGTAGCCTCATTCTCTTTGTTCTCCTCTCCCATTACAGTTTTTTGGCCAGACATGGTGTCAGTGGGGCTTGGCTATGGGGACTGTGTAATTTTACTAATGTCAAAAGAGTTCTGTAACCCACTGTGTAAAAAAGTTACATGCAAGTATTCAAATTCCCACTAAATATGGATTTTCTTGGACAACTAACAAAGCAACTCAGTAGACTAAGCAAAGATTTAGTTTTTTTTTCTTTTTTTAAAATATAAACTTATTTATTTTAATTGGAGGTTAATTACAATATTGTATTGGTTTCAAGATATCTAAAAATAGTGGCCACCAGCATCTTTGTAATCATCTTTGTTAATTGATGATTAATAACAAATTGAAAGGACAAATTCATTTGTGGGGTATTTATTAATACCTACACAAAGCTATTGGAGAAGGCAATGGCACCCCACTCCAGTACTCTTGCCTGGAAAATCCCATGGACAGAGGAACCTGGTAGGCTGCAGTCCATGTGGTCACTAGGAGTTGGACACGACTGAGCGACTTCACTTTGAGTTTTCACTTTCATGCATTGGAGAAGGAAATGGCAACCCACTCCAGTGTTCTTGCCTGGAGAATCCCAGGGACAGAGGATCCTGTTGGGCTGCCGTCTATGGGGTCGCACAGAGTTGGCCATGACTGAAGCGACTTAGCAGCAGCAGCAGCAGCATGCAAAGCTATTCATCAGCATAAATCCCAGTTTCCTATTTTTCTTTCTTCAACATGTTTTCATGATGGGGAAAATAAAATATTAGAAAAATATAAAAATATTTAAGGTGTTCTTACATTTAACATTAAATTCTTACCAAACCTTGACCAGAATAAAAAAGAATTGGGAAACCATGTAATATTCCAACTGTTTGAGTGTATAAGGAAGAAAGTGGGAGGGAGATAAAATAAATGGTAAGGAAGAGTGTATGACTCATACAGTTAATAAAAATAGTTGTCCTTTGAACCAAAAATTTTCTAATGCCTAAAATAAGTCATTGTCTAAGGAAGTTTAATAGGGCCAAAAACTTTTCTATGTCTTTTAAATTATCAACAGATATCTTGGACTTCTTTGGGAGAAATAATTTTTTTTAATAGTTTAAAAGTTTTCATTGAATTCCATCCCACATAACACTTAACTTTTTGACATGTGTTCATTTAAAGATATTTCAGATTTTCCTAACTAATGGTGATGGAGAGGTAGGTAGTAGAAAACATAAAGGTGGAGGATTCATTGCCTTTGTCTCCTTAAATCTATAGGTAGGTCCCACTGAGACCCCTGAGAATGCTGGTTCATTAGAGTCCCTCTTTTCCTGATCATTGTGCACCACTTGGATCAATTGAGTTTTTTTTTTAAGGGAAGTGGAAGAGAAACACCAATATTTCATGTGTGCTGAGTTAGCGTGCATTCACGCTCAGTCGCTTCACTTGTGTCCAGCTCTTTACTATTCCATCCGTGGACCACTAGGCCCCACTCCTCTATACAGGGATCCCAGCAAGAATCCTGGAGTCGGTTGCCATTTCCTTCACCAGGGAATCTTCCCAACCCGGAGATCGAACCTGTGTCTCCTGTGGCTCTTGCATTGGCAGGCAGATTCTTTACCACTGAGCCACCAGGCTTCCTGTGTTGAATTAGAGGTAGGGTCTTTATACATAAAGACCTGGGCAAAGGAGGAGTGTGCATTTCAGTAAGGAAACAATATGAAAAACCGTGGGCATAGGGTCAGAACAAAGGAGCAGCTCACTTAGCATAGTTTGGCTGGTGCTCACATGAAATTATGGAAGACAAGGCAAGGAAGTATATAGGCTAGGGCCAATCACTAAGGCCTCCACCTCTATTAAATGATATGACCTCAGATGTGCCTACAGCATTCAACTGATTCATCTATAAAACTGTAAATCTGGAATCCACTTCTAATATTTTTTCCAACTATTACATTTTCAAATGCCAGATTACAACCTCTGATATTGTTACCATGAAGAGCCTTGTGGGAATTGACATATAAATTCAAAAGTCATTCATACAGAGGTGACATTTGAAGCAGAGGTTGGTAAATTTACCAAAGGAACATATGCAGAGAGAAGGTGCGAGGACCAAGAATAAGATTTCGGGTCATACCCATGGTCTGCAGAAAGAAGAGGAACCACCTAGCAAGCAAACGCATGATATGGAGAGGAAGGTGGAGAATCAGGATGGGCTCCTCCTAACCCGATCATCTTTCACCAGAAACCGAATGGAAGAAGGACCGAGGACACTGGATTTGGCACCTAAGATATGACTGCTGATCTTTAAGGAAGCACAGCAATAAACATGACTAGGAAAACCAGGCCACAGATCTGGGCCACACTGAGAAAGGAGAGGTAAGAGGAACTCCAGGGCACCAGGTCTTCACATAAACAGTATTCCAGGTAATATGCCTCATGTCCAGAAGTAGGTAAGTTTGGCAAGATGAAGAAATCCAGGTAAAGGGACTTCCCCAGCAGTCCAGTAGTTAAGATTTCACCTTGCAATGTAGGGGATTCGGGTTTGATCTCTGATCAGGGAGCCAAGATCCCACATGACTCGCAGCCAAAAAACCAAACCATAACAAACAGAAGCAGTACTGTAACAGATTCAATGAAGACTTTAAAAATGGTCCACACAAAATAAAATAAAGCTTAAAAAGAAAAAAGAAATCTAGGTAAAAAGAACTAAAGCTCCTTGGAAGAACTGAATCAGCTTGCTCACCATTTAGACATACTTCACACCACTAGAGTCAGCTGGACCAAGGAGAGGCTGGATTCTGCCCATCTCAGGATCCATTTCTCACCTCTCATGGAGAAGAGAGTTCACAGTGATGAGGCCTGATTTAGAAAAACCCTGAGTGTATCTCAGCCAGTGATTGGTGGCCCAGTATTTTCTTCAGAAGCAGGGAAAACAGAAAAATAACTGGGAAAAATTGGAAATGATGGAGAGGAAGGGACATTGAGGGAGAAGAATTGAAGTGGGGTCTTTGCAATGATCCTGAATCCTCGGATGACCATCTCCCTATAGAGATGAAGTGATGGAGCCATGATGGGGAGCAAGTCCCCCTGGAAGGGATCCGTGCTTTCCTCCCCATGTCATTCATACCCGATAACAAACGTATATCGGATAACACACAGGTTGAAGGCTGTGCTGTTGGAAGCAGACCCAGGCCTTTGGGAATCCCCATGAACCAAGGCTTGAAAAACATTCTCTTCCTTAGCACCTGTAACACTCGCCCAGTATGCCTGTTTCTCTTAAAGCCATAGGCATCTGTTTTCCACTTGGCCCCTTGGAGACAGAGAGAGGATTACAGCGTACGATGTTTTCCCTCATTTCCTGCTACATGCTGTTTTAAGTTTCTGCGATGGCTCTTGCACTCTTTCCTCCAAATGGCGAATCTACGTATGGCCACCGCCACCCCCCACTTTGGGCTGATGGCTGGGGCACAGACATACAATGGGAGTTTTTTAAAGGATGGAATGTTCTTTCATCAGTATTGTTTCATCTGCTATTTTTGAAAAAGATGTCTCTTCAGATTTCAAGCCCACTCTTCTGGTACAAGGGAACTGATCAAAAAGGCTCTCTCTGAAGATTTGGAATTGTGTCCGGCCTCAGAGTTAATGTCTGGATCATCATCTGGGTCATCACTGACCTCAGTTCTGTGGACCGTGGGACAAACACTGAGGACTGGAGCCAGAAGGCGTGGGTTTGAGGACTGGCTCTGCCTAGAGCTGTGAGATTTGGGACAAGTTGCTTAAGAACAAAACCAAAAAAAAAAAAAAAACCCTCCAATTCTCAGTTTCCTTCTCTGTAAAATGGGGGATTAAAAGCTAATCTACCTACTTTATAGGACTATTGAAGATTACTAGAAACCTCTGTGAAAGCATTTGCATTAACCTAAAACACTCTGTAATTGTAAGGATTTTATAGAACTAATAGGGAGAGCTCTGCGGCATATGAGATCAGACTAAATCTTGACATAGACTGGGCAGGTGAGTTTGAAACAGTGGTTAATAAAAGAAACCCCTCAACTGAGCTTGTGTACTAAGTTGCTTCAGTCCTGTCCACCTGCAGTCGGGCTCCTCTGTCTTAGGGATTCTCCAGGTAAGAATACTGGAGTGGGTTGCTTCCTCCAGGGGATGTTCCCAATTAAGGGATTGAACTGGCATCTCTTATGTTTTCTGCCTTGGCAGGCAGGTTCTTTACCATTAGCACCAACTGGGAAGACCCAATCAAGCTTGAGTCCTTGTTATTTATCTCTTTGTGCTACAAGTGCTAGAAAGAAAGAAACTGAAGATTCCACTCAGCCATTTTTCAGTTAGCTGCCAGGGTCCCCTTATAACAGATTAGGAAACCAAGACTTAGAGAGTTGTCTGTTTTTCAGTGACTTGTCCCAAATCTCACAGCTGGCCAATGTAAGCATCAGGATTCACTCCTGAAATGAAGGCATGCACCAATAGGCAGCTGGAGGTTCTATTTTTATAATGATCTAAAGTAAAGAGTGTGCCTTTTCTGTAAAGGAAGATGAGGGTGCATCTGAGTCATGCCTGGTGGCAGGACTCGGACCCTGAGGTTTCGGCCACCACACAAGCTCCTGGCAGAGCCGCCTTCAGAGAGGAGCAATTCTGATCAGAGAAACCTGAATGGGGACCTGGGTAGGAGGGCTGCCTGTGGACATGTCACTGAGGGCAAGGAACCTTTCAGTCGCCTTCTAGCTCAGCCCGTTCAGCAGCCTGGGTCAAGGTCCTCGGCAGAGAAAGACTGTAATAACTCAAGTCATGAGTCAACATGGGGAGAATGCAGAGCTCTGTGAGAAACAGACAGGGCAAGTATGTAAAAAAATTCTATCGCTGGGGGGAAAAGTGTCCCATGGCTTACCGAGACCACCAAGACCATGCTGGTGACCAGGTCAGTGCCAGTCAGGCCCAAGTGGGTGACGTCACAGTGGGTGACACACAGCCCAGGTCGGGAATGTCCCGGGCCCCCACTGACAACGTGGCCCTTCTATGACTCTGTTACTCACTCGCTTCCTTCCACTAAAGGAAGGACACAAGTTACACTATTCTATTATTGCACATGAATTTTTTCCTCTCCTGTCATTCCTCTGCTCCATCCAGGGCCTGTGTTTGAGTCAAAAGTTTAGACTCTAACTTCGGATTGAAGTTTTTCTCCTTATTTAACTGCTGTAAATGTGAGCCCTGCTTTTTCACTAGCTACACCCCACCTGTCCTGAGCAGATGAACCATAAGGCAATGGGTACTAGCAGATGGGTACCCAGCAATGGGTGCTGCTTGGCCAGCAGACAGAATTGAGTCTGACTGCTGGGCCTGACTTTCACCATCCCTGTGACTTAAGAGTGTCTGACAGAATGTGGTCCACTGGAGAAGGGGATGGCAAGCCACTTCAGTATTCTTGCCTTGAGAACCCCAGGAACAGTAGGAAAAGGCAAAATGATAGGATACCAAAAGAGGAATTCCCCAGGTCATTAGGTGCCCAATATGCTACTGGAGATCAGTGGAGAAATAACTCCAGAAAGAATGAAGGGATGGAGCCAAAGCAAAAACAATACCCAGCTGTGGATGTGACTGATGATAGAAGCAAGGTCCGATGCTGTAAAGAGCAATATTGCATAGGAACCTGGAATGTCAGGTCCATGAATCAAGGCAAATTGGAAGTGGTCAAACAAGAGACGGCAAGAGTGAATGTCGACATTCTAGGAATCAGAGAACTAAAATGGACTGGAATGGGTGAATTTAACTCAGATGACCATTATATCTACTACTGCGGGCAGGAATCCCTCAGAAGAAATGGAGTAGCCATCATGGTCAACAAAAGAGTCCAAAATGCAGTACTTGGATGCAGTCTCAAAAATGACAGAATGATCTCTGTTTGTCTCCAAGGCAAACCATTCAATATCACAGTTATCCAAGTCTATGCCCCAATCAGTAATGCTGAAGAAGCTGAAGTTGAATGGTTTTATGGAGACCTACAAGACCTTTTAGAACTAACACCCAAAAAAGATATCCTTTTCATTATAGGGGACTGGAATGCAAAAGTAGGAAGTCAAGAAACACCTGGAGTAACAGGCAAATTTGGCCTTGGAATGTGGAATGAAGCAGGGCAAAGACTAATAGAGTTTTGCCAAGAAAATGCACTGGTCATAGCAAACACCCTCTTCCAACAACACAAGAGAAGACTCTACACATGGACATCACCAGATGGTCAACACCGAAATCAGATTGATTATATTCTTTGCAGGCAAAGATGGAGAAGCTCTATACAGTCAACAAAAACAAGACCAGGAGCTGACTGTGGCTCAGATCATGAACTCCTTATTACCAAATTCAGACTCAAATTGAAGAAAGTAGGGAAAACCGCTAGACTATTCAGGTATGACCTAAGTCAAATCCCTTATGATTATACAGTGGAAGTGAGAAATAGATTTAAGGGCCTAGATCTGATAGAGAGAGTGCCTGATGAACTATGGAATGAGGTTTGTGACATTGTACAGGAGACAGGGATCAAGACCATCCCCATGGAAAAGAAATGCAAAAAAGCAAAATGGCTGTCTGGGGAAGCCTTACAAATAGCTGTGAAAAGAAGAGAAGTGAAAAGCCAAGGAGAAAAGGAAAGATATAAGCATCTGAAGGCGGAGTTCCAAAGAATAGCAAGTAGAGATAAGAAAGCCTTCTTCAGCAATCAATGCAAAGAAATTGAGGAAAACAACAGAATGGGAAAGACTAGAGATCTCTTCAAGAAAATTAGAGATACCAAAGGAACAGTTCATGCAAAGATGGGCTCGATAAAGGACAGAAATTGTATGGACCTAACAGAAGCAGAAGATATTAAGAAGAGGTGGCAAGAATACATGGAAGAACTGTACAAAAAAGATCTTCAAGACCCAGATAATCATGATGATGTGATCACTCATCTAGAGCCAGACATCTTGGAATGTGAAGTCAAGTGGACCTTAGAAAGCATCACTACAAACAAAGCTAGTGGAGGTGATGGAATTCCAATTGAGCTACTTCAAATCCTGAAAGATGATGCTGTGAAAGTGCTGCACTCAATATGCCAGCAAATTTGGAAAACTCAGCAGTGGCCACAGGACTGGAAAAGGTCAGTTTTCATTCCAATTCCAAAGAAAGGCAATGCCAAAGAATGCTCAAACTACTGCACAATTGCACTCATCTCACATGCTAGTAAAGTAATGCTCAAAATTCTCCAAGCCAGGCTTTAGCAATACGTAAACCGTGAACTCCCTGATGGTCAAGCTGGTTTTAGAAAAGGCAGAGGAACCAGAGATCAAATTGCCAACATCCGCTGGATCATGGAAAAAGCAAGAGAGTTCCAGAAAAACATCTATTTCTGCTTTATTAACTATGCCAAAGCCTTTGACTGTGTGGATCACAATAAACTGTGGAAAATTCTGAAAGAGATAAGAATACCAGACCACCTGACCTGCCTCTTGAGAAATCTGTATGCAGGCCAGGAAGCAACAGTTAGAACTGGACATGGAACAACAGACTGGTTCCAAATAGGAAAAGGAGTACGTCAAGGCTGTATATTGTCACCCTGCTTATTTAACTTCTATGCAGAGTACATCATGAGAAACACTGGACTGGGAGAAACACAAGCTGGAATCAAGATTTCCAGGAGAAATATCAATAACCTCAGATATGCAGATGACACCACCCTTATGGCAGAAAGTGAAGAGGACCTTAAAAGCCTCTTGATGAAAGTGAAAGAGGAGAGCGAAAAAGTTGGCTTAAAGCTCAACATTCAGAAAACGAAGATCATGGCATCTGGTCCCATCACTTCATGGGAAATAGATGAGGAAACAGTGGAAACAGTGTCAGACTTTATTTTGGGGGGCTCCAAAATCACTGTAGATGGTGATTGC